>NC_090922.1:431696090-432321090 GCF_040938575.1 Ambystoma mexicanum
GGTACTTTCTGTTCCTCCTATCTTTTCCAACTGCTTCTCCATTGACTATTCTTCCCTTCTCACTAAGTCTGGTAGGAAGAAGTTCAAAAAGGACATCTTGGCCTCTGACCCTGGTCTTCCTATCGCCGACACCTACTCCAATACTTCCTCCAGACAGACCCTCACCGACATCCTCTTTGTTGTTCCTGCGCCAGATCTATGGACTACTCATATGATCTCTTTGCTCTGTCCTATCTCCTCCTGTCCCATTAATGGTGGCACTCGCTGGGAAGTTCTCATGGCTTCCTTTGACTCCTCTAAAGTCATCATTAATTTCTACCTAAATGGAACTGTCATGGTCCAACGCCCTCAGGCCAATGTCCTCCTCTTTGATAGGCACTTCCCTCGCCTCATCAATTTCCTCTCATCTCCCGCTGTCCCCTCCTCTACCCCCTTGGCTACCTTTCCCTCTCTCTCCTCCTTCTCTGCCCCTCCTAGGGCTCTTTCTCCTCCTCAGGGCATACCTCTGATCTGTACCCCTCCCCGGAAGGTCTTTAAGGTTGGCAACCTTCTTCATATTGCCATTCTCAACTCTCGCTCCGCTGTCAAACACTCCTCTGACATCTGCCACCTCCTTGAAGAACTAGACCTTGATGTCCTTGGTCTTACTGAGTATATTTAAATCTTAGGGCACCTGGCTCGGTCCCGATTTACCCAGGTGGGTATACGTTTCATAAACAAAATAATCAGGATGGGGAGATCCTAAACAGAGGCACAGAAGTGCTAAATGTGAATGTTTATTATGTACTCACACAGGAAGAAGTAGGTAACTCCACAATTTACTTTACATTTCTTCCGATAAGCACGGAAGATAGTTGAAAGACACGAACAAGGTTGGTTATGCAGTGGTGACACGAATAGGTGTGGGCCTCTGGAATATAGAGGTCAGCACTACATTTAGATACATGTTTCTTCATATATTGAGGGGGTATAAGAACCCGCTGTTACACAAAACAGAAAGTGCACACAACATTCATTAGAGTTTGACAGGTGTGGGGTAGTGATGCAGTTGTGACACGTAATTCGACACAGGGTGTGACACAGGGTGTGTTTCGGCCAAAAAAGTGGCTTAGTTGTAGCCGTCTTTGTGCTGGCCTTCGTCAGGAAAAGGCACCAGTAGTGGTGCTGTTCGTGGTATCTGTGGGTAAAATAGAACTATTTAGGATCTCGGGTAGTTGTTCTTTAAGTACTAAATGTATTTAATACGGGCCAAACTAAAGCCCAGGCGATACATCATGTGGAGTATCTACATAACAGCTTACCTACTGCTAGGAGAGCAGGTGGGTGCTGTCGGGAAATCCACGAAGAGTGCGGGATAACCGGTGCTGGGTTAGCACTTGGTGGAAAGCTGTAGTTCCCTTAGGGGCGACGTGGTACACAGTCTCACGCTGCCGGAGTGGGATGTAAATGTACCCAAGTCTGGAATGAAAATAAAAACAGGTATAGGTGACCTGTGGGGGTCAAAAATGTCGGGAAACATAGACGGCAGACAACAAGCTAGACAGGGCTGTAAAGGCTCTGGGGAACCTGAGAGGCGAAGTCGGCAAAGCGACGGTGCCTAGGGCAAATATTGACCAAAATGACTCAAGTGTGATGCTGGAGTAATGCGTCTTCAATGGTGCCTTAGTGGTTAATGGTGCCTAGCGTGAGGGTGGAAACCGCTGAACGACAAGGGGGGGAAGGGAGGAAAAGCAGCGGTGCCCAAATGGAAAACACGTGTGATGGCGGCTGCTGATAGCTGAGCACAAAACCCTCGTGAACTGCTCGGTGGATAATTGCTACGTGGAAAAAGCAGAGTGTGTTGGTGAGGTCGTCCAAGGTGTGCTCTTCCGCGTGCGAATAAAGGGGACTTACTGTGGTCATGGTGGTAAGCTGACGTGCTGGACGTGGACTGCTAGGAGCCGGATAAGTAGGACATCATAGAATCCGTGTAAGACTGTATGATAAACAGCCGGTGGCTAAAGATAAGCCAATGGGATACAGCATTAGCAGGATGGCAACCTGCGGGAGCCAATCAGGTAGCTATGCGCCATGTACCAATGAAAGAGCGGTACAACGTGTGTGGTGTTGGGTAATGTGGTCCGGTGAGGTATAAACTGACCACTGCTATTGGTCGACGTGGGCTGCACAGAGCCAGATTGGTTAGACACTGTGAAAGCCGTGTAAGACTATTTTATGAACGGCCGGTAATAAAGGACAGGCAAAAGGGATCCCGTGTTGGCCGGACGGCAACCTGCGGGGGCCCAAACAGATGGCTGTACGCCATCGAAGCAAGAGCGGTACTACATGTGTGATGTTGGGTAATGTAGTCCGGTGAGGTGTACAAAGTCCACTGTTTATTGGTGGATAGCTCAGATAGAAAAGGCTGGCCATATGGTTACAATCATAGGTACTCCAAGGGTGGAAAGTATCCGGAGAACACTGCGGATAGTAAAACAAGGTGGACTTTTAGTGTATAATGTTGTTTACAAGGTGGAAAAACATCAATGTCCAATGTACACAAAAAAGAGGTGGTCCATTTAGGTTAATCGAGCGTGGTGGACACTGGTCTGTCGCCAGAGGGGTGTGACAGTGGCTGGTTGTTCTCTAGAAGTGTTTCCATTCAACGGTTACGTTTAGACCGTCTTGGACAGAGTTCAATTTGTGGACCCATTTTTGCTCGAGTTTAGTAAGGGCACTGTTGATATCACCTCCTCGTCTCTGCGGTAAAAGTTGTTGCACTACAGTCCATGTGAATTGTTCGTGGGTATGTTTCTTCTTGGTGAAGTGTTCAACTAAAGGTTTGTCCTCGATTTGGTTTTTAATACATGATCTGTGTTCATTGATTCTTTGTTTGACAGGTCTAATAGTTTTGCCGATGTAGATTAAGTCACAGGGACATTTGATTGCGTAAATCACATATTTGCTCTCGCAGTTGGTGTGGCTGTTCTGTTTCCATACCAGATTCTTGTGAGTGAAAATTTTGCTGTTAGTAGTATAACGGCAGGCGACGCATTGTCCGCAACTGAAGTGGCCGACTACCGGCGGCAGATTCCACAGCGTGGTGGCTGGTTTTGTGGGTTCTAGGAAGGTGTGGACCAGGGAGTCTCTTAAATTTCTATTCTTCTTGAAAGCGAACAGTGGCTTCTTTGCGAGGGTGCCTTCATTTTTGACCAAATACCAATATTTGTTGATGGTATTTTTAATGAGGTTGCTGACTGGATTATACGTGGTTACGCACACTGTTCTGTTGTTGGGGTCTTTTTCTTTGGTTGTTAAGCAGAGGGAGCGGTCGGTGTTGGCTGCTCTTTTTTTAGCTGTCTTGATGGACTTCCTGGGGTAGCCTCTCTCTCCAAGGCGTATCTGCAGTTGTTGTGCATGGTGGTTGAATTTCTCTCTGTCAGAGCAATTTCTCCGAATACGCAGAAATTGACCATAGGGGAGATTATATTTCAAACCTTGCGGATGGTAACTGGTGAAATGGAGTAAGGTGTTCCTATCGGTGGGTTTCCTAAAGAGTTCTGTCTTCAGCGTCACTCCGGACCGATAGATGTGTAAGTCAAGAAAATTGATATCTTGGTAGTCCCATTCAATGGTGAACTTGATGTATTCGTTCCTAGCATTGAGCCATTGGTGAAAGGCTAGTAATTCTTCCACGCTTCCTTCCCAAATGAGTAGTACGTCATCGATGTATCGACGCCACACCTTGATGTGTGTTCTGTGGGGGTTCGTATTATGGTAAATATGATCGTCTTCGTATTGTGCCATGTATAGGTTGGCGACATCTGGGGCAAATGTGGCACCCATACTCACGCCTTTGATTTGTTGGTACATCTGTTGGCCGAACAGAAAAAAATTCTCGCCCATAGCAATCCGGATGCACTCAACCAGGAAGTTGGTAGGTATGGTGGAGGTATCAGCTCTTTTATCGAGGCATGTTGCCAAAGCCTGTAGGCCCTCTGTTTGTGGGATGGAGGTGTATAGTGCCTCGACGTCCATAGTGACCAATATAGACTGGGCAGTCAAATGTATAGAGTCTAAAATCTTGATTGTTTCTGTGCTGTCTTTCAGGTAAGAGGCCATCTTGCCCACGAAAGGCTTCATGAAGAAATCTGTATATAAGAAGAGAGGTTCCAACAGTGAATCACAGGCAGAGACTATAGGTCTGCCCGGGGGTTTGGTGGGATGCTTGTGGATTTTGGGTATAATATAGAAAGCCGGGATTCTCGGGTGAGTTTTGTTGAGGAAAATCCTTTCTTCTTGACAAATCCACCCTTCTTGTTCGGCATGCTTAGTAAGGCTCATGATCTCTTCTTGCAAACGTGGTGTCGGGTCCCTGTTCAGCATTCTGTACGAGGTTTTGTCATTGAGGCGTCGTAGGCATTCCTGGTTGTAATCTGTGGTGTTCATGATCACAATGCCGCCTCCTTTGTCAGCTGGTTTTATGGTGATGGTAATGTCCTTGTTGAGGTCCTTCAGGGATTGTCTCTCTGTTGGTGACAAGTTGTCTTGGTAGTAGTTTTTTCGTTTTATTCCATCCGTGATCGTCTTCATCACGATTTTCTCAAACGTCTCAAATTCACTCGGGATAGTATGGTGAGGGGGTGAGAAGGTTGATTTGGGTTTAAAACCAGTGATGTTTTCTTTGCTCCTCTCTGATCCTTGGTTGATAGAATCTTCTTTGCTGGGTAAATACACCTCAAAAAAATACTTTAACCTCAGGGTACGGAAAAATCGTCTGAGTTCTGTTTCTGTGTTGAAGGGCCCCTATCCTCGAGGCCCCTAGCCCAAGCTGAACAGACACTCCTCGAGAGGGGTCTCTCTTTTGTCCCAGCCACCAAAGCGGACCCCTTCAACACAGAAACAGAACTCAGACGATTTTTCCGTACCCTGAGGTTAAAGTATTTTTTTGAGGTGTATTTACCCAGCAAAGAAGATTCTATCAACCAAGGATCAGAGAGGAGCAAAGAAAACATCACTGGTTTTAAACCCAAATCAACCTTCTCACCCCCTCACCATACTATCCCGAGTGAATTTGAGACGTTTGAGAAAATCGTGATGAAGACGATCACGGATGGAATAAAACGAAAAAAACTACTACCAAGACAACTTGTCACCAACAGAGAGACAATCCCTGAAGGACCTCAACAAGGACATTACCATCACCATAAAACCAGCTGACAAAGGAGGCGGCATTGTGATCATGAACACCACAGATTACAACCAGGAATGCCTACGACTCCTCAATGACAAAACCTTGTACAGAATGCTGAACAGGGACCCGACACCACGTTTGCAAGAAGAGATCATGAGCCTTACTAAGCATGCCGAACATGAAGGGTGGATTTGTCAAGAAGAAAGGATTTTCCTCAACAAAACTCACCCGAGAATCCCGGCTTTCTATATTCTACCCAAAATCCACAAGCATCCCACCAAACCCCCGGGCAGACCTATAGTCTCTGCCTGTGATTCACTGTTGGAACCTCTCTCCTTATATACAGATTTCTTCATGAAGCCTTTCGTGGGCAAGATGGCCTCTTACCTGAAAGACAGCACAGAAACAATCAAGATTTTAGACTCTATACATTTGACTGCCCAGTCTATATTGGTCACTATGGACGTCGAGGCACTATACACCTCCATCCCACAAACAGAGGGCCTACAGGCTTTGGCAACATGCCTCGATAAAAGAGCTGATACCTCCACCATACCTACCAACTTCCTGGTTGAGTGCATCCGGATTGCTATGGGCGAGAATTTTTTTCTGTTCGGCCAACAGATGTACCAACAAATCAAAGGCGTGAGTATGGGTGCCATATTTGCCCCAGATGTCGCCAACCTATACATGGCACAATACGAAGACGATCATATTTACCATAATACGAACCCCCACAGAACACACATCAAGGTGTGGCGTCGATACATCGATGACGTACTACTCATTTGGGAAGGAAGCGTGGAAGAATTACTAGCCTTTCACCAATGGCTCAATGCTAGGAACGAATACATCAAGTTCACCATTGAATGGGACTACCAAGATATCAATTTTCTTGACTTACACATCTATCGGTCCGGAGTGACGCTGAAGACAGAACTCTTTAGGAAACCCACCGATAGGAACACCTTACTCCATTTCACCAGTTACCATCCGCAAGGTTTGAAATATAATCTCCCCTATGGTCAATTTCTGCGTATTCGGAGAAATTGCTCTGACAGAGAGAAATTCAACCACCATGCACAACAACTGCAGATACGCCTTGGAGAGAGAGGCTACCCCAGGAAGTCCATCAAGACAGCTAAAAAAAGAGCAGCCAACACCGACCGCTCCCTCTGCTTAACAACCAAAGAAAAAGACCCCAACAACAGAACAGTGTGCGTAACCACGTATAATCCAGTCAGCAACCTCATTAAAAATACCATCAACAAATATTGGTATTTGGTCAAAAATGAAGGCACCCTCGCAAAGAAGCCACTGTTCGCTTTCAAGAAGAATAGAAATTTAAGAGACTCCCTGGTCCACACCTTCCTAGAACCCACAAAACCAGCCACCACGCTGTGGAATCTGCCGCCGGGAGTCGGCCACTTCAGTTGCGGACAATGCGTCGCCTGCCGTTATACTACTAACAGCAAAATTTTCACTCACAAGAATCTGGTATGGAAACAGAACAGCCACACCAACTGCGAGAGCAAATATGTGATTTACGCAATCAAATGTCCCTGTGACTTAATCTACATTGGCAAAACTATTAGACCTGTCAAACAAAGAATCAATGAACACAGATCATGTATTAAAAACCAAATCGAGGACAAACCTTTAGTTGAACACTTCACCAAGAAGAAACATACCCACGAACAATTCACATGGACTGTAGTGCAACAACTTTTACCGCAGAGACGAGGAGGTGATATCAACAGTGCCCTTACTAAACTCGAGCAAAAATGGGTCCACAAATTGAACTCTGTCCAAGACGGTCTAAACGTAACCGTTGAATGGAAACACTTCTAGAGAACAACCAGCCACTGTCACACCCCTCTGGCGACAGACCAGTGTCCACCACGCTCGATTAACCTAAATGGACCACCTCTTTTTTGTGTACATTGGACATTGATGTTTTTCCACCTTGTAAACAACATTATACACTAAAAGTCCACCTTGTTTTACTATCCGCAGTGTTCTCCGGATACTTTCCACCCTTGGAGTACCTATGATTGTAACCATATGGCCAGCCTTTTCTATCTGAGCTATCCACCAATAAACAGTGGACTTTGTACACCTCACCGGACTACATTACCCAACATCACACATGTAGTACCGCTCTTGCTTCGATGGCGTACAGCCATCTGTTTGGGCCCCCGCAGGTTGCCGTCCGGCCAACACGGGATCCCTTTTGCCTGTCCTTTATTACCGGCCGTTCATAAAATAGTCTTACACGGCTTTCACAGTGTCTAACCAATCTGGCTCTGTGCAGCCCACGTCGACCAATAGCAGTGGTCAGTTTATACCTCACCGGACCACATTACCCAACACCACACACGTTGTACCGCTCTTTCATTGGTACATGGCGCATAGCTACCTGATTGGCTCCCGCAGGTTGCCATCCTGCTAATGCTGTATCCCATTGGCTTATCTTTAGCCACCGGCTGTTTATCATACAGTCTTACACGGCTTCTATGATGTCCGACTTATCCGGCTCCTAGCAGTCCACGTCCAGCACGTCAGCTTACCACCATGACCACAGTAAGTCCCCTTTATTCGCACGCGGAAGAGCACACCTTGGACGACCTCACCAACACACTCTGCTTTTTCCACGTAGCAATTATCCACCGAGCAGTTCACGAGGGTTTTGTGCTCAGCTATCAGCAGCCGCCATCACACATGTTTTCCATTTGGGCACCGCTGCTTTTCCTCCCCCCCCCCCCCCTGTCGTTCAGCGGTTTCCACCCTCACGCTAGGCACCATTAACCACTAAGGCACCATTGAAGACGCATTACTCCAGCATCACACTTGAGTCATTTTGGTCAATATTTGCCCTAGGCACCGTCGCTTTGCCGACTTCGCCTCTCAGGTTCCCCAGAGCCTTTACAGCCCTGTCTAGCTTGTTGTCTGCCGTCTATGTTTCCCGACATTTTTGACCCCCACAGGTCACCTATACCTGTTTTTATTTTCATTCCAGACTTGGGTTCATTTACGTCCCACTCCGGCAGCGTGAGACTGTGTACCACGTCGCCCCTAAGGGAACTACAGCTTTCCACCAAGTGCTAACCCAGCACCGGTTATCCCGCACTCTTCGTGGATTTCCCGACAGCACCCACCTGCTCTCCTAGCAGTAGGTAAGCTGTTATGTAGATACTCCACATGATGTATCCCCTGGGCTTTAGTTTGGCCCGTATTAAATACATTTAGTACTTAAAGAACAACTACCCGAGATCCTAAATAGTTCTATTTTACCCACAGATACCACGAACAGCACCACTACTGGTGCCTTTTCCTGACGAAGGCCAGCACAAAGACGGCTACAACTAAGCCACTTTTTTGGCCGAAACACACCCTGTGTCACACCCTGTGTCGAATTACGTGTCACAACTGCATCACTACCCCACACCTGTCAAAATCTAATGAATGTTGTGTGCACTTTCTGTTTTGTGTAACAGCGGGTTCTTATACCCCCTCAATATATGAGGAAACATGTATCTAAATGTAGTGCTGACCTCTATATTCCAGAGGCCCACACCTATTCGTGTCACCACTGCATAACCAACCTTGTTCGTGTCTTTCAACTATCTTCCGTGCTTATCGGAAGAAATGTAAAGTAAATTGTGGAGTTACCTACTACTTCCTGTGTGAGTACATAATAAACATTCACATTTAGCACTTCTGTGCCTCTGTTTAGGATCTCCCCATCCTGATTATTTTGTTTATGAAACTTGGTCTTACTGAGACATGGTTCACGGCCATGTCTCTGTCACGAGCTTTGACCTTCTCCTCCCTGATGCCTACAAGATCCTTTCCGCACCCATATCCTCCCGGTCCGGTGGGGTGGGTAGCCCTGATCTTTCCTAAGTGGATTCCTGCCTCTATCATTCCCACTCAGACCTACTCTTTTGAATGCCTTGTCTGTAGGCTCTCTCTCTCTCGTCTACCCACTCTCACTGTGGCTACCATCTACCGGCATCCTGGTCAAATCACCTAATTTTTCTCGGAGTGGACGGACCTCTCCTCCTCCCTCCTGGCCTCTACCTCTCAACTCCTCCTCCTCTGGGACCTCAATATACATTTAGACTCTCCTTGTTCCTCCTCTGTACTTTTCTGTGACCTCTGCGACTACCTCTCCCTGTCTAACCTCCCCTCTGGCCCGACTCACTCTGCAGGGCACGCATTTGATGTCTTCATCTCCTCTGACTCCCCGTCTCCATCCCTCGGACCACTCCTCTCTCCTGGAGCGATCACTCCCTACTCTCCTCTCATCTCTCCCTCTCTTCCCCACAAGCCAAGCCTACCCCAAAACTGCCACCTACCTTCTTGGACATCCGGCCCATGAAGCGTGTGTCAGTTGAGGATTTTGCTGCCACTTTCTATCCCCCCTCCACCTCTGGCTGTCTCACATCCTGACACAGGCCTGTCTCTGCTCTACGCTTGAATTTCTGATACTCTTGATGAATTTGCCCCTCTCATGAGGATCAGTTTGAAGGTCCAAAGCCAAGTGCAATTTCTGGTATGACTCCGAACTAGCTACACTTAAATGTAACTGTAGGGCGGCTGAGAGGAAATGGAGGGCTTCTAGTTCATCCTCTGACAAACTGGCCTGTCGCCTGCTACAAAGGCAATACTGACTCTGTCCTCACCAAGAAGAGAGTCTACATTCAAGCTCCTGTCTCTGTGGCATCTAACAACTCAGCCGAATTCTTTAAAATCTGCAAGGAGCTGGCCAGCCCAGCTGCAGTCTCTATCCTCCTGTTGCCTCCCAGGCTCTTTGCAATACCCTTGCCTCTCACTTTATCTCAAAACCCAGGCCATCCTGTCCAGTCTCTTCACTGCCACCCCTCCAATCCCCTCTCCATCTGTGCTTGCTGACCCTCCTTTAGCCACACCCCACCATCCTTCACGTCCTTTCCTCTTTTCTCCCCTGACGAGGACGCTAGACAAGTCCAATCTATGAAAGCCTCGTCAAAACAGGTTCATCCCTGTTCCTCTAAAACCATCAAGGACCACATTGACAACCTCGCTCTGGCCCTTGCAGATTTTTGCAACCACTCCTTTGCCTCAGGATCCTTCCCCTCCCCTCTGAAGCACTCCCTTGTGCATCCTCTTCTCAAGAAACCCACAGCTGATCCTTCTTGTCCAGCTAACTATCGCGAATTTCAATTACTCCCTTTTTGGTCAAACTCCTGGAAAGGTTGACCATCTCTCAGCTTAACCCTCATTCCAATTCTGTTGGCTGTCTCCATGACCACCAGTCTGGCTTCAGAGCTCCCAGAAGCACGGAAACTGCTCTCCTGAACATCCGTGAAGATCTGCTCTCCAACCTTGACTAACATTCCCTCTGTCCTCATCCTCCTCGATCTCTCGTCTGCCTTCAGCACGGTCAACCATACCATCCTGCTCAACCATCTCCGCGATAACCTGGGTATCACTGATCAGGCTCTGGCCTGGCTGACCTCTTTCCTCTCTGATCGACCCTCCCAGGTCCAACTTGGGTCCTTCCTATCATCTATCTTCCTCTACCTGTGGTGTTCCCCACGGGTCTAATCTCTCGCCCTGACTTGTCAACCAATACCTGGCAACTCTCGCCCACTGCATTGCCATTTTCTGCTCAAATTACCAGTGCTACACTGACGACACTGAACTCATTTTCAGGCTGCCCTCGGCCACCTCCTCTCCCTCTCTCATCTCTCATTGCCTTACTGCCATTCAAGATTGGTGTGCCGCCAATGAACTTTGTCTGAATGCCAGCAAGACGAAGATCCTTCTCATTGGCACACCTTCACCATCCTTTCCCCTCATTCTCTGGGCGGCCTCCCTTGGCCCTCCTTCTACCCCCATCTGCGAGGCTAAGAACCTCGGGTGTCATCTTTGACGCCACACTTTCCTTCTCTGCCCACATCTTTATGTCTCTAAAAAGTCAAACTTCCTACTGCATCTCCTCAGAGGTACTCTGCCTTTCCTCTCCTTCCCCCAGAAGCTCATGGTCTCCCAAGCTCTGGTTCTCTCTAAGTTGGACTATTGTAACAGCCTCTTTCTAAATCTACCTGCCTGTACTCTCCGCCCTATGCAACTAATCCAGAACAGGACTGCAAGACTTGTCCTTGGCCTCAAGCCCTGGGATCGTATCTCTCCAGCTCTGAAATCCCTCCATTGGCTCCAGGTCGATGCAAGGATTAAATTCAAAACCCCCTGCATTCTCCACAAGGCTTTCTGGGGCCTGGGTCCAAAATACCTTCAGCTATCCCTCCGCAAATACCTCACGAGCTCTTCGCTCCTCTACCTCTAACTCCCTCAGGGTCAGTCGTTTTTCAAAGAAACAAGCTGGGGGTAGATCTCTGTCTTCGGCTTTGGCCTCCCTCTGGAGCAGCCTCCCTGCCACTCTAAAACCTGAGGAGAAGCATTTCCGGTTCCGGAAGTACCTTAAGACCTTCCTCTTTTCTTCTGCCTTTGTTCCCTCGCTCCCCTGCTGATCTGTTCTCTCTTGGCACTGTGCACCTGGCCACCCTCTATGCCCCAGGCCCAGGTACCTGCTCACCCTGCCACCCTCCCGCACTGGCAGCCTCCAGGCCACCGCTTGCACTGTGGTCTGTATCTGTACCCATACAGCCCCCTCTTTTTCTTCCTGCACTTAACAGACCTACCCTGTCTGCTGCCTTAAACCTAGCACTTGCCAATTGCTCCCTTTCCTTGTACGAGCGCGATAGAAATAAAATATCAATATCAATATCAATAGAAGGGGTACCATCCTGAGATAATCTTATCCTTATATATGCTTGCTGATAAGAAGAAGCGCTACTTTGGCACACAAAAGTGAAAAATATCAACACACCTGCCAGCGGCCACACAAGCCTTTGTTTATTTAAACTTGCAGATGCATCTAATTTTAGCTCAGACTAAGTTGACCTCGAATTACTGGTAAGTATTACTGTGTTGATATCTTTTGGGAGGCGTAGGACGTGTTTCCTGGATGTCTGGAGCCTAACAGCTTTCACTCAGATAATCACTGTGTTAATTGGAAGGTGTGGAAATTCTCTGTAATGAAGTCATTTATAAATTTGCAGTCAGTATTCATAGGCTGCAGTCTATTTCAAATTCAATATAAAACAAATATACTGGGGTAGGGGTCTGCAACCCATGCCTCCCCAGATGCTTTGAACTAGGACTTCCATGATCCCTCACCATTGACTATGCTGGCAGAAGCTGACGGGAGTCGTAGTCCCAAACATCTCGAGAGCCAAATGTTGCAGACCTCTGCACTGGGGAGAGGGGTTTGCAAAATTGGGGGTTGTTTAAAGTGTCACTTTGGTGTACACTCCTGTGTCCACCTTGCATCTGATGCTATTGATTATCTACTGAACTGCCCTCTGCCAAATTGGGAGTCTCCAGTCTGATTTGTCCTCGACATAGGGTAGGCGAAGTTGTGTGATATGAATTGGCCCAGTCTAACTTGGGCAGATCTATTCTCTCGGACACAGACCACCCAGTTGAGGTAGTGGCCTAGACAATTGAGTGTTATAGCTTGGTAAGGAGAATTGTATGCTTTACTGTCGGGTAGGCCACAGACAGATCTAGTTATATTTTAACCAATGTCATCCAGTGCCATAAGTGGTTTATTTCTATTGTCAATCAGGGACATTTCCTTGCTTCTGATTGGCCTGACCCCCCTCTGGCAGCTGTGGAAGCAATTGTGGTTCTCACTATATTGTTACAGTTGGAGGGTCTCAATTTGAGCTGGTATTTTTGCTAGGTTAGGGAAGTTAAACATGGGGTGATAGTTCATCAAGTTGGCAGGATCAGCATTTAGGATGTGTGTAGTATAATAGTGAGTTGACCCCAGAGAATAAAGAAGCATTGCAAAGGTTTGGCAGTCAGTGGCGATTTGCTCCTGTGTAGTGTTGGTTCAATGGGAGTAAGGCCCCGAGCTAGGGAGGCTGGAGGGGTGGGCAATGAGAACATTGAAGTAAACGGCTGGAGGTGTCCTTTCGGCTTGCATGTCAAGTTTAAAGTCTGGTACCTTTACTTTTAATTCGATTGCCAGGTTGTCAGACAGTTCCTAGGTGTCTACTGCATTTATTTGGATTGTTTTGATTAGGCTTTGAATAGCATTGTTGTTTAGAACCAGCAAATATATGTGTAGAAAGTGGAATTCTGTTTTTCTATGCTTGATGGCTTTTTGTAGTACATGGGTTGGATTTTGCATGCTGTTGAGTTATGAGTGGGATCTGATTGTTGCCATTTTTAGCTTGGACTATTTGGTGGCACTTTAACACCATCTATAAGCCAAAACTATTGCATTGGAGTACAGATTGGGAGAAATGTCATATGTGGAGGGACACAACGCCTGTAGGTGTTGTTTGGTTATTTGACCACCTATTGACTACACATGGCCATGCTGATCCATATGGCCATTTCCACCTAGTTCCTGCCCCTCTCCACCCAAAACACTTCATCATGGGAACTATTTGAGCCCACTTCATTCAAGCCTTACCATCAAACCTTGCACTCAAAGTGCCTGCCAGTGTTTTCTCAAAGCATTCCTCTGTCAGTTAATGACTTACTGGATTTGCAAATGTGCTACCAGTGTAATGAAAATGTCTTAACCAGGTCTGCATTCAGCCACTTAATTTATAAGCGCTATGCATGTCTTTTACTAAAGACCTGTTAAAAACAAGCATTGGCAAAGCCAACAGTTTTGGCTTATATATAAGTACTATGCATTTGCCATGCACTGCTATTGAATGGCCAGGTACTCCCACCATTTAGCAACTGCTAGCATCAAAAGCCAGTTATTACCACTATGGCATTGACTGGCAAGAACCATTCCCATGTGTGCACAAAAGCCCAAACTGTTGGCACTGGTCAATGCTTGTTTTTCTAGTTTCTGCTTAGCACTTTTCCTGGGGACTGTGTCCCTTTTAAACCATTTGTTCTTGGGTTTGTTTTCCATCTTTTTATTTTACAGCTTTTGAGCTATGATGTTCATTGGTTCTTGCAATTCTTGGTATATGATCGGAACGATATAGCCAGGGGGAGGCAAAAGGGTTGCTATGGTCATGGCTCCAAAATGGGCATGCAAAGATTTTTGGTGAGCCTTAAGGTTGGCATTTATGGTGAACATCACGCTCATTGTGGTCATAGTCTGCGCAACAGGGGGCACGAAGTTAAGGTGGCTTTAGCTGAATTTCCAGGGTTTTGTTGCATAAAGTTGTCACCTTGTCAGAAAGTGTGGGTATAAAGTGGTTACTGGCATGGTGGGGGCCACCTCATACAGTAAATGTCATCTTTGCCCCCATTGTAGGTGTGATTGGTGCAGCAGACTAACATCTTCAAAGAAAAAACAGAGCCAGGAAAAGACTACATTTCCCAGCATGCTTGGCCCACAAAACTACAGCCCCGGCAGCCCAGGAACCTCTACTAGAACAATTAGGCAAACGGAGCCTACAAAAGCACGGGCCGACGCCCAAACCAACGCCCAAGCCTACACGCATGCGCGCAGATGCTTCTGCGCATTCGCGAGCCTTACAAACCTTGTTTGCGCTCGTTCCTTCCTCCGAGCGGACGTGATACTGAGGAGCTCTAGCCTTTACATCTTTCGCGGGGCCAGACCTCGCCTGAAACGTCTTAGTTACTTACCTGTAACTGTATTTCTCCAGCATTGGTATCTTTCATAAATTCAGATGCTTCACTATTCCCCATCGTCAGACTGGGATTCCTCGGTGATAAAATCATTATTAAAACTTTTTTCAATATACACACATTGCTACAAAGAAATGCATGAACATAGTCCGTTATGGCCTACGAGCCATTCTATTGTGTAGTCCCTCCACCTCACTTTGGTCCATTATGACCCCAACCAATGAGGTGGCAGGGCTTAAGCTCTGCCCCCGGCAGCCATCTTCAGATTTTGAACCGTAGTAATTACAGTATGATGGGTGCTGAGCGTATGAGCATACCAATGCTGGAGAAATACAGTTACAGGTAAGTAACTAAGACTTCTCCAGCATTGGATCTTTCATAGATTCAGATGCTTGAATAGAATACCAAGCAGTTAAAAACATGCCACCATATACAGAAAACATAAATGTGATCAAAACCTTTACCATGTGGCAACACAACGGTTACATACTCAGGGAAAGGTGGGAAAAGGAGGCTGGTCCTACCTTATGCAGTTTCTTTGTTGGCATCTTCAGCCAGGCAGTAGTGTTTAGCGAACGTGTGCAGAGTGCTCCACGTGGCAGCTCTGCATATGTCCTTCAGGGCCACCCCGTGGATCGCTGTTGACGCCGCTCTCCCTCTGGTGGAGGGCGCAGAGGGTGGTTTGGGAAGGGGGTCGCCTTTCGCTTGATGGCTGTCGGTGATGCAAGAAGAAACACAGCGCGCCAGACCTTGTTTGGAAATATGCTGGCCCTTTGTGTGGCCAGAGAAGGCGATGAACAGTCTATTTGAAGAACGGAATTCCCTAGTTCTTTGCAAATAACACTTTAATACTCTTGCAATGTCCAGAGAATGCAATGTTCGTTCTGCTTCCGAAGAGTGATTCTGGAAGAAAGTTGGCAGGACAATGCGTTCTGTGAGCGTCATTTCCGATACTACCTTCGGAAGGAATTTAGGTTGTGGTCTTAAAATGACACAGTCCTTATGGAACAACATGATGGGGGGTTCAGAAGATAAGGCTTGTAACTCACTGATCCTCCTGGCCGAAGTGATGGCTATCAAGAAAGCCGTTTTCAATGACAAGAATTTTATGTCACACCTGTGGATGGGCTCGTAAGGAGGCTCCATGAGGGCTGTTAGCACAGTGTTCAAACTCCAGGTTGGAACCGGCGTGGGAGTAGGCAGGTATGTACGCAAAAGCCCTTTAAGAAAGGGAGAGTAAGGACTGCGTCTCCGGGGCCGTCGTGTATGCCGTAATGGCTGACAAGTGGACCTTGATCGAAGACAGTGAATGACCTGCTTTGGCTAAGTGTAATAAATAAGGAAGTACTTGCTCCACCAAAGCGGTGAGAGGATCAATAGCATACGTCTCACACCACTTGGAAAAGCGAGTCCATTTCCTAGTGTAGGTGATGCGTGTAGAAGGAGCCCATGAGGCCCTGATTATATCTCAGCATTCCTCAGGCAGATTGTGATTCATCAGCATACGCTGCTCAGGAACCAGGCCTTGAGAGATAGGCTTGCTGGATCGTGATGGAGGACTTTGCGGTTCTGTGGCGTCAATAGATACTGATGCATTTTGAGGCGAATCGGGGGCCATAGGGACAGGTGCTGTAGGGTCGAGTACTAGACCTGCCGCGCCCAGTCCGGTGCAATAAGGATCATAGAACACTTCTGCACTTTCAGGCTGCGTAGTATCCTGGAAATGAGGGGAAAGGGGGGAAAGGCATATAGGAATGTCCCCGTCCAATCCACAGAGAATGCGTATCCTACTGACTGACTCTCTGAGTACCTGGAGGCGAACATTTTGCATTTATTGTTGGCTCTGTTGGCAAAAAGATTGAGATGTGGATGGCCCCATAAGGTGAAGATTTGTTGGGCTTCCTTCTCGTCCAGCTCCCACTCGTGAGAAGACGTATAGTCCCTGCTCAGTTTGTCCGCTAGGACATTGTCCACTCCCGGAAGGTGTTCCGCCTTGATTTGGACTCCGTGATGCAAGGCCCAGGCCTATAGTAGTTGAGCTTCTTGAGATAAGATCTCTGACCTCGTGCCTCTTTGCTTGTTTGTGTAGTGCATGGAGGTTGTGTTGTCTGTCTGTACAGTGAGTACCTGCCCCACTACTACCGGAAGGAAAGCCTTCAGTGCCCACCTTATGGCCCTGAGTTCCAACACGTTGATGTGGAGTTGGGACTCCTGGGGTGACCAGGAGCCCTTGGTTTGTAGGTCTGCAAAGTGAGCCTCCCAGCCCGAAAGAGACGTCTCCATCCTTAAGAGAAGCGTCAACGTTGGTGCCTGAAACAGCATTTCTTGTAAGAGGTTCTGCGTAGCGTTCCACCATCGAAGAGCCTTTTGCAGCGTCATTGGGATCTGGACGATGTCCTCCCATGAGCCGAGAGCTTGTTTCCGTTGGTGGTCCAGTGCCTCCTGAACAGGCCTCATGGGAAGCCTGCAATTTGGTATGAGGAATATACATGAGGACATTATGCCCAGGAAGGATTTGTAAGAGCGCACCAATGTTGTTTCTCTCCCTAAGAACCACAAGGTCAAGCAGACAATTGCTGATGCTCTTTCTGGCGACGGCCTCACTCTGGGAATGTTGGTGTTGAGCTCAGCTCCCAGGAAAGAAACTGTCTTGCTGGGAACTGGGCAGGACTTCTCGTTGTTTATGGCGAAACCTAACCCTCTTAGAAGATTTGTTGTCTTTGAAACTGCCAAGCGTGTGCTTGAGGCGGAACTTGCTCTTATCAGACAGTCGTCCAGATACGGAAAGACTTCTGTTCTTGACCTCCTGTGTTTCGCAGCCTCGGGTGCTAGGCATTTTGTAAACACTCTCGGTGCTGATCTCAGACCAAACGTGAGCACTCGAAATTGAAATGAACATCGCCCACAGTGAACCTGAGGAATTTTCTGTGTGCTGGGTGGATTGGTACATGGAAGTATAAGTCTTCCAAGTCTAGAGAGGCCAATAAATCGTGCCTGTTTAGCCAAGGGAGCACGCCTTGCAAAGTTATCATCTTGAATTTGATGCGCTTGATATATTTGTTTAGCGCTCTCAGGTCCAAGATGGGTCGCCATTGACCATTTTTCTTTTGATGAGGAAGAAATGGGAGTAGAAACCCTTCCCCCTTAGAGAGTAAGCTACTGGCTCTATTGCTGCTTTGTGCAGCAGCTTCTGGGTTTCAGACATGACTTGTTTCAACATATGCACCTTACGTGGAGTCGGGGGGGCAAGGAAGGTGGCTGGTTTAGAAATTCTAATGTATGTCACTCGCAGACCACCTGTAACACCCATTTGTCTGATGTTATTAACTGCCAGTGTTGAAAGAACTGACTCACCCTTCCCCCCACCAGGGTGTGATGTTGCGGGGAGGAGCTGGACTGTCAGTTTATGTTTGCTCTGCGACTTCCCCTGAGAGGAGCCCCGCCTCCCTCTCTGGGCGTACTTGTTGGAAGATTGGTACTTGGTGTCCTGGTATGAACTACCTTGCGACTTCTGGCTGTAGGAAGGGCAGTTAAAACCTCTGTACTTCGATGTTGAACCTCGAAAAGGACGAAATGACTGGCGACCCTTGTCTTTGTCTTTCAAGGAGCTGATTGCACATGCCGTGTTCGTTTTGATTCCTTTGAGGTGGTCATCGATCTTTTTCCCGAAGAGTTCTTGACCATCAAAGGGCATGTCCAATATCTGCGCTTGGACCTCAGGCCTGAAATTGGTAGCCTTCATCCAGGCCTGTCTTCTCAGCACCGTGCCGTGGGCCATTTGCCGGAAATCTGACTCCGCCACATCAACTGCAGCATCAATCATGTGATCCGAAACAGCTTCCCCATCGGCAATAATCGATTTGGCTTCCTCCTGGAGTTCTACAAGTAGCTGTTTGGCCAGCTTGGACATGTGGAGCCAAAGCTCACAGTCGAATCTCGCCATCGTGGCCAGCACGTTGCCCTCTCTGATGGTAAGCGATGCTGATGCGGACACTTTCTTGCCCATAGCCTCTAGCTTGTGACCGTCCTTGTTCGGTGGGGCTGATAGAGGTGATGCTGGATAGGTCAACTTTTTCCTAGCTGCTACTGTGATGACCGAGTCCGGTTTTGTATGAACTCGTAGACAAAGAGGTACAGACTCCGGAGCCTTGTATTTTTTCTCTGGCCTGGAAACTAGGGCCGGTGTGGATAAAGGTGTGGCCAATATCTTGGAACCGGACTCCCAAATGGTGTTGAGGAGAGGAATGGTAGTAACAGTTCTCCTACATTTGTCCCTGTGCTCATAGAGCACCGACTTCTTCTCCTCCGATGTAACCTGTAACTGAAACAATTCTGCGGCTTTGCCGATGATAGTATGAAAGGAGACTAGAACATCCGGTGGTGAAGAGCCACCCAGAGAATCTTTCTTTCTGGGCTTTTCGACAATGTAATCGTCCCATTCACTAGTATGTGGCTCTTGCGTGATCTCGCCTTCTTCTGGTTCAGAAAATTCTCTGAAAGGATCTTCTTGCCAGTCTGAGACCGAAACAGAGGATGGTACAATCGTTGGATCTCTAGTTGGAGACCTAGTCCTGTGTGACGATGCTGGAGAAGGGACCCTTTTCGGTGAAGCACTGACTGTCCTGCTCCTAGACCTGCGCAGTGGCTCAGGTGAACGCACCCTTTTCTGTGACCTACTCCTGGAAGGAGAATGTCTTGGCGTGCTTTGTCAAGGTGAAAAATCTCTCTGCAGGAGGTTAGGCTCCCTCGGCACAACTGACTTGCTTTTTTCATTTTGACGTCTGTTGAACTCCTCAATGATCCTTTGCATTGATAACATGAGCACAGGGTCATAAGGATCCGCAGGCACCTCTGTAGTAGGTTGCCAAGGAGGGCTGTATTCCTTAGGTGTAAGACAATGCTGTTCCTCAACAAACTCAGTGTCTACAAACTCCTCCTGCAGGATGACGTCAGGTAGCTCTGGCATTTCTCCTAAGGGAGATAATTGTGTTCCCTGTGGTTCCAGAGCGTCCACAAACTGAGGCGGCGCTTCTATAGACTCAGGAAGACTGTCTTCATTGGATGGCATAACAGTGGCGTCAGCGAGGGGCGTTTTGGGCACTAATTCTTCAGTCGGTAAAGAAGCTTGCGGTGCCGTCAACCGAGCCATGGTTGAAGATTTCGTCGACGACTGCCTCGTCGACGGCGGGTTCGTGGACGAAGATTTCGTGGACGGTGGCTTGCCTTTATCCGTCGTCGAGTGCATGGAGCAAGATTTCGTGGACGGTAACTTATCCGTCGACGAGTGCTTCATGGACGAATGTCTCTTGGACGAGTGCTTTGTGGACGAATGATGTGCTTCCTTCGTCGACGATTGCTTCGTGGATGACAAACTCGCTGACGAGGACTTAGTCGTGGACGATGCAGTTTGTCACGTGGTGGTCGTTGATGAGGGTGTCGTCGACAGCTTGGTGGACGATGGGCCTCTACCTTTACTGCCTCCCGTAGACAGCCTCTTCGTGGACGACTGCCCCCACGGTTTTTTTCAAACTCCTCCTTACCTTTGGAGGTAGTTTTTGCCATATAATGCTTCATCTTATGGCTTTTAGACTCCAGGGGAGGTAGGAAAGGTATAATTTCCAGCGCCCTCTTGCTCTTGGGAGTGGGAGGGGAGCTCCTTTTCACTGAAGAAGCCCTTCTTTTAGAAGTTTGCTTCTCAGATGATTTGCTGGAGTGAACAGGGCCTGTCTTTGCAGATTCCTCGTCAGAAGAAAGCTCCTTGGCTTCCAAATGCAGGAAAAGTCTTCTATGCCTGTCATGTAGGGTCTTAGTTGAAAAAGACATGCAAATGTGACATTTCTGGATGTCATGAGGATAAAGACAGTATATACAGTGATCATGGGGATCTTTCATGTAAAGCACCTTTCTTCTGCACCTCATGCAATCCCTGAATAGGGAAGGATTCTTGGTAGTCTGAAGGTCAGCCATCTGAAGAGAAAGTTCACTCAACGAATTCAGGGTCAAAACAAAGATTTTGGAGCCCCGAAAACCAGTGGAGATAGCCCCTAGTCAGGGGAATGTGGTAGAGTATATTACAATATAAACTATTGTGAAAATTGAAGAAAAAAACTGGAAAAAGCTCAGAGAGCTTGAGGAATCCCTGTGTCAATTAGACTGCGGTGAAAAATCTGAAGTTGGCTGCCGGGGGCCGAGCTTAAGCCCTGCCACCTCATTGGTTGGGGTCATAAAGGACCAAAGTGAGGGGGAGGGACTACACAATAGAATGGCTCATAGGCCATAATGGACTATGTTTATGCATTTCTATGTAGCAATGTGTGTATATTAAAACATTTTTTAATAATTATTTTATCACTATTCAAGCATCTGAATCTATGAAAGATCCAATGCTGGAGAACTTCTGTTACGGCCCCACAAGACTAAAGATAAGTACTCTGTTGGCTCATTAGAGCGATCGGAGCCTACCATGCATGAACCCACGTGGGAGGGACCCTGGGTATTCCGCAGTGACAGTTCAGAGAGATCAAAGGGGATCACGTATGGGGATATCTGATCCCCAAAACTCAACCAGGATACGAACCGCATGTGGCGCAACGTTAACTTGTTCAGCATGCATCAGTGCTAACTCAACTTGTGTTTATGAGAGTGCAGATAACGAAAAGAATGCATACTAATTGTTTTGCTGTTCGCAGGCATTGACGCCGCATCAGCGCCCTGCGGCTGCAAGGCTCCGACTTCTGAACCATTTCGCAGACTGATATGGACACAAGCACAGAGAAAAAACCAGAGCTAAGTGCTACCTTTTGTTTATGTATTTGATTTTACTATTGACTGTGCAAGGGAATCACACGAGAGGCGCAACATAGTGCATTAATGCTGTTGCATACTCATGTTAATGCAAATGGTTTTACAGTAGCATTACTGGTGTGGGTTGGGTGGTAACCGCAACACTTTCGTTTTGTGGAACTTTCTATCAATCAAGGAAGGGGCAAACTCAGTGCTGATTTCTAACTGCGTGCAGTGCCTTGATCTGAACAAAGTGTGGTCTGCAGGTGTGAAAGAATGCATGAGCAAGACAAGGGTGTTACTGGCAATCCAAAGCAGCAGCCAGTACGAGAGGCTCACAGGACAAGAGCCCAGGAGCATGTTTTCCCTGTAATCCCCCTACCTATCCATTGCCTTTTTCCGAATCCTCTATCCGGTGTTCCCATCTACCCCAAACCTATCCAATCCAAGGACCCAACCCTCTTTCCCCGTGGGGGTCACGGTGGCCTGCGTTTTGTATAATCCAGGTGCCTAGACCGCCATGGGGAGGTTGGAGTTTGTGTTGCTTCTGCGCTGGAGAAAATGGAGTCTTGACACACCTTAACGTCCCTGCAACTAAAGATTTTCCTTGAATTTCAAGGGTTTTGTTACAATTGAAAAACAAGGGTTTTTCATTGCTCACCTCAACGTCACTGCAATTAAAGTTTTTTCATTCCTTGTGTAGTATAATGAATTAAATATTAAAAATACAAACAATTAGACTAAGCAAAACACTGTATTATGTCTACAAAGAAAAATAAAAGGCAATTTGACAAGGACCTTTATAAAATACTTATGTGTATGTGTACTGCTCATACATAGTTATTAAAATGTTACATTAACTGACACTATATTTAAAAATATATATTTACAACACAACTGCCCATATGGATGTAGATATATATATTTTTTAGTTAACAAAAAATTATATATGTGGCTGCATACAAGATTGGGCAAAGGAGGTAAACCCGTGTGTACAAAATGAGCCAATAGAACATCACAATCCTTCAACGCGGCTACACATCTTCGTGCATAATATATCAGCCAATCAAACCATACACTGCGGTTCCATGCTTACATGTCACTCCTATACGTGTCATCAAACTATCCAATCAGACACCAATGCATATCGACGCGAGTACGCTCATTCTGTTCGATGCAACCCGCGTAATGAATTAGCTAATCACAACACGCGCTGAGATTCTGCGTCCGCATGTGGGCTTTATACGCGTCAATGAACCAACCAATCACACGTTGAGCTCTATCGACGCGGCTATGCCCACGCCATATGACGACACCCGTGCATACAAGTCTGTCCAATCAGACGGCGCATCAGTCTGTAGCCGCGAGTAATCACCACACCCACAAAAAATCACTTTATATAAATAATTTCTTGTTGTACTTGCCAGTGAAAAGGTTTGTTGTTTCTACAACCTACTGTTTAATTGCTTCATATGTAAACGGTCATCAGCTTCTACACTCCCTCACACTCAAAATAATGTACATGGAACCATTTATGTAACATAGCACTTATAGGAAACACTTGTACATAATAAAATACACAGTTTTTTCCACAATAAACTAAAACTAGAAGGTAGCCGAATGCTATTTTCTCTTCTAAGATATATAATCTTCACAATATTACCTCTATATTTATTAAGAACTGTTTAAAAAAAATCATCCTAGTAACAATCCATATCCTACTTCACATAAAACACTTATTAGCCTATGTTTCTATTTCAAATTTTTATTTTGCATGTTTATATTCACAAAGAATATTACACATATATTTTAAAACTTTGCTTCTAACAACATTAAGTAAGCATTCTTTAAACCCTTTGGCAATCTATCTTGATGTGTGACTATTTAGTCATTACAAACAAGCTGGTCCACTTCTGTACACACCCATGTCGTGAAATGTCCAGATTCAATGGATGCCCCCTCATGAAAAATAATTGCACACATTTTAAAAGTTTTCTTATTAACAGAAGCTTGACTATTTACAAAATTCATTATTGACTTGTTAATTTTTCTACCACCTACATTGGATCTTTGAAACATAATCAATACATACTTATTATGTGTGAGCATGGTGACCCGTTGTATGGGTGATATGGGTAGGTAGAGTGACCCTTTGATGTTGTGAAGCAGTGAGTTGCATGTTTTTGGAGTTGCCAGTGTGGGTGAGTTTGACTACCCATTGATGTTGTGCGGCAGAGAGTCACATGTTTTTGAAGTTCTAGTATGGGTGAGAATAGTGACCTATTGATGTTATGTGGTAGATGATTTTTGGAGCATGGGTGACAAGAGTAACCCATTGATGTTGTTCGGTAGGTTCAACAGGTGTGGGGCAGTGCACTGTCCGCATGTTTTTCATAGTACTGGTGTGGTTGGGATGCCTTCACACTCAGCTGTCAGTTCTTCAGTGTCTTACAGTGTCCAATGCGGTGACAGTTAGGTTTGCTGGACGGGAGGGTTCTCATTCCCAAGAGTGGTATTAAGTTTAGATGTCCAGAATTAAGCAATCTGCATGGAGTAGATTTGGGGGGAACAGTTAGCCCCTCCATCCCTATGTAGGGTTTTCTGTTTACTTATTCTTTCAGCTTGTTCTCGCAGAGAATGGCAATACATTTGGGTATTTTATTGTGGGAATTGTGGCAACATCATTTTTCATCAGGTCGCCGGTAGTCCATTTTGGTATGTAATAGTGTGGGATTCTGTTGGGATCCAAGGCGTTTTGTGGGTTAGTTTGTGTGGCCAGCAAACCGGGGTTCATGAGGGTTTTTCTTCGATTGGAATTCTACTGCGCATGATTGTTGCCCAGGTGCGTGTGTGGTGCATTTGGATCTGTGGTTGGCTGCTGAGTGTGTGTGTGGGTTGTGTGTCCCAGTTGTTCCTGTCAGATCTTCTTGGATTGGTTGTATCTGGAAGTTACATAGATTTCTGGTTTTGGTGCAGTGGGACTACGTGCCAGTCCATATAGGGACCGTTTGTGTTTGGGGATGGCAGCTCCAATATCCATCAGTGGCAGCGGTGGATAGAAGGTGGTCAGTTTTTTTGGAAGGGCTTCTGGTTGTATGGTTAGTCGCCCAGAGGGGCAGGCAATGCTCAAACGTGGCAGGTTTGAAGCTCTCCAGTGGCAGAGGTGAGCGGAAGGTATTTTGTCTTGTTTTGTTGGTTTGGGATGGTAGTTGTGTTGGTGTGGTCCTTCTGCAAGTGGGTTAGTTATGCCTGTTTGAGTAACCATCCTTTGTATTTGGATTTGGAGTTGAGCGTGGGTTTGTGGTAGAAAGGGAGGTGTGTTTTGTTGTGTGATGGTTAGGTGGAAGGAAGGGAGGTATTAGGAATGGTATTCCTATCATATGTGTATTCCATGTTTTACCCTGCTTCCTGAATGCATGTTGTGTGCCTATATGTGTGAGATCATGAATGGAATGCCTGCAGTGTGACTGACTGGAATGCTGAGTGTATGAGATTCCACCCAGGGTAGTTGGTAATGATGAGTTAGTGGGTTTTCCCTAGCACTGTACTTCCTATCTACCTGTGATGAAACCTGATTAAAGTAACCTAAAGATCACAGCTGGCTACCAGAGTATCCTTTATAAGTACCCTGGCGACTGGTCATAACAATGTGTGACTATATAGTCATTACAAACAAGCCAATCTACTTCTGTACACACCCATGTTGTGAAATGTCCAGATTCAATGGATGCCCCCTCTTGAAAAATAATTGCAACAGAAACTTGACTATTTACAAAATTCATTATTGACTTGTTAAGTTTTCTACCATCTACATTGTGTCTTTGAAACATAATCAAAACATAATCAATGTCACCGCCAAGTGACACAGGATCCACGGCGTTCCTAAGCCGATGCAGCACTAGAATTGGCTATCCAGCCTTACTGGCACCCAGACCCGGGAGGACCAGCCTTCATCTCTATCAAGAGCCTAATCTCGACTCAATTGGCCCTGAAAAAGACTTAGGTCGAAACACGCGTCGGCTGTGTGCACTCAACTATGTTGAACAACTGGCATTATCTGCCACATGAATGTTTTTAGATGCTCTGGTATAATAAGAAAACAATAATAAAGCAACAATTTTTAGACACCAACATGACTTTTCTGACCTGATTTTGAACCGAAACCATTAGCAAATCAGCTTAATCCTTGGACTATTGAATCCTCCCAGGGCCTAACATCATCCACAGGTTTGGCATCCCACCTACATAATCAATACATACTTATTAAAAACTAGATTGTCCTGTGTTGATTGTAACTTACAACCATAGTCACTGCATTGCATGTCATGGAATGCTTTAGTTACAAGATCAGAAAATGTTACTTTTCTGATCAGGCACATGCAGATACACACATCTTTCACAGAGATCTGGAGTAGAATAACCTTTCGTACATTTTGGACACATACACTTGTAACTTATTCCTACACCTATCTACATTGACAGTTTCCTTCACTAATAACTGAAAGACAGTCATTACAAATTCTTGACTATCTTTCTGTTGATTTCCACTTTCAACAGCTACTACATTTCGGATTGACATTGCCAAATGTAAACTGTGTGGATTTTCATCTACAGATGTTTTAAGAGTTGAACGTTCCACACATAGCTGCTTCTCTGCTGTGGAAGCTATTTTTTGCGTCAATGGAGTCATTTCAAACAACATACACAAAGCTGCCTTACAATAGCATTTAACTCCTGTTTGATTACTAAACCTGCAATGAGAGCATGTTAGAGTTGAACAACTCTCCAACGCTGCTAAATTTGGTTGTTTTACAGCCTTACAAGAACTGATTTAATTTAAATGTGTTTTCACTGACTCCTTAGATTTCCTGGATGAGTGCTTCACATGTACAGCTATAAGGTTCAGCTGAGGACCATACATTGCACGCAACCTATTATATTCTTCAATGCAAGAAATGTCTGCTGTCACTTTCCTTTCATCAAAGTTCATTAAAAATAAACCTCCTAGATTTTTCACACATGACAACGCTACATATGACATTCCTTCTTTAAACACTGTATGACAAATGTCAGTAGGTGCTGCTTTAAAGTCAAACCTTGTGATTTATGAATACTTATTGCATAAGCAGAAGACAATGGAAACTGTGTTCTTTTTACGAAGGTATCCTTAAAAAGCATGAAATGTGCAGAGTTCCGACAAATGAAGTGAGTTCCTTCTACACTATCAAACTTAACTTCAACATGTTCAATATTTGTACTGTGAGGAAAACTGTGAAATGCAATCAGTCTTCCCATTGCTCGTTTCACTAGACCAATTTCTACATTCAAGTTCCTCTTTAACATAACTTGTGAATTAATGCATAGTTTAAAACTCCTTCCAGACCTGCTGTTTTAGAAATTGAATTCTCTAATTGAACTAATCAAGCTTTTGCTCTCTTATCCAAATCTAAAGGCAGAACATGACCATCTAAAAATCACATGATTTTATGTCCAGAATATTTTGATTCTCTGACAATAGCATTGTAGAGTTAAACTTCTTACCATCTGCATGTGTGAACATCAAAGCAACACAAGAAATGTTTTTTTTTTCTTTAAGAGTCAACAAACCTCAGATGGACTGCAATCTGCATGAAACATTAGAAATCAGTCTTCCTTTCAAAACTGCTTTTACATTTTCCTCAAGAACTCCTATACAGATCTTATTAATCAGTTACTCTTAGAGCCTGATCACGACTTTGGCGGTAACCCTTAAATCCGGCGGTAGCGCTATTACCGCCGGATTTAAGGGTCCGCCAAATCAGGACTTTAGCGGATTTCGTCCCAGCTCTGAGCTGGGGGGAAATCCGCTGAAAATTCACGCTATTACCGCCGGCTGGAAATCCGTGAACATTTTCCTCATTGAGCCCAATGGGGAATAGGGCATTCCCGAATGGGCTCAATGGGGAATGGGGAATTACATTACCGCCGAACTCGTGATCCGGCAATATTAACGCCGGGGAGTTCGCCGGTAGTGCTAATACCGCCGGCGGTAATACCGCCGGTGTTACCGCCAAAGTCGTGATCAGGCCCTAAGTCTCCAGATTGCCCCATATTAATGGTACATCCTTGAATTCAAAACAATTCCATAAGGCTAAAATGACCAATACTTCCTATGCTTTTTTGAGCATCCTTAGATTGCAACATTCTGAAAACTGGTTGACCTTTCACAGGAGTTAATTGTAACAAGTCTCCAAAAACAAGTACATGTTTACCTCCAAACAAAACATTGTAGTCAGTCTTCAAAACCTCTTGCATGCACAAGTAAATGAAAGCTAGCATCAAGTTAGATACCATACATCTTCATCTATAATCAAGGTATTTAATTTTCTAAAAACTTTTCCTACTTCTTGTGATGTACTTGATACAATTTTCCTATACTCCAGATTGTTGTCATGCTGTACTGGTAACATCAATAGTCAATGTAAAGTAACACCTACATTGAATGCTGCTAAACCTGTTGGAGCAGTTACAATACATGCTCCTGTTCAATCTTCCGCCCCACTAGGGACATTTGCTGGAGTCTTTTTTCTTATCTTTTGCTCTCAGTTGACCCTAGGTTTTGAAATGGTTTCCCCCTCGCGCTGTGCTAATGCTATCTGTCTTGGTTGTCTGTTTGTTGTGTTTTTCGTGCGGGCCCTGAGGCCTACAGGCGTGTGGCGCGATGATATAAGTATTTCTAATAAATAAATAAATGACAAAGAGCAATCCATTTAATTTTGGATCATAGCTCTTGTTGCATTAATTAAAAAAAGATGTACCTGTTCCTGCTTGTCCACTAACATACAACATTACAGGTTTGTATTGCACACAAGAGCATTCAAGCTTGTCATGCAGTAAACCATGTAAGAACCTATCTTTAATTTGATTATAAACTTCTTTTTGCTCTATATTAAGTTTACTAACCATTTCATCACAATTCACATCTGCAACTTTACTTTGTTACATTGCAATATCTACTCCCTCCATAGCAAGCTCAACATCAGTTTGAATAATTGTCTCACCAAGTACATTTTGACTTCCTGCTGCAGATTCTTGACTGCCTTCCGGAGTCTCTTTTGCCGATTCAGCTGCCAAAAATCCTTCTTGACGTAGTTCTTTTTCCAGTAACTCCAAGAACTGTTCACATTTTGGATATGTAATTAAACATTTTTTAGCAAAAAATGATTCTTCAAACGTTTCAAAACTTCCACGTAAATCACTCTCTACACGCCAAGTTAAAAACAACTACAAAAGACAAAAATAAAATAATTCCTTTTTCTCTGCAATTTGGCAAGAAAGTTTAATGTGGTTAATGAGACTTGGCTTTTCATGTCTCATTAGACAACCACTACATCCATGTACTTTAAACCGTCCTCTGTCACTGTTTGGTTCAATATTTTGATATGAGTAGCGTTGTACTACTTCATATAAACAAAGACCCTCCAACATTTCACATCGATTTGGATAATATGTATCAATCAAGTTGGTTTTCAAACTCTGTACTGTCAGGTGCTGCTTCAGCTAACTGCTCAATTTCAGTCAAAGGCTTCAATACCCAATTTTGACTATTAGCTGGTCCAAGACTTAACCAAACTACATTAATGCTATGGCCATACAGAGGTAAACTAGTACGCCGATCTACAGCTTCATCGCTACTGCACTCTCTATGTAAAAGCATCTTCAAACAAAGCTTAAAAGTTCTGACTGAGAATTCTATCTGATGATAAATCTGCCCATACTTCAGCTGCATTCCTCTTTTCTGCTTTTGTCATGTAGGCTGCAACATAATGAGCAACAACTGTTGAATCATCAGAAATACACTGTACATCAGTATTTGCATTCCACAGCTGGGCAATGACAGGATTGTAATCATTAATACATTTGCATTCCTTATTTATTTTCAAATGATAGGTATTTCTCTGCGACTTACAAAGTAACATTGGGGAGAACAGATGACATTAGACTATTCACTCAACCAACTGGAGTCACAGGCTTTGGAAAGCCAAATCTGCACGGAGTGTAGTACTTGTCTTTCCTTTTTTATTTTCGTTGACAGTAGTTCCCACATGAATGCTTTTGTAACCTTTCCACCTTGTTCTGTAGATCAGCATTGACATGCTGAGCAGGAATGGAACAAGTAACATATATTTTCAATGAACTCCAGCACACAGCTATCACTTTCCTTACCAAACTGAGGAGCATATTTAAACCACAACAGTAAATGTATATTTGGAGTGTCACATGCCTGATAAACTTTCCTCCTAAAGAAATGTTCAACAACGCCTAGTGAACCATTTCTTGATTACATATAAAGTGTAACATGGCTACAAATCTGTGATAAAAAAACGTGATACACGTACAGGGTGCATAGAACACAATTCTCCTGGTGTCATGCGTTCTGTGTTGTCTTTCTCTGCATTACTTTCACAAATCCACCCTGCAAGATCATCCCAACCATACAGAGCACAAGTTAAAGTCACTAACCAGTTTGGAGATCCGACGTTTCTGATCATAACTTCAGAGTGTCTTCTATACCAATAATCTTTAGCTCCTCTCAAGAAGCAAGAATATTCGTAAGTTTGCCCTAAAACTAAATTTGTTTCTTTCACCTGTTGCAGCATCTCACATGCAGAAAGATTTTTAAATCTAGTTCCAGTCCGAAGTGTCTGAGCAACAGCATAACATAATGTTCAAATTCACTTTCATACAATAACTGAAACATATATTCAACATTGGTGCAAAATCATGAATCTTCTGAATACATTCTTGTACAACGATATTCTGAAGCAGAGATTCACACCTTCCGACCATCCATTCTTCCTCCAGTACCAATTGGAAAAAGCATAGGGAAACAACGGGCTTCTAATGTCTTTTCCCCAGATACAAATCGGTGCACCTTTCGTTGCTTTAATTTGATGCAATTTTAAACTGTAACCCATAACTTCAAGTGAATGTATAGGATGAATAATGGAATGTTCATACAAAGTATTCCCTTCTGCAACAGATAGATGCTCAAACTGACCTGCTCTGCTTTTCGTTGTTGAGTCAACATCTAGCATAAACAAGTCTGGTACAGTCAGACTGCCTTTGTATAAATCATTGTGCTCCAATAGAAACGACAATGCGATTTTCACTTTTCCAATATCGATAAGCTGTTGCCAAATACTCGTATCTTTAGTGGCAACACCATTTACTAAAACAAACAAAGAATCTGCAATGTCAAGCTTCAATCCTAGAGTATTAACAATTTCATCCAAATTCAGGGGTAAATGCACAACTTTCCCTCTCACACCTTGCACTAATGACTTCTTAGGCAGAGTTGACATCTTTGTTTGCAGTCTAACAATAACTTGGAAAGGATGAACAGTTTGGATTGCAATAATTTCAAACATGTTCAATTTTTTAAGCACAACAGGAATTACAGGCACTACCATATCGATTAGAACACTTTTTGACAGAATACGTGTGTGATTATAAAATTCAACACAGTATCTACAAACACACAGTGCCTCACTTGTGTTAAATCGTTTTTCTACAAACAAATGCAGATACAGTTCTTTCCAAACATCTTCAACAGTGTGTTTAATTCTGTTCTCAACACACACCGGTTGCACTTGAGACTTATAAAAAGTGTGTCAACAAGATAAACAAACAATGTCAGGTCTTTCCATAGAAGAGAACTTAAACATTGCAATAGTTCTTTTCTACTGTTGAAAAATCTGATCCTTTGAAAGCATAGCATTATCATTTCCACTTCCTGTAAGTGTTTCATCTACGTACACATACTCTTTTAAATGCATCTTATTTTATCATATGCATTGTAGCAAGTAAACGTTCTACAGTTCCAGTCAAAAATATTTCATTTAAAACTCCAAGAGACATACTTGGTGTTTTGTACTCATAAAGTTTAACTGGAAGGTATCTTATTTTAGTATGATGTGCAGCCAGCATCCGTATATGATGAAACGGACTCTTACATCTACTTTTATCTCGACAAGCTAGAGAGTGACCCAAAAGTCCTGCTTTTTCACTAACTTCACACTCATCTATTTTTTGTAGCATCTTGATCTGTCTTTGAACGTTATTTTTGTGCAAAACGTGCACAAATCTCTTTAAAAATGTAGAAGAAAATGTATAAACACCACCTTATGGCCCTGAGTTCCAACACGTTGATGTGGAGTTGGGACTCCTGGGGTGACCAGGAGCCCTTGGTTTGTAGGTCTGCAAAGTGAGCCTCCCAGCCCGAAAGAGACGTCTCCATCCTTAAGAGAAGCGTCAACGTTGGTGCCTGAAACAGCATTTCTTGTAAGAGGTTCTGCGTAGCGTTCCACCATCGAAGAGCCTTTTGCAGCGTCATTGGGATCTGGACGATGTCCTCCCATGAGCCGAGAGCTTGTTTCCGTTGGTGGTCCAGTGCCTCCTGAACAGGCCTCATGGGAAGCCTGCAATTTGGTATGAGGAATATACATGAGGACATCATGCCCAGGAAGGATTTGTAAGAGCGCACCAATGTTGTTTCTCTCCCTAAGAACCACAAGGTCAAGCAGACAATTGCTGATGCTCTTTCTGGCGACGGCCTCACTCTGGGAATGTTGGTGTTGAGCTCAGCTCCCAGGAAAGAAACTGTCTTGCTGGGAACTGGGCAGGACTTCTCGTTGTTTATGGCGAAACCTAACCCTCTTAGAAGATTTGTTGTCTTTGAAACTGCCAAGCGTGTGCTTGAGGCGGAACTTGCTCTTATCAGACAGTCGTCCAGATACGGAAAGACTTCTGTTCTTGACCTCCTGTGTTTCGCAGCCTCTGGTGCTAGGCATTTTGTAAACACTCTCGGTGCTGATCTCAGACCAAACGGGAGCACTCGAAATTGAAATGAACATCGCCCACAGTGAACCTGAGGAATTTTCTGTGTGCTGGGTGGATTGGTACATGGAAGTAGAAGTCTTCCAAGTCTAGAGAGGCCAATAAATCGTCCCTGTTTAGCCAAGGGAGCACGCCTTGCAAAGTTATCATCTTGAATTTGATGCGCTTGATATATTTGTTTAGCGCTCTCAGGTCCAAGATGGGTCGCCATTGACCATTTTTCTTTTGATGAGGAAGAAATGGGAGTAGAAACCCTTCCCCCTTAGAGAGTAAGCTACTGGCTCTATTGCTGCTTTGTGCAGCAGCTTCTGGGTTTCAGACATGCCTTGTTTCAACATATGCACCTTACGCGGAGTCGGGGGCAAGGAAGGTGGCTGGTTTAGAAATTCTAATGTATGTCACTCGCAGACCACCTGTAACACCCATTTGTCTGATGTTATTAACTGCCAGTGTTGAAAGAACTGACTCACCCTTCCCCCCACCAGGGTGTGATGTTGCGGGGAGGAGCTGGACTGTCAGTTTTGTTTGCTCTGCGACTTCCCCTGAGAGGAGCCCCGCCTCCCTCTCTGGGCGTACTTGTTGGAAGATTGGTACTTGGTGTCCTGGTATGAACTACCTTGCGACTTCTGGCTGTAGGAAGGGCAGTTAAAACCTCTGTACTTCGATGTTGAACCTCGAAAAGGACGAAATGACTGGCGACCCTTGTCTTTGTCTTTCAAGGAGCTGATTGCACATGCCGTGTTCGTTTTGATTCCTTTGAGGTGGTCATCGATCTTTTTCCCGAAGAGTTCTTGACCATCAAAGGGCATGTCCAATATCTGCGCTTGGACCTCAGGCCTGAAATTGGTAGCCTTCATCCAGGCCTGTCTTCTCAGCACCGTGCCGTGGGCCATTTGCCGGAAATCTGACTCCGCCACATCAACTGCAGCATCAATCATGTGATCCGAAGCAGCTTCCCCATCGGCAATAATCGATTTGGCTTCCTCCTGGAGTTCTACAAGTAGCTGTTTGGCCAGCTTGGACATGTGGAGCCAAAGCTCACAGTCGAATCTCGCCATCGTGGCCAGCACGTTGCCCTCTCTGATGGTAAGCGATGCTGATGCGGACACTTTCTTGCCCATAGCCTCTAGCTTGTGACCGTCCTTGTTCGGTGGGGCTGATAGAGGTGATGCTGGATAGGTCAACTTTTTCCTAGCTGCTACTGTGATGACCGAGTCCGGTTTTGTATGAACGCGTAGACAAAGAGGTACAGACTCCGGAGCCTTGTATTTTTTCTCTGGCCTGGAAACTAGGGCCGGTGTGGATAAAGGTGTGGCCAATATCTTGGAACCGGACTCCCAAATGGTGTTGAGGAGAGGAATGGTAGTAACAGTTCTCCTACATTTGTCCCTGTGCTCATAGAGCACCGACTTCTTCTCCTCCGATGTAACCTGTAACTGAAACAATTCTGCGGCTTTGCCGATGATAGTATGAAAGGAGACTAGAACATCCGGTGGTGAAGAGCCACCCAGAGAATCTTTCTTTCTGGGCTTTTTGACAATGTAATCGTCCCATTCACTAGTATGTGGCTCTTGCGTGATCTCGCGTTCTTCTGGTTCAGAAAATTCTCTGAAAGGATCTTCTTGCCAGTCTGAGACCGAAACAGAGGATGGTACAATCGTTGGATCTCTAGTTGGAGACCTAGTCCTGTGTGACGATGCTGGAGAAGGGACCCTTTTCGGTGAAGCACTGACTGTCCTGCTCCTAGACCTGGGCAGTGGCTCAGGTGAACGCACCCTTTTCTGTGACCTACTCCTGGAAGGAGAATGTCTTGGCGTGCTTTGTCAAGGTGAAAAATCTCTCTGCAGGAGGTTAGGTTCCCTCGGCACAGCTGACTTGCTTTTTTCATTTTGACGTCTGTTGAACTCCTCAATGATCCTTTGCATTGATAACATGAGCACAGGGTCATAAGGATCCGCAGGCACCTCTGTAGTAGGTTGCCAAGGAGGGCTGTATTCCTTAGGTGTAAGACAATGCTGTTCCTCAACAAACTCAGTGTCTACAAACTCCTCCTGCAGGATGACGTCAGGCAGCTCTGGCATTTCTCCTAAGGGAGATAATTGTGTTCCCTCTGGTTCCAGAGCGTCCACAAACTGAGGCAGCGCTTCTATAGACTCAGGAAGACTGTCTTCATTGGATGGCATAACAGTGGCGTCAGCGAGGGGCGTTTTGGGCACTAATTCTTCAGTCGGTAAAGAAGCTTGCGGTGCCGTCAACCGAGCCATGGTTGAAGATTTCGTCGACGACTGCCTCGTCGACGGCGGGTTCGTGGACGAAGATTTCGTGGACGGTGGCTTGCCTTTATCCGTCGTCGAGTGCATGGAGCAAGATTTCGTGGACGGTAACTTATCCGTCGACGAGTGCTTCATGGACGAATGTCTCTTGGACGAGTGCTTTGTGGACGAATGATGTGCTTCCTTCGTCGACGATTGCTTCGTGGATGACAAACTCGCTGACGAGGACTTAGTCGTGGACGATGCAGTTTGTCACGTGGTGGTCGTTGATGAGGGTGTCGTCGACAGCTTGGTGGACGATGGGCCTCTACCTTTACTGCCTCCCGTAGACAGCCTCTTCGTGGACGACTGCCCCCACGGTTTTTTTCAAACTCCTCCTTACCTTTGGAGGTAGTTTTTGCCATATAATGCTTCATCTTATGGCTTGTAGACTCCAGGGGAGGTAGGAAAGGTATAATTTCCAGCGTCCTCTTGCTCTTGGGAGTGGGAGGGGAGCTCCTTTCCACTGAAGAAGCCCTTCTTTTAGAAGTTTGCTTCTCAGATGATTTGCTGGAGTGAACAGGGCCTGTCTTTGCAGATTCCTCGTCAGAAGAAAGCTCCTTGGCTTCCAAATGCAGGAAAAGTCTTCTATGCCTGTCATGTAGGGTCTTAGTTGAAAAAGACATGCAAATGTGACATTTCTGGATGTCATGAGGATAAAGACAGTATATACAGTGATCATGGGGATCTTTCATGTAAAGCACCTTTCTTCTGCACCTCATGCAATCCCTGAATAGGGAAGGATTCTTGGTAGTCTGAAGGTCAGCCATCTGAAGAGAAAGTTCACTCGACGAATTCAGGGTCAAAACAAAGATTTTGGAGCCCCGAAAACCAGTGGAGATAGCCCCTAGTCAGGGGAATGTGGTAGAGTATATTACAATATAGACTATTGTGAAAATTGAAGAAAAAAACTGGAAAAAGCTCAGAGAGCTTGAGGAATCCCTGTGTCAATTAGACTGCGGTGAAAAATCTGAAGTTGGCTGCCGGGGGCCGAGCTTAAGCCCTGCCACCTCATTGGTTGGGGTCATAAAGGACCAAAGTGAGGGGGAGGGACTACACAATAGAATGGCTCATAGGCCATAATGGACTATGTTTATGCATTTCTATGTAGCAATGTGTATATATTAAAACATTTTTAATAATTATTTTATCACTATTCAAGCATCTGAATCTATGAAAGATCCAATGCTGGAGAACTTCTGTTACGGCCCCACAAGACTAAAGATAAGTACTCTGTTGGCTCATTAGAGCGATCGAAGCCTACCATGCATGAACCCACGTGGGAGGGACCCTGGGTATTCCGCAGTGACAGTTCAGAGAGATTAAAGGGGATCACGCATGGGGATATCTGATGCCCAAAACTCAACCAGGATACTAACCGCATGTGGCGCAACGTTAACTTGTTCAGCATGCATCAGTGCTAACTCAACTTGTGTTTATGAGAGTGCAGATAACGAAAAGAATGCATACTAATTGTTTTGCTGTTCGCAGGCATTGACGCCGCATCAGCGCCCTGCGGCTGCAAGGCTCCGACTTCTGAACCATTTCGCAGACTGATATGGACACGAGCACAGAGAAAAAAACCAGAGCTAAGTGCTACCTTTTGTTTATGTATTTGATTTTACTATTGACTGTGCAAGGGAATCACACGAGAGGCGCAACATAGTGCATTAATGCTGTTGCATACTCATGTTAATGCAAATGGTTTTACAGTAGCATTACTGGTGTGGGTTGGGTGGTAACCGCAACACTTTCGTTTTGTGGAACTTTCTATCAATCAAGGAAGGGGCAAACTCAGTGCTGATTTCTAACTGCGTGCAGTGCCTTGATCTGAACAAAGTGTGGTCTGCAGGTGTGAAAGAATGCATGAGCAAGACAAGGGTGTTACTGGCAATCCAAAGCAGCAGCCAGTACGAGAGGCTCACAGGACAAGAGCCCAGGAGCATGTTTTCCCTGTAATCCCCCTACCTATCCATTGCCTTTTTCCGAATCCTCTATCCGGTGTTCCCATCTACCCCAAACCTATCCAATCCAAGGACCCTAACCCTCGTTCCCCGTGGGGGTCACGGTGGCCTGCGTTTTGTATAAGCCAGGTGCCTAGACCGCCATGGGGAGGTTGGAGTTTGTGTTGCTTCTGCGCTGGAGAAAATGGAGTCTTGACACACCTTAACGTCCCTGCAACTAAAGATTTTCCTTGAATTTCAAGGGTTTTGTTACAATTGAAAAACAAGGGTTTTTCATTGCTCACCTCAACGTCACTGCAATTAAAGTTTTTTCATTCCTTGTGTAGTATAATGAATTAAATATTAAAAATACAAAACAATTAGACTAAGCAAAACACTGTATTATGTCTACAAAGAAAAATAAAAGGCAATTTGACAAGGACCTTTATAAAATACTTATGTGTATGTGTACTGCTCATGCATAGTTATTAAAATGTTACATTAACTGACACTATTTTAAAAATATATATTTACAACACAACTGCCCATATGGATGTAGATATATATATTTTTTAGTTAACAAAAAATTATATATGTGGCTGCATACAAGATTGGGCAAAGGAGGTAAACCCGTGTGTACAAAATGAGCCAATAGAACATCACAATCCTTCAACGCGGCTACACATCTTCGTGCATAATATATCAGCCAATCAAACCATACACTGCGGTTCCATGCTTACATGTCACTCCTCTACGTGTCATCAAACTATCCAATCAGACACCAATGCATATCGACGCGAGTACGCTCATTCTGTTCGATGCAACCCGCGTAATGAATTAGCTAATCACAACACGCGCTGAGATTCTGCGTCCGCATGTGGGCTTTATACGCGTCAATGAACCAACCAATCACACGTTGAACTATTTAGTCATTACAAACAAGCTGGTCCACTTCTGTACACACCCATGTCGTGAAATGTCCAGATTCAATGGATGCCCCCTCATGAAAAATAATTGCACACATTTTAAAAGTTTTCTTATTAACAGAAGCTTGACTATTTACAAAATTCATTATTGACTTGTTAATTTTTCTACCACCTACATTGGATCTTTGAAACATAATCATACATACTTATTATGTGTGAGCATGGTGACCCGTTGTATGGGTGATATGGGTAAGTAGAGTGACCCTTTGATGTTGTGAAGCAGTGAGTTGCATGTTTTTGGAGTTGCCAGTGTGGGTGAGTTTGACTACCCATTGATGTTGTGCGGCAGAGAGTCACATGTTTTTGAAGTTCTAGTATGGGTGAGAATAGTGACCTATTGATGTTATATGGTAGATGATTTTTGGAGCATGGGTGACAAGAGTAACCCATTGATGTTGTTCGGTAGGTTCAACAGGTGTGGGGCAGTGCACTGTCCGCATGTTGTTCATAGTACTGGTGTGGTTGGGATGCCTTCACACTCAGCTGTCAGTTCTTCAGTGTCTTACAGTGTCCAATGCGGTGACAGTTAGGTTTGCTGGACGGGAGGGTTCTCATTCCCAAGAGTGGTATTAAGTTTAGATGTCCAGAATTAAGCAATCTGCATGGAGTAGATTTGGGGGGAACAGTTAGCCCCTCCGTCCCTATGTAGGGTTTTCTGTTTACTTATTCTTTCAGCTTGTTCTCGCAGAGAATGGCAATACATTTGGGTATTTTATTGTGGGAATTGTGGCACCATCATTTTTCATCAGGTCGCCGGTAGTCCATTTTGGTATGTAATAGTGTGGGATTCTGTTGGGATCCAAGGCGTTTTGTGGGTTAGTTTGTGTGGCCAGCAAACCGGGGTTCATGAGGGTTTTTCTTCGATTGGAATTCTACTGCGCATGATTGTTGCCCAGGTGCGTGTGTGGTGCATTTGGATCTGTGGTTGGCTGCTGAGTGTGTGTGTGGGTTGTGTGTCCCAGTTGTTCCTGTCAGATCTTCTTGGATTGGTTGTATCTGGAAGTTACATAGATTTCTGGTTTTGGTGCAGTGGGACTACGTGCCAGTCCATATAGGGACCGTTTGTGTTTGGGGATGGCAGCTCCAATATCCATCGGTGGATAGAAGGTGGTCAGTTTTTTTGGAAGGGCTTCTGGTTGTATGGTTAGTCGCCCAGAGGGGCAGGCAATGCTCAAACGTGGCAGGTTTGAAGCTCTCCAGTGGCAGAGGTGAGCGGAAGGTATTTTGTCTTGTTTTGTTGGTTTGGGATGGTAGTTGTGTTGGTGTGGTCCTTCTGCAAGTGGGTTAGTTATGCCTGTTTGAGTAACCATCCTTTGCATTTGGAATTGGAGTTGAGCGTGGGTTTGTGGTAGAAAGGGAGGTGTGTTTTGTTGTGTGATGGTTAGGTGGAAGGAAGGGAGGTATTAGGAATGGTATTCCTATCATATGTGTATTCCATGTTTTACCCTGCTTCCTGAATGCATGTTGTGTGCCTATATGTGTGAGAACATGAATGGAATGCCTGCAGTGTGACTGACTGGAATGCTGAGTGTATGAGATTCCACCCAGGGTAGTTGGTAATGATGAGTTAGTGGGTTTTCCCTAGCACTGTACTTCCTATCTACCTGTGATGAAACCTGATTAAAGTAACCTAAAGATCACAGCTGGCTACCAGAGTATCCTTTATAAGTACCCTGGCGACTGGTCATAACAATGTGTGACTATATAGTCATTACAAACAAGCCAATCTACTTCTGTACACACCCATGTTGTGAAATGTCCAGATTCAATGGATGCCCCCTCTTGAAAAATAATTGCAACAGAAACTTGACTATTTACAAAATTCATTATTGACTTGTTAATTTTTCTACCATCTACATTGTGTCTTTGAAACATAATCAAAACATAATCAATGTCACCGCCAAATGACATAGGATCCACGGCGTTCCTAAGCCGATGCAGCACTAGAATTGGCTATCCAGCCTTACTGGCACCCAGACCCGGGAGGACCAGCCTTCATCTCTATCAAGAGCCTAATCTCGACTCAATTGGCCCTGAAAAAGACTTAGGTCGAAACACGCGTCGGCTGTGTGCACTCAACTATGTTGAACAACTGGCATTATCTGCCACATGAATGTTTTTAGATGCTCTGGTGTAATAAGAAAACAATAATAAAGCAACAATTTTTAGACACCAACATGACTTTTCTGACCTGATTTTGAACCGAAACCATTAGCAAATCAGCTTAATCCTTGGACTATTGAATCCTCCCAGGGCCTAACATCATCCACAGGTTTGGCATCCCACCTACATAATCAATACATACTTATTAAAAACTAGATTGTCCTGTGTTGATTGTAACTTACAACCATAGTCACTGCATTGCATGTCATGGAATGCTTTAGTTACAAGATCAGAAAATGTTACTTTTCTGATCAGGCACATGCAGATACACACATCTTTCACAGAGATCTGGAGTAGAATAACCTTTCGTACATTTTGGACACATACACTTGTAACTAATTCCTACACCTATCTACATTGACAGTTTCCTTCACTAATAACTGAAAGACAGTCATTACAAATTCTTGACTATCTTTCTGTTGATTTCCACTTTCAACAGCTACTACATTTCGGATTGACATTGCCAAATGTAAACTGTGTGGATTTTCATCTACAGATGTTTTAAGAGTTGAACGTTCCACACATAGCTGCTTCTCTGCTGTGGAAGCTATTTTTTGCGTCAATGGAGTCATTTGAAACAACATACACAAAGCTGCATTACAATAGCATTTAACTCCTGTTTGATTACTAAACCTGCAATGAGAGCATGTTAGAGTTGAACAACTCTCCAACGCTGCTAAATTTGGTTGTTTTACAGCCTTACAAGAACTGATTTAATTTAAATGTGTTTTCACTGACTCCTTAGATTTCCTGGATGAGTGCTTCACATGTACAGCTATAAGGTTCAGCTGAGGACCATACATTGCACGCAACCTATTATATTCTTCAATGCAAGAAATGTCTGCTGTCACTTTCCTTTCATCAAAGTTCATTAAAAATAAACCTCCTAGATTTTTCACACATGACAACGCTACATATGACATTCCTTCTTTAAACACTGTCTGACAAATGTCAGTAGGTGCTGCTTCTAAAGTCAAACCTTGTGATTTATGAATACTTATTGCATAAGCAGAAGACAATGGAAACTGTGTTCTTTTTACGAAGGTATCCTTAAAAAGCATGAAATGTGCAGAGTTCCGACAAATGAAGTGAGTTCCTTCTACACTATCAAACTTAACTTCAACATGTTCAATATTTGTACTGTGAGGAAAACTGTGAAATGCAATCAGTCTTCCCATTGCTCGTTTCACTAGACCAATTTCTACATTCAAGTTCCTCTTTAACATAACTTGTGAATTAATGCATAGTTTAAAACTCCTTCCAGACCTGCTGTTTTAGAAATTGAATTCTCTAATTGAACTAATCAAGCTTTTGCTCTCTTATCCAAATCTAAAGGCAGAACATGACCATCTAAAAATCACATGATTTTATGTCCAGAATATTTTGATTCTCTGACAATAGCATTGTAGAGTTAAACTTCTTACCATCTGCATGTGTGCACATCAAAGCAACACAAGAAATGTTTTTTTTTCTTTAAGAGTCAACAAACCTCAGATGGACTGCAATCTGCATGAAACATTAGAAATCAGTCTTCCTTTCAAAACTGCTTTTACATTTTCCTCAAGAACTCCTATACAGATCTTATTAATCAGTTACTCTTAGAGCCTGATCACGACTTTGGCGGTAACCCTTAAATCCGGCGGTAGCGCTATTACCGCCGGATTTAAGGGTCCGCCAAATCAGGACTTTAGCGGATTTCGTCCCAGCTCTGAGCTGGGGGGAAATCCGCTGAAAATTCACGCTATTACCGCCGGCTGGCAATCCGCCGGCAGTAAGAGTGAACATTTTCCTCATTGAGCCCAATGGGGAATAGGGCATTCCCGAATGGGCTCAATGGGGAATGGGGAATTACATTACCGCCGAACTCGTGATCCGGCAATATTAACGCCGGGGAGTTCGCCGGTAGTGCTAATATCGCCGGCGGTAATACCGCCGGTGTTACCGCCAAAGTCGTGATCAGGCCCTAAGTCTCCAGATTGCCCCATATTAATGGTAAATCCTTGAATTCAAAACAATTCCATAAGGCTAAAATGACCAATACTTCCTATGCTTTTTTGAGCATCCTTAGATTGCAACATTCTGAAAACTGGTTGACCTTTCACAGGAGTTAATTGTAACAAGTCTCCAAAAACAAGTACATGTTTACCTCCAAACAAAACATTGTAGTCAGTCTTCAAAACCTCTTGCATGCACAAGTAAATGAAAGCTAGCATCAAGTTAGATACCATACATCTTCATCTATAATCAAGGTATTTAATTTTCTAAAAACCTTTCCTACTTCTTGTGATGTACTTGATACAATTTTCCTATACTCCAGATTGTTGTCATGCTGTACTGGTAACATCAATAGTCAATGTAAAGTAACACCTACATTGAATGCTGCTAAACCTGTTGGAGCAGTTACAATACATGCTCCTGTTCAATCTTCCGCCCCACTAGGGACATTTGCTGGAGTCTTTTTTCTTATCTTTTGCTCTCAGTTGACCCTAGGTTTTGAAATGGTTTCCCCCTCGCGCTGTGCTAATGCTATCTGTCTTGGTTGTCTGTTTGTTGTGTTTTTCGTGCGGGCCCTGAGGCCTACAGGCGTGTGGCGCGATGATATAAGTATTTCTAATAAATAAATAAATGACAAAGAGCAATCCATTTAATTTTGGATCATAGCTCTTGTTGCATTAATTAAAAAAAGATGTACCTGTTCCTGCTTGTCCACTAACATACAACATTACAGGTTTGTATTGCACACAAGAGCATTCAAGCTTGTCATGCAGTAAACCATGTAAGAACCTATCTTTAATTTGATTGTAAACTTCTTTTTGCTCTATATTAAGTTTACTAACCATTTCATCACAATTCACATCTGCAACTTTACTTTGTTACATTGCAATATCTACTTCCTCCATAGCAAGCTCAACATCAGTTTGAATAATTGTCTCACCAAGTACATTTTGACTTCCTGCTGCAGATTCTTGACTGCCTTCCGGAGTCTCTTTTGCCGATTCAGCTGCCAAAAATCCTTCTTGACGTAGTTCTTTTTCCAGTAACTCCAAGAACGGTTCACATTTTGGATATGTAATTAAACATTTTTTAGCAAAAAATGATTCTTCAAAAGTTTCAAAACTTCTACGTAAATCACTCTCTACACGCCAAGTTAAAAACAACTACAAAAGACAAAAATAAAATAATTCCTTTTTCTCTGCAATTTGGAAAGAAAGTTTAATGTGGTTAATGAGACTTGGCTTTTCATGTCTCATTAGACAACCACTACATCCATGTACTTTAAACCGTCCTCTGTCACTGTTTGGTTCAATATTTTGATATGAGTAGCGTTGTACTACTTCATATAAACAAAGACCCTCCAACATTTCACATCGATTTGGATAATATGTATCAATCAAGTTGGTTTTCAAACTCTGTACTGTCAGGTGCTGCTTCAGCTAACTGCTCAATTTCAGTCAAAGGCTTCAATACCCAATTTTGACTACTAGCTGGTCCAAGACTTAACCAAACTACATTAATGCTATGGCCATACAGAGGTAAACTAGTACGCCGATCTACAGCTTCATCGCTACTGCACTCTCTATGTAAAAGCATCTTCAAACAAAGCTTAAAAGTTCTGACTGAGAATTCTATCTGATGATAAATCTGCCCATACTTCAGCTGCATTCCTTTTTTCTGCTTTTGTCATGTAGGCTGCAACATAATGAGCAACAACTGTTGAATCATCAGGAATACACTGTACATCAGTATTTGCATTCCACAGCTGGGCAATGACAGGATTGTAATCATTAATACATTTGCATTCCTTATTTATTTTCAAATGATAGGTATTTCTCTGCGACTTACAAAGTAACATTGGGGAGAACAGATGACATTAGACTATTCACTCAACCAACTGGAGTCACAGGCTTTGGAAAGCCAAATCTGCACGGAGTGTAGTACTTGTCTTTCCTTTTTTATTTTCGTTGACAGTAGTTCCCACATGAATGCTTTTGTAACCTTTCCACCTTGTTCTGTAGATCAGCATTGACATGCTGAGCAGGAATGGAACAAGTAACATATATTTTCAATGAACTCCAGCACACAGCTATCACTTTCCTTACCAAACTGAGGAGCATATTTAAACCACAACAGTAAATGTATATTTGGAGTGTCACATGCCTGATACACTTTCCTCCTAAAGAAATGTTCAACAACGCCTAGTGAACCATTTCTTGATTACATATAAAGTGTAACATGGCTACAAATCTGTGATAAAAAAACATGATACACGTACAGGGTGCATAGAACACAATTCTCCTGGTGTCATGCGTTCTGTGTTGTCTTTCTCTGCATTACTTTCACAAATCCACCCTGCAAGATCATCCCAACCATACAGAGCACAAGTTAAAGTCACTAACCAGTTTGGAGATCCGACGTTTCTGATCATAACTTCAGAGTGTCTTCTATACCAATAATCTTTAGCTCCTCTCAAGAAGCAAGAATATTCGTAAGTTTGCCCTAAAACTAAATTTGTTTCTTTCACCTGTTGCAGCATCTCACATGCAGAAAGATTTTTAAATCTAGTTCCAGTCCGAAGTGTCTGAGCAACAGCATAACCTAATGTTCAAATTCACTTTCATACAATAACTGAAAAATATATTCAACATTGGTGCAAAATCATGAATCTTCTGAATACATTCTTGTACAACGATATTCTGAAGCAGAGATTCACACCTTCCGACCATCCATTCTTCCTCCAGTACCAATTGGAAAAAGCATAGGGAAACAACGGGCTTCTAATGTCTTTTCCCCAGATACAAATCGGTGCACCTTTCGTTGCTTTAATTTGATGCAATTTTAAACTGTAACCCATAACTTCAAGTGAATGTAGAGGATGAATAATGGAATGTTCATACAAAGTATTCCCTTCTGCAACAGATAGATGCTCAAACTGACCTGCTCTGCTTTTCGTTGTTGAGTCAACATCTAGCATAAACAAGTCTGGTACAGTCAGACTGCCTTTGTATAAATCATTGTGCTCCAATAGAAACGACAATGCGATTTTCACTTTTCCAATATCGATAAGCTGTTGCCAAATACTCGTATCTTTAGTGGCAACACCATTTACTAAAACAAACAAAGAATCTGCAATGTCAAGCTTCAATCCTAGAGTATTAACAATTTCATCCAAATTCAGGGGTAAATGCACAACTTTCCCTCTCACACCTTGCACTAATGACTTCTTAGGCAGAGTTGACATCTTTGTTTGCAGTCTAACAATAACTTGGAAAGGATGAACAGTTTGGATTGCAATAATTTCAAACATGTTCAATTTTTTAAGCACAACAGGAATTACAGGCACTACCATATCGATTAGAACACTTTTTGACAGAATACGTGTGTGATTATAAAATTCAACACAGTATCTACAAACACACAGTGCCTCACTTGTGTTAAATCGTTTTTCTACAAACAAATGCAGATACAGTTCTTTCCAAACATCTTCAACAGTGTGTTTAATTCTGTTCTCAACACACACCGGTTGCACTTGAGACTTATAAAAAGTGTGTCAACAAGATAAACAAACAATGTCAGGTCTTTCCATAGAAGAGAAGTTAAACATTGCAATATTTCTTTTCTACTGTTGAAAAATCTGATCCTTTGAAAGCATAGCATTATCATTTCCACTTCCTGTAAGTGTTTCATCTACGTACACATACTCTTTTAAATGCATCTTATTTTATCATATGCATTGTAGCAAGTAAACGTTCTACAGTTCCAGTCAAAAATATTTCATTTAAAACTCCAAGAGACATACTTGGTGTTTTGTACTCATAAAGTTTAACTAGAAGGTATCTTATTTTAGTATGATGTGCAGCCAGCATCCGTATATGATGAAACGGACTCTTACATCTACTTTTATCTCGACAAGCTAGAGAGTAACCCACAAGTCCTGTTTTTTCACTAACTTCACACTCATCTATTTTTTGTAGCATCTTGATCTGTCTTTGAACGTTATTTTTGTGCAAAACGTGCACAAATCTCTTTAAAAATGTAGAAGAAAATGTATCAACAAGTCCATACCTCACATCCTTCTTTCATTTCCTTTTTGACTGACCTACAGTTTCCATTTCCGTATTGTTACACTGCATAACTTCTTCTTTTTTAGAAACTACACCATTTCAGACTTCATAGGTACATCCACGTTCATCAATAGCTACATGAACATTCTTTCCATGAATTTAACTCTCCTCATTAAAAAATCTTTCAGTATGAGAAGTGTGTTTCCACTCCCCACCAAAGACGTCACAAAAGTTGTCACGTGTAAGCACATGAACTGTTTTCATATTTGTATAGAATGGTGTAGCAATTTCTTACGTTTATTTAATACGAAAATGAACACTTTTCTTTTCATATCAAAAGCTTACTTAATGAAAACGTCTGCTTTTTTCTTTTGCAAAAAACATTTTACCACATATTTAGATTTTGGTTTGACACTTTGCCAAAGATTTGTAAAAACTCGGGACTGATACATTTTCCTATACATATCTTTATTTCTCTGTTTGACATTGATAGCACATTTGCTACCTTTTTTTGTAAAAATCTTTCTTGTTTTTACTAGCTGGTAACATATTTGAAGCATTTTTTATTTTTTTATTTTCAATAAAAACACTATCAGTTCCAATAACAGTACATATTGGCATATCTGATACTTCTACTTCAATATTTTTAAAAGTATCCACAACTCTAGAAATTGTTACATTATCTATACGATTAGTATCTACAGATTTAAAAACACTACTTTTTAAAATATTTTTTCTACTATACTTCCCTGCCAAGGACCCTTCCTACTGGTTTATTGTTCTTGTTTCCTTGATGGCATCTTACAAAAAAAGTCTGTATAAAAATAATTATTAACTTCACACATTGTGTTTCTTTATGAAAATAAAATATAACTACTACTGCTAATCAACAAAAAGTCTGATTAAGAAGGGGAGAGTCAACATATGACCTACAATTACCAAATATACCCCCAAGAACATCCTAAATTATATGATATCATAGTTCATTTATAATGCACCTGTACAAAAGTGTTTCTGCACACAACAAGACAAGGAAGGAAAGACAGACTGAAGACAACACAAGTGATCTTACCAGGCCTTGTGTCATTCAGATCATACAAGCGCAAAAACAAAGAGTGCAAAGGGAAACACAGGAAGGAAGTGCAAGGGGGAGGGAAGAGGAAAACAGAACACAAACGCTCTACATAAATGCAACCAGTTGCTACAGCAGAAACCTAGGTCAGTTAGGTCAACCGGGGAAGGACAAAGACAAAGCACAAGAGAAAATTAATGTTTTCGTCTGCTTCCAAAATTTCAAGTGGTCTGGCTCAAGTTTGAAAGGGGCACAGATGCCCTAGCAGAAACATGATGTAACAGAGAAGAAAGATACACATGACTTTGATGGTTGGTTAGTTGCTGAGCAAACTTTTAAATTCATTACATATACAACAGGTTTACTGGCCCTTTTCACTATTCAATGATCCACACCAGCATCAAACTGTGTCTCCTTCGTAACCTAAACATGCAGAGTGACAAGGGAAGGACTGGGGTGTTCATCAATTAGAGCAGACTTGAAATGGACTGCTGAAGTTGCATTGCCTGCAACAGTGGGTGATGATTAATTAATTTCCCTTTCCCAAAGAGAAAAAACCTGTGCTCCTTATCAAAAATATTTATCCACAATGACAGCATATAACTCTCATTTCAAACACTCCATATAAAGCAATATTGTAAAACCAAACAAAACTTGTAAGCCAATGCTTTGACAACTCATCACCTATGTCCTCAACATTATTATGAACCCCATTCTCAAAAACATGTCCACAGTTTCTGAAGAAACAGATTTCTCTCCTTCTGAAATTGGCTCCATTTTCAAATATCAAATAAAACAATAAATATACCCACAAAACAGCACTATCTCCTGAAGGTACACCTCACCCGTAAGCAATGAAAACGTACTATGTAGAAACACTCAATATAATAATACTGTAACGCTCACCTGATTCCCACAGAGGCGCTGATCCCGGCTGGGCTGCTATCGTTTCTTCAATTGAGAAGCGTAGAGCTCGGACGACTCTCAGGACTGGGCTTCCTCTTATCGAATGTCTGACTTGCAGGGTAAGTTTTCTGCAGGTGGAAGAAAAAGGGTTAATCACCGTTTGATGGGATTCCTTCTCCCACCAATCGCCAGTTTCTCCCACAGCCTAGCTTTCTACTTGTCTCAGCGAGCTCTCACCTTAGGCGTATAAATGCTGAGCTCTCCATCCTGCGTCTGGTGCAGGGGTGCGTGGATTCCAGTTACGTCACTGGATGAGTTCAGTGTTGAGGCTCAAGTCTTTTGCGGCCTTAGTTGTGGCACTGGTGCTGGGATGCCGAAGAGCGATGCCGCCGTTACTGCACGAGCGGATGCCTGTAAGTATACTGTAGTCTTTAGGCTTTAAAAGATGGGCACCTCAATAATGTCCCTTTTCCTTTGTTTCAGGCCTCGGGATGCTGTGGGCGTAGTTTTCCGTTGCCGCTGCACGTGCCGATGCACGTAAGTATAATGTTCGTTGGCCGCTTTTAATGGCACCTCTAATAATGTCCTTTTTCTAGTTTTCAGGTGCCGGGATGCTGCGGGCTTTATATGAGTTGCCACTGCACGTGCCGATGCACGTAAGTATAATGATCGTTGGCCGCTTTTAATGGCACCTCTAATAATGTCCTTTTTCTAGTTTTCAGGTGCCGGGATGCTGCGGTTGATGCGCCGCTTCTGCGCGTGCAAAAACTGGTAAGTTAAGATGAATGCGACTGCCTTCACCCGAACCCCTTTTTAATTATGTCCTTTGCCTTTCAGGTGCAGAGAAGCTGCCGAAGAGAAGGCCGCGTTTAGCTCCGTTGCAATCACGGATGGATCAGGTAAGCGGGCGCGGCTGCGAGCGAGTTGCACTTTTCTAACCTTATGTTTATTCTTTGCAGGTTTTGCCGGTGACTGGATTCCGGGATCTGGTAAGTATTGTTCTGTGTCTTTCTTCATCCACAGGTTGCTGCGCGGAAGCTGAAGATGACTCTGGACCTGGAATGCAGGAGCCGACTCGGTGAGCGTCCTGCTGCTGCTGCAGAATAACGCGAAGCACGTGTTTTCCATCGGGCGTGGTTTAAATAGCAGAGAAGTGCTTCCTGTGTGTGTTCTTCCACCGGTTCCACCCAGGTAAGAAAAGAGTTCCTGAATGGAGGGAATAGTTCCTCCCAGCCCTGATGGCTGGGGACTTCAACCAGACTGGATTGTTCTGGGTAAATATGCAGCATGGTCTGCCTCAGGTAAGTCCACCCGAGCATTATTACACTGTTTATCAATATGAGCCCGGCGCCTATGGCGCCGGGACTGAAACCCTTCATGAGCCTGGCGCCAAAGGCGCCAGGACACGGTCCAAAGGGCCCCTGTAGGGGTCTGCTGGGTCCGGAGTAGTGGAAGACGGGTCTGCTTCCGAGGACGCTGGGCCAGTCCTGGCCCCTCTGGAGTAGCGCCCATGACAGCACCCCCCCTCAAGGCCCCTCCCAAAGTTGTCCCCCCCGGGGGTTTTGGTTTATCGGGAAAGGTTTGGTGAAATTTCTGGACTAGACGAGGAGCATGGGCGTGGTCATAGGGTTCCCATGACCTTTCCTGAGGTCCGTAGCCTTTCCAGTCGATTAGGTAGAATAGCTTCGATCTAATGATTTTAGAGTCCAAAATGTCTTTTACTTCAAATTCGGGCTCCCCATTCACTTGAATGGGCTCTGGAGGATTGGTCAATCTGGTTCCAGGTTGCATGGGTTTCAAAAGAGATACGTGAAATACAGGATGTATTCTCATATGGGTTGGCAATTCTAATTTAACAGCCACTGGATTAATTATGGCCGTAATTGGATATGGTCCCAGGTATTTGGGGTTGAAGGTGCGAGGCCCTTTAAGCGATAAATGTTTGGTGGACAGCCAGACTTGATCCCCAACCTGGTATTGAGGGGCATTGCTTCGGTGTTGATCTGCTCCTTTTTTGTACCTCTCTTTAGCTTGTTGTAGATGTGCAGTCGCTTCCTTAAAAGCTTGGGTAATAACGGTGTGCAATTGATCCACGGCGGGTGTTCCAAGATCTTGAGGTGGATCAAGGTTGGAGGCTCGAGGATGAATCCCATACAAGATGTAGAAGGGACTCAACCCGGTACCCGAATGAACTGAATTGTTGTAAGCATATTCAGCTATCCAAAGGATGTCCTTCCAGTTACTCTCTGACTGTTGTAGCATGCATCGTAAATATTGCTCGAGAGTCTGGTTTGTTCTCTCGGTTTGCCCGTCGGTTTGGGGATGATGGCTGGTCGAAAGTCTTACATCGATTTGAGCTAATCGACAACAGCTACGCCAAAAGTGGGAAATAAACTGGCTCCCCCTATCTGAGATTAGTACTGACGGGAAGCCGTGTAGCCGGACGATGTTTTCAAGAAATACTTTGGCTAGGACTGATGCTGAAGGTAAGCCTTTTAGCGGAATGAAGTGGGCCATTTTAGAAAACAGGTCCACAATAACAAGAATGGTGTTGTACCCAGAACAGGAGGGTAAGTCTGTGATGAAGTCCATGGAAAGGGTATGCCAGGGACACAGTGGGATGTCTAATGGTTGCAGAAGACCAGCCGGCCTCTTCTTCTGACCCTTGTTTTGAGCGCACACACCGCAGGACATCACAAATTCCTTTATGTCTTTTCTCCACAAAGGCCACCAGAAGTGTCTCTTCACCTTTTCTGTGGTTTTGGCAATGCCAGGGTGACCCTCAATTAATGAATCATGATAGCAGGAGATTACCTGTCTTTGTAAATCGGCGTGTGGTAGGAACAATCGTCCTTGGAAATAAGGCAAGTCATTGCTTACGGTGAAATCTTTTCCTTTTTGTAACCAGTTCAGTAAGTCTGGTGAGGTTACAAGTTGTTTAGTTTTTTCTTCAATATCCTCAATGGATTGTGAAGAAATCAGACCCACGATCCTTTGTTCAGGAATTATTGGTACAGGTTCTGGATTGGCAACGTTATCTCCCATTCCAATTCGGGAAAGATCATCCGCTTTGCCGTTCTTGTTGCCGGGGCGATAAGTGATCACAAAGTCAAATTCAGCAAAGAATAGAGCCCAGCGAATCTGTCTGGAGGATTGAGCCTTGGCGGTTTTCAGATACTGCAGATTTCGATGATCGGTGATCACTGTGACGGTGTGTGGTGATCACTGTGACGGTGTGTCTGGCCCCAAGGAGATAATGCCGCCATGCCTTAAAGGCTGATTTAATTGCTAGAAGCTCTTTGTCTGTGATGGTGTAGTTGATCTCAGGCGCCAAGAACTTCCGAGACCAGAATGCCACAGGATGCAGTTGGTTAGTCTCTGGATCTCTTTGTGATAGGACTGCTCCCATTGCTAAGCTGGAGGCGTCGGTTTCAACGATGTAAGGGAGGTCCGGGCGTGGGTGTTTCAGTATTGGCGCCGAGGTGAATTTAGCCTTTAGCTCTTGGAAGGCTTGTTCTGCTTCTGCGGACCATTCAAAGCGTTTATTTTTTCTTAAGAGGGCGGTGATGGGTTGTACCACTCGTGAAAACTCTGGAATAAATCTACGGTAAAAATTGGCAAAGCCTAGCATGCTTTGAACGCCTTTCACAGAAGTAGGAGACGGCCATTTGAGGATAGCGTCTACTTTTCTCGAGTCCATGTGGACTCCTTTGGGTGTCAGAATAAATCCCAAAAATTCGACCTCAGTGACATGAAAAACACATTTTTCGAGCTTGGCAAAAAGTTTATTTTGGCAAAGTTTTTCAAGGACCGCCCTAACATGATTTCGATGGTCAGCTTCTGAAGATGAGTACACAAGAATCTCATCTATGTAGACGACAACGCAGACATCAATGAGCTCTCTGAGGACATCATTCATAAAATATTGGAAGGCGGCCGGTGCATTGCATAGTCCAAAGGGCATCACTTGGTATTCAAATAGCTCATACTTAGTGCGAAAGGCCGTCTTCCATTCATCTCCTTCCTTGACCCGTACCAAGTGATAAGCTCCCCGGAGATCAAGCTTAGTACAAATACAGGCGTTTTTTACCTGGTCAAGGAGGTCCGGGATCAGAGGTAAGGGGTACCGGTTTTTTACTGTTATCTGGTTCAGAGCACGATAATCTATACAGGTTCTGAGGTCACCTTCTTTTTTTGGTACGAAGAACAGAGCCGAGGATGCAGGGGACTTCGACGGACGGATAAAGCCATTGGCCAGGTACTGGTCTAAATACTGTCGCAGATGAAGGTTCTCAGGCTCGGTAAGGGCGTAAATCCTACTGCAAGGGGGAGTTGCACCAGGTAGCAAATCTATCTGACAATCGTATGATCTTTGGGGTGGCAAGGTGTTAGCCTGTTCCTTTTGAAAAACATCTTGGAACTCTCGATACTCTAGAGGTAATTGTGGACCGTCAGCCGTTACTGACGCTAGGCCAATGTTGGGTCGTGGATAACAAGTTGGTGTGCACTCTGGGAACTTTATCGTCTTTGCTCGCCAATCAATCTGAGGATTGTGTTTCTCCAACCAAGGAATCCCTAGAATTACTGGGAATTGAGGAGCCTTGATCACGTCGAACACAATTACCTCCTGATGCCCGTCTTGGCCTAGTATCGTCACTTCAGTAGTGGTATGGGTCACTGGTCGGGAGGCGATTTCCGTCCCATCCACCGTGGTAATGACGTCTTTAACCACCTTTGGACAAAGAGGTAAGTTCATCCTGGAAGCCAATTCGCGGTCCACATAATTTCCAACTGCTCCGCTATCAATGTATGCCTTAATTGCATGCAAACGATACGGTTGCTCTGGGTTTACGAGGACCATTGGCATTATGAAGTGCGAGGTCAAAGAACTGGTTTTTACGCTCGCCAAGCGGACCTCTACACTTGTCGGGCGAGGTCGTTTCCCGGCTCAGGCTTTTCAGAACTCTTATCAGAAGCTCCCACTGTGTTCTTAGGTGGTTTCACCGGGCAATCTCGAGGAAAATGTCCTGAATTTCCACAATAGAGACATAGTTGCATTTGTGGTCTCCTGTCGCGTTCTTTCTGGGTTAGGGGACCCTTTACAACCCCGATTTGCATAGGTTCGACGGCTTCAACTCCTTTGGTGTGACTTTGAGGTTTAACGAACACTCGTGTTTCAAATCTGGATCGATCCGCCTTTCTGTTTTGTAGTCTGTGATCCAATTGGACCACCAAATCAAAGTACTCTGAACAATCCTGAGGAGGATTCACTACCTGGGCAAGGACATCTTTGAGTTCGCCACGCAAACCCCTGTGATAAAGCGTGATTCTTTTGTCCTCAGGCGATCTGGTTTCCACGATTAGCCTATTGAATGATGCAATGTAGGCCAAAAGATCTTGATTGCCCTGTCGTAGGGAAATGAGTTCGTTGTCCAGGGCCTGCCCCTGGGAATGCCTTGCAAAAAGTCTTTCCATATTTGCCTGGAAGGTCGGGAAATCACGAAGGATCGGGTCATCCTGTGTAACCAGAGGGATCGACCAATCAGCGGCACTGCCGCTAAGATACGAAAGCACAAAGGCTACCTTAGTCTGGTCAGTCGGAAAGGCTGCAGGTCTACAAAGAAAGTGCAATCGGCATTGATTTATAAACACCGCAAACCTTTTAGGGTCACCAGAGAAGCGTTCAGGCGGTGCCAATGGCACATTTCCGGGTAGGTTGATTTGAAAAGGATTGGCTGAAGCCGCTGGGATATAGCTCCCTCCTGAATTAGGTAGCGGGGTTTGCCCCGCTTGTGTCTGTAATAACTGTCTGGCGAGATCATCAGTTCGTTCTTTTGATATTATCAATTCCCTCCTAAGGGCATTCGTTTCCTGGCGGGCAGCATGAACTTCAGCTCTTAATTCCCCTAATAACTGGGCCAGTTCGTCTGTGTCAGAAGTTTCCATAGCGCCTGGGTAGGAGGTTATTGGTGGGCTTCGCGTTCTGTAACGCTCACCTGATTCCCACCGAGGCGCTGATCCCGGCTGGGCTGCTATCGTTTCTTCAATTGAGAAGCGTAGAGCTCGGATGACTCTCAGGACTGGGATTCCTCTTATCCAATGTCTGACTTGCAGGGTAAGTTTTCTGCAGGTGGAAGAAAAAGGGTTAATCACCGTTTGATGGGATTCCTTCTCCCACCAATCGCCAATTTCTCCCACAGCCTAGCTTTCTACTTGTCTCGGCGAGCTCTCACCTTAGGCGTATAAATGCTGAGCTCTCCATCCTGCGTCTGGTGCAGGGGTGCGTGGATTCCAGTTACATCACTGGATGAGTTTCAGTGTTGAGGCTCAAGTCTTTTGCGGCCTTAGTTGTGGCACTGGTGCTGGGATGCCGAAGAGCGATGCCGCCGTTACTGCACGAGCGGATGCCTGTAAGTATACTGTAGTCTTTAGGCTTTAAAAGATGGGCACCTCAATAATGTCCCTTTTCCTTTGTTTCAGGCCTCGGGATGGCGTAGTTTTCCGTTGCCGCTGCACGTGTCGATGCACGTAAGTATAATGTTCGTTGGCCGCTTTTAATGCCACCTCTAATAATGTCCTTTTTCTAGTTTTCAGGTGCCGGGATGCTGCGGGCTTTATATCCGTTGCCACTGCACGTGCCAATGCACGTAAGTATAATGATCGTTGGCCGCTTTTAATGGCACCTCTAATGATGTCCTCTTTCTAGTTTTCAGGTGCCGGGATGCTGCGGTTGATGCGGCCGCTTCTGCGCGTGCAAAAACTGGTAAGTTAAGATGAATGCGACTGCCTTCACCCAAACCCCTTTTTAATTATGTCCTTTGCCTTTCAGGTGCAGAGAAGCTGCCGAAGAGAAGGCCGCGTTTAGCTCCGTTGCAATCATGGATGGATCAGGTAAGCGGGCGCAGCTGCGAACGAGTTGCACTTTTCTAACCTTATGTTTATTCTTTGCAGGTTTTGCCGGTGACTGGATTCCGGGATCTGGTAAGTATTGTTCTGTGTCTTTCTTCATCCACAGGTTGCTGCGCGGAAGCTGAAGATGACTCTGGACCTGGAATGCAGGAGCCGACTCGGTGAGCGTCCTGCTGCTGCTGCAGAATAACGCGAAGCACGTGTTTTCCATCGGGCATGGTTTGAATAGCAGAGAAGTGCTTCCTGTTTGTGTTCTTCCACCGGTTCCACCCAGGTAAGAAAAGAGTTCCTGAATGGAGGGAATAGTTCCTCCCAGCCCTGATGGCTGGGGACTTCAACCAGACTGTATTGTTCTGGGTAAATATGCAGCATGGTCTGCCTCAGGTAAGTCCACCCAAGCATTATTACACTGTTTATCAATATGAGCCCGGCGCCTATGGCGCCGGGACTGAAACCCTTCATGAGCCTGACGCCAAAGGCGCCAGGACACGGTCCAAAGGGCCCCTGTAGGGGTCTGCTGGGTCCAGAGTAGTGGAAGACGGGTCTGCTTCTGAGGGCACTGGGCCAGTCCTGGCCCCTCGGGAGTAGCGCCCATGACAAATACCATATAATCTATAGGTCCAACATTCAACAGCATCTGAGGTACTTGACATCCTATTGGCAACCCCCACCACACAGACAAACAACCAATCAGAGAGTAAAAACAAGAAATTCCACCTTCTTTTCTCATGTAATCTTCCTCCATTGCTAATTCTAATATCTGAGGTGACAAACAGTATTTTTCTCTATCACAGTACAATGGATAATTACATGGAATGATTTGAGGAAAACTATCCAACAGAGGAAGAAATAAAAAAAGAAGATACTGAGGAAAAGAAAGCAGAAGAAAATGCATCAAATTCAGGATACTGTGAGTACATTCTTTACTGTTATGTAAAATTAGAGACGCAACACTATTTTGTTGACCAAACATCAGCCATCAAACATATAGTTCATCTAACTACTTTATAATATCTATGCAACCAACACAAATATGCTAAATTGCATTATATCTTCAATTGTTTACAAATATTGCAAATATTTTCAAACAGATGAAGACGTCATTCAAGTATCAAGAAGAATCAAGCAAGAAACAACACCATCAGTACCGACAAAAGTAATCATGGATTCATTGACAGAACAAAAAAATTCTTAATTAATTTTCAACAACAAATAGAACTAATAAAAAAGGACATTAAAAATTTAAAACAAGGGGGGGCTCTGTGGAGCAGCCCGCAAGATGGCTGCTTAGCTTTTAGCTCTGTGCCCAACTGCCGTTCATCGGTCAAGTTCAGCGGTCTCTCTTGTGATCCGGCGATTGGAAACGTTGTGCTGTGTGGGCGAATTCGCAGGCAGCATACAAACCCGCTCCCGAACGAGAACGAAGCACTGCAGCCGCGCGGCTCTTTCCTTTCTGCCTGGCTGCCCTGTCCTCTGCTGCGGCCTCTGGACTGTGCACTGCTGCCGTGGGCCCGGCTCTCTGTCGGGGCCGAGCCGAGTCCCCCCGGTGCTGATCCTGCACACCTCATGGCACGGTGCGCCTGAGCTCCTCCGCAGTGCTAGGCTTCTCTCATCTGCCTGGGTGCCCCGGGACTGTTTCTACGCGGCGGCTGGAGCCACCTGATCTGGTGCCTGCACGGCCCCCTGCCGCGGCGTGGGATCCACCGGAGCTGTGACCTCTGCGTTTGGGGAGAGCACGGCTTCTCATCATCTGCTCTGCTGGCTTGCCTCCCGCCCCGCGGGGTGCTGCCTGGCTGCTGGGTGGGGGAGGTCTGGACCGCGAGACCCTCTGTTATTCACCGCGGCCCCAGCCTTGAACGATCAGCGCAGTGTCCTTCACTGCACGGCTGCGGGGGAGGAGCTGTGGGTCTTCAGCAGCGCGCCCTGCGTCCCCTGGCTAGAGAGACGACTCTGGTGCACTTCGGCTCCGGTGGACCCTGAATATCCCGCACTGGGGGGCTGGCCTTCCTCCTTCCTTGGACGCGGGTGCCCTGGCGTGGCCTGCGCCCATCATGGACCCTCCTGCTGGCAGATATGAACCCAGAGCTATGCACATTTTCGGGCTGTGAGGTCTGAGTGGTGGTGCCCTCCCTCCATCGGGCCCCTCTACTTGAACATTCCTGCCGCATGAGGGGTGCGGACGGCCCGTCTCCAATGGACTGCGATTGCTCATCTGGGGCACACCAACTATTTCCACGGCCGGGGTGGGCGGAGGTGCGGTCCCCATTGTCTATTGTTGTGCCACTTGGACCTTGTTGATTTGATCCCCTCTCAATCGTGTGACCTGCTGGACTTTCTGGGGGCCTGGCGCTGCATCACTCTTCTCCCCTATCCAACTGGCTGGGTGTGGCTGCAATATCTAGCACTGTGCATACACACTGTCAGCGATTCCCCTTGTCCCTTGAAGGGGGTCCCCTGGAGGCTGTGGAGCACTTCACTTTGCATGGCGCCCCATCTGACCTGCTCTTCGGCTGGCCCATTATAGTTCCACAATATACCTGGCAGCATAATCCATTCTGAGCAGCACATTAGATATTTCGAAACAGGGCAGACCTGAAGGCTATCTGCTGCTGACCCTTTCCGCACCCGATTTGACCACTGGTGTTCCTCTTCAACTGCTTGGACACAGGCGCTGCTAAAAGACTTTGGGGCCTCTGACTGTACACCTCTCCGACCTTGATCCTGTTCTCCTCCATTGAACGTTGGCAGCATGTCGGGCAGGTCCTGCGGTGCTAATAAAATGGGAACAACGGATAAGTACGCCAAGTCAGTCCCTATGCAGGAGCAGGGCGAGTCTGCTTCGAACCATGACGACTCTAGACCGCCCTCTGATCCCCCTCAGCCCGATTTGGCAGCACAGCACCTATGGAGGCCATGGATAAAAACTTTGCTTCGCTGCATGAGAAGCTAGATGACATTAACGCAAGTGTGGCCTCCATGAGGGCCAAGCTAGAGCAACATGGGACTAGACTAACTGAAGCGGAGACTAGAATTGGTGTTAATGAAGACAAGGTTCATTCTCTCCAGAACACCGTCTCGGATTTGGTGCGGGATAGGAAGCAGGTCAGGGTGAAATGCGATGACTTGGAGTCTAGATCCCGAAGAAACAACATCCGCATTGTGGGGGTCCCAGAGTCGGCCCTTAAAGGGAAAATGGAGCAGGCTGTTGAAAATCTTCTCAGAGACCTCCTAGACAACCCCCAACTCTCGACGTTCTTCGTGATTGAGCGTGCTCACCGTGCACTTGCCCCTCGCCCCAAGCCGTGTGATTTTCCTAGACCTATCATTGCAAGGGTCCTCAGTTACAGGGACAGGGACCACATACTTCGCCTGGCTCGCGAGAAAGGTGAACTGCGACTGGAGTCGCAGATCATCCGAATCACATGTCCCACTTCCTGATCCTGTGGACGAACCAGTTGATAATGGCTGATGTGGCGAGTGATGGCTGCTGTGGGTGGGCCCCTTGGACGCCGCCACACATTTTGTCTAATCATCCCTCTTGTGTGAGGGGCTCCTAGTGGTGTGGGGGGGGGCGCGATCAGCGGCACAACAACAAGACAATTTTTTGTTGCTCCTAATCTGGTCCTCGTCATAATTCATGGCTTTGTGCATCTCAACACAATGCTCCCTTTGCAATAGAAATATTATCTACCGCTGTACGCTCTACGGTGCACTTGCACCATACTCTTAGCTCAGTTGGGTAAACGGCAGTGGCGACCCCCGCTGCAAATGCAATGCCAAGGTTGGCAGGTTGTTTTCCCTGGTTGTGCCCCTGTTGGGCAAACAGGCTGGTGTTGCCTTGTTTGGTCTGGCACGCCTGCGCCTGGTTCTTGGGTGGGTTCTATCGCACTGCTTGGTCGTGGTGGGCAGTGAGGGTGGTGGGGGGGCGAAAGGGAGGGATGTTTTACAAAAAATGGCAAGGAAACTATGGCTGATGAAACAAGGGGACACATCATAGCATTGGCAGCTCCTACATGGTCAAAGAACGATGCTGCGCGTTACTGGGATGCCCCATAAAACTGCAGTATGGCTTTCAAGTTAATGGCGTGGAACGTATGGGGGCTTAGTAACTTCACTAAGGCCCGTAGGATATTCGCGTAAGCCCAGAGGCATGGGATCAAAATACTTCTTCTGCAAGAAACTCATGCTCTTAGCCATCTCTCATCCTCTCTGGCACCGTCATGGGGCGCTAACACATTATATACTACCTACTCCTCTCAGTCCAGGGGGGTCTTAACCCTGATCCATAAATCTGTGGAATTCTCCTTGCGACAGTGATACTGCAGAACAGGCCAGGCAATCTGCACCGGCACATGTCCAAGCCACCACCCCTGCACAAGAGGATGCTGCCAGCAGTTCGGCATCTCTGCCCCCAGTACCAACAAATGTGTCGGCCACCACCACCCACATCCCCAGCGTCTCCACGCTGCCTGAGGCAACACAGGTGCCACGGGAACCCATCATGCCCACCCAAACCAATACAGAAGGCAGCTGCACTGCAGAGGAGGCGGCCTGTAGTGACAACAGTGCCCCGGCAGAGCACTCTGATACTGGCCCACAGGGGGAGATGCCCACATTTGATGACCTGGGATCCTTCCATCAGCCAGAGTTTAGCCCCACATCACTCCGAAGTCCCTGAGGTCACCCACCCCATCTATGGCAGAGTTTAATTCCCGCATGCAGCGGATGGAGGAGCAGCAGGCTACCCTCACCCAACTGGTGGAGAGGCAGCTCGAGGAATCTAGGCTGCAGAGGGAGTGCTACAGCACGTCAGTGCGTCGCCTATCAAGGTCCATTGGACGCTTTGCCAGCACTATTGTCACCCTGGCACGCCATGTGCGGGAGGGTAATGACAACACCTCCAGGCTCATAGAGTCCATGTTGATTGGGCAACAGGCAAATATTGAACGTATGCCATCTATACCTGATTCTGTGCCATCCAATACCACTACCCCTTCCAGCTCCACTACTGCCAGTCCAAGGAGGCGCTCGAATCGGCTAACGGGGCTCTCGGGCAAGGATGCACAGGCACAGAAGCGCACACGTAAGTGATGGTATGTGTGTGGGGCACTGCAGGACACATGTGGACTTGAAGGGTGTGAGGGGTGGGTACGTTTGGGTGGTGGGTGAGGTTGTTTTGGGTGTTTGAACATTGGGGCCTGGGTGAGGGTGGGTACGTTTGGGTGGTGGGGGAGGTTGTTTTGGGTGTTTGAACATTGGGGCCTGGGTGGGGGTGGGTACGTTTGGGTGGTGGGTGGGCACGGGTGTACAGCTTCCCTAACCATTGCACCTCCTTCCCTGTTGTTAATTCATCAATATATCATCATTTGAAATCAAAACATACATGTGTGGACATCTATCATTTCATTTTCAGTACAACAAATCATTTATTGTCATCACCATGTCCATGCATTGCTGTGAATGTGCTGTGTCTCAAAACTAAATGCGAATCAGTTCATCCCGTGCTCTTTGGCCATCAAGTGGACCCCCAGGGGGAGGTGGTGCCATCCCATCCCCATCTCCATCTCCATCCCCATCCCCATCCCCATCTCCATCCCCATCATCTTCATCTGCGTCTGGGGGCATTGGGATGTTCCTGCGCAGGCAGAGATTGTGCAGCATGGCACATACGAGCGTGATTTTACCCGTCTTCACTGGGCTGTACAGCAGTGATCCGCCAGATCTGCTCAAACAGCGGAACCGGGCCTTCAGCAGTCCGAATGTCCTCTCAATCATTCCACGTGTGCGGACATGTGCCCTATTGTATGCCTCTTCATGCCTGTTCCTTGGTCTCCGTACAGGTGTCATCATCCATGGCGTGAGTGCATATCCAGCATCACCTACATGGGATGTAAATGGGGGGACATGTCAGTGTTTGTGGTATCATGTCTTCATCTGATGCTGTGCTATCTTGTATCATTGTTCATTCATGCATGTGTGCCATGCAGTGGTTGGAAGTGTTTATTGGCCATCACAGTGGATGTAGCCAAATGGATATTGACCTACACATTTACGTGCATGTGTACTCTGCCCTGCGGGTGACATTTGATTGTGAGTATGGCATAGTGCAGTGATGTGCACACATGGCAGAGTCACTCCACTGTAATGAAGTAGTTAATGCAGGACTTCTCATTTACAGGCATCATGTGCATTGGGAGGGCAGTGTTCCATTTGTGGGTGGGTGTTTGCAGTGGCAGAAAGTGTATGGAACAGTGACAGTATCGGCTGTGTGTGTCATGTGGCAGGGTGTGTACGGGCACACTTTGTTGACCTGTCATGTCTTCTTTTGTGATGTTTGGGATCCGCTGTCTATTTGGTTGATGGCAGGGGGGGTGATGCATGTGCGGTCACAGCGGCACACTCACATTGCTCATTGGCCTGGATACACACACACCACTTCAACATGGTCGGAGCATTGTCAGCTGTACTCACCTAATAGCCATGTGGTTTGTCCAGCATAGCGTTCCATGTACCGTGGCAACGTCGAATTCCGCAGTACCATTGAGTCATGGGTTGAGCCTGGGAAACGTGCGCAGCAGTGTGTAATCAGTAGCGTGGCATCACATACCATCTGTACATTCAACGAGTGATACTGTTTCCTATTGTGGAACACCATCTCAATTGCACATGGTACTGTCAGCTCAATGTGGGTGCAGTCAACTGCACCTATGCAATTTGGCATGCCTGCTATGGCATGGAAGGCCAGCTTGGTGGCAATGACCTCGGGGAGGGTACGGGGTAGGGCTATGTGTTCCGACACATGGCGCAACAGGGCATCCAGTGCCTGTACCAGGATTTTTGAAAAACAGGGTTGTGATATGCCGTGCAGCTCACCGACCGTGTGTTGATAGGTGCCAGTGCCAAGGAAATGCAGCACAGACACAACCTTCAGGAGTGGGGGGATGGCGGTGGGGGTGTCTATGTGGCTGCTGATGTTGTCCTCAATCATGGCAGTGATGTACAGGATTGTTGGACGGTCCAGCCGGTATAGTGTGTGGATCTGTCCTGGGGTAAGGTTCCAGGGTGAGGCCCTGATGCGTGGTATTGCAGGCTGCCTGCAGGGTTGTGCTGGCTGTACAATGGGGTTTGCCATAGGTGCAGGGTTGGCTGGTTGGCGCCTGCCCCTCTTCTGCCTCCGCCTCCTCCTCTGCACCATTACTGCCATCATGTGCAGTGCTGCCTGTTGGTTGAGTAGGCCAAGTCCAAGTGCTACTAGAGCTGCTGCCTGAATGGTTCTGTGTTGTGTTGGGCTGGGTGTGGCCCTTTTGTAGGCTCCCAGTGTGCTGCTGGGTCCAGCTGGGCTGATTTGGTGCACCTGTGCCCTGATTCAGTTCAGCAGGCACTGTTTAACGTCATGTTCGGGGTGGCGGCGGTACCGCCACCGTGATCACGGTTTTAATGCCATTTTTCTGGCGGTGTTTCCGTGTCCGCGCTAGTTGTGATGCTCGCGGTGTTTCGTATTGCCGGTAACGGAGGGGTTTCCGTGCAGGTGGACTTTACGGGACCCTTAACTCTGCGGTGGCGGTTGGGGGAGGTGCTATTTCCGGGGCCGCGGGTCATGATTGGGTGGATGTGGAAACGGTGCTGGTATGGTTTTACCGGCGGCGTTAACTCCGGACCGGTGTACTTGTAATGAGGCCCAATGTGTTAGACAGATCGGGCATCGCAGCTAGAAATGTATCCAGAGCTGCCCATCGGCTCCATGCACATATGATTTCCGCTGGTCTGTGCGATGCCTGGAGAGTGCTTCAGCCACTCACTAGAGAATACACTTTCTACTCTTCTGTGCATGATAGCCACTCCAGAATTGACCTATTCCTCATATCAACTGGGTTAATGGGGAAAACCTCAGACATGCAGATACTACCACGCACGCTCTCTGATCACTCTCCGGTGATACTCGAGCTCACATTGCGGGCTGCCCGCCCCCTATATTCCAATTGGCGTTTCAAATCGGAGGCACTCCAGGACATAGTTTTTAAAGCCGTCATCCTTGCGGATATCAACTCATTTTTTGACAACAGCAAACGTCATGACACATCTGATGGGACCCGTTGGGAGGCGTTTGAGGTCTATATTAGAGGGATGTGCATTTCTAGGGAAGTAGGGGCTTTGAAGGACATTAGGAATTCCCTACAATGCTCTGAGACTAAACTCGAGGAACTTGAGCGTGAATACATCTCCATCCCTAACCCATCCAAATTGGCGCAGATTCGGCTGGAATCTTTTGAGTCGCTTGCACTTAAGGAGGTACGCTATTATGCCGTCCCATTGCGGCACAGAAATATGGCGAGGGGGAAAGACCGGGTTGCACCCTGGCCAGACTTGTCCGAATTGAGGGGGGAAGAGCCCGAATTGATAGTATCAGGGACGAGTCTGGTGTGCAGTTCTGGTCTGACCAGTCCATCTTGAGACCTTTGCGAAGTTCTTTACTACTCTTTATGGCCCACAATGTGAACATAATCCACAGGACCTCAATCTCCTACTGGACCAAACCCCCATGATCTACATATCTTGCTCCACCAAAGAACATCTAGATGCCCCCACCACCCCTGATGAAATTGCTGAGGCTATTTCGGCCCTAACTAGGGGCAAGGCGCCTGGCCCGGAGGGCCTAACTGCTGAATTTTATCAAGAACATGTAGCCCTAAGGTCATCGCTAATAGGTTTCTCCCAATTATGCCGTACCTAGTACACCCCGATCAAAGTGGCTTTGCCTCTGGCCGCTCCACGGCCTTAAATATCTGCCGACTATTTAACGTCATCTCTAGAATTGACCCTAAAGCTAACGCTGTGGCAGTCACACTTGATTCCCAAAAGGCATTTGATATGGTCTCCTGGCAATATATGTGGGCGGTACTGGAAAAAATGGGTATAGGCCCGCGCATGCTCTCCTACATCAAACTGCTATATATGAATCCGGTAGCCAGAGTTCTGGTTAATTCCCATACGTCAGCTCCCATCACTCCACATAGGGGAACGCGCCAAGGATGCCCTTTCTCTCTCTTATTATTTGCAATGGCCATTGAGCCTATGGCGGCAGCGTAAGAGGCAAGTTCACCCGCATGGGAATACGTTTGCGTGGCACACCTGGCACACCTGAAATGATATTGTTATATATGCTGACGATGTACTTCTGTATGTCAGAGACCCCTCCGCTCACCTAGACCCTATCATCCGTGAGATTACAAAGATTGTTATATTCTCGGGCTTCACTATAAATTACACCAAATCGAACATATTTCCTCTTAACACTGCAACTTCCCAACTGGCTTGCGAATTCCCACTCTTCTGGTCCCCTGGGGGCATTAGATATCTCAGGGTTCAAGTATCCCTTACGTAATCCTCTTTACTGGCTGACAACTATACCGCTGCCACGCAATATGTAAAATCCAAAATGTTGAGGTGGCGTGATCTTCCACTGTCCCTCTCGGGAAGACTGTCCCTGATCAAAATGATTATAGTTCCAAAGCTCCTATACATATTTGCTAATGTCCCGCTCTGGCCTGGGAAGCGATATTTTGCAAACTTACATGCTGAGTGTTCCCAGTTCCTGTGGCACCCTTGCGCCGTCTGTAAGAGGTGGCAACACATGACCCTACCCTACGAGAAAGGGGGATTCAATGCCCCGGATCTCGCTGGTTACTGGATCGCTGCGCAAGCCCAACACGCAACACATTGGTACAAATCTCTAGACCCTCCCCCCCATGTTAAACTTGAGATCCTAACAAGTGAGGAGGTGAATGTTATGTCTCTGATCCTCTACCAATCGTATCAAACAGACGCCCCGGCTGACCCACTAGCTATCACGATTAGGGCATGGAGTGCAATCTTAAAATCCCAACCTGCATGCTGCCCTTACTACAAGTGGCTGCCTATATGGTCATTCCAGGTCTTGCCCCCACACAGGATAATCTCCTCCTGCGACACTGGCTGGACCTAGGATATCAGGCGTTTTCAGACCTGTTCCCTGAAGGGAAATTCATCACCCCACAGACATGGCGACCAGGACACTCAAACTCACTACTGGAGCTACTTCAGTATTTTAGACTTAGAGCGGCGGTGCACGCAGTGTTGCCCTCATACCCAAATGAACCCCCGGAATCCCCTGAGATCTGCTTTATAGCTAACTCTGCAGGAGGCAGGGGCATAACGTCTGCTCTATATAAAATGTTTATAAGTCTGCAGAATCTTCCCACAAGCTTCGGGACTTCTGGAGCAAGGAACTGGGGCTGCCAATTACTGATACCATGTGGACAAGAATGTGCATACATACACGTAGGGTCTCCCTCAATTCCAGATTTAGGTGCATGCAATACAAGCTTCTCAACCGTCTGTACTACACCCCCCACAGAATTGGGAAATTCATGCGCAACCAACCCCTTGTTTGTCCAAAATGTAAATTTGGCGAAGCTGATCATACTCACATGTTCTGGTCCTGCAGAGCACTGGCTCCATTCTGGGAAGCTGTGCTTGAGGCTTTTTCGGAGATGGTGGGGTTCCAAATTGATCCTGATGCCCTTGCTGTATTGTTTGGGCTCTGGGAGGGTACAGAGGTGAAAGAATTCGCCAAGTCTTCGAATGTTGGGGCCATTGTGGCTAGAAGATGTATCTTACAATGCTGGAAACGCCGCTCTCCCCCTACATTTGGGATTGGTTGAGAGCCCTCACCTGGATGCAAAGGTGTGAGGAGGACTACATTAATTCTCTACCTATGAATGCTCGTCCTAAAATATATGGACAGAGTTGTGTAGCTACTTGAACAATAAAGATGATTTAGAGCTTATATCCTCGCCCTCGTTGCCACGCCAGGCGGATGCGCAGCCCGGACTCTGAGTTGCCATGTTACAACTGCTGTGCCCCTTGTCGGTATACCTATCTTCTGCCTATGCTCTGCTTATACCAAATGTTTCAACTGTAAAATGTTGATTGCTGATTTGATGTATTCTATACTGGCTGCTGTTTCTTGCCAATAAAGAAAAGTAAAAAAAAAAAAAATCAAACAAATCATGGACAGTAAAAATCCAGATAATTTGGGTTAAAGAAGATGTATCATGCGCTCCAAGTGAAAGAAAAAGAAAACCCTCAACCACACCCCCAATAAACCTGTTTTGTTTACTAAACCTGTTTTGTTTTCAACAAAGTTTGTTCCAATATTTATTTACCCTTTTGAACTATGAACATTTATATGCATTATTAATGATTACCAAGTATTGTAACTCTTACAAAAACTGTTTACGAATGTTACACTGAATACATGTTAAAAAAATCCAGTTAATTTCTTTTTTCAAAAATGAAGTATAGCTGCAGCGATCCGAAATCCCAATTACACCCCAATTCTTATAGCTGTGACTATACTATTGCCTTTGATTCTTCGCATTAATTTATTGCTAAATATTAATAACAAAAGACACTGCAAAAAATAAGTACGTAAAGAATGCACTTTCCAAATATTACACACATAGCCGCAGATGTATGTCATAGAATTTGTGCGTAGGACACCCCCAGTCATTGCTTCAGTTACCCGCGTCTCCAAATGTTGATGGCCCATTCAGCTAAATTATAGCCGCGGCTACACATCTATGTTTTAAAACAAATGGATACTTCTATCTGAAAAAAAGAAAAACAGAATCAGTTTAATGACACACATACTTTTATGAACACGATTTTATGCACAAGTTTTTATGACCCTCATATTTTATATGCAGTGCATCACATGTACTATATAACAGACAGAACATTAGTGCATAGTACACTGTTGTTGTCTTTGCACATACTAATCATTGGGTCATTGGGAAAAAAATCCAAACTGGATCAAAAAAACATACAATATAAAAAAACTACAAGAAAACACCACTACAAAAAACAAACGGATATATAAACTGGGTGAAAATAAACAAAGAACACTATACTGGTAGCACGCAGAACAAATTATGAGAAGGTTAAGAAAACTTGGAGAACAAGAAAAAATAGGGTGGGATAAGTAAACTTGGAGAACAAGCAAAAATAGGCTAGGTTAAATAAACTTGGAGAAACAATCATCAAACAGTCTATCAAACAACTTTTTTTTTACTTTTTCATTTTTGACAGCATTGTCTTTTTCATGTTGTCATTTTCATTGTTTTATATTTTGCTCCCTACTAAAACATTCCAACATGTCTGCACATGGGAGCACAAGTACTGACAACGCCATCATTTGGACCAACAATCCACATGAATGAAAAAAACAGCAGACAGTTGGCGCTTCTTCAAAGTCAAGAAACACTGTGCAAAAAAGAGGCATAGGGAGTATTCTTCACCTTCTACAAGACAACTGTGCGCCGTGGACCTTCTAATGTTCCATCGCAAAGTCTAGGAACATTGATAATGATTTAATCCACCATAAAAGAAAATGCATGGGTCCCAATCTTTACATAGACGGAGATCAGCACCGCCTGCATCACCTCCATCCACTAATCCAACAATGTCAACAGCAGTCTCAAATGCACAGCCTCCACTTTTACCGGCGTCCCTCATCACTGGACCTGCGAGCAGTGGCTGCACAAAATCAACCGCCACACATTGAATGAAGGTACTGCCACCAACAGCCAGAGTCTTAAAATACCTGAACCACTGCATATAAAGAATCATCCAAAATGCTAGAAAGGTCACAAAGGACGTTTTTCATGAACAGTCTACAGATGTGCTGCTCCCATCTCCGATAGTACCACTGTTTTAGGAACATAGGTTGATCTTTGACAGGAGTTAACTGTACAACATCTAGTGCAAATCCTCTGGGATGATAACAATGCAGCTACAAGAAAATACAAACATAAGCACATTCCAAAAATGAACTTGCACAACACCACCAATTGAATTACCTCACAAAACACTCGAAACACCTACAAGTAATGCATAGCTCAAAATACATTACAAGTACAAGAGGTACAATCAAAGAAACCATCAGCCTTAATAACAAATACAAAAGTTACATTTCCACTTTTTTCAAACACAGCAAATTAATAAAATAATAATGAACACTATCTGATAGCAATGGTCACTACAACTAACACACATAACACTGCAAATATACCTTCAAATCTGTAAATACAGAGTAACACTTACTTTCACATCAGCCACACTCCTGCCATGTGCACAATCAAAATTCAGGAATCAAAAGGACACAACTGCAGAAAAATTTAGCTTTTTTGTTACTTTCCGAAAGAGACACCAAATAAAGAGGACTATATATCAATAAAACTACTAACACGGCTGACACATTTTCAGCACAACTTATCACTAAGCCCTACACAAATGCAAAAGTAACAACAACCAATAGTAAACAATGAAACTGACAGAAATGTATTTTCTCCCCACCTACCCTCTTTCATAGCCGCAGCTATTCGATGTGGCTAAAGATCTTGGTTTGTACCCGCGGCTACACAAACATTTTTCTGCAAACCCAAAATCAAACAAATTGGCCTTCAAACCTTCAAATGAAATAAGTGAACAAATAAGTACATAAAATAACATCGATAAAGACAAATCTGTACTGTATCCTCCACAGGAACATATGACTATTGCACACAAAATGTATGTTTATAGACGCGGCCAGAAATAAAGCTGCGCTACTACACGTCCACAAACACACAATGTGTCATTTGTCCTAATATAGCCGTTGCTACAGAGGGGTTCTGTGGTTGTCTACCAGCGAATTGCAATGCAGAGAATAATAACAACAGCACCATCAGCCAATAAGTAGGAATCATTTTCCTGGAAACAGAGCAACACTGCAGATATCATCATGGCTGCAATCACAACTATGTGGCTGATGGGACACAGTTGGCTTTTTTGGTTGCTGGCTTTTTGTGAGAAACTAAATATTACCATGGACTTAGGTTTGAGACATTTCACCACAATTAAATGGCTTGGAATACGAGGAATGCATTGGTTTCAAATTCTTCCAAAATTGTTAAGTCTGATAAGTAGTACAGGGCACCCAGACGTCATACTCATTCGTTGTGGAGGCAATGATTTGGGGACTGCACGAGGGGTCTCCCTTACTTTAATGATGAAACAAGACATGGAAAAACTAATGGAACTATTTCCTCACACCATCTTCATCTTTTCTAATCTAAGTATGACATCTGTGTGCCCTGTACTTCTCAGACTTAACAAGTTTGGAAGAATTTGAAACCAATACATTCCTCGTATTCCAAGCCATTTAATTGTGGTGACATTTGTCAAACCTAGGTCCATGGTAATATTTAGTTGTCTCCAATCAGCCACACCGTTTTTGAAAGTAGCCATGATAGCTGCAGTATTCGTCTGTTTCCAGAAAAATGATTCCTTCTTTGGATTTCTAGTCGTTTGTATGAGTTGGGTATGTATGATGTGTGTGTGTGTACTTTGTAATTGGTGGATGGTGCTATTGTTAGTATTTACGGCTAACGAACAGCTGCCCAGCGTGTGGCATTGCTAGCCACGGGTAAACACCTCCCCCATTGCAGCCGCAGCTATATTAGAGCAAGTGACACGTTGTGTGTTTGTGGACGTGTGGAAGTCGTGACTATCCGAAATGTTGGGTGGGGGCATGTTGTAATCATTGAGTGTTTTAGGGGATTATTAGAGACTAGGGGGATTATTAGAGACTACGGGAGTGGAGGAGGATTATGAGGAGTGGAGGGGATGGTTAGCATGTTGGGGACAGTTTTGGGAGTTTGGTGTAGTGGAAATGCAATTTTGAATTCAATGTTTTTGCGGATAGCCGCGGCTATCAACAGACTCCTAAGAGGGGCTCTTGTACAGCCGTGTCTATAAAAAGGCACGTGCGTAGTCACGTCGATACTACTATGAGTTTCATTCTTTGGGGCTAGAGCCGCAGGTATATTTAAAGCCACGTCTATAAATATACATTTTCTGTGCAATAATCATACTTTTATGTGGATGATACAGTGCAGATTTTTATTTGTGTATGTTATTTCATGTACTTGGTTTTTCACTTATTTGAAGGTTTCAATGCCAATTTAGTTTGATTTGGGGCTTGCAGAAAAATGTACATGTACCTGCTGCTACAAGTGAGCTTTGTAGCCACGTTCACTATCCACGGCTACATTATTTATTTATTTGCATTTTTAAAGCGCGCACACAGCCTGCGGGCATCCAGGCGCTGTTACAGGAATTGTTTGTTTTTTAGAGGCGTAATTGTTTTTTTTTCGTAGTTGCGTATTTATATACCCAGAGGTTTCTAAGCGCGGACCCGGGGATCGAACCTGTGTTGCTTTGTGTCGTCTTGCTTCCAAGGCGAACACGTTGCCGCTGAGCTATCCTCCCGGGACGTTAGATGCTGAGCAGGGTTTGTATGTGTTTTGGTGTTTCTAATTGGGTAGTGTTACATTTGTTAAAGTGTACTCCATTGTGATAGGTTGCAGTGAACATGTCAGGATTTTTTATTAGCTTTCTTATAATATAGTCCTCTTTTTTTGGTTTTGATTTTGGAAAGTATGAAACTCCCCTTTTTGTCTACTTTTCACTTTTTCACTGTAGAACTCTCACTCTGCAGTTCATGTTACCTGTGATAAAATATGATTGGCATTTATCGGTTGATGGTGATTGTTATGTTGAAAGTTTGATTTGATAATATGTTCATAATGGGGCTCTGTGGTTTTCTTTGTTTTTTTTACAGTATTTGTTAACAATGAAGTGCTGCTGCTGTATATGTAGAAAATGGATGGGAATAATTATTGAAAGTTGTTTATTAGGAAAGAAATTGAATTTTAGTGAGGTGCATGCTATACAATCATGAAGTATGCTTGTTGTTTTCAAAATAAAAGATTTATCACAGACCAGTAGAAATGTGATTTTATCTACAATGCTTTTTAAATCACTTATGGTGTGTGTTAAAGTGATTTTTGGGGTGATATAAAAATGTGTTTGTTTTGAAAATATTTTATTTTTTTGCTGGTGTCGTGTGATGTTTAGTGTGCCCATAGTTGAAGTTTCTGATTACTGTGAGGGCTTCAATAAATACTTTGGGGCAGTATCAGACACAGCAATGCCCCCTTGGCTTTGGGGATATTGCTATGCAAACTCCTATTATGTAAAACACAGTGGGCCTCATTACACGGTAGGCGGTAACCATGGCGCTCTTAGCGCCATGGTTTCCGCCGGTATTTTATCGTGTCCGCGTTGGTGGATGGCGGAATTACCGCCCTGCTCCAAGGTGAGCGGGGGCGGTAATTCCCCATTCACCAAGGCACTTCCCCATTCCCATTTTTGCCCCCATAGGGCATAATGGGAATGGGGAAGGCGCTAATTACGGTACCGCAATTGTAATTAGCACCAAGGTCCCTTTGTGGCACCCTAAAACCAGCTGTTAAGGTCGGGTCCCGCAAAGGGAACTCGTAGTAAGGCAGTAAGTGTTTACCGGTACCGGTGCCCTTACCGGTACCGGTAACCCCTTACCGCCTACCGTGTATGTGTTAGGAAATGTTATTTTAGTACAGAAATTAGAGGTTGTAAAATGTTGGGATGGTTTATTTGAAGTTTACATGTGCAACAGTTTTAAATAGGAAACACTGTTTTTGTTTTAATATTCTTGTTCCTTTTACTACGGATATACTGGTAGCTGTCAATTGCAGTTTACTGGGCACACAGTTCCGGACAGTCCTGTGCTGTCCACGAACATCTTAGATGTTCGGGGGCATCTATGCTTATTTGTGTATTAGAGTGTTGGTGAAACAGTTTTTCGATGGTTTACAACTTTGGCACCACTCAATGAAACTGCATAAAATTCAGGAATTTTCATTCTAGAACTGATTCTGCAAAGTGTGGTGCTGTTTTGTCAAGAGGGAATAGAATTAGAGGGGGGTCCCAAAATATTGTAAAGGCTTATAAATGTGGAGCCATTTGACGAATCTGCAGAAAAGGTTGCAAAAAGATTTTAGATCTAGATATAAATGTGTTTGCAAAGTTTGGTGGGATTTTGTGAAGAGCAGGCAAAATTAGAAGGGGGTCTCAACATTTTTAAATGGTTTATAACTTTTTTGCTGTTAGACAAATGTCGACAAACGTTTTCAGAAAGATTATAGTCCCAACCTTGAATGTTTGTGCAAAGTCTGAATGGATTTTGTGAAGTGGGGGCTAAGTCATATGACTATTGTATGGACGTACATTTTGACAGTTTTGAAAAAATAAAACATGAGCGGATTTCCAGCAAAGTTCTGTAAGGAGCATTGGCAAGGACATGAAAGCATGATTATTTTTTGACAAGTGGCATAATTAGGTACAAAAAATAGTGATATATCTGTGGTGATTGGGGTATAGCCTGTGGCCATGGGCAGTGGCCAGATTGTCCCGGTCATGGCATAAAGCCATGACCGGGACAATCTGGATAATGGCCATGACCACGAGGAAATTGGGATAGGTTTGAAAGGGAAAACAAATGGGCTTGTGGGTACAGGTTGAAGTGCTGGATGGGATTGCAGCAAATATGTACAAGGGGGGGGTCAGCAAGAACTGGAAAGCATGGTTTTGTAAATATGTCCTGTGTTTTTAAAATAAAAATAGTAAGTACACAACACAGTGATATAACTCTGGTGACATGCAGACATGTTTTTGGGAATATGTGTTGTGTTTTATTTTTTCAAAGTTTAAGAATGTAAGTAGAAAAACTAGTGATATACATTTGGTGTCTGGGTAGTGGGCCTGACCCTCAGCAAATGCAAATGTGTACTCTGATTTGCTTATTGGGGAATGCGGCATGGCTGATGCCTATTCTCCATGGATTTGGAGACTTGCCATGGTTGCAAGCGATGAGCAGTGGCCATTGGGTACATTATACGGTATAGTGGAAATTGAATTAGAATGCAGGGTAGGTGCAGTGAATAATAGGGGTTGTTTGGTTCGGCTGGGGTCCTGGTAGGCAATTGAATGATGATTTCCATCCCCGGCATGCATTGCTGATAACAACAGACATAAGTATGTGTTGCAAAAATATGTTTCTTAAAGGAGCTTTATAGTTCTTTGATGTATGTGAAGAGTGGCCCCTCTAATGTTGTTTTAAAGTGTGGGAACATTAATTATGATCAGTTATGTGAGCCAAGTTTCCTGAAATTATGTGGATGATGTGTATAGGAAATTGCATAAGCACTACAAAAAATAAAATGCTTGGGACTTAATGGTAATTTGTGAAGAGCAGGCAAAATTAGAGGGGGGTCTCACCAGGTGTAGCTGGTGTATAACTTTTTTGCTGTTTGACGAATGTGGAGTAATGTTTTCAGAAAGATTGTAGGCCCAACCATGAATGTTTGTGCAAAGTCTGAATGGATTTTGTGAAATGGGGGCTAGGTCATATGACTATTACATGTACGGACATTTTAACAGTTGATGATGTTTATTGGAAATTGGACAATATGGTCTGGCCCAAACTGGGCTGCAGTCTTTTTTGACTTACATGTGGTCTTATATTTTTACTGTAGCTGTGAGCTGTGGTTGTGCATAATCAACCTCCACCTATTAAAGGTGCTCGTAGCAACAGCTAGAGTTTTCAAACATCTGCAGCATTGACACACTCTATTTGAAGAGTTATTAGAAATTCTAGAAAGGTGGCTTTATTTTTTGTGGCATTCTCTTTTTAGAGTTGTCATTTTTGATATTTTATATTTTTGTCACGAGTTGGACATTTGAATATGTGTAACATTGATCATGAAAACACTAAGAAGTGGCCCTTCTAGTGTTTTGTCAGAAAGCTTTGGAACAACAATCATAATAAATCATGTGGGGTGAGTCTCCTAGGATTATGTGTATTGGAAATTGCATGAGATGGCCTGGCCCATACTGGAGGGCAGTCTTTTTTGGCTTATATGTGATGTTATATCTTTACTGTAGCTGTGACCAGTGGTTGTGCAGAATCAACCTCCCCATTAAAGGTGTTGCAAAGAAGCCTCTGTTGTTTATAAATGCCAATAAAATGTTATATTGAAAAAAAGGTGCTACAAGCAATAGGCAGGGTCTTCAAACACTGGCAGCACTGGAAAACTCTATTTGAAGAGTTATTAGAAATGCTAGAGTGGTTCAGAGAGGAGGCTTTTCATGAAGTGTCTTTAGATGTGGTATTCTTATCTGCAGTAGTTGCACTTGGATGAGTGAGAGGTCTTCCTAGGATCTTTATATTCTTATGCATCTGTCGGAAGTTTTCATTCACTTCATTGTGTGGTACTTATACTGTATTTATTTGGTTGAAGACACACCAGCATTTCAGAACTGAAAAAAGAAAAAAAAGATGTGGGAAGAAGCTTGGGAACATCATTTATGATAAAGCATTTGGTGTGAGTCTCTTGGGATGATGTGTATTGGGAATTCCATGAGGTGGTCTGGACCATACTGGGCTGCAGTGATTTTTAGCTTATATGTGGTCTTCTATATTTACTGTAGCTGTGGGTGGTGGTTGTGCATAATCAACCTCCACCCATTAAAGGTGCTGCTAGCAACAGCCAGAGTTTATAAACACTGGTAGCACTGGAGCACTCTATTTGAAGAGTTATTAGAAATGGTAGCGAGGTTCATAGAGGCGGCTTCCTTTTTGGTGGCATTGTCCAGCTGTGTGTATGGAAGGTGCAATTGCATGTTTGGATCTATTGACGCAGCCATATCATGACATCTGTACGTACGAAACCATCCAATCTGCGGGTGCCGAAGTCTGTAGGTGCAAGTAATCACCACAACCACAAAAAAAGAGGTTTACATGTATCATTGCTTTCTGCACTTGGTAATGAAAGGGTTTTTTAGTAACTGCAAGTACTTTTGGCACTATACCCCTAAAATTATTCATTGTTTTTACTCAGATTCCCCTAATACTATTTTTCTTTGTTTTGTCATCTGGAGAACTCGATTTGAAGAGTTAGTAGAAATGCTAGAGAGGTTCAGAGAGGTGGCTTCATTTTTTGTGACCTTGGGCCTCATTACGAGTATGGAGGTAGGCATGCCGCTTTTAGCGGCATGGCTACCCCCATACCGGGTAGAGGGTCTGGGTTCCTGAAATGGGGAAATAGCGGGCCATTCCGACCTTGAAGGAACCCATTCCAGGAACCCGGACACGGTACATCCCCATTCCCAATTGAGCCTCCTTAGGGCTCAATGGGAATGGGGAAGATGCTAACAACGGGCCCTCGTAATGAGGCGGTAGAGGGATAACGGCACCAGCAGCTCTACCGGCGCCGTTAACCCTCTACCGCCGTCCTCGTATTGAGGCCCATTGTCTTTTTAGGGTTGTTATTTTTGTTATTTTATATTTTCATCACTAGTTGGACATTTAACTATGTCTAACATTGTGCAAGAAAACAGTAAGATGTAGCCCTTCTAATATTCCCTTTTTCATGTTTTGAGGGATTGTCTTTTTCATGTTGTCATTTTTATTGCTTTACATATTCCTTCCTAGTTGGACATTTCCAACATGTCCAACCATAAGAGTACCAGCAGTGATGACATTATCATTTGGGTTCTGAATCCATCCCGAACCGAGCAAGAAGGCAACTGGGATGGAAATCACTGCTGACAGTTGGTGCTTGTTTAAAGTTAAACAAATACTGCTCTAGAAAAGAGGCAGAGGAAGTACTTTGCACATTCTGCAAAACAACTCTATGTTTTGGGCCTTCTAATGTTCCATCTGAAAGCCTGGGAATATCTATTATGATTAATCACGTAGTGTGGGTCCCCTGGGATAAGGTTGATAATGACAATCGGAAAGCGCACAAACATTATACAAGAAAAATGCATGGGTTCCGGTCTTTGCATAGACGGACATGAGCACCACTTGCAGCACTTCCATTCACCAGTGCAACAATATTACAAACTGCAAACTCCAAAACCTATGGTTGGTAGACTGTTAGTGTTTTAAAATATTTAGTGCACATGGGTTGTCACCACTGTCCATAACTAAAGGCCATGACTAGTACCCTTTCATGTGTTAAAATATATTTGGCCATGCACACTGACTATGGCTGAAGGCCATGCTTAAGGCCAGTTATTTTTGTAATGTAATTAGTGTTGTCATCAGTGATGAGATTTGTAATGTCATCGGTGTTCTCATACAACATGTAATTAGTGATGTCATCACTGATGTGATCTGTGATGTCATCATTGTGGTCATAGACTGCGCAACAGGGGGCGCGAAGTTAAGGAGGCTTTAGTTGAATTTTCTGCTTAGATTCACATGCTGTGCCTACGCCGACATCTAGTGGAATCTGCAGAGTATTACAGTTGTGTTTTTCAAAACTCGAAAAGGGACGTCGACAGGGCGTGCCATTAAAACTATCCCTAGTGTGACGTCCACTGTACCCATAGTCCTTCATGCGTCGAGGTCCCTCAGATTGTTATTTTTCTGACATGAGGTAGCATGAAGTGTAGCGTGAGTACAGTTGTATCCAAGCAGATACGTATCAGACAAGCTCATTAGCCTCCATGTGCCTTCTCTCTGAGGGGCGGACAGGTGGGCGCCTGTGAATCTAAGCAGATACAAGCATCAGAAATATGATTACGGTGAGTAATGTATCCCTTCTCAGGCTTGTGGAATCTGCTTAGTTCACAAGCTGTGCATAGATTAGCGAGCTGTGTTAGAAGAAGGTGGTGGGATGTGAGAAGTTTCATGGGCAAACAGAAGTCTTAGAACCTCTTGTCCCACCTGTTTATCTGTCTTGGAATGAGTGTCAATGCAGTAATGCTGAGTGAAAGTGTGTATTGAGCTCTATGTAGCTGCTTTGCAAATGCTGTCTAGAGGGACATTTGCAATGAAAGCGAGAGTGGCTCCTGTGCTCCTTGTGGAGTGAGTCCTGGGCATAAAAGGCAGTAGGCCTCTTTACGAGGTATGCAGTAGAGGGATAACAGGGCCGGTAGAGATGCCGGCCTCGTTATCCCTCTACCGCCCCATTACGAGTCTCCTCGCTAAGGACTTCTGGTAAAACCAGGCATCCTTGGCGGGTCCCGCGAGCAAACCAGGATACAAACAACGGGCCCGTCATTAACGGGTCTGTTGTTTGCATCCTCCCCATTCCTATTGAGCCCTATGGGGGCTTGAATGGGGATGTACTGGGTCCGGGTTCCCGGGAAGGGGAATTACCGGGCCCTCCAAGGTCGGAATGGCCCGGTAATTCCCCATTCCAGGAACCCGAACCCGGTACCCGGTATGGGGGTATGGCTACCTCCATACTTGTAATGAGGCCCAGTGTCTTGTTCGATAGGGAGTAGCCCAATTGTATACATCTGACTATCCACCTGGAGATGGCATTCTTTGAAATGTGGTCACCTTCTCTGCCTGGTGCTATGGAGACAGTTGATCTGTTTTTCTTAGCGTTCTGGTCTTCGCTACATAGTAGAGGACCGCCCTCCTCACATCTAGTGTGTGGGGTTTTACCTCAGCTGAGCTGGTGGGTTCCTGAAAGAAAGCCGGTAGCTCAATAGACTGGTTTACCTGAAATTTAGAGATGAACTTAGGGGAGAACCTAGAGTGAGTACGTAAAACCAGTTTGTCTTTGTGTACAACAAAGAAAGGATCTTGCACTGACAATGCTTGCATTTCACTAACTCTTCTTATGGAAGTGATAGCCACTAAGAAAGCAGTTTTGTAAGTCAGGTGTTTGAGACTAGACTTGTGCATTGGCTCAAAAGGGGGTCCCATGAGCTTAGCAAGTACAACATTGAGATCCCATCCTGGCAGTAGGTTTAAAATTGGAGGGTGTAATCACTTTACTCCCTCCATGAATGCTTTGATGACAGGTACCTTCCACCATGAAACTTTATTGTGGGAAGTGGTGCAGGCTGACAAAGCCACCAGGTGGACCTTTAAAGAGTTGAATACTAACCCTGCATCTAGCAAGTGGAGCATATAAGTTAGAATGTGGGAAGGAGTACATTCTGTGGGGTTAATTTGTTTAGACTGGCACCAAATTACAAATCTCCTCCACTTGTCAAAATAACAGTGCTATCCATACATCTCTGTGGCAGATTAAGATGTCTGAACTCTATGACTTCAGGAGCAACTAGGATGATCGTCAACTGGTCCATGTGGATCTTGTTTACCACCTTCCTCAAGAGAGGAGTTGGGGGAAAAGCCTAAGCAAATTTCCCTGACCAGTTCATCCATAGGGCGTTCCTCTTGGAGCCTGGCTGGGGGAACCTGGACGCAAAGTCTGGGCATTGACTGTTTTAGCTTGTAGCGAACAAGTCTATTGTGGGGAATCCCACATTGAAAGAAGAGGTGTTCTACGGCCCCTGCGTGTAGTTGCCACTCGTGCTCTTCTGGTAGGCGATCTCTGCTCAATTAGTCTGCCAGAGAGTTGAGTTCCCCTGGAACATGCTTTGATGATAAGAATATCTTCCGTTTGAGTGGCCATTTCCAAATTTGTTGCACAAGCCTGGACAGATTTGGAGAACGTGTGCCCCCCTGTTTGTTGATGTAAAACATTGCTGTAGTGTTGTCTTTCAGGACTTGCACAGATTTATTCGCTAGGTGAGACTCAAACGCCTGAAGGGCTTTGAATACTGCCAGTAGTTCTAGCAGATTGATGTGGTTCTGTGCTGCCGCATGAGACCACAGACCCTGAGCTGTGTGGTGAAGGTAATGAGCCCCCCACCCAGCAAGTGAGGCGTCCGTCGTGACAATCGCTTGTACTTCCAGATCGTAGAAGGGTTTTCCCTTGAACAGATTTTCTCTTGTCCAAAGATGTTGTACTAGTGTTGGCGAAACGACCACTAGATTGTCCCACTGATCACTTGCCTGAGACCACTGTTTTGCCAACCACTCCTGCATGGGTCGCATGCGCAGGCGTGCGTGAGGAACCAGGTAAATGCAAGATGCCATCATGCCTAGCAAACACATGGCTTTGCGCACCCTTATCTGGTGGCCGGCCTGATAATGTGGTATTTGCAGTAACATGTTTTGGACTCTTTCCTCTAACGGAAAGACCAACCCCTCTTGAGTGTTTATGACAGCTCCTAGGAACTGCTTGGTTGTGCTTGGTACTAGGTTTGATTTTTTCTCGTTGATGGAAAAGCCCAATTGGAAGAGTAAGTTGATAGTTCTCTGAATATTTAGCCTGCAAATTAGGGGAGACTCTCCTGTAATTAGCAAGTCGGCCAGGTAAGGGTGCACTGGGATTGCTTCCCTGCGCAGGTGTGCTGCCACCACCGCCAGTACCTTCGTGAATACCCATGGAGCAGATGCTATTCCGAAAGGGTAGCACTTTGAATTGGTAGTGCTGGTTCGCTCTCTTGAAACGCAAGAATCTTCTGTGCGCTGGGAACATTGAAATTGTGGGGAAACCCCATTGAAAGAAGAGGTGTTCTACGACCCTGCGTGTAGTTGCCACTTGTGCTCTTCTGGTATGGGATCTCTGCTCAATGAGTCTGCCAGAGAGTTGAGTCCCCCTGGAACGTGTTTTACGTTAGGAATATCTTCTGTTTGAGTGGCCATTTCAAAATTTCTTGCACAAGCCTGGACAGATTTGGAGAACATGTGCCCCCCTGTTTGTTGATGTAAAACATTGCTGTAGTGCTGTCTGTCAGGACTTGCACAGATTGGTTTGCTAGGTGAGACTCGAACACCTGAAGGGCTTTGAATACTGCCAGGAGTTCTAGCAGATTGATGTGGTTCTGTGCTGCCGCATGAGACCACAGACCCTGAGCTGTGTGGTGAAGATAATGAGCCTCCCACCCAGCGAGTGAGGCGTCCGTCGTGACAATCGCTTGTACTTCCGGATCGTAGAAGGGTTTTCCCTTCAAAAGATTTTCTCTTGTCCACCAGCAAAGATGTTGTACTAGTTTTGGCCAAACGACTACTAGATCGACTCACTGACCACTTGCCTGAGATCATTGTTTTGCCAACCACTCCTGCATGGATTGCATGCGCAGGCGTGCGTGAGGAACCAGGTAAATGCAAGATGCCATCATGCCTAGCAAACGCATAGCTTTGCGCACCCTTATCTGGTTGTCGGCTGGATAGTGTGGTATTTGCAGTAACATGTTTTGGACTCTTTCCTCTGACGGAAAGACCAACCCCTTTTGAGTGTTTATGACAGCTCCTAGGAACTGCTTGGTTGTGCTTGGCACTACGCTTGATTTTTTCTCATTGATGGAAAAGCCCAATTGGAAGAGTAGGTTGATAGTTCTCTGAATGTTTAGCCTGCAAATTAGGGGAGACTCTCCTGTAATCAGCCAGTCGTCCAGGTAAGAGTGCACTGGGATTGCCTCCCTGCGCAAGTGTGCTGCCGCCACCACCAGTACCTTCGTGAATACCCTTGGGAGCAGATACTATTCCGAAGTGTAGCACTTTGAATTGGTAGTGCTGGTTTGCTCTCTTGAAACGCAAGAATCTTCTGTGCGCTGGGAACATTGAAATATGAAAATAGGCATCTTTCATATTCAGTGTTGCCATGTAATCCCCCTTTTTTAGTAGAGGGATTACCTCTTGTAGCATAGTCATGCAGAACTTTTGTGGCTTGACATATTTATTTGCAGGGCGCAAATCTAATACTATGCGCATTGTTAGATCTTTCTTTGGCACAATGAAGTAAGTTGAATAAATACCCTTGTTTACCTGGTTGGCCGGGACGACTTTGATGGCATCCTTTAGTAGAAGCATGGCGATTTCCTCAAGAAGGATGCGCTGGTGTTCCTTGGAATGGGTCTTTTGTCATGGGGGGTGGTTCTGGGGTTGTTCGAGGCGCTCTATTCAATATCCACCTGTTACGGAGGACAGCACCCATCTGTCTGTGCTGATTTCCTCCCATGCGTGGGTGAAGCTGGATGTGCGCCCTCCTACTGGAGAGGCATGGGACGGCATCTAAAGCCGATAGTCACTGCTTTTGAGGTGGGGTGCCACCTCAGGAGGAGTTGACCCTACCACAACCGCAGGATCTGCGCAGTCCTCTAGGGTAATACTGGGAGGACTGACCCTGATTGTTTCCGCAGGCAGTACCTTGGCTCTGGTTATAGGTGGAACCCCTGTGAATTTTGGCTGCGTGAGCGCCGAAAATTCCCGTTTCCCCTCTGGCCAGTAGGTTTATTGGTCAGTTGGCCCAATGACTTGAGAGTATGGTATTCTTCTTTGGCTGTCTTTAAAATGTCCTTGACAGCCTTGCCAAAGAGCACATCGGGCTCAACGGGCATGCTAATAAGGGTGGCTTGTGTTACTGGTTTAAAACCTGATTGGCGCAACCAAGCGTGACGCTTGATAATTGTCCCTTTGCAGTTATCCTGCATGCGTTGTCCGCAGCGTCAAGAATGGTTTTTAATAAGCAGCTTGACACTACCCTGCCTTCAGGGGCCACCTGGGCAAGCTGAGACTTAAGTTGTTCCGGGACCAATGATAGTAAGGCCGAGACCTCATCCCATTTGTGGCAGTTGTATTTAGCCAACAAGGTGGAATTGTTAGCAATCCTGGTCTGGAATGCCACGGAGGAAGCCACCTTTCTGCCCATTGTGTAAAGTCTCTTGCTTTCCTTGTCAGGCGGGGCCTTACAGGAAGCTAGGGGAGTACCCGTCCTTTTCCTTGTTGCAGTAACAACTAATGAGGCTTCAATGTCCCTCTGATATACAGCAAGTCAGAAGGGGCAGGTCTAAACAGTTTGTCTATGCCAGGGTTAACTCCCCGCATGAGATTAGGGTTGTCGAGCGATGGCTGTTTTTTTCGCTGAATGTACTTGAGGAGAGGGGTAAACTGAGTAACAGCCTTCTTATTTCCTAAGATTTCGTCTATGAAATCTTTATCTTGTTCTTCCTGAGTAGCTATCTGAAAATGCTCTGCCGCCTTCACAAGCACTTCATTTAGCAGTGGTTGATTGTCAATGGGTGAATCCATGACCGGGGGGTCCTGATTAACAGAAAAGTCCATGACATACATATTTGTCTCAGGGTCGACCTCAGGGTCCTCATCATCCCCGTAATAAGGGTCTGCTGCATCCTCCCCGTAATAAGGGTCTGCTGCCTCTTGAATAAAGAGGTATTCATGATCGGAGTCCGGGTCATAAAGGTCAATGACTGTGCCTTGCACTGGATTCTCAGGGTAAGACCTCTTAGCAGGGTGTTGAGCAGGGATCTGCGACCCAGAGGGTGCTGTGTGTGGGGGGGGCAGGGGAGGGAGTGGAAGCTTGTGAAATAGCTAGGGTCCTTTTCATAGATACAGGTTATTTAATCTTCCTAGTGGGCCTAACATCCTGAGATTTCTCCCTATGAGGGAACTTAGAGGACTTTTTCTTGGACTCCCTCTCTTTACCTTGGCCCCCTGAACTGTGTTTCTTGACTAAGTGGGCCAGACCCGACTGTGTGGGGTTTTGTACCTGAGACGCCGCAGAAAGTCAAATTTCGGATGCGGGCTGAACAGAAGCCTTGTCTGCAGACGATCGGCCCCCAGTAGGAGTTTTTCACGCGACATCTTTACCTTCCTTCGACGGCCAGGGTCTGTCATGTGGCGATCTCGATCGAGAGTGCCCAGAGGACAGAGATTCAACAGACCTCTCCCTAGACATCGTGCGCTGCCGTCTGCTCAACAAGTTCGTCGGGTCTCGGCCGTCGGTTGTGTGTTCAGTGGAGGATGAAGTGATATCACTTCCGCCACCGGGTGTTGTCCCCATAACAAGGCCGCCGGCCTGTCCTCCAGGGTCAGGGGCCTGCACTTGGGTGACCAAAGAAACCCTATCACCTTTGCCGTCGGATACAGCGGCATTGCTGCCGTCGCTGAAGGCATTCTCTTCTTCCATGGCCTCAAGTTGCCTGGCGTAGTGGGCCCAGCGTTTAGTAGATCGGTTCTTCAAAGTCTTGGGCTTGAAGAGTCTGGACGCTCGACAAGAACCCTCGATATGGTCTTGCGGGAGACACAGGTTACACACAAGGTGTGTATCAACCCACAGAAATTTCCTATTGCACTTGGGGCAAAATGTAAAGGGGGTCTTGTCCATAACAGAATTACACGACAGCTAGGCGAATGTAGTGTAAGAAAAGGGGCATATACATTCTAAAATGACCTCCCCCTCTCTCCCTACTGTATGGGCGGATGCCCGTAGCGGCCTTCCAAGGCCGAAACTGATCCGTCGCGGGAGTCTTTCGACTCTCGTTTTTTCCTTCACCGGCGTCTGGTGTTTCGATAGTCGGTGATATAAAGGATAGTAAAAAGAAACTATCAGTAATTTGATAATAGTAAATGGCTATAAGCCAAAAGAGGAACTCCGCTATAAGCGTCAGTCTAAGATGGCGGATAAAACTATCTGAGGCACCTCGACGCATGAAGGATCATGGGTAAAGTGGACGTCACACTAGGGATAGTATTACTGGCACGCCCTGTTGACATCCCTTTTCGAGTTTCGAAAACAACTGTAATACTCTGCAGCTTCCGCTAGATGTCTGCCAATGCACAGCATGTGATCTAAGCAGATTCCACAAGCCTCAGAAATATATATATATAAATAACGTTTAAAATCACAAACACAACTTATTCCCCAACTCTGTTGCAACCTGAAATCCATGGTATAAACATCAGTCAATGCGGAAGCACAGCAGGTTGAGCTTGTTAAGTACGCAAGTCAATAGATCCATGCTGGTGCACAGAGACCAGGTAGACGTAGTCTGAAAAAATGCCAAGTACACACGGAATCTGGAGCCGGAGCAACGACATGAAGCGAAATGCGTCTGAATGTCAGGCCAAGTGTCCTTGGGTCTACAGCGAGAACTGTGTAAATTGCAGAAATCACAATCCAGAATGTTGATAAGCACCATATCGTACAGTCAATTGGTATACATGGGGTGGTCCCATGCATCCAATTCATGGGCTCCCGTCTCCTTGTTACCAGTAGTGATGGTTGGATACATTCAGAATTGAGGGAGTTACTCTCAGTGGATAGGCCTAACAGACAGCTCAGAGTACACCTGACCAATATAGCAGAATAGGCGCGCAGGACTAAGCTTGGGGTAGAAAAGCTGCATGGTCTCCATATATGTGGGACACCTCCCTGGCCTAGATGAGGCCTTTATTTGTATTTTTTTTTTTTTGCTTTAATTGAAACAATTTTTAGCAAAGTTATAAAAAAGGAAAATCCAAACACTATATTACACTATCATCCAGGAAAATAATAAGAAAAAAACAATATCATCATTCTTTCATGAAAGAAATAAAAGTTCTAAAATTGTCATCATAGCAATCGTATGGCATGGTTTATGCCCCGTTATTAACGATGACCACCAAGTGTCGTGGGCTTTGCTCTGCATATCTGATATTAAATGTCTGAAATGTTTGGTTTGACTTTCCACTAATGCCGAGCAAGAAGTAACTAAATGTTTTATTGTTTCCCCAGCTGAGACATCTTTGCAGAACCAACGTTTATTAGACTCTGATTGTTTTTGAATGAATTGGATCTCTTGTGTCTGCAGTAGATTAAACCGAATACGAAGGAAATTATCTTGATCTGGGGACAATCTTAAATAGTCACACAAAGTATTAAGTTTCCTTGGTTCGGGAGGAATGTGGGCCATAAGTTTGTATGTTGCTGCGGCATCAAACATATGGATCCAATCCATTTCAAGCATCTTACATTTGACCAACATGAGGTTATTAATAAGGTCTTTGAGTGAGCTTCCAATCTCTTCCAGTAAGACACAGGATTTCTTTCGCCAGTTCTGTAACATCGGAATGTTAGAGGCAACAATCTCTTTAAACAGCATCTCAAAGATAGCTGGACGATTTGGTGAAAAGCATTTTCGCAGAAAGGCTAAAGTCAACTATTGCTTGTAAAGATGATAGGCCCAATTCGCACCATATTGATTGGATTGGTGTGGCTGGTGGAAGATTCAACACCTTTTTCCAAAATAGCCCTTCAAGTTGTGGCCAGACCATTGATGGAATATTCGGCATAGCTTTAGCACCACAAGCGATCGCTGGGATGACCTTCGATTTATAGAATAAAAGTACTGGGAGAATGGAGAAGCGACCATATTAGTTATTTAGGGCACGTGCTTGACTAGACAATGCCTTAGCCTTAGCTCTCAAATGACATGTCATGGGAGCTTCAGTTGTAGTGTCGCTAAGCCAGACGCCCAAGTACTTAAAGGTGGATACTTGGTCAATGGTACATCCTTCAAGGGACCACGTGAAGTTGTGTTTTCTTTTATGTAAATTGCCCAGACTAAGAATTTTTGTTTTCAATGTGTTTATTTCCAAGTCATTTGTTTTGGTGTAAGTCAACAAGCTGTTCAATTGCCTTTGTAGGCCGACGGGCGTCTGATCTAATAAGACTATGTCATCGGCGTAAAGTAGGCGCGGGAGGGCAATCCATCAACTGATGGAGGGAAGATTCTGAGTTTGGGATTAGTGTTTTTAATGTCTGCTAAAAAGAAGTTAAATAGTGCAGCTGCCATTGGGCAACCCTGCTTAACACCTTTAGCAGTGGAGATTTCATGAGAGAGAAGACCGGCTTTATTTAAGCGTACTCTCAAAGTTGGCGCAGAATGAAGGGCTTTTATTAGGTCGGACAACATGCTGCTTCCAATTTGTTCCATAGCCTATCACGGTTGATCTGGTCAAAGGCTTGTACCAGATCGACAAAGGCTATGTACATTTTTGATCTCCCTTGCTTCGCTCTATTTTTCAGCATATTGAGAATGAACATATTTGGAATAGTCCCAACTCCCTTTACGAATCTAGTTTGTAATGGATCGTTTAGACTTGCAGTTGTGGACCAAATGCTGAAATGATCTAACAAAATTGAGCTGTATAGTTTCCCTGTAACGTCCAGAAGGGCGATCAGGCGATAGTTCTTCTGGTTATTGCGGTCCCCATTTTTAAAGATGGGTCCACAATCTCCTTTCTCCAGGAACAAGGGATGGACCAAGTAGAGAAAATCTGTGACAGCAGTGCGTGTATTAGAGAGGCCCATGTGGCCTGATGTTCTTTAAGCATCAAATTCGTCAGTCCGTCGGGACCCGGTGCTTGTGAGTTGTTTAATTTTGCAATGCAGTTTTTGGATATCTTCCGTAGAGGTCGAAGCCACCCATGGGGCGTTATTGGCCATGATGTGGTCCATTGCAATATTTGTAGTAGTGCTAGCATAAAGAGTTTTAAAATATTCAATCCACACAGATTCCAAAATCGGGTTTGCCTGGTCATCATATGTCTGGGGCCCCACAGATTTGATTAGGGTCGAGAACTCTGGTGTTTTTTTCTCCCAGTTAGGGTTTTCGGCATAATTTCTGCATCTTGTTGGTAAAGGGCTGATTTGAATTGAACCAGGCAATTCTTGTAGTTCATCTTTCCAATGCGGAATGATTCAAAATCGGTTGCAGTTTTCAATTTTTTATCCGCTCTAGAAAGTCTGCGCACCTCTTTGCGACGTTCGACTGAAGCCGAATTAAAGACATGTGCATGGGTAAAGCGTAATTGAGGTTTTGGTTTGGAATTGATTGTGTAAATTTCTAGAAGCGGCGTGTATTCAACTGGTGATCCAATTGTATGGTAAGTCGCTGCTAAATTGATCATGCTTGCATTAGACAATTTCAGCCGTGTGCCACCACTAGTAACAGCATTATGTACCGAGACTTAGTCGGGAATCCAAACCATTTCATGTGTAAGATATGGTGATGGCTATTCTTTGTTTGAATGATCTTAAATAACACCACCTGAGGCAAGAAGTGGACTGAAACAAATGAATGACCCATGTCGGACCAGGTTGCGTTAGGCAGCAAATCATCTTAAGTTGCCATTGATCATATGCATGTCCTTAGCAATCACCAAAGAGTTCCACATAATTGTCCTGGAAGTGTAGAAAGCTTGGCGTCTGTTAGTTTCCTCAGGTCTATTTGAGGGGAGGCAAAGGATGTTTAAGTCGCCGCAGAGGATTATATTTTTTATTTGTTGGGCAATATAAACATCGTCCAACAGATCGGAAATATGATCAATGAAATCCTCATTTGATATTACAGTTGGGTTCCAATAAACATTGATGATGGCTACTTTGACATTAGATGAATCAGCCAATCCATTGTGACCAGTTTCCCATAGACTTCATGGCACTCAGGGGGCTGCCAGATTTAATGGCAGTCAACAGTAGCGATGTTGGGCGGCCTTTTTTGCCTTTGTGGCCGGACTCAAAGATTATATAAAGCCGTCGGTTTTGTCCGCAGCCATGTTTCTTGAAAACATAGGCGGTCATATTGCCCTAAGTTTATTTTGTTTGATTTGGTCAAGTGATTGAAGCCCCAGGTGTTCCATGAAGCTAGTAATAATAGGGGGTCCAGTCGAGCTGCAAGATCTTAAGGCAGGGGCCGGGCTCAGCTCTTTAGTTTCAAATGGCTACAGGCGGTCATTGGATGTCAGCGCCCTTGACAACCAGGACCAGTCTTGATGTATAAGTTGAACTTTTGGTTCAGTCAGTATTTGAGAAATACTTCTTACTTGTTGCTCGGTTTTTGAAGATTTGAATGTCACTTTTAACTCTGCCCCTAGACCAGTAGGGACACGACACGTTTGAAGGGGGTCTAGGTACTTTGGTTCTCGATTAACAAGTTTAAGGTCCTTGGTGATTAGTAAGGACTCACAGCTTTTAGATTCAATATTTGAGCTCAGTTGCATTGGTTGACACAGATATCTTGACTTTCTCTCAGATTCACTAAGGGTCATAAGGTCAAATCCTAACATCAACATGCTTTCTACAGCTTCTAGTAGCATGTTTTTGATCACCGGTGGTGTTAGATGTAAGTAGATTTGATCGGTACGCTCTTCATCCACAAATTCAATTATCTTGATATCTTCGGATTGAAGATGATGCAGATTTGGAATACATTGGAAGAGATTGAACACTGTTTTTCGATTGAGAACTAGATTATTTTTCTTGTCCCAAATCCATTCAAGCTTTAAAGTGCGCTATTTCGGATCTTGTAAAGGTGGACCTGCACTTTATTTTATTTGTGTAGCCATTAGATTGACATTTGAATGATCTGTTATTAGGAGGTCTTTCTTGGTCTTTGGTGCTTTGCTGAAGCGAAGTAGCTACATGACTTGCTGGTTGTACCACAGCAGACTTTGTTGTGTTCTGCTGAGTTGGTAGACACTGATCTCTTGGTTGTATAAATGTGGCTCTCTGAACACTAGGTTGAATTGATCGTAGAGGTGACTTTGAACAAAGGTTTTTCTTGATGTATTCAGAGAGCTGCACATCTTGAATTGTGTCATGAAGACAAATATACCTTTTTTCAGCTAAAGTCAGAAATGGGGGAGAGGCCGGATTAGGTTGCAACAAGCTTTGGCCAACTTCAGGGTCCTCTTCAGCAAGAAGTGGTGCAGATGAATATTGTAGGTCTTCAATATCTGTGCGCAATTCATCAATGAAATGAGTGGATGGAGTGATCTATCAAACTTTGAGACTGCAAACTCAAAAGATCAGTCACATTTTTAGTCCTAATTGTGGCCTCTTCACAAGTAGGACCAGCTATTGCTGTTTTAGGTGGTGCCACACCTATTCTTTCTGGAGGATTAGACTTCCTGGGTGCCGGTTGTGGGGCAGCTTTCTTATATTTCAGTTGTGTCGTAGGTGGGACATTTCCTTTGATAGTTACTGTTTTATTTTCTGAAATTCTGAAAGGTTATGCGTGGTAAGTTTTCCTGGTCGATTCGTTTTTTGTGTAGAAAAAATGGCAAAAGCTGAGTTTGCTGAACCATCAGGCAAAACTTCTTCTGTCGTGATTATCTTAGCATCACAAGCGGTACTCGAGGTTGCACTGGTTGTTGTACGACTGGGGGTGGATTTAAGCGAAGAGTGCTCAGAGATTGCAAGGGTTCAGGTTCTTTTGTCAAGTCCACGGGCTGGTTCAAGATCAAGATCATGGTCTGTGTTCCTTGATTAGACCTTAAGCACATATTGAGATGTGGACTTGTGTCAGTCAACCAGAACCTCAGCTGATCAACAGACCTACCAGTGCCTTTGGCTGTCACATACCCGCTAGGAAAACTAATTTGGAATGCGTCATAGCAAGTAAAGTCGTGTGGTCTTTGAGAGTCTCATTCAGATGTTCATGTAGCTTCATGAAGGGGGCAAGGGCAATGGTGACTGTTGGCATCAATGTCATAAGATCTGGCTTATTTTTTAATAGGTTGTTGTTAGGGAGAATTCTCAAGAATGTGCTAATTTCCCTTACCTTTTGAGACCCTCAGCAACTTTGCTGGATTTCTAGGATTTGATTTTTTACCTGGGAAGAGTGTGAGCCTTTTTTCCCACTCTCATGTATTTTGATGTGTGTTTTACTTCTGTGTTCTTTGCTTATGGAGTTTTAAAACGACTCCATAGGCATCATCTTTTTCTGTGTGTCACACAGCACCTTCAGTGCAGTGGCACAGGGATGTCCTTCATACTTCCCAAGGTTTAAATACCTTCTCTGGGACTGACTACTGTCTCCCAGAGCATGTAAAGTTAAATTGACTTTACTAGTCTCTTTACATTTACAGACCCAGCACACACTATCTTCCTATAGAGTGCTAGAGGGGTTGTGTAGCACCCCCTGAGTCAAAACACTCATGTAACAGTCAAATGTTACCCTTTCCTACTTGAAATGACTGGTGGCAGTGGTTTAGATCAAACTACCATGATTTTTCCCGACCGCGAACAACGGTAGCTAAAAATCAGGTCAGCCATGTTTTTCAATATGGTGCCCAAGACCTATCTGTAAAAACAGACTTTGGTCAACTTTTTTTGCAATTTCATTTATGAAAGGTCCTTCTTGTGTTTGTCTCTGCGCGCCAAACCAGGTTTGGTCCCTTTGTTCGTTGGCCTTTGGCGGGCTTCAGGGCTGAAGCAAGAGGACTGCTGCAACTCCTGTACGACCGGTGAAGCCCTGCTGCGGGTCCGAATTGCTTGAAACTCCATCAACAGAGATGCCTTTCAAGGTTAACTTCTTCCCTTGAGTTTGGTGGGAACAACCAACTGGCAAGCCACCTGGACACCGTCCCCATCATGGTCGAATTTTCTTCAGAGTGCTGTTGAAAACCGGATAGCCAGGGGGAAGGAAACCAGTTTGTGGACTTTAAGGCACTCACACCTTAAACCAACATTTTGCCAAGCTTGTGGCCTCTTCCATGAGCAGTGCAGGAACCTCCCGACGTCCTCCTTCTTGTCCCCACGACTGAAGCTTAGGAACAGCGAGATCTGCTCGAACTGCCAGGAACAACTGCCTCAGCTACAACTCTTCTTCTGTTACGCTCACCTGGTATCCACGGGGACGCCACCCAGCCGTAGGGACTCTGGTATCCTTCTCTGCGGTTCCCAGGTGTGACCAGCGGGGAAGTTCTGCCTGGAATACAGGTGGGCAATGTTCAAGACTGGGCAACTGGGGTAAGCAACCCCCCACCACCCCGTATGCCTGCAGCCCCTCTGGACCTCTCCTCACCTTGTTGTTAATTCAGGTGTGCTCTCCGTCCTGCCTTCTTGGCAGGGGCACGTTGTCCTTTGTGGGCGAATGCGATCTAGTTACTTCACTGATGCCGGCCTGTTTTGACTCTTTCAGGTAGGTCTTATTGCTGTTGTATATTGTTGTTATTCTTGCATGCCTTTCTTGGTTTAAATAATGTCTTTTTCTCTTCCTTAGGTGCGCAGAAATCCAATGTGATGCATTGGCTGAATTGGGTCTCGCCGGTAAATGATGGCGTATTAAGAGCGCCTTGATGCGGTAAGTAGGCGCTCTGCGCAGCGCTATGATGCCTTGCCTTTGCTAACCTGTTGTCTTTTCTTTCCCATAGATTGCGGTGCTCACCCAGTGTATGAAATCCCGAGGCGATGCTGGTCGAGGGGCGACTTGCGAGGTAAGCTTTTCGGCACAATTCGTTATGTTGTAAAAGTGTCTAATGTCTTGTTTCTTCCTTTTTTGCAGATCTGCCGGTCCGGGAGATGCGCTGATCCTAGGATGCTGTTTGCAGGAGCTGTGGGCAGCTAACGATGAAATTACAAGTAAGCTGCTGCTGTTAACAATGTCCTTTTGTCTCTTTACAGATGCTGTTCTTCCGAGGTTCGCGGGTACAGCTGAACATGATGAGCGTCACGTTGCAGGATTGCAAAGTAACGCGAAGCGTGTTATCCAAGTCGGGTGTGGTTTAAATAGCTTCAAGAAAGTAGTCCAGGTAAAGTAGTTCCTAGGCTACCACACCCAAAAAACTATACCGCATAGCTTGGTTCCAAGGAGCCAAGCTATGCGGATGCCTGGCACTTGAAATAAAGTAGTTCCCTAAACACAAGTCTTTATTAAGTATGAGCCTGGCGCCAAATGCACCAGGACTAGCCCCAGGAGGGCCTAGGCAAAGGATGCCTAAGTTTGTTGGAGACCCGAGCCAAGACCCCTCCTGGCCCATGGGTTTGCTAGGGGGGTTTCTGGATGTGGGTCGTGAAACTTTCCCTACTTCAAAGGCTTCTCCGTCCCTAAACATTCGTCTAACTATTCGCCTGACCAAATTCTTCTAAGATCCATGGCAAAGACTTAACCATTTATTACCGGAACTGTGCTATCATATACAAAGACTCTGAACCATTGACTTTGGCCCAGGCCTATGAACTGAATTCCTGGTTGTAGTTTAATGAAACCCTTTGCCCTGCCTATGACAGTATTTGTGCTGTTGATTCTTATAACCTTGTCTTTTTACCCCTTTTTATAGTGTCGGAAGTGCCATTTTGCTCCCACTTCAGGGGAGCTGAACTTGTTCAGTAACTTATTGGTTGTGTATTTGTAGTATATTAGTATATGATATTGAGCTGCTCTTGCTAGTGTAATGTTTTCAAACTGACTGTGTAAATAAATGTATATTCTTTTACCAAGAAACCGTGAGTAAGGTGAAATTGTACTGACACTTGTAGTCTTAATTGCATGTAGTGTTCCCCAAGGGTACTGCATGTGATTCTGCCTAACAATTGTTTAGTACAGAGATTTTGGACGTGGTCAAGGGAAGCTCCCTGTGTGGCCCCTGAACATGATCCTTGATGAGCAGGAGATGTGTTTGAATTTTCTATCAGACCAGAAGACACTAGATCGGCAGCCCACTAGTCCAGATCCATCCTAATTCTCTGGTGATCAGACAAAGGAGATAGTTCTGGAACAGTATTTAAGCACGACAGGTTATCATTCAAGGATAAAGAATCATTAGTTGGTGCAATGTGTTGCACATGTACGTTCAAGACCGCAGAGGAAACTGTCTCTTGATTTGCCAGCACAACTGGGGCGGGTATGCGATCTACAATCACGGTTTTCATTGGTTCAAGTTGTGACAACTTTCCTTCGATCACACTAGGCCAAGATTCTAGAGGGGTTATATGAGAGCCTGGTGATTGAGATGCCAAGATGTTGCTCTCATGAACATCAGATATTTTATTTTCCACATTCAAAGTCGATGAAAAAAATGACAAAGCATTCACTTTAGGTGCAGTGCTAAAGGGGGCAAAGTCATAAGGAGTTATAGACGGATTGATATCCACTGTCACAGATCCTTTGAATAAGCAGGCAATGTAACAGCTCTCTCAGAGCCCAAGCTTTCCAGAATCTCTGCGTCAGAAAGGTCATTCACAAGTCGAGGTTTAGAGGTGTGAAATAAAGAGGACGGTTTGAGACTGGAGAGCGGGATGCCTGGAACACGACCTCCCACCGCTGCTTTTTTATATGTTCTATTTTGGAATTGTTTGTTTATATGGTCTTTGTTATGGTTTATTGCTGAAAACATGCTTCGATTCTGGGTAAAGCATGGAAATTGGGGAACGACTGATTCCTGCTTGTTTATTCTGACCTCCTTTCAAATATGTTAACGGCCCCTGTGTCGAAGGCACACGTTCATTACCATGTGACACCTCGGCGATAGAAACTTTGTCAGACAGCAGAGTTTGGCTATCCTCAGTCCATGGTTTCTCTGGTTGAATTGGCGGTTGAGCAGCATTGTGCTACGTTAAAGTTTGTCTCATTGGACTGAGGTGTGTATGCGACACAACAGGAGGACCATGGGCTTTTATAATCAAAGCTTCAATGTCAGAAGATGTGTGTGATTCGACTTGAACACTGGTTGATGACGAAGTAATTTCAGAAAAAGCTACGGGTTGCTACGCAGTTTCGCCAGTCTCTCCTGCACATCGTTCATGAAAGTGACGACGAATGTGCCACAAAATGGAGGAGGCACCCACGATAACCCGGGCAGTGTCCCCTCTTGGCCTGCCCCTCTCTGCGAAAGGGGGAGGTGCCGTGCCCAGCGCGGCAAAACCCAGGCAAAAGCCTGCGAAGCAAGAAAGCGTGGCGAAATCCAAAGAAAGCCCGCGAAGGGCTGACAAAGGAAAGGGGAGGGGTCTCTCCCTTTATAAACGGGCAGGAGCTGCGAGGAAACCAGCATCCAGCCTCCTGAAGGACACCTGCCCAGGAGCCGCGGGCGGAACATTTCATTTGACTCGGCGCCATTAAGAAGGAGGACAGCTGGTCGGAGGATTGGACGGAAGGGCAGCGTGTTGCAGGTAGAAGAGGAGACCGAAGCAAGCAACGTTGCGCCGGAAGGAGAGGAGGACGCCCAGGAGGCTGGCTGCAGGGGAGCGGTCAGGGGCAATCCACTTGAACATATAGCGCTGGAAGCGCTTCGGCAGGAGTGAGGAGCCACGGAGCACCAGCCGTAAGCGGGGCGAGAGGGAGAATCTCGCCATCAACAGCGGAGCTCGAAGCTCTGAACCGCACTGCGAGGCCGCCGCGGCCCGCAGCAAGGAAGCGGTAACGCCCGACCCCCGACGCAGAAACTTGGGCACTGCAAGGGGAGCCAGCAACATCAGAGGGCGGCGAATCCATTCTCAGCAGAACCGCGCCGTGCACCCGCGGTGGTCCGCAGCAAGGCAGCACCCGGCCCCGGCGCAAAACGTGACTGACACTGGGCTGGAAGGGCAGGGGGCGGAACGGGGCTGCGAGCGAAGCACCGGCAAAAATAGGAACATTGGGCCATACAATTTGGTCAGGACACGCAGCACTACGCGAGGAGCGGCTACCGCTGTGTCATGATCTCTGCTTCCAAAAGGTCAGGGTTTTCCCAACTCCCTTGGAAGCAGATCCATAACCCAGGTTCCGAGTGCCAACCAGTCCCAATTGGGACCTTTTGGACCCAGTCCTGGCGCCAGTGGCACCAGGCTCATAAATATGCCCAGTCCCAGCGCTGGAAGCGCCGGGCTCATAATGCTTGGGTGGACTTACCTGCAGCAGACCATGCTGCTTACTTGCCTGCCAGTTGAGTCTCTGATCCTCTTCTGTTTGGAACTACTTTTCCTGTTGGGTGGGGCAGGAGCCACTCCCTAGATTCAGAACACTGGAACTCTTCTGGAAAGCAGGAACTCTTTTCTTACCTAGGCGTGGCTGTGGAAGGAGACACCTAAGCACTACAGGAGGCTATTTAAACCACACCCGATGGATGAATCTTGCTTTGCGTTATTCTGCATTCTCAGCAGCAGAACGCTCATCGTGTCTTCTGCATCTGATCCTGGGCCTAAGGAAAAAGGCTTACCATTCTGAATCCAGTCTTCAGCAACACCTATAAAGACAAGAAAGAACAGGTTAGCATTACGGTCTTCAGTGACAGCTCTTCACTTACCTGGTCCATCGGCTGCCACCAACGCCTCGCGCTGCATTCCGGCATCTGAAAGACAAAGGCTTACCTACTCTTCGTGCGCTCCGGAGGTCTTCACACTGCATTCCGGCATCTGAAAGACAAAAGCTTACCAACTCTTCGCACGCTCCGGAGGCCTTCGGCGCTGCATCCCGCATCTGAAAGACAAAACAAGGTGCGTTTAAAGACATTGGGGAACTTTAATACTCACGTGCCATTACTCCTTTCCACATCTAACCCAGTGGGTATTCCGGCACCCTGCAGCCGCCCCGAACTTGTACCTGCAAAATAAAAAGACAGTTAGAGCGCATCGTGAAGCAGGCAACAAGCGCTTACTTACGTGCTTCCAGGCGCTTCTATTCATCACACGGGCTCCATCTTCAACTCCCTTCAGCCCGCCATCCGCCATCGCCGGAACCCTGCAAAACAAGAGACATCATTACTAAAGACTTTAAAGACATTAGAATTACTCGAAACTTACCGTTCGTGCAGTAAACGACGGACAGCAGTCCTCTGAAGTCAAGAGGCCTGCTCCCCTTATCCAGTGAAGAAACTGGTTACAGCACCCTGCCTCGAGGCAGATGGAGAGCACAGCGTTCACTTACCTAAGGTGAGAGCGTTAACCTTTGGGGTTCTACAGGAGAAGAGAAAGGGAAGAAGAGAGAGACATTCAATAACCCAGTTCATTAATCCCACATTTTCTATCTGCAGACATCTTACCCTTCGAGCCAGTCATACAGTGCACAGAGGTCCAGCCCAAAGATCCAGCCGTGTGTTACACATCACCTTTGAAGATACGGTATACGCCCAGTCAAGACCGGCGCCTCTACGGGAATCAGGTGAGCGTTACAGAACGCAAAGCCTACCACAAAACTCCCGTCCAGGCGCTATGGAAACCTCGGATACCGACCAGCTAGCCCAGTTACTTGGGGAACTAAGGGCAGAAGTGCATGCAGCCCGTCAGGAAACGAACGCTCTACGAAGGGAACTGATTATTTCCAAGGAGCGAACAGATGATCTCGCTAGACAATTGCTACAGTCACAAGCCGGACAGACCCCGTTACCCGCATCTGGGGGAAATCTTCCTTCTACATCCTCTATGAATCCAGTGCAGATCAACCTACCTGGGAATGTACCTCTGGCTCCGCCCGAACAATTTTCTGGTGACCCAAAGAGGTTTGCAGTATTTATCAATCAGTGCCGGTTGCATTTCTTATGCCGGCCAGCAGCCTTTCCAACTGATCAAGCTAAAGTAGCTTTCGTACCTTAGTGGCAATGCGGCAGACTGGTCGAACCCTCTAGTAAATCAAGATGATCTGGTCCTCCATGATTTTCAAGCTTTTCAGCTCAGTATGGAAAAACTGTTCGCAAGACATTCACAGGGGCAGGCCTTGGACAATGAGCTTCTTTCGTTGCGACAAGGTAATCAAGACCTTTTGGCTTATATTGCGTCTTTCAACAGACTGATAGTGGAAACTCACTGGCCTGAGGACAAAAGGATTACGCTGTTTTATAGAGGTCTACGCGGAGAGCTCAAAGATGTGTTAGCCCAAGTAGTGAATCCCCCACAAGATTGCTCGGACTATATAGACTTAGTCGTTCAAATAGATCACAGACTGCAGAACAGGAAGGCCGATCGTTCCAAGTTTGATGCTCGAGTATTTTCCAAACCGCCAACTCCTTCCAAAGGAGTAGACTCCGGGGAACCCATGCAAATAGGGGGTCTGAAAGGTCCTCTAACACAAAAGGAGCGGGAAAGGAGAAAACAATTGCAATTATGCCTCTATTGCGGAAACTCAGGGCACTTTCTTCGAGACTGTCCGGTGAAACCTGCCAAGAAGGCAGTAGGAGCTGCAGTTACCAAAGTTACAAACTCTGAGCAGGGAAACGACCTCGCCCGACAAGAATAGAGGTCCTCTTGCCGAGCGTGAAAACCAGTTCCGTGACCTCGCATTTCGTGATACCTATGGTCCTCATCAGCCCTGATAATCCGGATCGATTACATGCAATTGAAGCTTACGTCGACAGCGGTGCCATCGGCAATTATATGGATCATGAAATGGTTTTGAGGATGAATCTAACTCTTTGTCCCAAGGCTGTAAAGGACGTCATTACTACGGTGGATGGTACGGAGATAGCCTCCGGGCCAGTAACGCATACCACTCAAGAAGTGACGCTAGTAAGTCAAGATGGACACCATGAGAAGATCGTGTTCGATGTGATCAAGGCCCCTCAGTTTCAGATTATTCTAGGAATACCTTGGTTAGAGAAACACAATCCTCTGATCGATTGGCGAGCAAGAACGGCCCAGTTTCCAGAATGTGTCTCTACTTGTCACCCTCCACCTGGTGTTGCACTGGCAGCAATTTCTTCAGAGACTCCCCAGTTACCTCCCGAATACCTAGACTACCAAGATGTTTTCCGGAAGGATCAGGCTAACTCTCTACCTCCTCATAGGTCTTATGACTGCCAGATCGACCTGATACCTGGATCTACTCCTCCTTGTAGTAGAATTTATGCCCTCACCGAGCCTGAGAACCTTCACCTTCGACAATACCTGGATCAATACCTGGCAAATGGGTTTATTCGTCCTTCCAAGTCCCCTGCTTCTTCAGCTTTGTTCTTCGTTCCAAAAAAGGAAGGAGACCTTAGAACTTGTATAGATTATCGCTCCCTGAACCAGATCACCGTTAAGAATAGATATCCGTTACCTTTGATCCCTGAACTCCTGGACCAAGTCAGAAAAGCATGCATATATACAAAGCTGGATCTTAGAGGAGCTTACCACTTGGTACGAGTAAAAGAGGGCGATGAATGGAAGACAGCCTTCCGCACCAAGTATGGGCTATTTGAATATCAGGTCATGCCCTTCGGACTTTGTAATGCCCCGGCCGCCTTTCAATATTTTATGAACGATGTCCTCAGAGAGCTCATAGATGTGTGTGTTGTTGTTTACATTGACGACATCCTCGTTTATTCTTCATCGGAATCTGAACATCGGAAACACGTGAAAATGGTCCTCGAAAGATTGCGTCAACACAAACTTTTCGCTAAGTTGGAAAAATGTGTTTTCAACGTGACTGAAGTTGAATTCTTGTGATTCATATTATCACCTGGCGGAGTGCGTATGGATTCAAAGATGGTCGATGCAGTTCTCAAATGGCCATCACCATCCTCCGTAAAAGGTGTGCAAAGCATGTTAGGCTTCGCTAACTTTTACCGCAGGTTTATTCCCGAATTCTCTCGAATAGTCCAGCCCATCACGTTTTGAATGGTCTACCGAGGCGGAACAAGCTTTCAAGGATTTGAAGACTAAATTTATCTCGGCACCAATCTTAAAACACCCTCGCCCCGAACTCCCCTACATCGTGGAAACTGATGCTTCAAGCCTTGCCATGGGGGCAGTTCTATCACAAAAGGACCCGGTAACCAATCAGTTGCATCCCGTGGCATTTTGGTCCCGCAAATTCTCGCCTCCTGAAATCAATTTCACGATTACTGACAAGGAACTTCTGGCTATCAAGTCTGCCTTTAGGGCTTGGCAGCATTATCTGCTGGGGGCCCGACACACCGTTACTGTGATTACGGATCACCGAAACCTGCAATATTTGAAAACCGCAAAAGCCCAATCCTCTAGACAACTCCGTTGGGCATTATTCTTTGCCGAGTTTGACTTCATAATTACCTATCGACCTGGTACAAAAAACGGTAAAGCTGATGCCCTTTCTCGGATGGGAGTGGAAGAACACTTGATCAACCCTAAACCTGTACCAATCATTCCCGAACAAATAATTCTGGGTGTAATCGCCACAGAATCCATAGAGGAAGTTAAGGATAAAGCCAGGCAACTTGTAACTCCAGCAGACATACAGAATTGGCATCTGCAGGGAAAGGACTTTGCAGTAAAGGACAACTTATTGTATTTCCAAGAACGATTATACCTACCCAGCACAGATTTACAGAAAAAAGTAATCTCTTGTTATCACGATTCTTTAATGGAAGGACATCCCGGTATGGCCAAGATCTCAGAAAAGATCAAGCGCTACTTCTGGTGGCCGTCTTGGAAAAAAGATATCAGAGACTTTATAATGTCCTGTGGAGTATGCGCCCAAAACAAGAGTCAAAAGGAAAGACCAGCAGGCCTCTTTCGCCCTATTGACATCCCACCTCGCCCTTGCCATACGCTTTCTATGGACTTCATCACCGATCTACCTCCATGCTCCGGATACAATACGATTCTAGTAATCGTGGACTTATTCTCCAAGATGGCGCATTTCATTCCGCTCAAAGGCTTGCCAACAGCAGCAACTCTGGCCCGAGAATTTCTCGAAAACATCGTCCGACTGCACGGTTTTCCTTCGGTTCTAATTTCGGATCGAGGTAGTCAATTTATTTCTCATTTTTGGCGAAGTTGCTGTCGGTCGGCTCAAATTGATGTGAGACTATCGACCAGTCACCACCCTCAGACCGACGGACAAACCGAGAGGACCAATCAAACTCTGGAACAGTATTTACGCTGCATGCTGCAACAAACTGAAAAAACTTGGAAAGACATCCTTTGGATAGCCGAATATGCCTACAATAACTCTGTCCATTCGGGAACTGGGAAAACCCCGTTTTTTCTTTTGTACGGCAGTCACCCTCGAACCTCGGAGTTGGATCCCCTCCAAGATCTTGAAACACCAGCAGTAGACTACCTGCATTCTACAATCACCCAAGCCTTTAAGGAAGCTGTTTCTCACCTTCAAAGGGCTAAAGAACAATACAAGAAAGGAGCAGATCAACATCGGAAGGAAGCCCCTCAATATCAAGCAGGGGATCAAGTCTGGTTATCCACCAAATATCTACCTCTAAAAGGGCCACGCACATTCAACCCAAGATACCTTGGTCCCTATTCCATCACTACCATAGTAAACCCAGTAGCGGTCAAGTTGGACTTGCCCCCGCACATGAAGATACATCCGGTCTTCCACGTCTCTCTATTAAAACCCGTGCAACCTCAAACCCGACTAACCAAATCTCCAAAACCTATCCTAGTTGATGGAGAACTCGAGTTTGAAGTCAAAAGCATTCTGGACTCCAAGATCTCCAAATCTCAACTATTCTACCTAATTGACTGGAAAGGCTACGGCCCCCAAGAGAGATCCTGGGAACCTGCTGATTATGTCCACGCTCCTCGCCTAATCAAAAGATTTCACCGAACATTTCCTGACAAGCCAAAACCCCCGGAGAAGCCCGGTTTGGGAGGGGCCTTGAGGGGGGGTACTGTCATGATCTCTGCTTCCAAAAGGTCAGGGTTTTCCCAACTCCCTTGGAAGCAGATCCATAACCCAGGTTCCGAGTGCCAACCAGTCCCAATTGGGACCTTTTGGACCCAGTCCTGGCGCCAGTGGCACCAGGCTCATAAATATGCCCAGTCCCAGCGCTGGAAGCGCCGGGCTCATAATGCTTGGGTGGACTTACCTGCAGCAGACCATGCTGCTTACTTGCCTGCCAGTTGAGTCTCTGATCCTCTTCTGTTTGGAACTACTTTTCCTGTTGGGTGGGGCAGGAGCCACTCCCTAGATTCAGAACACTGGAACTCTTCTGGAAAGCAGGAACTCTTTTCTTACCTAGGCGTGGCTGTGGAAGGAGACACCTAAGCACTACAGGAGGCTATTTAAACCACACCCGATGGATGAATCTTGCTTTGCGTTATTCTGCATTCTCAGCAGCAGAACGCTCATCGTGTCTTCTGCATCTGATCCTGGGCCTAAGGAAAAAGGCTTACCATTCTGAATCCAGTCTTCAGCAACACCTATAAAGACAAGAAAGAACAGGTTAGCATTACGGTCTTCAGTGACAGCTCTTCACTTACCTGGTCCATCGGCTGCCACCAATGCCTCGCGCTGCATTCCGGCATCTGAAAGACAAAGGCTTACCTACTCTTCGTGCGCTCCGGAGGTCTTCACACTGCATTCCGGCATCTGAAAGACAAAAGCTTACCAACTCTTCGCACGCTCCGGAGGCCTTCGGCGCTGCATCCCGCATCTGAAAGACAAAACAAGGTGCGTTTAAAGACATTGGGGAACTTTAATACTCACGTGCCATTACTCCTTTCCACATCTAACCCAGTGGGTATTCCGGCACCCTGCAGCCGCCCCGAACTTGTACCTGCAAAATAAAAAGACAGTTAGAGCGCATCGTGAAGCAGGCAACAAGCGCTTACTTACGTGCTTCCAGGCGCTTCTATTCATCACACGGGCTCCATCTTCAACTCCCTTCAGCCCGCCATCGCCGGAACCCTGCAAAACAAGAGACATCATTACTAAAGACTTTAAAGACATTAGAATTACTCGAAACTTACCGTTCGTGCAGTAAACGACGGACAGCAGTCCTCTGAAGTCAAGAGGCCTGCTCCCCTTATCCAGTGAAGAAACTGGTTACAGCACCCTGCCTCGAGGCAGATGGAGAGCACGGCGTTCACTTACCTAAGGTGAGAGCGTTAACCTTTGGGGTTCTACAGGAGAAGAGAAAGGGAAGAAGAGAGAGACATTCAATAACCCAGTTCATTAATCCCACATTTTCTATCTGCAGACATCTTACCCTTCGAGCCAGTCATACAGTGCACAGAGGTCCAGCCCAAAGAGCCAGCCGTGTGTTACACATCACCTTTGAAGATACGGTATACGCCCAGTCAAGACCGGCGCCTCTACGGGAATCAGGTGAGCGTTACACGCTGATGCCGACAAACTGGGAATTCATTTTAATATAAAGGTGACATTTGCACAGCCACCAGGGGCTCAACGGCTAAGTACTTGGTCTTGGAAGACTGGGGACCTGAGTTCTAATCCAGTGTCCGGAACATCGGGGGCATTATAAAAATATTCACCAGTCATTTGGCCGTGCACAGCAAACAACATTACGCAGGCACTCCCGCCTCCTCGATATCAGGAAGTGTGGGTGGACTAAATGCTTAGCCGGGCAAACAGGAGTAGCAGGAAAGCAGTGCCTGGACAGCAGCTGGGGGCAAAACTCCCAGCTACAAACATGGATCTGGAGGCGTTTGCTGCAATGGCCAAGCTGGTTGTGGCCAAACATGGCTGCAGTTGGATGGAGGCTTTGGGAACACTTCCTGATGGAGAACAGCCAGGGACAAGCAAGTGCCCGGAATCCCCTTTGATGTTCCACAATGAGGAGGACATTCAAGACCAGGAAGAAGAGGGGCACGCAGAGGAAGAGGAGGAGCCAACTGGAAAACGAAGGAGAATGATGACACAAAAAGCCCTGGCAAGCAAAAAACAGGCAGCCAAGAGCAAGAAAATTAGAGTGACCGGGGCAAGAGGAAAAGGAAGGACACAGGAAGTTGTGGCCATACCGGCGCTAGATCCTGTGGAAACACCAAGGAGAGAGGGGACACCCAGCACATCTGCAACCAGATCGGTGGCGGCAAGGGAAGAAGGACCCACATCCTTGGAGGTGGTGAAAGGTATGATTATGCAATGTATGCAAGCTTGGGGTAACGGGGGCAATGGTCAATTGTTGTGTGAGAACACCAATGCATTTAACCAAATGGGCAATGGGGCAGCAGTATTAAAACAGAGGGGGCTGGATCCGGGTCTGGGAGTGGGGGGCCCAGGGGGCTACCAGCAAGCAGGGAGCCTCCCCAGCACGGGGGTTCCAGGGTCAGGGAACCAGGGGCTGGGAGGATGGTCCTCTTTATCAAGTGTGAATGGGGGAGTGCAGCAGCCACCGAGTCAAGGGGTCAGCTCGGGAGCTGGGGCCGATACTGGTGGCAGCAATGCTGTTCAAGCCCCTCAAGGGCAGCATCCCATTCCAGTGACCAGCACGGGTTCGAAAGTCGGCATGGCCTTGGTAGCCAGTTGGGTTTAACTGCAGGGGCTGCAACACCACCACTCACATGGTGGGGGCTAGGGGTGACTAATACAGGGATGCCCCTAGGGCCTAGTCCCATTGTCGGACAGGACGGGGTGTGGGGTACAATGACGCAATATGGGAGAACAATGCCGGGTTTTGCTCCTGCCAGGGTGGAAGTCAATTCTTTATCTTGGCACATACCTCTATCAGTCAAAGAAAGGGTGTGGGGGGCGTGGCTAACCGCGGGATGGAGTAGACGTGCATCTGCTCGGCTCCCGTGGCCGCAGTAACATCCTGATATAAAAAAGCCTGCTTTCAGGGGTAATAAGAGCTGGAAATACTCTGATACGATAGCGAACATCCCTGGGCATTCCTGGAGCGAAGATCGAAGAGAACCGCGGTCGGATTCCCCGGAGACGACCGTGTGAAGTCCTCTAGCGATAGCAGCCGGCCCGCTTTCAAAATGGCCGCGGGCGCACGCAGCTGAACCTCCGGTGCACACCCAGCGAGGCCGCACTGAGACAGTGGCCGAACCGCAACGGATTGATCGATCACAGCGGGAGAAAGGTGCGGCCGGAGACACCCTCCCTGGAGGACAGCACAGACAAGAAGGTAGCGGGAGAGTCTGCCAAAGAGTGGACCTTAGGCCTCCTGCGCCGGCTCCCCGCCCCCCTCGGGGGTCTGGTCAGGGCACCATCGCTGGCCGGGAAAGTTAAGAAGGCCTGCAGGGGGAGAGAAGACCGGTGAGCCCTGCCTTCTGAGACCCCGGCATCATACGGTGTGAGAGCGAAGAGCACGCCTTGCCCCGGGAGGCACGCTACTTCCGTCAGCCCTGGAGGGAGGACATATCCCCGGAGCACAGCAGCTACGAAGGGTGCGACCCGCCGGCAAGGTAAAAGAGGCAAGGGGCACCTGGCAGTGAGGTGCTCGGGCGAGGCCGACCACATCGGCCCACATAGCGTACGCGGAGGACCGGGCGCTATGGGGAAAGACAGGCCGAGGAAGCTTCACGCCCAAAGCAAAATGGATCAATACACCATTCCTCCTCCCCAACCCGCTGAACTCTCAGTCGACATGGAGACGGACCAAGGAATATCGCTCAAAGACATCATGGCCGCCATTACCGACTCCCGCACGTCCATGGAGCAGAAAATGGATGGAATTAGCATGGACGTCTCCCTCCTTAGGCACGACCTCCAAAAACTAACGGCACGCACCGGGGAAGCCGAGCAGCGCATTTCTAATACGGAGGACAGAATGAACACCGTGCAACAACAACTCCATAACACAATGTCCAAACTAAAGGCGCTGGAAGACAGAATCGAGGAAGGAGAGGGCATGTCCAGGCGCAATAGTGTACGCATCCTGGGCATACCCGAAAAGGCAGAGGGCCCCTGCATGGAACTCTTTCTAGAACAATGGCTCTCTGAACTATACGAGCCCGATGCCTTTTCCAAGTTCTTTTGCATAGAAAGGGCACACAGGGTGCCCACAAGCAGACCACCGCCTGGAGCCCCTTCCAGAACTGTGATAGCACGATTCATAAATTACTGAGACCGCGATGCCCATCTGCAACATGCACGCGCCAAAGGAGCGGTCACTTTCAATGGCTCCAAAATCGCCTTTTTTCCGGACTACACGAGGGAAGTGCAGAGGGCAAGGCAATGCTTTGTCTCCCTGAAACGACAGCTACACACGATGGGCGTGAAATACGGCCTGCTCTTCCCTGCACTACTTAAGATTTATCATAAAGGCACAACAATCCATTTTAGTGACCCTAAGGAGGCTTGGCGTTGGGCCGAGCAAAACATAGAAGGAGACTGGTCCGCCCCCCGCGAAAACGGGGAGAAACCGAAGACCTCCGCCAGACCAGCGGCGAGAACCCCACCGACCACCACTGCAAGACCCACCGGAAGACCTAGGGGGGTGATAACCCCCTCAACAATCCTGTGTCCATACGGAAATACGCAAGTCAGACCATAGATCTTCTCATAATACACGCACACACACAATGATAGGCAGCACACATCCACCTGTAGCGGCCGCGGTACGCCCTAGGCACTACGATAGGAAAAGAGCCCCCCCCCCACCCCCCTGACAGCGCAATAAATCCCAGGTGTAGTTTACGCAGGGATTGCCCTTGGGGATCTCCCCCCTTTTTTTTCAGAGGAGTACTACCTCCCCCCCGGGCTCTCCCTAGAGGGAGACCACTTTTGTTTGATATCAAGTTTGGTGCATGTTAGGTGTCCAGTTGACACCACAGAGCTTTTGTTTGGGCGACTGATGCTTCTAGTTGGGAGGAGTATGGGGTGGGGGGTTTCGGGCTTGTTAAGCACAGCTATATCAGGGTCCTATCAAGCTAATGGAGGAACATGGGCAGGAAGTTCTCCAGCACACCACTGGCATGTCTCCAACAGGCGCATAACGCTGCCGGTGACAAGCAGGGCGGCCACGACACACACTCACATGGCAGAGTTCGTAATAGGGTCGACACTCTCAGAACACTGAGGCTCATGTCGTGGAACGTCAATGGCCTAGGCAATGCAATCAAGCGCCGCTTGGTGTGTCAATTTTTGAACAGACGGGGGGCTGATATAGTGTTCCTATCCGAGACACATCTTGCAGGCACAGAATGCACCCTATTTAAGCGTACAAATTATAAGCTGACATTTCACTCAGGCTTTACGATGGGCTCGAGGGGCGTTATAATCTTGATACACAAAACCTGCCCCTCCACCTCTACACAGTGACCCATGATACAGGAGGCAGATACATATATGTGACGGGCGATATATGGGGGCAGTCCATTGCACTGATAGCCATCTATGCACCACCAACCTTTCTGGAATCGCTGCTCACTGACATTACCCCGCTAATTGCTAATGACACCTCCTACTGCCTGATACTTGGCGGTGACTTCAACGAAGTCATGAATGTCACCCTGGATAGATCCCATATACGTAATAGGAACACCAAAGTCCCCACTAGGCTTGCTACGTTCGCCAACGCACTTGGCCTGTGCGATGTGTGGAGGGAACTGCACCCAGATGCTAAAGCGTATTCTTTCCACTCAGGGGCCCATGCCTCGCTCTCTAGACTGGACTATTTCGTCACTCCCGCAACTGATCTACACAGGGCACAGGAAATAAACATACTACCTAGAGGCATCTCTGATCACTCTCCGCTAGAAATGCTACTAATAACGTCCCGGAGGGTCCCACCGCCATGTTGGCGCCTGAACAGTTACTATCTGGGGGACCCAGAGCTGATAGATAAACCACAGGAGACCACCACCTCATACTTTGAGTTAAACACACAAACCGCAACGAACCCTGAAATGCTTTGGGAAGCCTATAAAACAGTGCTGAGGGGCGAACTAATATCCTGGACGGCGGCCAAAAAGCGTCTACATATGAGTAAGATCCGTGAAGCAGAGCTCCAAGTCAAACAGGCAGAGGAGAGGCACGTAGATGAAAACACGCCAGCCTCTAATCGGATGTTGCTACTTTCACAAAAAAGACTGCAAAGCATAGCGATGGACAATGCGCGCCAAGCGCACACTGCAATGAGAGCAAGGGTCTACGAAACTGGTGACAAGGCGGGTAAGATGCTGGCATGGCTGGAAAGGAAGGAGCAGGGACGCAGCCATGTCCGGAGACTCAAAGCGGATGGTCCGAACGCAAGGGTGACGGACCAGGAAATAACCCAGGGCTTTGCTGAATACTATGCAGAGCTATACAGTGAATCCACAATCCCAATGGACACCACGAATATGGATCGAATTGAAACCCCTACCCTGAATGAGGAGCAAAGGCAACGACTGGAGCAGGAGATCACGGAGGATGAGATCCTAGTCGCCATTTCTGGACTCCAGACCGGTAAGACTCCTGGTCCAAACGGCTTCCCGGTAGAGCTATGGCGAAGGGTGGGCACTAACGTGATAGCCCCCCAGCTCCTGCAAATGTACCTCCATGCTCGTAAGAAGGGCATTCTCCCCCCAGATCTCTGAGAAGCAACAATCATAGTGATCCCTAAGCCGGACAAGCCCCCAGACAGATGTAGCTCGTACAGGCCCATCTCACTCATCAACTCTGAAACTAAAATACTGGCGAAGCTTCTAGCAGACCGTTTAGCAGAGGTAATTCCCTCCCTGATCCACCCGGACCAGTGCGGTTTCATGCCACAGAGATCAACTCGCATGAACCTCTGCAGACTATTCACGGCTTTGGAAAGAGCCGGCAGCATACAAGGACCACTGGCCCTGTTGGCAATTGACTTTGAAAAAGCCTTCGATTCGGTGAGATAGGAGGCTGTCTGGACCATCATGCGCCGCATGGGCTTTGGTGAGAACTTCATGACTTGGGTGAAGCTACTATACGAATCCCCGGTTGCCAGGACCAGGGTCAACGGTTGGCGATCAGAACTCTTTGATCTGGGAAGGGGTACAAGGCAGGGCTGCCCACTATCCGCCATGATCTTTGCTATTGCGATCGAACCCCTGGCGATCCTGTTACGAAACGACCCAACATGGGAGGGTTTCCGATGGTCCAATACCTAGGAAGACAGAATATCCCTCTACTCAGATGACCTACTCATCTACCTGAAGGACCCAAGTACCTCCTGCCCCAGAGTCGTGCAGCTGCTCGGCCAATATGAGGCATTCTGTGGACTACGCGTGAACTGGTCCGAGTCCATCCTTTTTCCTATAGGGAACACTCCATCGTCGTGTCTGGCGACCGGCCCCTACCAAATTGAGAAGGAACGATTTAAATATCTGGGGATACACATTACAATGCACCTTACTGAATAAACTACCCTGAATCTGTCCCCCTTGATGGCAAAATTTGCAGACGACACTCACCACTGGATCTCCTTGCCGCTGACACTGATCGGTAGGGCGGCATTGTTTAAAATGATCGCCCTCCCGAAATTTCTATAAGTCCTGCAAAATGCGCCATTACATATCGACCACCGGGAATTCCACAAAATCGAATGCACCCTGCGAAAGCTGCTCTGGAAACGTGGCCACCCGAGAATTGCCCTTGCGACCCTTCAGAGGTCTGTTTGGGAGGGGGGGATCGGGCTGCCCAGGATGCAATCATACTACTGGGCCAGTCAGATGGATGTAATAAACGACATGCTTCACGGTGACAGGAGTCTCCCACATATCAGGAGCTTCCAATACAACACTACAATCAAACCAATAGAGCACCTCTACAGAGACTTGGACCGCCCTCCGAAATCTGACATGGCATCACACATAACGAGAATTTGGAAGGAAGCGCTTCGATTCTTGGGCTGGGGCGGGAAAACAACACTGGTCCAGCCATTGTGGAACAATTGCAACCTCCCCGAAGTACGGAACTGCCGAAATGGTCCGAATGGACCCAGCGTGGAATCTCCACTGTTGGAGATGTGGTACAGGAAGACAACCTGGCAACATTTGAAATGATGCACGAAAGGTTCTCCCTGCCTGACACGGAAAGGTTCCATGCAGCTAAATCATGCCTGGACAGCCCAACGACGGACCATACAAGATCTGCCCGAAAGCTCCCCGCTTGAACGAAACATAGTTCTGGATCGGGTGGAGCGGAAGGTCACCTCCACCATGTACACTGTAATAACCTCCTTCGCAACTTCAGAGCTATCCGACCTGAAAACAAAATGGGAACGAGATGTAGGTCCCCTCCTTCCGGAAGACTGGACGAAAGCCCTGATGTACCCGTGTGAAACCAACATCTCCTCGAGACTCCGACTCGTCCAGCTGAAGATCCTGCACCGCACCTACTACCCGAGAGCAGCACTCTTCCGATGGGGCAGGACCGTTGACACAAAGTGCCTACGCTGCAAGCGAGAGGAAGGTACCTTTTTTCATATTCTGTGGGAGTGTAGCAGTATTCAGTTGCTCTGGCAGAAATGCTGCGATAAGCTGTCTAACATCCTGGGAAAGACGATACAGAGGTGCCCGAAACAATTGCTTCTGGGGGTGTCCGGGGACACTGACTTATCTCGATATGAGAAACTGCTGTGGTCAACCGCTCTCACAGTCCTTAGGCGGAACATTGCACAACTGTGGGGTTCGGAGCACACACCCAGCTATGACCAGTGGGTCACGGACGTGGACATATGTACGGTAATGGAGCACCGGGTGTATAAAGTAAGAGGGTGCCCCCATAAAGCAGAGAAAATATGGAGAAGATGGGAGGAGGACAGCTGATGGCCGAGGCCGACCCTGCATCCACTGCGACTGTGTGAGACCCATTGAAAGGGAAGTACTAACTCTGTTAAGACCACCCTTTGCCATGAAATCATCCTATGAAAAACCGATGGTCTGTCGGACCAAGGTCCCTGAAGCTGAGTTTGAAACGGTTAATGCTGTTTTCTTTTGATTACATTGCTCTCTCCCCGCACACCCCTGCCTTGACATTTCCCCCCTTCTCTCCCCTTCTTCCACCCCTTCCTTCCCCCCTCCGCCCTCCCTCACCCACTATGCCCCCTCCCTGAAATGTTGAGAGATGTTTGTAATGATGTTTAACTTTGAAAATCAATAAAATCTTTGATAAAAAAAAAGAGAGGGTGTGGAGGAAGGAATTCATAGAAATTCTGGAACTAGTGGGGATGGAGCCACTGGGAAATGGTTTAAAAGAACTCTCTGAGAAGAGGGATAGGGAAACACCCAAAACAGAGGCTACCATACATAATTGGTTAAAGGCATTTTTTGTTTATACTTCCATAATGATAGAAAAGTTCCCCCAGGACGCTATAGCAATGCTGGCATATGGCCATTACATTCAAGATATGTATTTGAAGCGGGGTGGCGAAGGGTGGCTACAGTATGATCGCGCATTCCGTTTGAAAATGCAGGTATGGCCAGCGCTATCTTGGGATGAGATGGATGTGGGCGGCATTATGGATAAGTTGGTGCTCACAGGAGAGGGAAGTGAAAAGGCCACAGTAGAGAAACCCCAGGTTTGGAGGGGTAGGGGCGGTTTCACACGCCGGGGGAGGGCGTCCTTTCGCGGGCACTCCTGGAACAACAGACTCAACTACCAGGGGGAGCAAGCGGACTGCTGGAGGGTTAATTCAGAGGAAGGTTGCCCCTTTGGTAAATCATGCCGATTTAGGCATCCTCGCGGAGGCAGCAGAAAAAAACGCAGCGCCACTGCTAGTGAAGGGAGGTGTAAGAGTAGCCCAAAAGGAAAGGATAAAGTCAATAAGGAATGAATATGAAAACATGTCGGCAAAAACGGATCAAATACAAAAGTGTAAGGCTTTGATTAAAATTGGTCTGCCAACCCCAATTAATTTACAAGCAATGACTTCTTGGTTAAATATTTATCAGAACAGTAATGATGCCAAATTGTTGTGGGAAGGTTTCAGGTGGGGGTTCAGGATCCCATGTTTGGAAGTAAGAAAGGGCGCAGAAGCACGCAACCTGCAGTCAGCACTGGGGATGCCAGAGGTAGTGGCTCAGAAAGTGGCCAAAGAAGTACCCCTGGGCAGGGTGGCGGGTCCCTTCAGGCAGCCTCCTATGCCTGACTTAGTGGTATCTCCTTTGGGGCTGATGCCCAAAAAGGAGGAGGGGCAATATAGGTTGATCCATCACCTCTCATTTCAGTCAATGATGGGATTAGCGAAGACATGTCCAGGGTGCAATATACTTCTTTTGAGGATGCAGTACAAGTGGTGAAGGCAGCTGTAAAGGGTGCTCTTATGGGAAAATCGGACATTGAATCAGCTTTCAGGTTATTTTCAATCCATGCAGACAGCCAGCGTTTATTGGGGTTTAAGGTGGTCTATTACCTTGATGATTTTGTTTATCAGGGTGGAGGGGTCTAAAGAGTGTGAAAACCTCATGCCTACATTTGAAAGACTGATGAAGGTAATGGGGGTTCCGCTAGCCAAAGAAAAAACAGTGGGCCCAGTGACTTGTCTTACCTTTTTGGGGCTAGAGATTGATTCAGTGAAAGGGGAATGCAGGCTGCCACGGGACAAGGTGACAAAGCTGAAAGCAATCATCAGGGATCTAAGAGGCAGAAAGAAGGCAACTCTAAGGGAACTGCAGATCCTAGCAGGCTCTCTCAACTTTGCAGGGAAAGTCATCCCGGTGGGCAAAACATTTGCAAGGAGTGTGGAACTGAAAAAAATCGGCCTGCAGCATACGGGTCAGCACGTCAGGCTGGGGTCAGAAGTGCAGGAGGATCTGGCTATGTGGGACACATTTTTGGAAGTCTTTAACAGGGTTTTAATTTGGCGCAGCATGGGGAACAGGGAGGACAGCCACAGATTGTTCAGACTCCTCTGGAGCGCTGGGGTTCGGGGCTATCCTTGACAACAAGTGGTGTGGTGTGGCATGGACTAAGGAGTGGCATCATAAAGGGATCACTAGGGACATCACGCTGTTGGAGCTTTTCCCCATTGTTGTAGCGTTTAAACTATGGGGGGAACAACTGGCGAACAGTAAAATCATGCTTTGGTCCGACAATTTAGCTGTGGTGCAAATAATTAACCAAGGTTCCGCCAATGGCAAACGGGTTTTACGTTTACTAAGGAAGCTCCAGTGATGCATGCTGATGAGGAATTTAGAGGTACGGGCCAGGCATATCCCGGGGGTGCAGAACACAGCAGCTGATGCTCTCTCTCGTTTGCAGTGGGAGAAATTCCGAGAGAGCTGACCAGGAGCAGAGAAGACGATGTCTCCATTCAAAACTCAGTGGTGGGGCATGATTGGGGTAATCTGAATGCTCTCATCCAGACGGCTCTGGCGCCAGGCACCACAAGAAGGTATAAGGCTTGCTGGGAGCTGTACCTGAGTTTCAAACGAGAGGTACTGGGGGACAGACAGCAAGAATCGCCGGTAAGGGCCTTTGTAGGCTGGGGCTGGCGTGAGAGGAAAACCAGGTCCTGGATGGCGCATCATCTAGCAGCTATCGCCCACTTTTGTAAACTGAGGGGGGAGATCAACCCTACGAAGGAGCACTATATTGGCATGGCAATGAAAGGAGGGGCTAGGCAAGTAAAACCTGGAAGGGATGACAGGAGGCCCATTGACGTAGTCAAGTTCCAGAAGTTGGTGCAATGTCTAGGGCATATTTGCCACTGGGATTACGAAGCGACTTTATTCAGAGCTGCTTTTATCTTAGCCTTCTTTGGAGCATTCAGGGTCAGTGAATTAGTACCAGAGAACAAAGGTGCAAATGTTTACATATACAGGATGTGCACTGTTCGGAGCTTCAAGTGACTTCATGGCTAAGAAGCTCAAAAACTGACCAAGAAGGCAATGGGTGCATGGTGTCATTACAGCTCATCACAGGGAGCACGATATGCCCAGTGAAGGCGATGTCGGTTTATCTCGAGCGCAGACCTCCGTCAGTAAAGGAGGCTCCGCTTTTCATCCAACAGGATGGTTCAGCGCTAAGTCGCTTCCAATTTAAAAGATTGATGGAGCTGGCCTTAGAAGGAATTGGGGAAGCTGAAGGGGTTTTTGGGACACACTCTTTCCGGATAGGGGCTGCTACATCCGCATCAGCATTTGGCATGGGGGAAGTGGCAATCAAGCAGATCGGGATGTGGAAATCTGGCTGCTTCAAGAGATATATCAGGCCTGAGAAAACGTGAGTTTAAGTATTGTTGTTCTTCTTTTCCACCAGCACCTGTTCAAAGAAGGAGGAGATCGGTATGGGTGGTAGGACACTCTTTTGTGTCTAGAGCAGGGGCAAGTTGGTCTAACGAACAAGAAAAGCTGACGGCGGGTGAATTCAGGATAGGTTGGCACGGGGTACCAGGTATGAAATGGGCACAATTGCAGGAGCAGGTGCACAGATTATTGAGTGTTAAACAAAAGCCGGACATACTGGTGATTCATCTGGGGGCTAACGATTTGACAAGCTTTCTATCAGACCAGAAGACGCTAGATCGGCAGCCCACTAGTCCAGATCCATCCTAATTCTCTGGTGATCAGACAAAGGAGATAGTTCTGGAACAGTATTTAAGCACGACAGGTTATCATTCAAGGATAAAGAATCATTAGTTGGTGCAATGTGTTGCAGATGTACGTTCAAGCCCGCAGAGGAAACTGTCACTTGATTTGCCAGCACAACTGGGGCGGATACGCGAGCCACAATCACGGTTTTCATTGGTTCAAGTTGTGACAACTCTCCTTCGATCGCACTAGGCCAAGGTTCTAGAGAGGTTATATGAGAGCCTGGTGATTGAGATGCCAAGATGTTGCTCTCATGAACATCAGATATTTTATTTTCCACATTCCAAGTCAATGAAAAAAATGACAAAGCATTCACTTTAGGTGCAGTGGTAAAGGGGGCAAAGTCATAAGGAGTTATAGACGGATTGATATCCACTGTCACGGATTCTTTGAATAAGCAGGCAATGTAACAGCTCTCTCAGAGCCCAAGCTTTCCGGAATTTCTGCGTCAGAAAGGTCATTCGCAAGTCGAGGTTTAGATGTGTGAAATAAAGAGGACGGTTTGAGACTGGAGAGCGGGATGCCTGGAACACGACCTCCCACCGCTGCTTTTTTATATGTTCTATTTTGGAATTGTTTGTTTATATGGTCTTTGTTATGGTTTATTGCTGAAAATATGCTTTGATTCTGGGTAAAGCATGGAAATTGGGGAACGACTGATTCCTGCTTGTTTATTCTGACCTCCTTTCAAATATGTAAATGGCCCCTGTATCGAAGGCACACGTTCATTACCAAGTGACACCTCGGCGATAGAAACTTTGTCAGGCAGCAGAGTTTGGCTATCCTCAGTCCATGGTTTCTCTGGTTGAATTGGCGGTTGAGCAGCATTGTGCTACGTTAAAGTTTGTCTCATTGGACTGAGGTGTGTATGCGACACAACAGGAGGACCCTTACCTGTACGACTGGTTAATCAGGGCGGGTTCACCCGAACGAGCCCAGGAACATTTGACCATGACCTGCCACTTCTTACACAGACTGGGCTTTTCCCTCACTTTCAAAAAGTCACAAATGGACCCCTCCAGAAGCTCCAATTCATCGTAGCAGTCCTGGATACTTCCTCGGGCAAAGCCTCGCCTCCTGAGGAGAGAACTCACCACATTCTGCAGATGGTAACAAATTTCCAGAACGCCTAGCGTCTACCGGCCTTCGATTTCCTCAGGTTGCTCGGTCTCATGGCATCCTGCATTTTTCTGGTGCGAAAGGTCAGATTGAGGATGAGATCCCTTCAATGGGCCCTCAGAACTCAATGGTCTCAATTTTCGGGGAATATGTCAGATTTCCTGCAAGTTCTGACCAGAGTGGCTCAAGATCTACTATGGTGGGCTTGCAAGGACAATATCCTCAAAGGAGAATGTTTTTGGCAACCATGGCCGGAGATAATAGTAGTGACGGACGCCTCACTCACGGGGTGGAGGGCCCACACTAACGATCTGACAATCAGCAGTCATTGGTCTCCATCAGAGCTCAAACTGCACATCAACCTTTTGGAGCTGAGGGCAATCAGACTAGATCTGAAAACCTTTCTGACCTCTGTACAGGGAAAGGATGTCCTGATAATGACGGACAACACAGTGGCCATGTACTACCTCAACAAGAGAGGAGGCGTAGGATCACTTCCACTGTGCAGTGAAACAATGCAGCTCTGGTTCTGGGCAATACAAGAAGGAATCTCTCTGTCGGCAGTTCACCTAGCCGGAGAGCAGAACACAGCGGCGGACGCTCTGAGCAGGCAGAGCACAATGTCCCACGAGTGGGAACTAGCTCAGGAAGTCCTTCTGGAGATCTTCGCCCTTTGGGGAACCTCTCAAGTGGTTCTTTTCACGACCAGGATCAACCGACAGTGCGTTTGGTACTGCTCAAGGGAATTTCGCCCAAGAGGAGCTCTAGGAGACGTGTTTGTGGTGGACTCGGAGTTTCCGCTGCTGTACGCGTTTTCTCCAGTCCCTGTGATTCCTCAAGTAATTAGGAGGTTGAAAAAGTTCAGGAAAACCATGATCCTAATTGCCCTGGATTGGGCCAGGAGGACGTGGTACCCGGATCTTCTAGACATGTTCATCTGCCCTCCAATAAGTCTTCCACAGAGAGAGGATCTTCTCTCGCAAGAGGAAGGTCAGGTTCTCCATCCAGAGGTAAACACACTCAGCCTTCATGCTCGGCTTCTGAGAGGTTGAGATATAAGGATTGGGACCTCTTGGACGTCGTAATGGAAATTTTGCTTTTGGCCAGAAAAATCCTTGTACCGGTGTCATTGGCACAAGTTCAGTAACTGGTGCAGACACAAGAATGTGGATCCATTCCTTTGTAACACTCCTATGGTACTCTCTTTCCTGTTACATGTGGCCAATTTGGGGCTCAAAGTTGGTACTATAAAGGGGTACTTAGCGGCGCTTTCTATTTTTAAGCGCACCTCAGAAGACGTTTCCTATTTTAAAATGTCCTTGGTTATCCAATCCCTGAAAGGGCTGACAAATGTGTACGCTCCGACACCTTTTCAGGTACCCGTCTGGGATCTAAACTTAGTCTTAAAGTTTCGTACATGTATACCTTTTGAACCACTACATTCTTGCCCGTTAAGGCTTCTTACTTTGAAAACAATTCTGCTAGTGACAATTACATCAGCCGGCAGGGTAAGTGAGTTGCAGGCACTCTCTTGTAAGCCTCCTCACACCATTTTCCATAAGGACAAGGTTATCCTTAGAGTCAAACCCTCTTTCTTACCAATAATAGTCTCTGACTTCCACCTGTCACAGAAAATTACTTTACCTTCTTTCTACCCTTCTCCGCATGCAAGTAAGGAGGAAGAAAGTTTACACAGTCTGGACCCAAAAAGCGGTCTCAGTTTCTATATCGCCAGATTGGCTAAATTCGACTATCTGACCAACTTTTTGTCGGATATACCGGGCACAAATTTGGCCTAGCGGTATCAAAACAAACACTATCCAGGTGGATAATCCTAGCTATCTCTGAATGTTATAAATTGGCTGGAAAAGAGCACCCAGATGGATGAAGGGCTCATTCTACTAGGGGCTCTTCAGTGGGGTATCCCAGTGCAGGACATTTGTGCAGCGGCCACTCGGTCATCCATGCATACCTTCGTGAAACATTATTGCCTGGATTCAACATTATTTCAAGGGGGTCTTTTTGCTAAAGCAGTCCTACACACTGTGCATGACTAACTTTTTCTATCTAATACTCCTTCCTCCAAATTCATACTGCTATGGTAGCCTATCTCAGATGAGGAATATGTGGGAGGACACAATCCATTCAAAGAACAAGTTACTTACCAACTGTAACGTTCTTTCGATTGGATGTTCCTCCCACGTAGTCCTTATCGACCCTCCCAGCCTACCCCACCATATAGTTTACGCCAGTTGCACTCAAAACTTCTTCAGAGCCAAAGGCCAATAGAGCCTGGTCATCTGATGCGTTAATAATAAATTGTAAAAACAAAACTGAGGCTAACGTGCGCGGCTCGAGCCCTTTATACTACAGATGGCGTTGATGGTCGACGGCTGCCCTCGAGGGACATTCGGCGCCTCGGCCTCGAGCACAGCGCCCTTTAGTGAAAGATATCCGAAGCAGCAAGCTGGAAGATACGAATATCTAAGATGAGGTATACGTGGGAGGTACATCCAATCGAAAGAATGTTACAGTTGGTAAGTAACTTTTCTCAATTACCTCAACTTACTTTTCGGTCGGCGCTGCCAATGACTAAAAATAAGTAATAACTTTTTATCTCTATTGGACTTTACACAGCTTATTCTTGTCGCTCTTCGACACCTTTTTATTTACAAAATACACTACATACAAACAGACAGACTAGTCGACCTATATATAAATATATACCATGGTACTCCTTTTCTACTAGCCCCTAGCAAACTCTGATTGGAGTTTGAGTAATTCCTGTCATAAACTTGTTTATGTGTTGCCTATTTATACCCCGATTGGGGATTGAAATGACTCCTTCTAGACCTGCCTTGAGGTAGGAAACTGGGCTCTATAAATGCTCCTTCTTTTCTTTTAACGCTCCTCGTTATTTTAAACAACCCTGGTTACTTTTCTTCATTACCACAATCCCACCCCTTATTTTGCCAGTCCCCTGAATCTACTCACCATTCGCTCTTCAGCTCAAGGCTCAATGGACAATAACGGACGTTGGCTCAAGTCTCTCAACGTTTCACATAAAAACACATATTTATAACAAAAACTCATAATCAGTGATGTCATACTACGTGGTAAAATAAGAAAACCTACTTGGTGTTGTGATAAGCTTAAGGGGAACATCTAGGTATACTTTCTATGAGGGATAGGATCGTGATTGCATCTATAGCATCAGGTGGACAACTTATGCCCACCCCTAGTGCAAGTCATTTTCACTATCACAAAATACATGACGTTTCATTGGTTCTCAAACTATATGGCTCTTTTCTACGTGGCCCTCTATAATTAGTTGGCAGACTTGTACCCTTCTGGAATATTCCACTCGCTAGCAGCACGCAAGCTGGTACCCCAGGTGCTTGTGGGTGGACTTGACCATGCCTTCCCTCCTAAATAGCCCTTCATCCATCATCACTGCTGCTGTTTGCCATTCAAATTGTCTTTGAACTCGTCCTTGAAAAGTATCACTGCGCCTGAGAAAAAAGGGGAGTCTGAGCACAGTCTTATCTCCAGTCTCGATGTGGCTTGCCCAAACTCTATTTCCATCCACACCATGTGACTCGTATCAAAATAAGTACAATTCACCCCAATGGTAAGGTATGGAATGGACTCACCAGTCTTATCTCCAGTCTCGATGTGGCTTGCCCAAACTCTATTTCCATCCACACCATGTGACTCGTATCAAAATAAGTACAATTCACCCCAATGGTAAGGTATGGAATGGACTCACCAGGAAGGAGAAGCGATGCTCAAGGCACTTCACCAGGAAGGGAGAGTATGTTGACTGGCCACGACACCTCCCCTAAACTCTGCCTTGCTTTTCTTATAATAGTAAATTAGACCTTCCAATTGATGTACCTCGCTAGTTAATATGAAGAATAAAGCTAGAGGAGTCAATCAATGGAAAGGGCAAGGAATCCGCCAACTGGAAACACCAGGCTGCAAGAAAAGAGTACCTTTCAGTTTTGCACTCTATTTTAAGAGCCATGGTTTAGTAAGACAGGAAGGTGCACTAACCTTTTTTTTTTAAACTTTATTTTTGGTTTTTCAATATTCTCACCATACAAAGGCACCTCTAGGGTGCTTAATCAGAGTGAGACACACACAGCACAGTTAGAAAAAAAAACAAACCCCCAACTTCAAACAACCCTGCCGAACCACCCCCAGCCCTACCCTAAGTTCACCCTTTCAGGATCCCGTGGGTTCCTTCCTTATTTTCAGTTCAAGATTGTCAAGTGCCCTCTTGCGGGTCTGGACTTCACCACACATCTTCTAGTTCACAGATATATCAGAGTCTGAGGGATCAACATTTCTTAGCAAATAATTTATGTATGGACCCCAGATATCCGGGGGGCGAGCATGCAGCGGTAGGCGTCTTATAAATTCACATTCAGTGTTTTGACAATAAACAATGTCTTTTTTCCAGTCTTCAATATTGGGGAGCGGGCCTCGACCCCATGACATCGCGATTCTCCTGCGGGCCAGCACCAGGAGCAGGGCCGCAAGTTTTCGAGAAGCCGGCTGCAAGTATTTCATAAGGCAGAGCAGGGCTCCGAGGGGTGTTGGGGACACTTGTTCGCCAATGATGTCTTCGGTAACTTGTAGAACGGAGGCCCAGAAGTTGTGGATTCCCGGACAATTCCAGGCTAGGTGGAGGAAGTCAGCGTTAGCTGCCGCACACCTGTCACATCGGGGTGACAGTTCTGGGTGATGCTTGTTCCCCTTAACTGGGGTGTAGTACGTCTGATGCACAAAGTTAAAGTGAATCAATTTATGCCGAGTGTTTATTGCCACTTTTTGCGTCTGGCGGAGGATACAAGACCAGTCTTCATCAGATATCGCTTCTTGAATGGCTGCTTCCCATTTTTGCTGCGCCTTGGATTTGGGAGGCGCATTGCCTACTATGAGGGATTTATATAACAACAACACTAATCTTCCCTCCCCCTGTGCTTGAATCGTATTGTGTAATAAATCCCATGTGGGAGGTTGTTTGGGAAAGGACGGAAACAGCTTTTGAAGGGTGTGGCGTAGTCTAAAGTAGATGAACACGTCTAACGAGGAGTTGCCGTCTCTATCTTTGGCCATTTGTGGGGTCAGGAAAGTGCCCCCGGGGAAGAGGTCACCGAAGGAGTGAATGTTGACCTTGTCCGTCCATATTAGGAACACCTTCTCATTAGTAATGGGAATACCGGGAACGAATTTAATGGGCAATAATGGGGAAAATCTTATTGTCACCCCGTATTTATTAGCTATTTTTTTCCAAATTGCGTAGGTGGATAGGACCGTGTTTAGCGTGTTATATGGGACCAGAATATGACTGATAATGACAGCCCTCAGGAGGTTGGGGGAGGCTAGGGCACGTTCCACTTGCACATGGGGCCGAACAGAGTGGACCGTATACCAGTGACTGAGAAATTGGGCCTGGGCTGCTCAATAGTACTTTTCAATATCGGGGAGCGCAAGTCCCCCGTTCGCCACCGGCAACGTAAGTGTGTTGTACGCAACGCGCGCTGGTTTCCCAGCCCACACCGATTCTAGTATTAGGCTCCTGACCGTTTGGAAGAAAGACCTGGGGACCAGTAACGGAATGTTTGTAAACAAATAGAGGAGTTTGGGTAAGATTACCATTTTCGTTAAGGAGGGTCTTCCCCATATCGTTAAAGGTAGAGTTTTCCACCTGTGACTTTCGTTCCTGCAAAGAATTTAATGCACAGACATAGTTATCCCTATAAATTTCATGATGATTTCGAGACATATAGATACCCAGATAGCGAACCTTTGAGGTTTCCCATTTAAAACCGTAATCGTCTGGGAATTCAGCTGTGGTCGGGCTCAGGGGGAAGATTACGGATTTTGAATGATTGGTTTTGAGACCTGACATTCGACCAAATTTTATGACTTCTCGCATTACAGGGTTGAGATTGGCCTGGGGGTCGCTGACAAATAACATAACATCATCAGCGTAGAGGGAGACAATTAATCTATGGGGACCCAGTTTGAGACCTCGTGTCAGATGGTTGGCGCGAAGCCTGAATGCCAGGGGTTCCATAATGAGGGCAAAGATAAGGGCGGAGAGCGGGCAGCCCTGTCTTGTACCGGGTTCTAGTGTTATGCCTGCGGATCTGGAGTTTCCGAGAGTAATATATGAGCTGGGGGCACTATAAAGCAGGGACACTAATTTGATGAAGAATTTGCCTAGGCCCATTTGTGTAAGCGTTGCAATCATGAACGGCCATTCAACCGAGTCAAATGCCTTCTCGGCATCGAGAAGGACTGCTATAGCCCGTTGTGTTGGATTTAGGGCCTCTATGACACCAAACAGTCTCCTGATCCCGTAGGTTGTGCTTCGCCCCGGGATAAACCCAGCTTGGTCTCCGATTACAAGTGTCGGCATAAGAGGCAGTAACCTTGCAGCGAGGATTTTAGCTAGAATTTTATTGTCCAGATTAATCAAGGAGATTGGCCTATAGGAAGCACAATTGTCTGGGGGTTTACCGGCTTTGTGTAGCACCATTACTTTGGCTTCACGTGATGTGGGGGGGAGGAAGCCAAGCTGCGAAGATTCTTCAAAAACTCGGAGCAGAAGAGGGGCTAGGATGGATGCATAAGCCTTGTAAAACTCTCCGATGAGCCTGTCAGGCCCAGGCGCCTTAGCATTTGGGAGGGATTTTATTGCCTCCAGAACTTCTTCAACTGTTATCGGAGCATTTAGGGGTTCACGTAGCTCCAATTCAACCCAGTACAGCTCTGTGTCATCAAGGAACTGTTGTATGGTTTCTGGATCGGAGGCCCCTTTAGAACTATAAAGATCTTGGTAGAAGTCTCGAAATACCTTGACAATGTTTTCTTCAGAATATACCAGTCTACCCTGGTCATCTTTGATACACTCGACTTGAGTCTGGGTTTTATCTATAGATAGGAGACGGGCTAACAAGGCACCTGGTTTCTGGCCTTCCCCATATTGGCGGACCTGATGCTTGCGGCTCGTGAACTTTATTTCTCTTTCAGCTGTTTCTTTAAACTTCAGCAGTTCTTTCTTTATTTCGGCATAAACATGTAGGTTTTGAGTAGTGGAGGCTCTCATCTCTAGTTCTTTCAAGCGTTGTTCGCCACTGGCCAAGTCCTTCTGGATCAGTTTTAGCATGCCATTTTCTTTGGCCAGGCAGACTCCGCGTACAAAGCATTTTAGTTTTTCCCACATGGTGCTGGTCGAGGCGACCGAGTCTTCATTTATTTCGATAAAGGATGTTATTTCCTTGCGAAGTTCATCCGCAAAGACGGTGTCGGTGAGTGCTCCAGGCTTGAATCTCCACCGGAGTCCAGGATTGGTGGTGCCTGGAAGAGTGGCTTCTAGTGTGACCATGGAATGGTCAGAGAAGGAACGCGGTAGGATTTGACTTTCTCTCCAGTTAAAAGGGCAGTGGGTAGATGCTAGAATGCAATCGATCCGGGAACTAGTGTTGTGAACAGCAGAATGAAAGGTGTACTCTCTGGCGTCTCGATTGTGGCGCCTCCAAGTATCGGATAACTCAAACGTGTGGCAAATCTCACGGACATGGGCACTGGATTTAGAGGGGTGTCCTGTTGTATTATGGGACTTGTCGAGAATGGGGTCAATTGGCGTGTTAAGGTCCGCTCCCCAGATAATGGTTGTTGCGTTGAACTTCCCCAGCTGAGTCATGACCCAGTTAAAGTTGTTGGGTCCATCGGTATTTGGTGCGTATGAGTTTACTATTACTACCTATTTCCCTGAGATCAACCCTCTCACCAATAGAGCTTCCCTCTGAGTCCTTCACTGAGTTGATGAGACTAAAGTTCGATTTCCTGTCTATCGAGATTGCAACACCTCTGGCGTACGAAGAATATGATGAGAAATACCTGTGACAGCCCCATGATTTAGCCCAGAGTTGTTCCGATGAAGGCAGGAGATGCGTTTCCTGTAATATAGCTATAATGATTTTGTGGCGTCGGAGATAATGGAGGATTCTCCTAGTCTTCGCTGGATGGTTACTCCCACGGATGTTCCAGGTGGCGACTTTAAGTGTTGTTCCCGCCATCTGGGTGGTCAGTTAAGCTCCGGTTTATCAGGACTGGAGGTGTTGACTGGATTCTCGCGATCTGAAGGTGGCCGGAGGGCCCGGCTTGTATTGGAGTAGCGAGGAACCTGATGGTTGTTGTAGAATGAGGGTGAGAGGTAGGTAGCGGCCCGGCTGAACTGGAATCCCACCCTTGAGTGGGCAACCCCCAACTGGCCCACAGAGAACAATCCCTTACAAACAGAACAGACAACATAGCAGCGCTAGGGGCGCCGGTGGCCCTCCAAGAGGCGGTTGGCTCCCAACTCTCGTTGCAAATTACGGTCCGTGGTGATAGAGCTGCTGTATGAGTGTTGTTGAGGCGTCATACCTAGTGCGACAATTATGAAGCTGATGTTTATGGTCGATCTCTCCTCGGTCTGTTACCCCTCCGGGGGATATGGTTGTTTGGGGCGGGCCGGCAGCCGGCTCGGTCTAGGTATTTGTTGATCTCATCTGGAGTGTTGAAGAACTGCGTTTTGCCTTCGTGCTGAAGGCGAAGTTTCGCCGGGAAAAGCATGGAATATTGGATCTGGTTTTTTTGCAGTCTTCGTTTCACGGCTGTGAAAGTACGTCTTTGCGCCTGGACGGCTCGGGAGAAATCCGGGAAAAACGTAATCTTATCACCATCGTATTGGAGCTCTCCTTTGATTCTGGCTGCTCTGAGAATGGCGTCCCGGTCCTTATAATTGAGTAGCTTCGCAATGATAGGTCGGGGGTTTGCTCCGTTTTGCAATAGGAACCCTATGGACTGTTTCGACAACAAAACACTTAGACAAGATTTCTGAACCAGACAGGTCCGTGCAAATTTTCCCCACGTATTCCTCCATTTTCAGGGCGAGTTGGTGTTTTCTGATTCCGACTATCCTTATGTTATTACGGCATGAGCGGGCTTCCAAGTCCTCGTTTTTGGCGTTTACGGCCTTCATTTGGGCCTCCAGTTGGGATACTCTGGAGGATAAGGCCGACGTCCCATCATCAAGGTCGGAAACCCTCTGTTCAACAGTGTCAAGTCTGTCAGTTTATCCAACCGATGTTGGAGCAGGTCTACTTTGGAGGAAAGCGAGTCTAGCTTGCTCCCCAGGCTCCCTATCCCCGCCTTGAGATCTCACAGAATTTCTCTGATGTCGAAGTCTTGTGTCACCTCATCTTCGTTGGGCGGACTTGAGTTGGGCGATTGTGGTCTGCTGTTGGAAGAGGACGCTTTGACTGAGGAGCAGCTCTCAAAGTTCAGTTTTCTTTGCGATCTATCAGTTTTCCCCATGATCTCGATGGAAGAGGGTGATAAAGTGCCGAGAAGGCGACACGGAGTGAGCTTGGATGGGCCAGTCAAGAATCTGCTGGGTGTGTTTGTAGCAAGCTTGCCGGGGATCTCTTACGGCTTGCTTCGGCGCGCACACTACAAATTTTGGTTTCACCTCTGTCTCCTCTATTGTCTCTGAGAGGCGTTGGTGAGGGATTTCGTGTCGCGGCTTTGGATGAAACGCCGCGACAAGCGGGGACAAGCTCAGTGTTCGACGCCGTTTATGGCCTAGTACTGATGCAGTGACCTCGCGTGGGCTCCAGGGCGGTTTCACCGCCAGCGGCCGGTGGTGGGGTGTTTCTGCTGTGATCCAGGGCACTGTTTAATTAACTGGTAATCCGCCGTGGAGTGACACACATATCCGTAGAGACCTTCTCATTCGCGGGGTTCCCAGTGCTTGCCCCGTACCCTCTAGTCTATGGATCTCAGTTGGCCTCTTCCACTGTTGATGTTGTCTCAGGGCTTGTCTATACTCGTTTTATGTATGTGGCCACTAGGCCTCACCGCACCGTTGCGGCCGCAGGCTATGTTGACGCGCGGAAGAGCCGGGAGACCAATCCTGCTTATCGTGGGTGCTGACAATTAAGGGGGTGCACATGGCGCTCGTACCTGGCTTTCCGCTGGCGTTTGGTCATCGGCCTCTGTCGTTCTAGCTCTTCCGCGCCTGTCCTCTGGGCCTTCTCCGAGCTCCGGGGCCTCTCAGCGATCGCCCCTTACCCCGTCTCCCAGGAGTCTCAGCGCAGGGCTCGGGGGGGCCTCCGCCGCACACCACTGCCCTGTGACTTCTCCGCTCGGTCTAACACCTCTGTGGTACGGTCGGTGCCTTTTGGTGTTACAGCCGGGCACTGCCGCCTCCCTTACGACCGCCCTGCCTCAGCTCCGCCGAGGTCGCGCCGCCACCAAGATGGCTCCTTTCTCGGGCCGTCAATCGTGGGCAAAAACTCATGCGACAGCCGAGCTCGTTCCAGAGTTGTGCACAGAAACGCCTTAGCTCTCGCTGGGTGTTCACAGCAGCTCGACTAGTGGAGCTACACGGAGCTCACAGGAAAGCCGCCATCTTGGACGGCTCTCTAAGGTGCACTAACCTTACTGTATACTGGAATGTTGACAGTTTAGATCTTGGTTAACTGGAATACATCTCATGGGCTTCTCCGTATGGAGGCTGTGCTTTAGTCCGAGAGGATCCAGGAGAGAGGAGCAAAAACGAGGGAAGGGAAGGTTAGTCAGGTACTTATCCCGTGTGGCATGAAGGACGGACTAGTGTCAGGCTGGTGCACAAGCATTTCTACTGGAGAGCGTCCAACATGTTCAGTGCACTTCACTGTCATAAATGAGGAAGAGTATAAGCCAAGCTGAAGTCGGAGGAAAACGTGAATTCAAGTTGCCATGAGCAGAGAACAGAAATAGTCCTTTATAGTAAGCCAGGGTCGGATGAAGCCGTCAGGTCGAGTTGCTGTGGGCGGCGACCAGAAGCAGGCCGGAGTCAGATGACACTGTAAAGTTAATTTGCCGTGGACGGAGAACAGAAGCAATCCTTTTAGCAAGCCGGAGTCGGAAGGAGCCATGAGTCGGATTTGCTGTGGGCGGAGTCCGTTAGCAATGCCAGAGTCAAAAAACCAAGTAACCTGAAAAACATGGAAACAAGGAAACAGCTTCGAGACGTGAAACAATCAGAAGCACCGTCTGCTATTTGCCAAAGGTTTAAATATGTCTAAGCCGACGTACTCGGGTAATGTGAAGCGGGACCAGCAAGGGAATTATGACGCCCTACGCAGCGTCTCTGGAACACACAGTGGGCCTCATTACACGGATGGTGGTAAGGGATTACCGGCACCAGTAAGGGCACCGGTGCCGGTAATCCCTTACCGCCCTATTACGAGGTCCCTTTGTGGGTCCCTACCTTAATGGCTGGTTTTACCAGCCGTTAAAGATGGGACCCACAAAGGGACCTTGGAGGCAATTATGGTACCGCAATTTGTGTAATGAGGCCAAGTGTCTCCATGGAGACTTCCCTGCCAGTCTCCATCGTGAAAAGACCGGTCTGGCAGCCATCCTACAAGCAAAATGCTGTCGCTCACGGTGTGAAACAGCAGACAGCTTGATCTTGGTTTTAAACGGGTTATGCACCGAGGAAAAGTCAGCAGATATGACAACTGGATACTGTGTTTGAGCTACTTCCTTGCATTTAATACTATTAAATGAATAAGACTTGGCACTCATAAGGTTTTTCCATTGCACCTCAACAGGAGTTCGCCTCACTTCTCACATTCATTGTATCTTCTCGAATAGATAACCAGTTTCTTGGCTGCCTTAACCCTTGACACTGGGCCAGACAAGCCTTCTCGAATCTTCCTTCATCGTCAGCCGTATTTCTTTGCTGTACCACACTTTTAACCCTTTCTGTTCATGGGGTCCTAGTTTGCTAAAATAAGACGTGGAACATCCAGATTCTATACATATATATATATATATATATATATATATATATATATATATATATATATATATATATATATATATATTGGTGGCACCGCCTGCAGTCTATTTACTACACATAGCCAGCCTTATGATTACTTAGTCTACTTGCGTTAGAGCATCTGTACAGTTATAAAGCGATTTGCATTTTCTTTAGTGCTCTTCGCACATGCAATCTTCATTCCCGCACATGTAATGTTACTCGACTCTTCACTTGCCATCAGATTCTATAAGGTCCATATACATTCTTCCTTGGAATCTCTTCTTGGTGCGTCATCCGTGCTTCATGTGACCTCATGAGTCTCTTGCCTTTGTCACTTCATACTTCTTCAGGAACCTCCTTTAGAAGACTGTCATTTCTCCACAGGTACATCATGAACATGTGCTTTCTGAACAGATACCTAGCTTCGAGGATTCTTCGTGGGATAGGTACCATTATAGGCGTTGTGCATGTCGCAATTTCCGGCTTACAGCGTATAGGAAGAATGGGGGTGAGACTTCCGGTAGAGGCATTTGGCTCCTCCTCTACAACACCATCAGATTCATCACAGTGCCTTACCACCCTCCCCTTAAAATGTCCAAGACATCCCTGTTATTTTGTCTTTACACCAGCTTAAACAGGGAGAATCCAGTGGAGTATTTTAGGGTCTTTTGGATAGCGATCAAGGCCCAAGGTACCCACGTGTTCCAGTTCTTTCTGTATTCCAAAACTAACTTCTGCAGCATCTGCCTCAGGTTTTTGTTGAAACTTTCTAACAGATCATTCACCTGTGCGTGATAGATAGATGTACATAGCATTTGGCTCTTCATTATTTTCTTAATTTTAACTATTCACCAGTACATGAAGTTGCTCCTCTGGTCTGTCAATATCTCTGTTGGAAGCCCACTTGTGTAAAGAATAGCACCAAGACTTTCAGACTGTGATGTTGCTTTGCATATGGAAGGCCACTCGTTATCTGGTTGAGTAGTTGACGAAGACTAAGGTGTACTTTTTTCCTGATTTTGAGGGTTCAAGTGGTCTAACTACACCTATGTCAATACTGTCAGAAAAAGGTACTTTGATGATAGGTAGAGGTTGCAGTGGGGCCCTGGGTACATTGTGGGAAAAGTTTTCTGACAGATGGGATAGCATGCACAGAACTGTTCCACCTCTGCGTATGCCCCAGGCCAGTAACATCAGGTTACAAATGTGTTTTTAGTCTTCAAGGCACAGGTGCTCAGTGGGCCGTTTCAAGTGTTTGAGTTCCATCTCTGCCTTCCTGAATTGTTTGGCCACCAGTAATTGTTTTTTTTAAAACTTTTTTTTATTAACTTTTACAATACAAAAACCATGTAATTCAATACAACCCTCTTATGGCGCCCAACATCCCCTACCCCAACCCCCCCTCCCTGCCCCTTCTGAGTCATGCATGCAAATCACCATGAAGCATCAGCATATTTATGTCACAATTCCAAAACCCCCGAGAAGAAAAAAAACGAAGTGTTCAGTTGCCAGTAGAGGGCGTAACCTTCGAATAGCTCCACACCAAAATAAAACACCAAAAAAAAACAGGGGAACCCAGTGGATGTTCCAACATAGTGGTTGTGGCCTTTCAAGGCAATTCCGGAGCGTTCTCCAGAGCCCCTTTGGATGAGGAGAGGCTCACACAGTTCTGTTCATCCGATATATAGCTCCTGAAAGACATCCAATAGTCTCTGGGTCTACTATTAAAAGGAAGCGTCAGATTATATTGCGTCTCTCTCCGTTCACACATCGACATAAAGTTCAGCCAGTGTTGCATGGTGGGAGCTGTGGTTGCCCCCCACGAGCGCGCAACCAGGGACCTTGCGACCACCGAGGCCATGCCGAGCAAACGTTTATCACTGCCAGACTACATGTCCACCAACGCCAACAACCAAGTTTCAGGAGTGAAAGGGTTCGGGAAATCTACTAACTTCTCCATGACCTCTGCGACGGCCAACCAGAAGATTTGAATATGAGGGCAAAGCTAAGCCACATGAAAGAAGTTGGCCGGGGTCTGCTGACATCTCCTGCAGTTCGGGGACCTGTGTGGGAATAGCTTATGCAGCGAGAGTGGGGAGTAGTACGCCTTATATAGGAACTTATAATGGGTCAAGCGATGCCTATTGTTGGCGGAGATTGCTTTGGATTGAGTAAGTACAAAACCCCACTGTGCCTCTGTCAGAGGACATGTTAAGCTGCCTGCCCATTTAGCTTTATATTGGGAAGCTGAGGGACACACCAATGATCGAGCCAACCCATACAAGAGAGCAACCACTCTTCTAGTGGATATCGGATTAGTAACATACTCTAGAATTGGGGAGATCGCAGGAGCCACGGGAAAATCAGGCCATCTAGATCTCAATACTTCCCGAAGGCGGAAGTACAATAGCGTAGTGATCGGAGACCAATCGCCCCTAGACTTAAGTTCCTCCCAGGTTATGAATTTGCCATGCGGCGCAACATCACCCAACGTATGGATCTGCAGGGCCCGAAAGTGCTGAATGCAAATGTGTTCAAAAGTAAGGGATATCCCTCGGACTCTGAATATGGCCATCATGGGGGAGTACCATGGTCCCAATCCTGCCCCCCTCGCTAGCCGATCCCAAGCCTTCAACGTGGTCTCTAAGGGTTGAACCTCTGCCCTCACATGATGCTCCCGGGCAGCCCAGATGAACACCCTCAGATCGTCAGTCTGGACGATTGCCCTCTCTAATTGAGAATGGGGACAGCTATTCATAGGGGACCACCACCAAGTTGAGTACTGGATCTGGGCAATAAGATAATAGAGAAAGAGATTGGGAACCTCTGGCCCACCCTGCGCATAAGAACAACACAATGTGCGTAGTGATATACAGGGACGCTTTCCTGCCCATATCAACCTGGACATCAGTGCCCTTACACGCTTCCAAAAGTAGTCATACCGGGACGTTATTAAAAATATAAAGTAGTTTTGGTAGGATGACCATTTTAGATAAAGAGATGCGGGCCGCCTGAGACAGGGGGAGTCGGATCCAAGCATCCACCCTATGCTCCAGGTGGTGCAGGGCCGAGGCGTAGTTCTCCGTAAAGAGAGTAGTAGGGGACGTGGACACTATGACACCCAAATACTGAATTCCCCATGGGCACCAAGCAAAGGCCTCCAACAACATCTTGAGGTCAGACCACTGCTGTGAGTGGAAGGACCTCAGATTTAGACCAATTAATTTGTAGACCAGAGAGGGTACCAAAAGCGGATATTTCCTCCATCACCGGCTGCAAATTAGACAGAGGATGTTTTATGCATAACAACATGTCATCCGCGTAGAGGGAGACAATGGATACACAGGAACGGATAGTCACGCCCTGATGGGAATGAAACTCCCTCAGAATGCAAGCCACCAGCTCGCTCGAAAGCCTTCGAACAGAAAAGGCTGCTCAGCAGAGTCGAACGACCTTCTCCGCGTCCAGGGCTACCATAGAGATAGGGACTTCCGGGTTCACATTATGCATTAAAGTGAATAGTCTACGCAGATTGTTCTGCGTCGATCGACCAGGGATAAATCCCCCTTGATCTGGGAGGATTAAGGCGGGCATGTGAGGGAGAAGTCGGTCTGCAAGTAGTTTGGCCAACATTTTATTGTCTGTGTTTATCAAGGGCAATGGGTGATAGGATGAGCATTGCCTAGAGTCCTTGTTGGGTTTAAGCAGTACTGTAAAAAAGGCTGTCCGAGTAGACTGCGGAAGAACCCCGGAGGAGGCCACCTTTTCAAACATGTGACATAAATGGGGGACAAGCAAATCCGGGAAAGATTTGTATAACTCGGCTGTAATCCCGTCTGGGGGCCTTACCATTTGGAAGCGACTGTATCACTCGGTGGAGTTCCTCTGCTGTGGGGGGTTCATTAAGAAGCATCCCAACCTCCGAGTCAAGCCAGCCCAGGGCAACCTTATCTAGGTACTGGGTGATGGCGTCGTGTCCGGCTGAACTATGGGCAGTGTAAAGCTTCTCGTAAAACTGACGAAAAACCTCATTTATCCCCACCACATCCCTGATTGCATTTCGCCCAGGAGATTCTACTTCTAATATGGGTTCCAGGCGACTCTCCTGCCTTATGGCCCAGGGGAGGGTTCTGTTTGGACGATCTCCCTCCCCATACCTTGCCGCCAGCACCGGGTCCCCCAATAACCTCTCCTTGCTATCCATTAATGAGCGAATTTCTCGTCTTTTCGTCATCAGCTCAGACTGTAGCGAGGGGGAGCTCCAAACATTTTATATCTTTTTCCATGTGGGCAATCGCCCCACGAATGCTCCTCAAGACCCCTCCCTCTTGAGGCATGCACCATCCCCGTAAATAGACCTTGAAAGTTTCCCATATGATACCGGGGCTAGATACCGATCCCACATTCAGCTGGAAGAATTCTGCAATGGCCTGGCGCAAGTCCTCTCTGAATGCGCCGTCCTCAGGGACAGATAGATATAATCAATTCTAGAGGAGCTCCCATAGTGGTATGTGAATTCCCGCGTGTTAGGGTGAAGCCAGTGCCAAATGTCAACCAAAGAGTAGTCTGTTGCGATGGAGTGCCACTTCTGAGCAGCTCTAGGAAGTGGCCTAGAGGCCGTAGTAGACCTGTCCAATGTAGCAGAAAGAGCTAAATTAAAGTCTCCCACCCAAACCACCTCAGACCCCGGAAAAGACCTGAGGTGTTCCGAGCATGTCTGGAAGAACTCGGGGGAGTCATAATTTGGACCATACGCGTTTATGAATAGAACGGACCAGGCCGCAATCTCCCCAGCCATCAAAATAAATCGGCCTTCACAGTCCACCACTTGCCTGTGCAATCTGAACTCCAATGATCGATGTATATAAATTGCCACTCCCCGAGAATGCGTGGAATAAGAAGAGCCATATCTATGGACCCCCCACCCTGCCAGGGCCGGGAGTTTTTGCTCCTTTCCTAAATGGGTCTCCTGCCTGTATAAAACGTTGAAATGGTGATTTCGGACATAGTTGGAGATAATGCGTGTTTATTTTGCATTAGTAAAGCCCCAAATGTTCCAAGTGAGAAGAACAATCTCAGTATCAGTAGAAGCACGAGGCTCCTGCGGGGTAGTCAGGTTAAGAGTAGGTTGGGAGGGATTGGAAAAACCAGATACCCACTCCAGAAACCCCAACCTACCGGGCAACAATACCCACCCCCCACCCAGCTAACAACAACCACACAACTTCAAGACACTCAGGTGCCTCTGGCCATGGGGGGTGCCAGCGGCTGTAGTGCCTCCCAGTAGCAGAGGCTCATTTACCATATTAAACTGGTCCTACCTGGTCCTGGTAATAGCAAGCTTATTAACTGGTTCTTATAGCTGCAATGCGAGACCCCAGAGCACGCCAAGGCGCACCCGAGCTGAGTCTGGCACCGCGAGGCCTGCCTCCGAAAACAGGCAAACTAAGATGACTGACCGGGGAGGCCCCTGCAGTCGGAAGTTCAGAGGCAAATCGCTCAGCCGACTTCGGAGTTGTAAAGAATAATGTTTTCCCTTGGTAGACGACCCTAAGTTTGGCAGGGTACATCATAGAGCAGCGGATGTCTTTCTTACGCAAAATGTTTTTCACCGCCTGGAAGGGCTTCCTCAAGTCCTGTACTTGTTGACTGAAATCCAGGAAAAGTCTAATTGTAGCGGAGCCCCATCGAAGAGATTTTTTTTCCCTAACAGTGCGAAGCAAAATTTCTCGGTCGCGATAGTTGAATATACGGGCACTGATGTCTCTCTCCGGTGCTCCCACGGGGGGCCTGGCCGCCAGGGAGCGGTGAGCCCGCTCCACCATAAACATGTTCGAGATGGGAGGGTTGTCAAAAATCTCCCTAAGAAGTTTCTCCACAAATACTTCCATATTGTCAATGGAGGTGGATTCCGCCACGCCTGTGATCCTTATATTGTTTCTTCTGGACCAACCCTCCAAGTCATCGTTCTTGGCGACCACTCTTTTTACCATCTGCTGTAGGGATGCCACCTCTCGCTGAAGTACTGCAATCTTGTCCTCTCCCTCTCCAATTCGGTGCTCCACTTCAGACATTCTGCCACATAGTATTTCGATTTATACAGCTGGAACATCCACTTTGCACATAAGCGCGTCAATTTTTGCGCCCAAATTGTCTGTACTGCCTTTCAGCGCTAACAGGGTCTGGTTGAGAGCCATGAAATCAAATTGGGATGAGCTAGGTTCAGGTTCCGACTGCGAGGCCTCCGACCTGGCATATTGGTCCATCTTTGCCTGTTTCTTCTGTTTCCCAATGCCAAGAGGTGGGTTGCGAACTCAGATTGCGCGTAACTGGAGCCCAGGGTTATAGGACATAACGCAACATGGCCAGGAGGGAGGCAGGGGAGGGGACAGCCAAGGCAGGGGTCCCGATGACTCCGGCCGAGGACCACCTAGTAGTGAGAACCAAGAGGCAGGATAATAAATCCCTGTCGACCAGGTACTGCCCCCAGGGTCCCAGAATAGTAGCCCAGGATGCTGATGGTCGCAGAAGAGAGCCAATTAATGATAAAATGGGTGACCCCCACCTCTGGTGATCGCCAGCAGTTCCAGGTTGTGGTGCCTCCAGGTCCGAGTGGGGCTCGAGTCCCCCCGCGCCCTCCAGACAGATGCAGCGGTCCGATAGACCTCCCGCCAGGCAGGGAGCATAAGGCCGATGGGACCAGGACATGCAGCTCCAACAGGGTCCTCCAATCAAGTGCAGCGAAAAAAAAGGGGGGGGGGCGGGACCAAGATAATGCACCAACAGACTATGCAGGTAAGGACCAAACCAAGTCCTTAGTCCCCACTGACCCCCACCCCGCAACTGGAGCAGCCGCCGCACCCTCCTCCCCCAGCCACCCGACACACCGCTTATAAACTGTCAAGCCAGCGGGGCCGGGCGGGGGAAGGAGGACACAACAAGCCCCGCAAGCGATGGGGGCAATTCTGGCAGATTCCACACAGGCCACACCCCCGGCCAGGCCCGATCACTCCAGCGCCGTATGTTCCCCGGCAAAAGTGGACCCAGTCCATGCCTCGCGTTGGGAGAGGGGGGCCGCCCCTCCAGGCAGCCGCAATCCGCCGGCGGGGGACCGCCTCCACGGCACAGCAAAGGCTCGCACGCCAGAGGTGCTGCCTGCGGGACTTGCCGCACTGCCCCCCTCCGTCATAGGCAGCAGACCACTCCAAGGAGCGCGAGGAAGCTTTGCGTCACCGCAGCCAATGGCGCCAGGCCACGCCGCCTTACAGTGCCACAGGGGCCGGAGGAGTGGGAGGGGCGGCCCACCGATGCCAGCCATACCGCCGCGGCCCCTGGAGAGACCCCACAACTCACGCTCCACGGGTCCACAGATGCAGGGAGCGGCAGCTCTCAACTCCCCATGGGCACCACAGCTTCAGTAGGGGGAATCACACCGCAGTATGCCACAGAACCACCGGATTATGGACATATGCTGGAGCCTCTGCTGGAGCACTCTCAGTCAGCGGCCATTTTACAGCCCGTGCAACAGCGCCCCCCTTCGCCGCCAGTAATTGTTGATAAATAACACAGCCACCTCTTGGATTGACACTGATTTAGAACAGCAATCCTCCTTTCTGTGCTTCCATCATCTCTCCAAACCCCGAGTCTTCTCTGTTTGTTGCATTCACCATTTGTACTTATTTAATAGTCAGAATTAGAATCTTCTTGCATATCTGCTGGGCCACCACTTGCGCCTTTTTCAGAACAAATGGCCGATGTACAATGTTTAGCGGGAGTACCTTGACCTCCCCATACAAGTCTTGGTCAATCACTCACGCTCGAACCTTGAAGGAATGTTTTAAAGTTAATTCTGACTTTGGAGCCACTCTCCCATAGGTCCTCTCTAGTACTTGGGGCAGGATGATGGTTTGGTCATCAGCCTACAGGTAACACCCAGAAGCTCCTGGAGAGATGCAGGTAGGAAGACAGGCAGTGCTCATTAGCCTCACCACTTTCACCATCTTGGGGCTGTGGGAGACCTCTATATTAGCGTCTGACTGGATCCCACCTTTGACACCACATGTCGCAGATTGCACATAAAACACACTGAATCTCAAGGATAGTTTAAGGGTATTTGTTTAATTCTTTGGGGGGCATATGGCCGTCTCTCTCTGTCTTGCCTTCCCACAAACCTCCTCCCTACTCAGGCATACATAATCTCAGTAAGTGCTGTTGATTGATGATCCCCACTGTCAAGGTTCTGGCCTGTTCTAAAGATGTTTTCCCTAAAAGCAAGCTTACTGGTTCCCTCAGGGACTTCCTAACTTTCCCTACTCTCGCCACAGAATAGTGTTCTAGTTGGGAATGGGGTTGTGCCTTTCTATTGCTCTGAAATATTTACCTGGTTCCACTCACGATAACCGTTATCCTACCCTTCTACTTTACCTGTCTCAACTCCTTGACTCCTTCCCACCAACGTTTTGTCTCTCTGATGTTTCACTCCTCCTTTTTCCTGCATCCACCTACCTCTCTCTCTCTGCTACTACCACTCTTCTTCCCACTACTACTACTCCTCCTCCTCATCTACTACTACTCCTGCTCCCATGATACTTCTCTTTCTCCTACACTGCTGGTTCTCCTCCCACACTACTATTACTCCCACTCCTCTACTACTACTGTTCTTCCTCTCAAACTACTACTACACCAGCACTCAACCATCCTCCTTTCATTCTGTACCAGCCTTCTCCCATTCACACCTTACACTACACATTCTACATACTCATCTCACACACATGCACACTCAGACTGCAGAGCCACTATCACTCCCAAGCCAATACCTCACCAGATCCAAAACCCTTCTCTGCCAGCCACTGGTTCCTCCTTCCTTCTGCTGGTCTCTTGGTCATAGTCCAGCTCCTCTGACCTCTAATACACCAACACCTCATGCTTCCTGACCCCTGTTTATGTATCCCACCCCTGGTGCTGGTTGGCTAGTTGTAATGTAACATCTAGGTATACTTTCTATGGAGGGTAAGGTTCGTGATTGGATCTATAGCATCAAGTGGACCACCCCTAGTGCAAGTTATTTTAGCTGTCACAAAATACACGATGTTTCATTGGTTCTCAAACTATATGATTCTTTGCTACGTGGCCCTCTATAATTAGTTGACACGCTTGTGCCCTTCTGGAATATTCCACTCGCTAGCAGCATGCAAGCTGGTACCTCAGGTGCGTGTGGGTGGACTTGACCATGCCTTCCCACCTAATTAGCCCATGATCACTCCTGCTATTTGCCATTCAAATTGTCTTTGAACTCGGCCCTGTGCCTGAAAAAAAAGGGGAATGTGAGCGCAGTCTTATCTCCCGTCTCGATGTGGCTTGCCCCAATTCTATTTCCATCTACACCATGTGACTGGTATCAAAATAAGTACAATTCACCCCAATGGTAAGGTATGGAATGGACTCACCAGGAAGGAGAAGCGATGCTCAAGGCACTTCATCAGGAAGGGAGAGTATGTTGACTGGCCACGACACCCACCCAAGCTCTGCCTTGCTTTTCTTATAATAGTAAATTAGACCTTCCAAATGATACCTCAAGAGCTAATATGAAGAACAAAGCTAGAGGAGTCTTTCAATGGAAAGGGCAAGGAATCCGCCAACCGGAAACACCAGGCTGCAAGAAAAGAGTACCTTTCAGTTTTGCACTCTATTTTAAGAGTCAAGGTTTAGTAAGACAGGAAGGTGCATTAACCTTACTGAATACTGGAATGTTGACAGCATAGATCTTGCTTAACTGGAATACATCTCATGCGTTCTCCGTATGGAGGCTGTGCTCTATTCCGAGAGGATCCAGGAGAGAGGAGCAAAAACGAGGGAAGGGAAGGTTAGTCCGGTACTTATCCCGTGCAGCACGAAGGACGGGCTAGTGTCGGGCTGGTGCACAAGTATTTCTAACGGAGGGCGTCCAACATGTTCGGTGCACTGCACGTCACTGTCGTAAATGAGGAAGAGGATAAGCCAAGCCGAAGTCAGAGGAAAATGTGAAATCAGTTTGCCGTGGGCGGAGAACAGAAGCAGTCCTTTTGCAAGCTGGGGTTGGATGAAGCCGTCAGGTCGAGTTGCTGAGGGCGGAGACCAGAAGCAGGCCGGAGTCAGATGAAGCTGTGAAGTCAATTTGCCATGGACGGAGAACAGAAGCAGTCCTTTTAGCAAGCCAGAGTCGGAAGGAGCCATGAGTCGGATTTGCTGTGGGCAGAGTTCAGAGCGAGTCCGTTAGCAATGCCAGAGTCAAAAAACCAAGTAACCAGTAAAATGTGGAAACAAGGAAACAGCTTCGAGACGTGAAACAATCAGAAGCACTGTCTCCTATTTGCCAAAGGTTTAAATATCTCTAAGCCGACGTACTCGGGTTATGTGAAGCGGGAACAGCAAGGGAATTATGACGCCCTACGCAGTGTCTCTGGAACACACAGTGTCTCCATAGAGACTTCCCTGCCAGTCTCCATCGTGAGAAGAACAGCCTGGCAGCAATCCTATAAGCAAAATGCAGTTGCTCACGGTGTGAAACAGCAGACAGATTGATCTTGGTTTTAAACGGGTTATGCACCGAGAAAAAGTCAGCAGGCATGACAACTGGAGACTGTTTGAGCTACTTCCTTGCATTTAATACTATTAAATGAATAAGACCTGGCACTCATAAGGTTTTACCATTGCACCTCAACAGGAGTTCATCTCACTTCTCACGTTAATTGTATCTTCTCGAATAGATAACCAGTTTCTTGGCTGCCTCAACCCTTGACACTGGGCCAGACAAGCCTTCTCGAATCTTCCTTCATCTCACACACATGCACACTCACACTGCAGAGCCACTATCACTCCCAAGCCAATACCTCACCAGATCCAAAACCATTCTCTGCCAGCCACTGGTTCCTCCTTCCTTCTGCTGGTCTCTTGGTCATAGTGCAGCTCCTCTGGCCTCTCCCAATACACCAACACCTCATGCTTCCTGACCCCTGCTTATGTATCCCACCCCTGGTGCTGGTTGGCCAGTTGCAATGTAACATCTAGGTATAATTTCTATGGGGGATAGGATCCTGATTGGATCTATAGCATCAGGTGGACAACTTATGACCACCCCTAGTGCAAGTTATTTTCGCTGTCACAAAATACATGATGTTTCATTGGTTCTCAAACTATATGGCTCTTTGCTACGTGGCCCTCTATAATTAGTTGGAATGCTTGTACCCTTCTGGAATATTCCAATCGCTAGCAGCACGCAAGCTGGTACCCCAGGTGCTTGTGGGTGGACTTGACCATGCCTTCCCACCTCATTAGCCCATCATCCATCATCACTCCTGCTGTTTGCCATTCAAATTGTCTTTGAACTCGGCCTTGAAAAGTATCACTGCGCTTGAGAAAAAAGGGGAGTTTGAGCACAGTCATATCTCCAGTCTCGATGTGGCTTGCCCAAACTCTATTTCCATCCACACCATGTGACTGGTATCAAAATAAGTACAATTCACCCCAATGGTAAGGTATGGAATGGACTCGCCAGAAAGGAGAAGTGATGCTCAAGGCACTTCACCAGGAAGGGAGAGTATGTTGACTGGCCACGACACCCCCCCAAGCTCTGCCTTGCTTTTCTTATAATAGTAAATTAGACCTTCCAAATGATGTACCTCACTAGCTAATATGAAGAATAAACCTAGAGGAGTCAATCAATGGAAAGGGCAAGGAATCTGCCAACCGGAAACACCAGGCTGCAAGAAAAGAGTACCTTTCAGTTTTGCACTCTATTTTAAGAGCCAAGGCTTAGTAAGACAGGACGGTGCACTAACCTTACTGAATACTGGAATGTTGACAGTTTAGATCTTGTTTAACTGGAATACATCTCATGGGCTTCTCCGTATGGAGGCTGCGCTCTAGTCCGAGAGGATCCAGGAGAGAGGAGCAAAAACGAGGGAACGGAAGGTTAGTCAGGTACTTATCCCGTGCAGCACGAAGGACGGGCTAGTGTCGGGCTGCTGCACAAGTATTTCTACCGGAGAGCGTCCAACATGTTCGGTGCACTTCACTGTCGTAAATGAGGAAGAGGGTAAGCCAAGCTGAAGTCAGAGGAAAACGTGAAATCAAGTTGCTGTGGGCGGAGAACAGAAGCAGTCCTTTAGCAAGCTGGGGTTGGATGAAGCCGTCAGGTCGAGTTGCTGTGGGCGGAGACCAGAAGCAAGCCGGAGTCAGATGAAGCTGTAAAGTCAATTTGCTGTGGACAGAGAGCAGAAACAATCCTTTTAGCAAGCCGGAGTCGGAAGGAGCCATGAGTCGGATTTGCTGTGGGCGGAGTTCAGAGCGAGTCCATTAGCAATGCCAGAGTCAAAAAACCAAGTAACCAGAAAAATGTAGAAACAAGGGAACAGCTTCGAGACATGAAACAATCAGAAGCACCGTCTCCTATTTGCCAAAGGTTTAAATATGTCTAAGGCGACGTACTCGGGTGTCATGATGCCTGCCCCCGGGAAACCAGACCAGGCCCAGCAGCCCCGGAAGCAGGCATCACGCCATTTGGAGCTTGCCCAAAAGCCCCAGTTAGGGGCTGTTTCGGTGCAGTCCTGGCGCCTTTGGCGCCAAGCTCATAAGGACAAAGTCAGTCCTGGCGCCATAGGTGCCAGGCTCATTAATGATAACTGACCTAAAGCAGACCATGCTGCTTACTCACCTGATGCAGACCATGCTGCATGAAGACCGAAGCCAAATGAGGCTTAGGAGGGACTATTTTAATGCAGGGACTATTTTCTTACCTGGGTGGGGCAGTGGAAGAATACTTACCTGGGACTTCTTCCAAAGCTATTTAAGCCACGCCCGGACAGCCACACGTGCTTCGCGTTATTCTGCAGTAGCAGCGTAACGCTCACCGTGCCTGCAGCAGCTTCCAGTCTTCAGCCACGCCCGTCTACACTCCGGAGCTCCTGAACCTGCAAGGAAAGCAGAAGGAAAGGTTAGAGCAAGAGTTTTATTCATACTCACCTGAATCCTGCATCTTCCCGACTTGGACCTGGAAGAAAGATTCCATTAGACGCTCTTGCCGCGCCTCCTGCAACGCCGCGCTGAACTCACCTGTTGCCATTTTCAGCATTCCTTCACGCGCATCTTCAGTTCGCGGCCGCTCTTCATCACCTATGGACATAATAACAATAAGGTGTGCAACAGAGAGTTATCTAAGACAACAAAGGCAAATATTAAGACTTACTTGAGATCACCGGGGATACTCACCTAATCTCGGGTCGGCGCAACCTCTTCCGCATCTCTGCCGCACCCCGGCCCCTATGGGGAAACATTCCGCTACAGACTTACCCGGTTGCGGTAAACGCTTCAATCCACGGATCTTCCTCCGAATGGATGCCTGAAAAGGAAAAGACCACAGGTTAGAGCAAGCTTCCCTCTTTATTCCGAAACAGCTTTTATAAACACTTACCTGCGCATCTCTGGTTGCCACGTGAACTCTTTCCAGATCCATAAGGGCAACCTAGGGGAATTGGACAGAGTGAATTCCAGACATTTTGAACTCTTTATAACTATTACCTCTACGGAGTCAACACCGTCTGCAACTCGCCAACTTCCCACACCAGTGAGGCAACTGGTCATCTACGCGCCCCTGCACTTGAAGCAGGATGGAGAGTTCATCTTTCCAGATTATCAGGTGAGAATCTAAAGAAGTCCCAAAGTAATTCATGGGGAGAAGGTGGGGTTAAGCTTAAACCTCACAGGTGGTTAATTCCCCCTTTCTGCATTACAGAAGAGTATTCATACGAGCCACACAGACCAAGCTGGGTGGCCCGGTCCACTCCATCATCTCGGCGCTCCGTGTATCACTGGAAGAAGTAACATCAGGCCAGTCCAGATCAACGCCCCCGTGGACACCAGGTGAGCGTAACAGAACGCGAAGCCTACCCACAACAAGCCACCTGGGTGTTATGGAGACCTCGGAGACGGATCAATTAGCCCAATTATTAGGGGAGCCAAGGGCTGAAGTGCATGCCGCCCGCCAGGAAACTAATGCCCTTAGGAGGGAACTGATAGTTTTGAAAGAACGAATGGATGATCTAGCCAGACAGTTATTGCAAAACCAAGCTGGGCAAACGCCACTGCCTGGCCTCGGGGCAGGTCCAGCTCCTGTGTCATCGAGCAACCCTGTTCAAATACACTTACCAGGGGCTGTTCCATTGGCTCCACCCGAACGTTTTACCGGAGACCCAAAAAGGTTTGCCGTATTCATGAATCAGTGCCGCTTACACTGCTTATGCAGACCTGCAGCCTTTCCGAATGATCAAGCCAGGGTAGCCTTTGTGCTGTCATACCTCAGCGGCAGCGCAGCAGACTGGTCCATTCCTCTAGTTAATCAAGATGACCCCATTCTTCGGGATTTCCAGGGATTTCAAACAAGCATGGAAAGACTATTTGCTCGACACTCCCAGTGTCAGGCCCTGGATAACGAACTCTTATCCCTACGACAGGGGAATCAGGATCTTCTGTCCTACATTGCAACCTTTAACAGATTAATAGTGGAAACTGAATGGCGAGAAGTAAAAAGAATCACATTGTTCCATCGAGGGCTTCGAGGAGAACTCAAAGATGTCTTGGCCCAGATCATGAACCCGCCTCAAGATTGTACCGAATATATAAATTTGGTGGTCCAACTTGATCATAGACTTCAAAATAGGAAGTTTGATAAAGCCAGGTTTGAAAACAGAGTCTTGGTCAGAACTCATACCAGCCCCAAGGGGGCAGAGACTTCAGAACCCATGCAAATCGGAGGGGTGAGAGGACCCTTAACTCAGAAAGAAAGAGATAGAAGGCGACAAATGTAGATATGCCTATATTGCAGGAATTCCGGTCATTTTTTGCTGAACTGCCCCATAAAACCGCCCAAAAAGGTGGTGGGGGCTGCGGATAAAAACTCTGACTCGGGAAATGATCCCGCCCGACAAGCGTAGAGGTCCGCTTGCCAAGCTCCAAGAAGGACACTCAGACCTCGCATTTCACCATTCCAATGATCCTCGTAGATCCGGAACAGCCATCTCGGATGCACGCGGTAAAAGCGTACGTAGATAGCGGAGCCATAGGAAACTACGTGGACAGTGAACTGGCTTCCAGGATGAACCTGCCTCTCGCCCAGAAACCCACTCTAGATGTCATTACCACAGTTGATGGAACGGAAATTGCCTCAGGCCCCGTAACTCACTCCACCACAGAAATGACATTGCTGGTGCAGGATGGGCACCGAGAGACTTTGGTGTTTGATTTAATCAAGGCTCCGCAGTTTCAAGTAATACTGGGGATACCTTGGTTGGAAAAACATAATCCTAGTATCGATTGGCGAGAGAAGAGAATTACCTTCCCAGAATGTGCGCACACCTTTTACCCAAGAAAATCTCAGAACACGGTCCTGGCTTCAGTAACTCCAGCTACCATACAACTACCTACAGAGTATGTAGAGTTTCAAGACGTCTTCCAAAAAGAACAGGCAAATACCTTGCCCCCACACAGATCATATGATGTCAAATAGACCTCATACCAGGCGCACAACCTCCCTGCAGCAGGATCTATGCCCTTACGGAGCCCGAAAATCTTCATTTACGTCAATACCTGGACCAATACCTTGCTAACGGTTTTATTCGCCCATCTAAATCCCCAGCATCTTCTGCTTTGTTCTTCGTGCCAAAAAAGGAAGGCGACCTCAGAACGTGCATAGACTATCGCGCACTGAACCAAATAACCATTAAGAATCGGTATCCGTTGCCTTTAATTCCGGAATTACTTGACCAAGTAAAAGAAGCCCGCATATATACAAAACTAGACCTCCGGGGGGCCTATCATTTGGTACGTGTCAAAGAAGGCGACGAGTGGAAAACTGCTTTTCGCACGAAGTATGGATTATTTGAGTACCAAGTGATGCCTTTTGGATTATGCAACGCGCCGGCAGCCTTCCAGTTCTTCATGAACGATGTCCTCAGAGAACTTATCGATGTTTGTGTCGTCGTTTATATTGATGACATCTTAGTATACTCCTCATCAGAATCTGATCATATCAAGCACGTCCGAGCAGTGTTAGAAAAGCTACGCCAGTACAAACTACATGCCAAATTGGAGAAATGCGTTTTCCACACCACTGAAGTGGAATTTCTAGGATTCATTTTAACCCCGGGAGGAATCAGGATGGATAGACGAAAAATGGACGCAATTCTCAAATGGCCTTCGCCAAGCTCTGTCAAAGGGGTACAGAGCATGCTTGGTTTTGCCAACTTCTACCGCAGGTTTATTCCAGACTTTTCGCAGATTGTTCATCCCATCACAGCACTCTTGAGAAAAAACAAACACTTTATATGGACAGACGAAGCTGAAAGCGCCTTTCAAGAATTAAAGGCCAAATTCACATCTGCACCGATCCTAAGACACCCACGTCCTGAACTCCCGTACATAGTGGAGACTGATGCATCCAGTTTAGCAATGGGAGCCGTCCTCTCTCAAAAAGATCCCGAAACAAACCAGATTCACCCAGTGGCCTTTTGGTCAAAAAAGTTCTCGGCTCCTGAATTAAACTATGCCATTACTGATAAGGAGCTGTTAGCTATCAAGTCCGCCTTCAAAGCTTGACAACACTATCTACTCGGAGCCAGGCACACACGGTTATCACTGATCATCGAAATTTACAATATCTAAAAACAGCCAAAGCCCAGTCTTCACGTCAACTCCGTTGGGCATTGTTTTTTGCCGAATTTGATTTTGTAATAACTTATCGGCCCTGTTGTAAAAATGGGAAAGCGGACGCCTTATCCCGAATAGGAATGGGAGAGACTGAAGTGACCCTGGAACCTGTACCCATAATCCCTGACCAGAGAATTCTTGGTATAACTTCAGTACAGACACTGGAAGACATTCAAGGGATTGTCTGGCAGCTCTTTGATCCTCAAGCCTTACAAGATTGGGCCAAGAAAGGCCCAGATTTCTGCATCACCAATGAACTACCATATTACCGAGGATGTCTATTTCTGCCACAAAAAGAACTACAAGAACTAGCCATCTCTCATTATCACGATACGTTACTAGAGGGACACCCCGGTATTACAAAGACCGAAGCTAAAATCAAGAAACAATTCTGGTGGCCCACCTGGCGAAAAGATATTAAGACATTTGTCCTATCTTGTGGCATCTGCGCCCAAAACAAAAGTCAAAAAAGAAAACCAGCTGGGCTATTACAGCCTATGGACATCCCACCGATTCCTTGGCACACCTTGTCATTAGACTTTATCACGGATCTACCCCCGTGTAACGGTTTCAATACTATCCTAGTAATAGTGGACCTTTTTTCTAAAATGGCCCACTTTATTCCCTTAAAAGGGATACCCTCAGCCTCAACCCTGGCCAAGGAATTCCTTGAAAACATTGTTCGTCTACACGGTTTTCCATCTGTGTTAATTTCAGACCGAGGAAGTCAATTCATCTCGCATTTCTGGAAAAAATGCTGCCAACTGGCACAAATAGATGTCAGGCTTTCCACTAGCCACCACCCCCAGACCGACGGCCAAACAGAGAGAACCAATCAGACTCTCGAACAATATTTACGCTGCATGCTACATCAGTCTGAAGGCAATTGGAAGGACACCCTATGGATCGCTGAATATGCGTACAATAATTCAGTACACTCAGGAATTTGGCACAGTCCCTTTTTTACCATATACGGACATCATCCTCGAACCTCGGATTTGGATTCACCACAGCATTTAGAGATGCCCGCAGTAGATCATCTTCACACAGTCATTACTCAAACCTTTAAGGAAGCAACAGAACATTTACGAAAAGCCAAGGAAAAATACAAGAAAAACGCTGATCAGCTTAGAAGAGAAGCACCACACTACCAGATAGGGGACCAAGTGTGGTTATCTACTAAGCACATTCCTCTCAAAGGAAAACGAATCTTTAATCCCAGGTATTTGGGGCCTTACTCTATCAAGGCCATTATTAACCCGGTGGCTGTCGAGTTGGAACTACCTGCTCATATGCAAATCCATTCCGTCTTCCACGTGTCTCTTTTGAAACCAGTGCAACCGGGAACCGACCCACCTGAACCTATCCTCATAGACGGAGAACCCGAATACGAAAACAAGAATATTTTGGACTCAAAAAGAGTGAGATCTAAACTCTTTTACCTAATTGACTGGAAAGGTTATGGTCCGCAGGAAAGGTCTTGGGAACCTAGTGACCACGTGCATGCACCTCGTTTGGTGAAGAGGTTCCACCGGGAATTTCCAGACAAACCACGGCCAAGGAGAGGAACGACTTTGGGAGGGGCCTTGAGGGGGAGTGCTGTCATGATGCCTGCCCCCAGGAAACCAGACCAGGCCCAGCAGCCCCGGAAGCAGGTATCACGCCATTTGGAGCATGCCCAAAAGCCCCAGTTAGGGGCTGTTTGGGTGCAGTCCTGGCGCCTTTGGCGCCAGGCTCATAAGGACAAAGTCAGTCCTGGCGCCATAGGCGCCAGGCTCATTAATGATAACTTACCAAAAGCAGACCATGCTGCTTACTCACCCGATGCAGACCATGCTGCATGAAGACCTAAGCCAAATGAGGCTTAGGAGGGACTATTTTAATGCAGGGACTAGTTTCTTACCTGGGTGGGGCAGTGGAAGAATACTTACCTGGGATTTCTACCAAAGCTATTTAAGCCACGCCCGGACAGCCACACGTGCTTCGCGTTATTCTGCAGTAGCAGCGTAGCGCTCACCGTGCCTGCAGCAGCTTCCAGTCTTCAGCCTCGCCCGTCTACACTCCGGAGCTCCTGAACCTGCAAGGAAAGCAGAAGGAAAGGTTAGAGCAAGAGTTTTATTCATACTCACCTGAATCCTGCATCTTCCTGACTTGGACCTGGAAGAAAGAATCCATTAGGCGCTCTTGCCGCACCTCCTGCAACGCCGCGCTGAACTCACCTGTTGCCATTTTCAGCATTCCTTCACGCGCATCTTCAGTTCGCGGCCGCTCTTCATCACCTATGGACATAATAACAATAAGGTGAGCAACAGAGAGTTATCTAAGACAACAAAGGCAAATATTAATACTTACTTGAGATCACCGGGGATACTCACCTAATCTCGGGTCGGCGCAACCTCTTCCGCATCTCTGCCGCACCCCGGCCCCTATGGGGAAACATTCCGCTACAGATTTACCCGGTTGCGGTAAACGCTTCAATCCACGGATCTTCCTCCGAATGGATGCCTGAAAAGGAAAGGACCACAGGTTAGATCAAGCTTCCCTCTTTATTCCGAAACAGCTTTTATAAACACTTACCCGCGCATCTCTGGTTGCCACGTGAACTCTTTCCAGATCCATAAGGGCAACCTAGGGGAATTGGACAGAGTGAATTCCAGACGTTTTGAACTCTTTATAACTATTACCTCTACGGAGTCAACACTGTCTGCAACTCGCCAACTTCCCACACCAGTGAGGCAACTGGTCATCTACGCGTCCCTGCACTTGAAGCAGGATGGAGAGTTCATCTTTCCAGATTATCAGGTGAGAATCTAAAGGAGTCCCAAAGTAATTCATGGGGAGAAGGTGGGGTTAAGCTTAAACCTCACAGGTGGTTAATTCCCCCTTTCTGCATTACAGAAGAGTATTCATACGAGCCACACAGATCAAGCTGGGTGGCCCGGTCCACTCCATCATCTCGGCGCTCCGTGTATCACTGGAAGAAGTAACATCAGGCCAGTCCAGATCAACGCCCCCGTGGACACCAGGTGAGCGTAACAGAACGCGAAGCCTACCCACAACAAGCCACCTGGGCGTTATGGAGACCTCGGAGACTGATCAATTAGCCCAATTATTAGGGGAGCTAAGGGCTGAAGTGCATGCCGCCCGCCAGGAAACTAATGCCCTTAGGAGAGAACTGATAGTTTTGAAAGAACGAATGGATGATCTAGCCAGACAGTTATTGCAAAACCAAGCTGGGCAAACGCCACTGCCTGGCCTCGGGGCAGGTCCAGCTCCTGTGTCATCGAGCAACCCTGTTCAAATACACTTACCAGGGGCTGTTCCATTGGCTCCACCCGAACGTTTTACCGAAGACCCAAAAAGGTTTGCCGTATTCATGAATCAGTGTCGCTTACACTTCTTATGCAGACCTGCAGCCTTTCCGAATGATCAAGCCAAGGTAGCCTTTGTGCTGTCATACCTCAGCGGCAGCGCAGCAGACTGGTCCATTCCTCTAGTTAATCAAGATGACCCCATTCTTCGGGATTTCCAGGGATTTCAAACAAGCATGGAAAGACTATTTGCTCGACACTCCCAGTGTCAGGCCCTTGATAACGAACTCTTATCCCTACGACAGGGGAATCAGGATCCTCTTTCCCACATTGCAACCTTTAACAGATTAATAGTGGAAACTGAATGGCCAGAAGTAAAAAGAATCACATTGTTCCATCGAGGGCTTCGAGGAGAACTCAAAGATATCTTGGCCCAGATCATGAACCCGCCTCAAGATTGTACCGAATATATAAATTTGGTGGTCCAACTTGATCATAGACTTCAAAATAGGAAGGCCGATAAAGCCAGGTTTGAAAACAGAGTCTTGGTCAGAACTCATACCAGCCCCAAGGGGGTAGAGACTTCAGAACCCATGCAAATCGGAGGGGTGAGAGGACCCTTAACTCAGAAAGAAAGAGATAGAAGGCGACAAATGCAGCTATGCCTATATTGCGGGAATTCCGGTCATTTTTTGCTGAACTGCCCCATAAAACCGCCCAAAAAGGTGGTGGGGGCTGCGGATAAAAACTCTGACTCGGGAAAAGGTCCCGCCCGACAAGCGTAGAGGTCCGCTTGCCGAGCTCGAAGAAGGACACTCAGACCTCGCATTTCACCATTCCAATGATCCTCGTAGATCCGGAACAGCCATCTCGGATGCACGCGGTAAAAGCGTACGTAGATAGCGGAGCCATAGGAAACTACGTGGACAGTGAACTGGCTTCCAGGATGAACCTGCCTCTCGCCCAGAAACCCACTCTAGATGTCATTACCACAGTTATGGAACGGAAATTGCCTCAGGCCCCGTAACTCACTCCACCACAGAAATGACATTGCTGGTGCAGGATGGGCACCGCGAGACTTTGGTGTTTGATTTAATCAAGGCTTCGCAGTTTCAAGTAATACTGGGGACACCTTGGTTGGAAAAACATAATCCTAGTATCGATTGGCGAGAGAAGAGAATTACCTTCCCAGAATGTGCGCACACCTGTTACCCAAGAAAATCTCAGAACACGGTCCTGGCTTCAGTAACTCCAGCTACCATACAACTACCTACAGAGTATCTAGAGTTTCAAGACGTCTTCCAAAAAGAACAGGCAAATACCTTGCCCCCACACAGATCATATGATGTCAAATAGACCTCATACTAGGCACACAACCTCCCTGCAGCAGGATCTATGCCCTTACGGAGCCCGAAAATCTTCATTTACGTCAATACCTGGACCAATACCTTGCTAACGGTTTTATTCGCCCATCTAAATCCCCAGCATCTTCTGCTTTGTTCTTCGTGCCAAAAAAGGAAGGCGACCTCAGAATGTGCATAGACTATCGCGCACTGAACCAAATAACCATTAAGAATCGGTATCCGTTGCCTTTAATTCCGGAATTACTTGACCAAGTAAAAGAAGCCCGCATATATACAAAACTAGACCTCCGGGGAGCCTATCATTTGGTACGTGTCAAAGAAGGCGACGAGTGGAAAACTGCTTTTCGCACAAAGTATGGATTATTTGAGTACCAAGTGATGCCTTTTGGTTATGCAACGCGCCGGCAGCCTTCCAGTTCTTCATGAACGATATCCTCAGAGAACTTATCAATGTTTGTGTCGTCGTTTATATTGATGACATATTAGTATACTCCTCATCAGAATCTGATCATATCCAGCACGTCCGAGCAGTGTTAGAAAAGCTACGCCAGTACAAACTATATGCCAAATTGGAGAAATGCGTTTTCCACACCACTGAAGTGGAATTTCTAGGATTCATTTTAACCCCGGGAGGAATCAGGATGGATACACGAAAAGTGGACGCAATTCTCAAATGGCCTTCGCCAAGCTCTGTCAAAGGGGTACAGAGCATGCTTGGTGTTGCCAACTTCTACCGCAGGTTTATTCCAGACTTTTCGCAGATTGTTCATCCCATTACAGCACTCTTGAGAAAAAACAAACGCTTTATATGGACAGACGAAGCTGAAAGCGCCTTTCAAGAATTAAAGGCCAAATTCACATCTGCAGCGATCCTAAGACACCCACGTCCTGAACTCCAGTACATAGTGGAGACTGATGCATCCAGTTTAGCAATGGGAGCCGTCCTCTCTCAAAAAGATCCCGAAACAAACCAGATTCACCCAGTGGCCTTTTGGTCAAAAAAGTTCTCGGCTCCTGAATTAAACTATGCCATTACTGATAAGGAGCTGTTAGCTATCAAGTCCGCCTTCAAAGCTTGACGACACTATCTACTCGGAGCCAGGCACACCATCACGCTTATCACTGATCATCGAAATTTACAATATCTAAAAACAGCCAAAGCCCAGTCTTCACGTCAACTCCGTTGGGCATTGTTTTTTGCCGAATTTGATTTTGTAATAACTTATCGGCCCTGTTGTAAAAATGGGAAAGCGGACGCCTTATCCCGAATAGGAATGGGAGAGACTGAAGTGACCCTGGAACCTGTACCCATAATCCCTGACCAGAGAATTCTTGGTATAACTTCAGTACAGACACTGGAAGACATTCAAGGGATTGTCTGGCAGCTCTTTGATCCTCAAGCCTTACAAGATTGGGCCAAGAAAGGCCCAGATTTCTGCTTCACCAATGAACTACCATATTACCGAGGATGTCTATTTCTGCCACAAAAAGAACTACAAGAACTAGTCATCTCTCATTATCACGATACGTTACTAGAGGGACACCCCGGTATTACAAAGACCGAAGCTAAAATCAAGAAACAATTCTGGTGGCCCACCTGGCGAAAAGATATTAAGTCATTTGTCCTATCTTGTGGCATCTGCGCCCAAAACAAAAGTCAAAAAAGAAAACCAGCTGGGCTACTACAGCCTATGGACATCCCACCGATTCCTTGGCACACCTTGTCATTAGACTTTATCACGGATCTACCCCCGTGTAACGGTTTCAATACTATCCTAGTAATAGTGGACCTTTTTTCTAAAATGGCCCACTTTATTCCCTTAAAAGGGATACCCTCAGCCTCAACCCTGGCCAAGGAATTCCTTGAAAACATTGTTCGTCTACACGGTTTTCCATCTGTGTTAATTTCAGACCGAGGAAGTCAATTCATCTCGCATTTCTGGAAAAAATGCTGCCAACTGGCACAAATAGATGTCAGGCTTTCCACTAGCCACCACCCCCAGACCGACGGCCAAACAGAGAGAACCAATCAGACTCTCGAACAATATTTACGCTGTATGCTACATCAGTCTGAAGGCAATTGGAAGGACACCCTATGGATCGCTGAATATGCGTACAATAATTCAGTACACTCAGGAATTGGGCACAGTCCCTTTTTTACCATATACGGACATCATCCTCGAACCTCGGATTTGGATTCACCCCAGCATTTAGAGATGCCCGCAGTAGATCATCTTCACACAGTCATTACTCAAACCTTTAAGGAAGCAACAGAACATTTACGAAAAGCCAAGGAAAAATACAAGAAAAACGCTGATCAGCTTAGAAGAGAAGCACCACACTGCCAGATAGGGGACAAAGTGTGGTTATCTACTAAGCACATTCCTCTCAAAGGAAAACAAACCTTTAATCCCAGGTATTTGGGGCCTTACTCTATCAAGGCCATTATTTACCCGGTGGCTGTCGAGTTGGAACTACCTGCTCATATGCAAATCCATCCCGTCTTCCACGTGTCTCTTTTGAAACCAGTGCAACCGGGAACCGACCCACCTGAACCTATCCTCATAGACGGAGAACCCGAATACGAAATCAAGAATATTTTGGACTCAAAAAGAGTGAGATCTAACTCTTTTACCTAATTGACTGGAAAGGTTATGGTCCGCAGGAAAGGTCTTGGGAACCTAGTGACCACGTGCATGCACCTCGTTTGGTGAAGAGGTTCCACCGGGAATTTCCAGACAAACCACGGCCAAGGAGAGGAACGACTTTGGGAGGGGCCTTGAGGGGGAGTGCTGTCATGATGCCTGCCCCCAGGAAACCAGACCAGGCCCAGCAGCCCCGGAAGCAGGCATCACGCCATTTGGAGCATGCCCAAAAGCCCCAGTTAGGGGCTGTTTGGGTGCAGTCCTGGCGCCTTTGGCGCCAGGCTCATAAGGACAAAGTCAGTCCTGGCGCCATAGGCGCCAGGCTCATTAATGATAATTTACCAAAAGCAGACCATGCTGCTTACTCACCTGATGCAGACCATGCTGCATGAAGACCTAAGCCAAATGAGGCTTAGGAGGGACTATTTTAATGCAGGGACTAGTTTCTTACCTGGGTGGGGCAGTGGAAGAATACTTACCTGGGATTTCTACCAAAGCTATTTAAGCCACGCCCGGACAGCCACACGTGCTTCGCGTTATTCTGCAGTAGCAGCGTAACGCTCACCGTGCCTGCAGCAGCTTCCAGTCTTCAGCCACGCCCATCTACACACCGGAGCTCCTGAACCTGCAAGGAAAGCAGAAGGAAAGGTTAGAGCAAGAGTTTTATTCATACTCACCTGAATCCTGCATCTTTCCGACTTGGACCTGGAAGAAAGAATCCATTAGACGCTCTTGCCGCGCCTCCTGCAACGCCGCGCTGAACTCACCTGTTGCCATTTTCAGCATTCCTTCACGCGCATTTTCAGTTCGCGGCCGCTCTTCATCACCTATGGACATAATAACAATAAGGTGAGCAACAGAGATTTATCTAAGACAACAAAGGCAAATATTAAGACTTACTTGAGATCACCGGGGATACTCACCTAATCTCGGGTCGGCGCAACCTCTTCCGCATTTCTGCCGCACCCCGGCCCCTATGGGGAAACATTCCGCTACAGACTTACCCGGTTGCAGTAAACGCTTCAATCCACGGATCTTCCTCCGAATGGATGCCTGAAAAGGAAAAAACCACAGGTTAGATCAAGCTTCCCTCTTTATTCCGAAACAGCTTTTATAAACACTTACCTGCGCATCTCTGGTTGCCACGTGAACTCTTTCCAGATCCATAAGGGCAACCTATGGGAATTGGACAGAGTGAATTCCAGACGTTTTGAACTCTTTATAACTATTACCTCTACGGAGTCAACATCGTCTGCAACTCGCCAACTTCCCACACCAGTGAGGCAACTGGTCATCTACGCGCCCCTGCACTTGAAGCAGGATGGAGAGTTCATCTTTCCAGATTATCAGGTGAGAATCTAAAGGAGTCCCAAAGTAATTCATGGGGAGAAGGTGGGGTTAACCTTAAACCTCACAGGTGGTTAATTCCCCCTTTCTGCATTACAGAAGAGTATTTATACGAGCCACACAGACCAAGCTGGGTGGCCCGGTCCACTCCATCATCTCGGCGCTCCGTGTATCACTGGAAGAAGTAACATCAGGCCAGTCCAGATCAACGCCCCAGTGGACACCAGGTGAGCGTAACATCGGGTAATGTGAAGCAGGACCAGCAAGGGAATTAGGACGCCCTACGCAGCGTCTCTGGAACACACAGTGTCACCATGGAGACTTCCCTGCCAGTCTCCATCTAGAGAAGAATGGCCTGGCAGCCGTCCTATAAGCAAAATGCTGTCGCTCACAGTTGAAACAGCAGACAGCTTGATCTTGGCTTTAAACGTTTATGCGCCGAGGAAAAGGCAGCAGGCATGACAACTGGAGACTGTGTTTGAGCTACTTGCTTGCATTTAATACTGTTAAATGAAGAAGACTTGGCACTCATAATATTTTACCATTGCACCTCAACAGGAGTTCGCCTCACTTCTCACGTTCATTGTATTTTCTCGAATAGATAACCAGTTTCTTGGCTGCCTCAACCCTTGACACTGGGCCAGACAAGCCTTCTTAAATCTTCCTTCATCTCACACACATGCACACTCACACTGCAGAGCCATTATCACTCCCAAGTCAATACCTCACCAGATCCAAAACCATTCTCTGCCAGCCACTGGTTCCTCCTTCCTTCTGCTGGTCTCTTAGTCATCGTCCAGCTCCTCTGGCCTCTCCCAATACACCAACACCTCATGCATCCTGACCCCTGCTTATGTATCCCACCCCTGGTGCTGGTTGGCCAGTTGTAATGTAACATCTAGGTATAATTTCTATGGGGGATAGGATCCTGATTGGATCTATAGCATCAGGTGGACAATTTATGACCACCCCTAGTGCAAGTTATTTTCGCTGTAACAAAATACATGATGTTTCATTGGTTCTCAAACTATATGGCTCTTTGCTACGTGGCCCTCTATAATTAGTTGGAACGCTTGTACCCTTCTGGAATATTCCACTCGCTAGCAGCACGCAAGCTGTTACCCCAGGTGCTTGTGGGTGGACTTGACCATGCCTTCCCACCTCATTAGCCCATCATCCATCATCACTCCTGCTGTTTGCTATTCAAATTGTCTTTGAACTCGGCCTTGAAAAGTATCACTGCGCTTGAGAAAAAAGGGGAGTGTGAGCACAGTCTTATCTCCAGTCTCGATGTGGCTTGCCCAAACTCTATTTCCATCCACACCATGTGACTGGTATCAAAATAAGTACAATTCACCCCAATGGTAAGGTATGGAATGGACTCCCCAGGAAGGGGAAGTGATGCTCAAGGCACTTCACCAGGAAGGGAGAGTATGTTGACTGGCCACGACACCCCCCAAGCTCTGCCTTGCTTTTCTTATAATAGTAAATTAGACCTTCCAAATGATGTACCTCACTAGCTAATATGAAGAATAAACCTAGAGGAGTCAATCAATGGAAAGGGCAAGGAATCTGCCAACCAGAAACACCAGGCTGCAAGAAAAGAGTACCTTTCAGTTTTGCACTCTATTTTAAGAGCCATGGCTTAGTAAGACAGGAAGGTGAACTAACCTTACTGAATACTGGAATGTTGACAGTTTAGATCTTGGTTAACTGGAATACATCTCATGGGCTTCTCTGTATTGAGGCTGTGCTCTAGTCCGAGAGGATCCAGGAGAGAGGAGCAAAAACGAGGGAACGGAAGGTTAGTCAGGTACTTATCCTGTGCAGCACGAAGGACGGGCTAGTGTCGGGCTGGTGCACAAGTATTTCTACCGGAGAGCGTCCAACATGTTTGGTGCACTTCACTGTCGTAAATGAGGAAGAGGGTAAGCCAAGCCGAAGTCGGAGGAAAACGTGAAATGAAGTTGCTGTGGGCGGAGAACAGAAGCAGTCCTTTACCAAGCTGGGGTCGGATGAAGCCGTGAGGACGAGTTGCTGTGGGCGGAGACCAGAAGCAGTCCTTTAGCAAGCTGGGGTTGGATGAAGCCGTCAGGTCGAGTTGCTGTGGGCGGAGACCAGAAGCAGGCCGGAGTCAGATGAAGCTGAAAAGTCAATTTGCCGTGGACGGAGAACAGAAGCAGTCCTTTTAGCAAGCCGGAGTCGGAAGTAGCCATGAGTCGGATTTGCTGTGGGCGGAGTTCAGAGCGAGTCCATTAGCAATGCCAGAGTCAAAAAACCAAGTAACCAGAAAAACGTAGAAACAAGGGAACAGCTTCGAGACGTGAAACAATCAGAAGCACCGTCTCCTATTTGCCAAAGGTTTAAATATGTCTAAGCCGACGTACTCGGGTAATGTGAAGCGGGACCAGCAAGGGAATTATGATGCCCTACGCAGCGTCTCTGGAACACACAGTGTCTCCATGGAGACTTCCCTGCCAGTCTCCATCTAGAGAAGAATGGCCTGGCAGCCGTCCTATAAGCAAAATGCTGTCGCTCACAGTGTGAAACAGCAGACAGCTTGATCTTGGTTTTAAACGTTTATGCGCTGAGGAAAAGGCAGCAGTCATGACAACTGGAGACTGCGTTTGAGCTACTTGCTTGCATTTAATACTATTAAATGAAGAAGACTTGGCACTCATAATATTTTACCATTGCACCTCAACAGGAGTTCGCCTCACTTCACACGTTCATTGTATTTTCTCGAATAGATAACCAGTTTCTTGGCTGCCTCAACCCTTGACACTGGGCCAGACAAGCCTTCTTAAATCTTCCTTCATCGCACACACATGCACACTCACACTGCAGAGCCATTATCACTCCCAAGCCAATACCTCACCAGATCCAAAACCATTCTCTGCCAGCCACTGGTTCCTCCTTCCTTCTGCTGGTCTCTTAGTCATCGTCCAGCTCCTCTGGCCTCTCCCAATACACCAACACCTCATGCTTCCTGACCTTTGCTTATGTATCCCACCCCTGGTGCTGGTTGGTCAGTTGTAATGTAACATCTAGGTATAATTTCTATGGGGGATAGGATCCTGATTGGATCTATAGCATCAGGTGGACAATTTATGGCCACCCCTAGTGCAAGTTATTTTCGCTGTAACAAAATACATGATGTTTCATTGGTTCTCAAACTATATGGCTCTTTGCTACGTGGCCCTCTATAATTAGTTGGAACGCTTGTACCCTTCTGGAATATTCCACTCGCTAGCAGCACGCAAGCTGGTACCCCAGGTACTTGTGGGTGGACTTGACCATGCCTTCCCACCTCATTAGCCCATCATCCATCATCACTCCTGCTGTTTACTATTCAAATTGTCTTTGAACTCGGCCTTGAAAAGTATCACTGCGCTTGAGAAAAAAGGGGAGTGTGAGCACATTCTTATCTCCAGTCTCGATGTGGCTTGGCCAAACTCTATTTCCATCCACACCATGTGACTGGTATCAAAATAAGTACAATTCACCCCAATGGTAAGGTATGGAATGGACTCGCCAGGAAGGAGAAGTGATGCTCAAGGCACTTCACCAGGAAGGGAGAGTATGTTGACTGGCCACGACAACCCCCCCAAGCTCTACCTTGATTTTCTTATAATAGTAAATTAGACCTTCCAAATGATGTACCTCACTAGCTAATATGAAGAATAAACCTAGAGGAGTCAATAAATGGAAAGGGCAAGGAATCTGCCAACCGGAAACACCAGGCTGCAAGAAAAGAGTACCTTTCAGTTTTGCACTCTATTTTAAGAGCCAAGGCTTAGTAAGACAGGAAGGTGAACTAACCTTACTGAATACTGGAATGTTGACAGTTTAGATCTTGGTTAACTGGAATAGATCTCATGGGCTTCTCCGTATGGAGGCTGTGCTCTAGTCCGAGAGGATCCAGGAGAGAGGAGCAAAAACGAGGGAACGGAAGGTTAGTCAGGTACTTATCCCATGCGGCACGAAGGACGGGCTAGTGTCAGGCTGGTGCACAAGTATTTCTACCGTAGAGCGTCCAACATGTTTGGTGCACTTCACTGTCGTAGATGAGGAAGAGGGTAAGCCAAGCCGAAGTCGGAGGAAAACGTGAAATCAAGTTGCTGTGGGCGGAGAACAGAAGCAGTCCTTTAGCAAGCTGGGGTCGGATGAAGCCGTGAGGACGAGTTGCTGTGGGCGGAGACCAGAAGCAGTCCTTTAGCAAGCTGGGGTTGGATGAAGCCGTCAGGTCGAATTGCTGTGGGCGGAGACCAGAAGCAGGCCGGAGTCAGATGAAGCTGTAAAGTCAATTTGCCGTGGACGGAGAACAGAAGCAGTCCTTTTAGCAAGCCAGAGTCGGAAGGAGCCATGAGTCGGATTTGCTGTGGGCGGAGTTCAGAGCGAGTCCGTTAGCAATGCCAGAGTCAAAAAACCAAGTAACCAGAAAAACGTAGAAACAAGGGAACAGCTTTGAGACGTGAAACAATCAGAAGCACCGTCTCCTATTTGCCAAAGGTTTAAATATGTATAAGCCGACGTACTCGGGTAATGTGAAGCGGGACCAGCAAGGGAATTATGACGCCCTACGCAGCGTCTCTGGAACACACAGTGTCCCCATGGAGACTTCCCTGCCAGTCTCCATCTAGAGAAGAATGGCCTGGCAGCCGTCCTATAAGCAAAATGCTGTCGCTCACAGTGTGAAAAAGCAGACAGCTTGATCTTGGTTTTAAACGTTTATGCGCCGAGGAAAAGGCAGCAGTCATGACAACTGGAGACTGTGTTTGAGCTACTTCCTTGCAATTAATACTATTAAATGAATAAGACTTGGCACTCATAATATATTACCATTGCACCTCAACAGGAGTTCGCCTCACTTCTCACGTTCATTGTATTTTCTCGAATAGATAACCAGTTTCTTGGCTGCCTCAACCCTCGACACTGGGTCAGACAAGCCTTCTCGAATCTTCCTTCATCCTCAGCCGTCTTTCTTTGCTGCACCACACTTTTAACCCTTTCTGTTCATGGGGTCCTAGTTTGCTAAAATAAGACGTGGAACATCCAGATTCTATACATATATATATATATATATATATATATATATATATATTTTGGTGGCACCGCCTGCAGTCTATTTACTACACATAGCCAGCCTTATGTTTACTGTCTACTTGCGTTACAGCATCTGTACAGTTATAAAGCGATTTGCATTTTCTTCAGTGCTCTTTGCACGTGCAATCTTCATTCCCGCACATGAAATGTCACTCGACTCTTCACTTTGTCATCAGATTCTATAAGGTCCATATACATTCTTCCTTGGAATCTCTTCTTTGTGCGTCATCCCTGCTTCATGTGATGTCACCAGTCTCTTTCCTTTGTCACTTCATACTTCTTCAGGAACCTCCTTTAGAAGATTGTCATTTCTCCACAGGTACATCATGTAGGGCTTTCTGAACAGATAACTAGCTTCGAGGATTCTTCGTGGGATATGTACCATTATTGGCGCTGTGCATGTCGCAATTTCCGGCTTACAGCGTATAGGAAGAATAGGGTTGGGACTTCCAGTAGAGGCATTTGGCTCCTCCTCTACAACACCATCAGATTCATCACAGTGCCTTACCACCTTCCCCTTAAAATGTCCAAGACATCCCTGTTATTTTGTCTGTAAACCAGCTTAAACTTGGAGAATCCAGAAGAGTATTTTAGTGTCTTTTTGGATAGCGATCAAGACCCAAGGTACCCACGTGTTCCAGTTCTTTCTGTATTCCAAAACTAACTTCTGCAGCATCTGCCTCAGGTTTTTGTTGAAACTTTCTAACAGATCATCCACTGGTGGGTGATAAATAGATGTACATATCATTTGCCTCTTCATTATTTTCTTAATTTTAATTGGTTTCTTAATTTTAACTATTCACCAGTACATGAAGTTGCTCCTCTGGTCTGTCAATATCTCTGTTGGAAGCTCACTTTTGGAAAGAATAGCACCAAGACTCTCAGACTGCCCTTTGTGATGTTGCTTTGCATAAGGAAGTCCACTCGTTATCGGGTTGAGTAGTTGACGTAGACTAAGGTGTACTTGTTTCCTGATTTTGGGGGTTCAAGTGGTCTAACTACGCCTATGTCAATCCTGTCGGAAAAAGGTACTTTGATGATAGTTAGAGGTTGCAGTGGGGCCCTGGGTACATTGTGGGCAAAGTTTTCTGACAGATGGGCTAGCATGCACAGAACTGTTTCACCTCTGCGTATTCCCCAGGCCAGTAACATCAGGTTACACATTTTTTGTAGTCTTCAAGGCACAGGTTCTCAGTGGGCCGTTTCAAGTGTTTGAGTTCCATCTCTGCCTTCCTGAATTGTTTGGCCACCAGTAATTGTTGATAATTAACACAGCCACTTCTTGGATTGACACTGATTTAGTACAGCAGTCCTCCTTTCTGTGCTTCCATCATCTCTCCAAACCCTGAGTCTTCTCTGTTCATTGCATTCACCATTTCTACTTATTTAATAGTCAGAATTAGAATCTTCTTCCATATCTGTTGGGCCACCACTTGCCCCTGTTTCAGAACAAATGGCAATTGTACAATGTTTAGCGGGAGTACCTTGACCTCCCCTCAAAAGTCTTGGTCAATCACTCATGCTCCAACCTTGAAGGAATGTTTTAAAGTTAATTCTGACTTTGGAGCCACTCTCCCATAGGTCCTCTCTAGTACTTGTGGCAGGATGATCGGTGGTCAACAGCCTACAGGTAACACCCAGAAGCTCCTGGAAGAGATGCAGGTAGGAAGACTGGCAGTGCTCATTATCCTCACCACTTTCACCATCTTGGGGCTGTGGGAGATCTCTATATCAGGGTCTCACTGGATCCAACCTTTGACACCAAATTTTGCAGATTGCACATAAAACACACTGAATCTCAAGGATAGTTTAAGGGTATTTGTTTAATTCTTTGGGGGGGGGCATATGGCCGTCTCTCTCTGTCTTGCCTTCCTGCGAACCTCCTCCCTACCCAAGCATCCATAACCTCATTTAGTGCTGTTGATTGATGATCCCCACTGTCAAGGTTCTGGCTTATTCTAAAGATGTTTTCCCTAAAAGCAAGCTTACTGGTTCCCTCAGGGACTTCCTAACTTTCCCTACTCTCGCCACAGAATAGTGTTCTAGTTGGGAATGGGGTTGTGCCTTTCTATTGCTCTGAAATATTTACCTGGTTCCACTCACGATAACCGTTATCCTACCCTTCTACTTTACCTGTCTCATCTCCTTGACTCCTTCCCACCAACGTTATGTCTCTCCAATGTTTCCCTCCTCCTTTTTCCTGCCTCCACACAGTGATGTTAACTCTTCTACCTCTCTCTGCTACTACCACTCTTCCTCCCACTAATACTACTCTTCCTCCTCATCTACCACTACTCCTGCTCCCATGCTACTTCTCTTTCTCCTACACTGCAGGTTCTCCTCCCACACTACTATTACTCCTACTCCTCCGCTACTACTGTTCTTCCTCTCAAACTACTACTACACCACCACTCAACCATCCTCCTGTCACTCTGTACCAGCCTTCTCCCATTCACACCTTACACTACACATTGTACATACTCATCTCACACACATGCACACTCACACTGCAGAGCCACTATCACCCCCAAGCCAATACCTCACCAGATCCAAAACCCTTCTCTGCCAGTCACTGGTTCCTCCTTCCTTCTGCTGGTCTCTTTGTCATAGTCCAGCTTCTCTGACATCTCCCAATACACCAATATGTCATGCTTCCTGACCCCTGCTTATGTATCCCACCCCTGGTGCTGGTTGGCCAGTTGTAATGGAACATAATGCAATGTAATGCATCATTTGTATAGCGCCTTTCACCATTGGTATGGTCCCAACATACTTTAGGGTGAACGCCCTTAGAGGGACCCACGTCCAAGTATGGAAAATTCGAGGAAGTGCTAGTATGCATGTGTGCATATTGGTCAATACGAGGATATGAAGGGGTGGCCAAGTCCCTTCTAGCCAACCGTGTATAGATGGCATGTGGGTGGGTTTTTGAGAGGTTGTATAGAGGGGGTATGTAAGAGCAGGATAGTCATTATGTGTGTAGCGACCTATCACATCATTGTTTGTCATGATGGGTAGCAGCATTCTCAAGGCAGAGGTGTTATGCAAAGTGTCTTAGGGTATTGTATGATATCAGATGCATCCGAGTTGGTGGTCACATGCCTTCGGCTACATTTCATAAGCATGGAGTGTGGTAGGTTCAATACATTGGCTACACTCTAGAAATTGCCTAGATTTAATGCATTAGCCACATTCTAGAATCACTTAGAAATAATGTAATGGCTACATTCTACATGCACACAGCTTCAATACAAATGCTACATTCTACATGCACCTGGCTTGAATACAATAGATACTTTCTGCATTCACCTAGATTCAGTACATTTGCCACGTTCTACCTTCGCTAGATCGTGTAAAAACGAACACAGTCCCTAGACAATCTTTTTTCCTCTTTCCCTTCCAAGGGTGTGTATGTGCAGGTAAAAGTTTGAAAAGGAGGCTTGGCTCTGCCCACTTTCTCCACGCATGCGTGCTACTTGGCATTATTGATGGTGTTAGAAAATCCATATGACAGTTTATGGTTTGGAGCCTGTACTCTACGACTCCTTTGGTAAGTTCAGGGAACCTTCCCATTTTGAGTGCATTGTGGTCTAGTGAATTGTCTTTGGTTGTGGTGGGTTTAATAGCGAGCTTTGCCAGTCCTGCTTTGTGAGCTTCTGCTTTGTGGGCTTCTGCTTTGGGCTGCTACATGGCATCTGTCGGCATCTCTCTACTTCGCCGATTCGCAGAAGTGATCGGGTCTTTGTGCACTGGAGCTTTCTTCATGTGGGTTTATGAGCGAGCTCTGGTTTCTGTGTTTCTACTTTGGGATGTTGCACAACATACATCAGCGTCTCTGTCTCAGTGATTGGACATCTGAGGTGCTGGAGTTTTTTTAATACGTCTGGTTATTCTTGGGATTACCGGTTTCTCTTCTCCGTTCAGTGCCAGCATCTGAAATGGGAAAAGAACACTGTCGGGTATACGCATTCAGAGGCTAGGCTGGAGACATGTATCTGCACAGATACGGGTTGGCGCAAAAGCATTGGGGGCAGGAATTGTGATCCTCTCTGCTGCCACCGTCCACCTCCGGAGTAGGACTGGCTCTGGATCCCTTCCTGGTAGGGCTCCCACCCCTGCTTGAGCGGAGTCCCCCTCCTCACTTTGGCAAGGCCAGATTATTGTCTTAGTCACTCTTCCTAATTTGGTTGATTGCCTGTGTCTTAACTGCATAGTACCCTCAGTTTCGATACACTTGAGGTTGTTTTTAACGCAGCCTCCATATGTTATGTTATTTTATGTTACTTTGCATTTATATAGCGCCTTATGTACCATTGGTAGGATCTCAAGGCGCTGGTAGGTTGAACGGCCTTGGGAACCGTAGTTCAAGTCAGTAGAGAGAGAGAGGGTCATAAGGTGTGTGTGTACACCGGATATGTGTGCAGCAGGTGTGGCACTCGTATGATAGCTGCTTCTTAGCGGTAGGTGATGTGGTTGGGAGATCAGGCGTATGTGTTCGTTCTGGCAGGTTGATACCAGTCTGATTCTGGCTGTGTTAGGCCTGAGGAGAACGCTTAGGTTGGCCGGTGGGCAACCATCTGTGTTTATTTAGGATGATGTGGATTATGTGGCAGGTGTTGGTATGAGAACAGCTATACTGAATGTGTCATAGTATTGCTGTGTTCTAGTTAAGTGGTGGTGTATAGAAGAAAGTTAGTGTGGTGATGTGATATGGTGGTTTTCAGTAGGTGCTTGTGGTCGAGCGCCTTCATGCTCCATGCATTCATGCACTCCAATCATTCCGTGCATTCCAACCGTTCCATGTACTCCAACCAATTCCATGCACTCCAACCATTCTTGTACAATGTGCATTCCATGCCCTCTATCTGTTCCATGCATTCCATCCGTTGCATGTACTCCCTCAGTTCTGTGCATTCCATCCGTCGCAAGTGCTCCCTCAGTTCTATGCATTCCGTCCATCACATGTACTCCCTTAGTTCTATGCACTCCATCTGTTCAATCAGTTCCGTGCACTTTGACCGATCCGTGCACTCCATCGTTCGCACTTTTCATCCGCTCCACATTCTTTGTCCGCTCCACACTCTTCAACCGCTCCACACCCTTCATCCGCTCCACACCCTTCATCTGCTACCACGCACCCCATCCATCCCACGCACCCCATCCGTCCCACGCACTTCATCCGCTCCACGCACTTCATCCGCTCCATGCACTTCATCCATCCCACGCACCCAATCCGTCCCACGCCCCCATCCGTCCCACGCACTCCATCCGTCCCACGCACCCCATCCATCCCACACACTCCATCCGTCCCACGGACACATCTGTCCCACGCACTCCATCCGTCCCACGCACCCCATCCGTCCCACGCACCCCATCCGTCCCATGCACCCCATCCGTCCCATGCACCCCATGCGTCCCATGCATTCCATCCGTCCCATGTATTCCATCCGTCCCATGCATTCTATCCACCCTATGCACTCCATCTATGTCATGCACTCGATTCGTCTATTCCATTCATTCCTTTAATTCCATGCACTTTGTCATTTCATGCCATCTATCCGTTCCATGCACCCTAACTAGTCTCTACACCTCCACCTGTATCCAAGTACTTCTCCTTTCCATCCTCTCATCCACTTTATTCCACTAGTCTACTTTGTTCCTCTCGTCTATTTCATTTATTTCATCCATTTCCTTAATTTTATCAGCTTCATAGTTTTCGTCCACTTCACTCGTTCTATTCAGATTATCCGTTTTAGTTTACATTAGCGGTTATTAGTTTTCGATTACTCCCTCGAATCATGCTGCTGGATTGTTATTTATGATCATGCAGCTTTGGGCTAAGGTCATTGATTGCTGTTATCGACTTTGAGTTAAGAGTCTATTTTAGGGGAAATCCATGTTTTCAGTAATTTGCGGAAAGACATGAGGTCCTCAGTGAGTCGGATTTGAGGTGGAAGTACGTTTCACAGTGTGGGGGCCAGGGCTGAGAATGATGATCCACGTAACCTGGCTGAGTTAGTTTTTGGTATGACTAGGAGGCCGGCAGAGCTTGATTTTAGAGTGCGTTTAGGATGGTAGGGTTTTAGTTTGTCTTGAAGATATTGCAGTCCAGTTTTATGCATTGCTCGGTGAGAGATACATAAGGTTTTGAAGGTCACCCTTCGGGCAACCGGAAGCCAGTGCAGAGTTCTGAGCGCTGGGGAGATGTGATCTCTTGGGCCAAGCGCTAGTAGCAGTTTGGCAGCAGCGTTTTGTGCTCTTTGTAGTTTATTCAGTTGGTATGCGTGGACTCCGAGGTAGAGGGGGTTAGCATAGTCTACTCTTGACATAACAATTGATTGGACCGCAGAGAGCCTATTGGGAAAGGAGAGGTATGAAAAAATGTGCCTAAGGATTTTTAGGTGGCAGTGGCAGGACTTGGAGACGTTGTTGACTTGGAGCGAGAGGGTTAGGTCTGAGTCTAGGGTGCATCCAAGGTTTTTTACTGAGTTTGAGGGTGTCGGAGAGTTGCCCATGGCAGATGGCGAGGGTAGCGGGTGCGGAAGAAGTTCAGTGTTGCTGCATACCATGATTTCAGTTTTGGAGGGGTTTAGCAAGAGGTGGTTTGTGGTCATCCAGTGATCTATGTCGAGGAGGCAGGAAGCAAGGTCGTGTTGGCAGTTGGGTATTGAATACAGGAGTTTTAGGATTAATTGTGTGTCATCGGCGTAGTTGTAGCACAGGATATTGTGCGAGTGGATTATCGTGGGAGGGTGGACATATAGAGGTTAAACAGGAGGGCTGATAGGCATGCTCCTTTGGGAACTCCAGTGTTGACTGGTCGGGCGTGGTAAGCATAGGTGGAGAGTAGGGTTATTTGGTTCCTATTGTCAAGGAAGGATGCTATCCATTTGAGAGCGATTCCACGGATTCCCAGGAAGCGGAGGTGGTCAAGGAGGATTGTGTGGTTGATTGTGTCGAAGGCGGCGGAGAGGTCAAGAAGGATCAGTGCGGTGCATCCTGCAGAATCAGCAGTGTTTTTAAGGTAATCCCAGATTGAGTTTAGGGTGGTTTCGTTCCGTGTTGGGCTCTGAAACCTGATTGAGCGGGGTCTACGAGATTGTTGGCTTCGACAAAGGCATTTAGTTAAGAGTAGGCGGTTTGGTAAATGAGTGTGGCAGGGAACCTGGTGTTTGAGATGGGGCGGTAGTTTTTGGGCACGAGAGGGTCGAGGGAAGGTTTTTTAGAAGAGGCTTGACATGAGCAGTTTTGAACGCGTCAGGAAAAATTTCTGAGGAGAGGGAGTCGTTTATGATGGTTCTTGCGTGCTCTCCTGCACAGGTAGATGCAAACATTTCTTTGAGTGTTGTGGCTGGGCAGGGATCCAGCGGGGAGCCGGATGGTTTGCGGGCAGAGAGAAGTTTGAGAAATTGGTGAGTTGATATTGGAATGAAGGAGTCGAAAGTCGGTTGGGTAGGGGTCGCAGGCGGTGGGATGGCAGGAAGGGTGGGTGGATTGCCTGGTGGGAGTAAGAGAGCTAGTTTGTTGGTTAGAGAGTTTGTTCTTTTGAGAGCTGTGGTGTAAAAGTGTAGAGAGAGTGAGTCACACAGTGATTGTGAGGGGGTGGGAAGGGTGGTGGTTCATGATGGTTTGGTGACTTCGGCGATGATTTTGTGAAGTTCTTTGCTGGGGTTTTTACAGTTTAGGATTCGGGAGTTGTAATGGGCTTTTTTAGCTTTCTGGATTTCGGCCTTGTAATGGTGAAGGTGCCGGGCCAGGGTGGATCTGCTCAGGGCTATTTTGTCTGTCCACCATTTCTGTTCTAGGGATTTATATACCTGTTTAGTGGTCTTCAGTTCTGGTGTGAAACATCTAGGAAAATGGCCATGGCGAGGTGATGGTGTGCAAGAGGGGGGTGAGCGGGATTAGTGGGGTGTTGAGCCATGGGTTAAAGGTGTCGGAGGTTAGGAGTTCATTGGGTAGGCGGGTGGGGGGAGGAGCTTGAAGGAGTGCATCCGCTAGGTCGGAAAGAATTTTTAGTTTCTTCCAGCATTTGCAAATTTCTGGCTGCATTACCACTGTTTGTTGCCTTTATTATTTATTTATTGTTATTTATCTGTTTCTCCTCTGCTTCGCACTTTCCACCTCTCCCCCCTTGCATGCACTTGCGCGTTCTCAATGTCACTGGGCCTAGTAAGATCGCTGTTTCGTTCTCCCCTGTTCCCCTCCCTTGCCTTGTCGCGTTCTGAAACACTTGTGTACGAGCGCGATAGAAATAAAATATCAATCAATCAATCAATTTGCCTAGATTCTGAGGTTCTGGTTCGGGTAAGGGGAGCGGGTTGGGTAAGTGAATGGCGAAAGAGACAATGAAGTGATCTGACCAGATGATCGGGGTGGAAGGATTTAGATGTATCAGGTTCTGGGAGCTGAAGATGGCATCAAGGGTGTGTCCTTTGTAGTGAGTCGGCCCGTTTATGTGGGTATGGAGGTTAATCGGGTCTAGGCCATCAACCCGAGAGTTGCTCATAGGGTTGGTGGGGATGTCCAGCCATATGTTTAAGTCCCCTAGCAGAGCCAGGTTGGGATGGTTTAGTTGGACAGTAGCAATAGAGTCGCAGAGGTTGTTTGAGAATTGTTTATCGTAGCCGGGGGGTCTGTAGATGATTAGGAATCTGTGGGAGAATGAAGGGGGGAGGGATAATTTTATGAGGCGAGATTCGCAGGAGGGAATCGATGGCTGGTTGTCGATGATTGAGGCGTTGAAGTGAGACTTGAAAGCGATGGCTATTCCTCCTCCTCTAGAGGGACGGTTCAGAGGGATGAGGGAATAGTCCGGTGGGAAGGCTTCATTGGCGATAGGGGCAAAGTGACATGTTGATTGGATTTAGTTAGGAGGATTTGAAGGTGGGGTGTGGGGGGTTAGGAGTTTCAGTTGTGGTCAGTGAGAATTCGAGGAAGAGGAGTTTAAGGTAGGGTGAGGCGGGGGGGAGAATGGTGATGACTGAGTTTGGGAGGATGAGGAGGTGGGGCGAGACAGGAGTGGTGATGAGTACTGAAAGATTGAGGGAGACCAAGTACGTTTTCTCTTCAGTGATTTTGTTGTGATTGGTGTGTGAGAGAGGGCAGGGGGGTTGGAGGGGGAAAGGGAGGCGGCTACTGTTCTTGCTAGGGCGAGGCATGCAATTTTTAGGGAGGGGAAGGAGTGGGGTCGGGGGGATGATGGTGGGAGTTGATGAGGGGAGTGGGGGTGGATGGTAGCGGGACTAGGTGTGCTTGGGAGGTTACGCGGGCCGTTAGATAGGGGAGCGGGTATGATGATAGTAGACGGGTGGGAGGAGCAGTGGTCCTAGGATGGTTGGCTCGCCATCGTGCCCCTCTGGCATGGTGTTTGGATAGGGGATGTGGAGGAGGGCAGTATGGTTTGGGGAGGGGGGATGGGATGGAGGGTGGACCGGACGGGAGGGGGGCACGAGGGGATCATTTTTCGGCAGACCATGGTGGGTTGGGAGGACTCATGGTTTGGATTAGTTTGAACTGTGTTATAGTTGGCGTTCGATGATTTCGTTCACACCTTCGCACTTCAACTATACTGCCGGATGTTAGTTGTATACCCTCTCTATGGTTAACTGTACTATCGTTACTGATAATTTGCGCTTTCTAAATTCAACTATACCACCGGGTGAGATTATTCACAGTTTCTATATTCGACTATACCATCGGGTGAGATTATTCTCAGTTTCCAAGTTTAGCTGAACCACAGGGTGATATTTTTCACAAATTCTAATTTCAACTATACCACCGGGTGAGATTATTCACAGGTTCTAAGTTTAACTAAACCATAGGGTGATATTATTCACATATTCCAAGTACAACTGTACCGCAGGGTGATATTATTCACAGTTTCTGAGTTTCCGAGTTCAATTATACCACCTGGTGAGATTATTCACAGGTTCTGGGTTTAACTAAACCATAGGGTGATATTATCCACATATTCCAAGTACAACTATACCACAAGGTGAGATTATTCACAGTTTTAGGTTTAACTAAGCTACAGGGTGATATTTATTCACATATTCTAAGTTCAATTACACCACTGGGTGATATTATTCACACTTTCTAAGTTTCGACTATACCAAAGGGTGAGATTAGTCCCAGTTTTAAAATTCAACTATACTATAGGGTCAGATTGTTCACAGTTTCTGAATTCATCTATAACACAGGGTGAGATTATTCACAGTTTAAAAGTTCAACTATATCACAGGGTTATATTATTCGTAGTTTCTAAGTACAATTATACCACAGGGTGAGATTTATTTACCGTTTTCATGTTCACTATACCACAGGGTGGAGAATATTCAACAGTTTCTAAGATCAACTATATCGCAGTTACTGTTTATACTTTCGGAATGCAACTAGACCATGGATATGTTATTTAGGCAGCCTTTCTAAAAGCAACTATACCAATGTTAAGGTATTGGGTGGACTGTGTGAATGCAATTACACCACAGATATGTTATTGGGCGGATTCTCTAAATGCAGCTACACCACAGATATGCCATTAGGTGGTCTTTCTAGATGCAATTACACCACAGATATGCTATTAGGCAGACTTTCTAAATGCAACTGCACCACAGATATGCTATTAGGCACACTTTATAAATGCAATTAAACCATAGCTATGTTATTAGGCAGATTTTCTTAATGCAAACTAGACCACAGATGTGCTATTAGGCAGGCTTTCTGGGTGCAACTACGCCACAGAAAGGCTATTTAGGCAGACTTTCTAAATGCAACTACAGCGCAGTTATGCTATTAGGCAGACTTTCTAAATGCTATTGGGCGGAGTTTCTAGATGCAATTACACCACAGATATGCTATTAGGCGGACTTTCTAAATGGAAAATAGACCACAGATATGCTATTAGGCGGACTTTCTAAATGCAAACTAGACCACAGATATACTGTTGGGCAGGTTTTCTAAATTCAAACTAGACCACAGATATGCTATTCGGCAGACTTTCCAAATGCAACTGCACCACAGATATGCTGTTAGGTGGACTTTCTAAATGCAATTAAACCATAGATATGCTATTAGGCAGATTTTATTAATGCAAACTAGACCACAGATGTGCTATTGGGCAGATTTTCTAAATGCAAAGTAGACCACAGATATGTTAGTAGCCGAACTTTCTAAATGCAGCTACACCACAGATATGCTGTAAGGCGGACTTTCTAAATGAAACTAGACCACAGATGTGCTATTAAGCAGATTTTCTAAATGCAAACTAGACCACAGATATGCTATTAGGCGGACTTTCTAAATGCAGCTACACCACAGATTTTAGGTGGACCAGAGATATGCTATTAGGCGGACTTTCTAAATGCAAACTAGACCACAGATATGCTATTAGGTGGACTTTCAAAGTCAGCTGCACCACAGATATGGTATTGGCGGACTTTCTAAATGCAAACAATACCACAGATTTGCGATTAGGCAGACTTTCTAAATACAGCTGCACCACAGATATGCTATTAGGTGAACTTTCTAAATGCAGCTACACCACAGATATGCTATTAGGCGGCCTTTCTAAATGCAATTGAACCACAGATATGTTATTAGGCAGACTTTCTAATTGCAGCTGCACCACAGATATGCTATTAGGTGGACTTTTTAAATGCAGCTACACCACAGATATGCTATTAGGCCGACTTTCTAAATGCAATTGAACCACAGATATGTTATTAGGCAGACTTTCTAATTGCAGCTACACCACAGATATGCTATTAGGTGGACTTTTTAAATGCAGCTACACCACAGATATGCTATTAGGCAGACTTCCTAATTGCAGCTACGCCATCGAAGGGTATTATCTATCTCTAATGCACAATGAGCTTGGAAACCATTTATTTTTCACATGTAAATGTCCATACTTTCAAGCAATGTACTCTTCCAGAACCCAATTGTGGAAGCGTATTACCTACTGAGATTTCATGTGAATGATTTACAATGTATTGAGAAGAAAGTATATTTTTCTGTTCCTAACCAAGGGATGTTTTATGGTCTACATTAAATGAACATTTCTTTTAACTCTGAAGGTTATTATGTTGTGTGGGCAGTCTGGGATTCGAGCAAGCTCTGGCAGTGAAAAGAGCAGGTGGAAACTGCATTTATCAGAGCAGAGAGGCATCTTTGAGGTCTTTGGCATGATGGGAGGAAGGCATTTGTATACCTCTGTTTGAGTTCTACTGTCATGAACCAGAGCAAAGGAATGTTGTTATCACCTAGACTCGGGTGGGGACTACAAAGCAATATCATAAACCCTTGTGCAACCCCCTGCAATCTCATGAATAGCAGACAAAAACAGCAACATGGGCTAAGAGTGCCACCCCTGAAGAAATTCCACAATGCCTCTGCAGCTTAGAGCCAGGGATATGATCCCCTTTTAATCTTTAGATTGCATGAAACCAGTGTGAATGGGACCTTACTACCCGTGAAAGCTTCAGTGACTTGAGAGCATGAGTGACCTCTTTAGTCTACCTCCCATAGATTGCAGGCATCGCACTCTGAACCTATCTACCCTCTAGAGGCTATTCCTATAAGATGATACGGCCCAGTCCAAACCTCAGATCTCTTGCCAAGGACTGACATTGGGGCTGTGTGTTGACCTGGGTGCGCAGAAGATACCTGTCTGACTCCTGGTCAATGACTATTGAAGAGTGTAACGTATCATTCTCATCTCAAGCGCCAGGAAGCAGTACTCACTGTACAAGGCATGTCCGTAAAATAATTTAAAACATACATTTGAAGCACCATCCTGGAGGATGGGAACATGTACTTCAAAGTTTGTGTAAATCCACCCCTAATGCTATTCAGCTTTAAAGACTGTGAGGCTGGGGATGCCCACAGTGATAAAGAAACTGTGGCCTGGATGTCTTTTCGGTGTAATTTAGCTGCACTTCTCTCCATTTTGGAGAGACTGCTTTTTAAAATGGGAGTCTTCAACTTTGCAAGTCAAATGGAATAACTTTGGCTATTTTAAATTTTTCAGGGATTTCTCTGTGCATAATATGTCTCTTGACAAACTGCAGGTGGGCATGCACATTGGTTTTTGCCAGAGACACTGTCCGCACAGCATGGCTGCTATGGTATTATTAGTACTAAACAACTTAATGATATTCTAAAGAGAGTTTGGAAGGGTAAATTGCTGAGTGAACATGTTGCGTTTGAAGATGGTTATCCCAACGTACAGTGATATCACTGAGAAGGTGTATAAAACCTCTGCATAGGCACCCAACTCAGTAGAGATGCGAACAAATGAGTACCAGTCCCGTGGCTGATAATTTGTGTATAATATTCTCCACATAGCATATCAATTTACATAAATAAAGAGTCCTTCTTACCTAATATTGGAGGGATTTCGGAATTCGGGAGAAAATCGTTCAATATCAGCAGGCATACAGAGAAGCCCAGGACAACAGTGATCTTGAAGCCCAGCCTCTCGCCTCTTTCCATGGGTATGAACATGCTGGCAACGTCAACCAGGACCAAGAAACAGGCTGGGACGATCAAATTGATGATGTATAAAACAGGTGTCCTCTTAAGGGTTATATCCAAAAGAAGAGCCAACCTCATTTCAATCGAATAGTTAGCAGAGACATTTCAAGCGAAACACTCAGAATGTGATAGACAAACATCAGTTTCATGAGGAAAAGGGCCAATTAGAAATTATTTCATTCTGACTAGTGAATAGTGGTTGGCAAAATTACCACAGACAAAAAAGAAAAAGGTGAAATCCGCCTTCTGTCATTGGAGTAGCTGATTTTTTCGCGTTCCGCCACTCCTGTGTGAATATCTTTTTCTGCCCAAAATTCGAGTTTTTTGGGCAGTTTTCCTCCAATGAGGGGGCTGTGAAATGTTTTACAGCCCCCTAATTGGCTAAAATGTTAGGCAAAAATCTCCCAGAAATAAAATTTCAGGTTGGAAATTAACTGAATTTGGTGAAGCAAGTTGGTTTTGCACAGAATTGGCCAATTTCACTGCAGAGCGAATTTCGTCCATTCCTCCCACCCCTACTCATAAACATTTGCATTCAGATGTCAACATTCACTTCAGCCTTGGGTATGGAAAGAAGCAAGCAAAGCAATCCCTATTTTATGACACATGGGTTTTTAATGTTACTCTTAATTTCGAATTCTCCATTCCCACAACAATCTGGGTATGCTTTGGTATTGTAAGCCTTCTAACACATCCATTACTTATTTCTCCTGGTGTTAGATTAATGGTCTAAAACAATAGGGTATTTTCAATGCAAATGTCACCCTCTCCTGCACTGTAATCATTTTGCTGAATTTATAAGGATTGTGAGTGTCCCATAGTCACTAAGTGAGCCAGCTAATCATTTCCACCATTGCTTTCCTTGAACCCACCAGTCGAGAAAATATGAAGAAATCAAGCAAAGGTTTGGTAAAATATATTGCCATAGAAGAGCAATAGGTTTTAGAGAAGTAGTGGAGCAAAGCTCTTAAAATTATATAATACTCAAGTTTGTACCACAGTACCCATCAGTTTTATTGTGACACCTCAAATATGGCAGGGTCCAACAGAACATGTTGGTCCTGATAGTAACTTTAATTTGTATAGTTAGCAATTTGACTCAGTCTTGGAAATATTAAATATATCAAACAGACCTTTTAAAGACCTGAAATCACTGTAGCGGATTTCTTTTTTTGAATTTTTTTTATTTGGTTTATACAAACCTTTAAAAGAGGGACTACAAAGATACACAAAGAACATGAAACATAAATGTAAATACCAGCATGTGTTTTTTAGTTGCGATTTTACTCCGTCACATCTCCAGTTCGTGATTCATCAAGTTCCAAGAAACGCAAAAAAAAATAAACAACATAATCCGAAACCTCCTTCGAGTTTTTGTTCCAAGAAAGCTAGTGCCAAGTGAGTTCTTCAGTCAAGTCCGCTGCATGTAATGGACAGTAATGGTCCTCTAGAAAGAACATTCAGGCATAATTTAGCTTTTTATTGTGCCCACTAAACATCAATTGCCACCATTCATCACTGCTAAGAGTTTGTTGGCTTTCAATGATAGAGACCAGTCGTTTTGTCCTTTGTGATTAAGCAGTGCAAAACAGGACCAAATGTTTTAGAGTTTCCTCATGTTTGCTACAAAATATACATTTTAGGTCTTGGTTACTATTTTTGGACCAAGTGCTAAATCTTTCCTTGGTTTTGAAAGTATTTAGTTGAAATCGCAGAAATGTAGTTCTGTGATGAGGAGTTGGAAAGTATTCTACAATACTTGCACATACATTGAACCTTCTTGCTTCACATGGGACATCCTTCATTAGTCTTTGGCTTGCCCTTTGCTCTTCAGTTGTGATCCAGTCAAGCCTCCAAAGTTTGTTTTTGACTGAGTCAGGATTGTTTTGTAAGGTTAGGCAATCGGTTCCCAAGTTGTTTAATATGCTTTCACAACGTTTTGACCACAAATATAGTAGAGATCCAATGTTGCCGTTTTCCGGTTGGTGCAAGATTGCAAATTGGGGAGTAGACTCCTGCATTGTGATTTTACGATGTAGGGCTAATGTGTTCCAGCAAATGCGTGCATTGAGGGATAAACGCCCTAGTTCGTATCGAATGCACACAGTTGCCGTTCCCTTTGTAATTTGCAGAACTTTTGACCAAAATATATTTTCTAATGTCGGCCAAAGTTCATGTGCACAGCCCAATGCACACTCAGCTCCAAATATTAGGGCCGGGACTGCTTTTTGACTGTAGAAGTTTAGTACTGGTCGCAATGAAAATTTGCCATATTTTTGGTTGATAATGGAGGCTTGACATGCTAGCTGTCGGCACTTAGTTTTTGCTTTTTCAGACCAAGGACTGTCGCCAATGTGAGCGCTGATCTGCATCCCCAAATATCTAGTGTTGGTCACAATGTTGAGAGTTTCAGTTCCTAGTCGCCATTTAAACTGTTTCCCTTTAGTTCTGGATTTGGATCTCAGATTCTGTAAAACCAGAATTTCACATTTGTTTTTGTTGAAGCAGAGACCATTAACTTTTGCATATGTTTCTACAGCTTCCAGCTTTCGTTGAAGCCCAATCGGAGTGGCAGCCAAAAGAATGAGGTCATCAGCATATAGCAACCAGGTCATGTGGCTTCCATGTATTTTCGGTGGAAATAAGCACACATGCTCAAAGATCTGACCGATGTCGGATATGAACATGTTGAAAATAACGGATGCCAATGGACAACCCTGCTTGACGCCGCAGAATGTAAGAATTGTGGCAGAGAGGGTGCCAGTTTGATCCAGGCGAATCTTGATGTTGGTGCCAGTGTGTAGCTCTTTAATGGCAGCCAGGAGGTCCGGGGGGCAGTGCCAGTTCTTCATTTTGGACCAAAGGATTTCCCTGTCGATGCTGTCAAAAGCATGGGAGAAATCAATCAGTGCCAAGTGAACTTTGCCCTCTGATCTTATAGCCTCCATTTTCATTAGATTTAAGATCAATAGATTTAGCCCACACCCGACGCCCTTCACAAAGCCTGACTGTCGCAAATGTATGTGCTTGGACTCAGAGATCCATTTTGATAGTTTTTGTTGTAGCATTATGGCATACACCTTTCCAAGTATATCCAAATATGCTATTGGCCTGTAGTCGTGAGGGTTTGCCCTGTTCCCTTTTTTGAATACCGGCACTATCACGCACTTTTCCATGACATTGGTGATTCGCACTTTATGTTGATTCTGTGAAATAGTGTAAAACATATTTCAGACCATTTATCAGGGTTTTGTTTAATGGTATAGTTTGTGATCCCATCAGGCCCCGGTGCCCTAGAAGAGCTCACCTCATTTATAATGTCTAGAATATCACATTTCTTGAATTCTAGATTCCAGCGTGGCAGAGTTGGTAATTCAGGCGACCTCGATCATAGATGGCAACTGCTGTGTGTTGTATTAACTCTTTTGGGAGTATCTGAATTCACACTTTCCTGGTATTTCCTCCGGAATGGCTGATTGTCATTGTTATTGTTCTTTTCTTATGTGCTGGTGGACTAATAGCTGGATTGGAGCAGTTGTAGCGTATGCGATTGGCATATTTTATAAACGGAGACCCACACCATCTGACCTACATACTTTAAATGTGATATGTATGGTAGTGTGTTATATACAGATTTTGCCATGTGATACTTGTTAAAGCATTCATTTTAACACTGAGGGATGGTGAAAGATTGATGAGTGTGCAAGGAAGGGCTATGAAACTATCGGTGCCTACTGTACAAGAATGAACATGCAGTTCTGTATGCTTGAGTGTCAAGGCTTTTGATCTTGCTGTGGGTATTTTGAATTAATATCGAATTTTAGCACAGAGGTTTGCAAGAGGATGTTACTGTGTTTCGCTCACAATATATATGGATGGCTCTTATTTGTTGAAGCTATTCCATTTTGGACGGGATTGGCTGTTAATAGGTTTGCAGATTTCTGCTTACTTTACAGTACGTGATGTTATAATTGTATGAGAAATGGGGATTGTTTGGGTGGTTTAGATCTTGTGGGCATTTCTGTACATTTGGTTGGATACTATTGAGGTAAGGGAATATGTTGTGGGCTTGATAGTACTAATATAGATTTTCTTAGTTAGGGGTCTCAGGCCTAGTTGGTGTTTTAGGTGTAGAATAGGGAAGAATGATTGTAGAATTATATTGTTTTTTCTGTTGTTTCCTAAATGTGCTGGTGTGTTTTGAATTCTGAATGAATTCTATAGATGGATGGTAAGTGTTTAGTTCTGTATTATAATGGAGGTTGAGAAAAGTAAAAATAAAAAAGGGATTTCAAATTGGTCGTATTTAAGGATCACTTGGGTGGGAGGGGTTCATATTACTTAATAACAGCTCGCAGGGGATATATGTATGATTTGGGTCAGAGTATGGTTAGGTGATGGTTGATGGGATATGTAGCAAGTTTTGTTAGATGTTTTATGGATAGGGTTTTGTTTCTTTTTCTCTTTATTGCTGTATTTCTTCAAAGGGAGTATTGTAATGTAACGATTATATATAGATTTGGCATAAGTTCTGGGGGTTGTAGTCTAGCAATGTTTTCTTTTCTCTTTTGCCTTTGTTAGTCTGTCTGGGTTCCAGTCAGTTTTCAAGATGATTTGGTTGATGTTTGTTGTTCTGTGTGTGTGTTTGTGTGTCTGTTGGGTGGGGAGAGATTTTTTCTACTCTACATCATTTTACCAGTGTTATAGTCATGACTTTGCTTTTTGTATTCGGCCCATTGTATGTTTGCAATTTCCATTGATATGAATTATTGATTTGCGGATGGCGGGTGCATTAAGTTTTGTTAGGTGGAATGTCAAGGGGATGAATTGTCCTAAGAAGGGGAAAAATATAATGACAAAGTTGAGAAGAGAAAAAGCGGATGTACTCTTTTTGCAGGAAACTCATTTGACTGAACAAACTGGAAACATTTATGGGGCTTCAAAATATATAAAGGTCCTGTTGAACTTTTATTCGGGCAGGTCAAGGGGAGTAGGTTTGTTAGTCCGAAAATCCTTGGGTATGAAAGTTGAGAATGTTGTTATGGATGATGAAGGACGATTTATTTTTGTAGATGTTATATATGAAGGGAAACCTTTGACGTTGGGATCAGTATATAGCCCTTGTACTAATGATATTCATTTCTTTAGAACGCTAACTGACTGTTTGAAATCAATGAGGGGTGATATGATAGTTTTGGGTGGTGACTTTAATTGTGTTTTAAACGCTTCTTTGGATAGGTTATCTAAGTGCAGGTTTTCGGGTTCGACGCTGAGTGGTGTTTTTAGTGATTTCCTTGTGACATTTGATTTAGTGGATAGTTGGAGGTTACTGCATCCTGTTGATAAGGAATTTTCATTCTATTTTCCGGTTCATGATTCTTACTCAAGATTGGATTATTTGTTGGTGACTGATGTGATGGTTGATGATATTGTGAGTGTAGACATTGGAGAAAGATGTCTATCGGGTCACGCATTACTGAAGTTGAGACTTGAACGGGGGATAGTTAAGTTAGGTATGGATACGTGGAGATTGAAAATGTTCATTCTAAAGGATGAGAAAGATTGTGACGACATACGTAATTTAGTTGATCCTTTCTTTGTGGATAATTTGGGTTCTGCGGATAATCTAGTGGTACGGGATGCTTTTAAAGCTACATTTCGGGGAATGTTGATTGATTGGACTTCCAGGAAAAGAAAAGAGGGGGGAAAACGGATCAGCGATCTTGAATTGAAATTGAAGTCTATGCAACAAAAATATGCTCTGTCTGGTAATGAGGTGGATAGGTTAAAATTGGAAGAGGCTAGGGGCAAACTGAAAAAGACTTTAGATGAACAAATTGAAAAAGGCATGTATTGTATGTGAGAGAGGTTTTGGGAGGAAGGGGATAAGAGTGGTCGTTTATTGGCTAATAAACGGAAGAGTTTAATGGAGAGGTTGTTTATTCATAAGATTTTAGATGACACTGGAAATATAAAGGTTAAGCGTAGGGATATTTGTGATTGCTTTCAGGCTTTTTATGCATCCTAGTATTGGGACAATTCGCAACCTGATAAAATGGTGTTGCAAGGCATAAAATGAGCAGTGTCGCATAGCAATTTGTTACACAATTCTGTAGGTTTGCTAATCAAATGAACACTTGTGTAGAAAAGTTAGCTATTTAAGTTGCCCTCTTCAATTGAAGCACAGCTCACGCTGCATTCCTCTGTTACCCTCGGTGCTCTCTTCACCCTCTTTTCTCTGTTCAATTCAAGTGCTAATGGAGAGAAAGTGCAGCAGTACTCATCTCCTCCACTAAAGGCATGTTTAGGAGTGCTAGGCAAGAATTTCTTTTTCAAATAATTGCAAACCAGAAATAATCTGGATGATACTTTTATTAAGCTTTCTATATTCTGTCTGGCAAAGAACAGTATATGTGAACTTTATATCTTTTAAAAAGACAGTCATTCAATTCCACTCCTAAAGTGCTAGTGTTTACATAATGCATAATTACAGTATTGATACTATAAAACACTGCATCCTCTCCATGCTTTACAATAGGTTAGTGTATCAGAATTTCATAGTGTCAAATATTTCATTTTGTTTGTTAAGATGCATCATGTTGACTAGGGAACTTTTGAAAATGTACATGATCAAATGCTTTTGATGGCAAACCTAGTTCTGTAACCTGCAGTTTGCATACATCTTGCAACTGGTGCTCATCCCTTGATCGAACCCTACTCCTTGACATTCTATATTATCACCATGTTGCTTTATATCACATACCCTGAAAGTGAGATGACCACAAACTACAATATTCCACCTAGTTTGGCCAGTTATCTGCCTGCTATGCTACAGACTCTGCTTAGTCTTTCTTTCCTCTTACATATTGAATACACAAAGGGAATTAAATGCTTATGCAAAGTAGTGTTCAATAGTTCCATCCAGTCTGTAACTCTACAGATCTACTGCAATACCAAACACTGCAGTTAGCCTCTAGAGCTTGCTTTGCTTTGCTTTATGATTGTATTAGATATTACCACCTGCAGGAGACAGCTGGCCAAACTGTTTTCACAGCCTTTTATCATATCTATTTGTGTCCATTCATGCTGCAAACCTTTTACATTTTACAGACACTCATCTATGTCTCGCAAAGTCTTTTCACCCACTTGAGTAGATTTTATGAAGGGCGAGTAGCATTTACTAGAGATGTTGGAAACTTTTATTTAACATTTACTTTGCAGTATATGTCAAATAAACATTTCACTGTGCATGGCTGGCCTCTGGGTGGCACACAAGCCTGTTTGTAGTGACATGCACCATTCTACAGAAAACACTTTTTAAATGTGTTGTCCACCGTTGCTATGGGTCAAGTGCATTTCTCTTAGGTTGGATAAGTAAACTTAAGTTACCGACCTACAGGTCTAGCTGAAGTTTAAAGAATTTGCAAGGCCCGACTCCTCTCAATAATGTCTCAGGGGTACGCAAAACTGCTGTATTGTTGGTCATTTCATGTGTTTAGTACAAATAATCTCTGGTGACATTAACAATATTAGTTCAAAATTGCTAATGAAATGGGTCTGTTTACTAATCAAAAATATTTTTATGAGCAAACTCTGCTAATCATTTTTGTAAACTAATTTATGCCTTGGTGCTGAATGAATTTTTTGCAAAAATAGAAATGGCTATTTTATCTGTAGAGGGGAGAGAGGCTCTTGATGCTCCAATAAGTGAAAATGAGGTCGGTGGGGCTATTTGTCAACTTAAATTGGGTAAGTCGCCTGGTCTAGACGGGTTACCAGTTGAGTTTTATAAAACCTTTAGTTCGGCCTTGGTTCCAAAGTTATGTATACTTTATAATCAATTCTTTTCAGAAAGGAGAGTTTGTCCCTCTATGCGCGAGGCGGTTATTACGCTAATTCCAAAGGAAGGAAAAGATTCGGCTAAATGCAGTAATTATAGACCCATCTCTCTCTTAAATGTAGATTTGAACATTTTTTTACGAAGATTTTGGCTATTAGGCAGCAGAAGTTTATAGGGCAATTGATAGATTATTCACAGGTTGGTTTTATGGAAAATAAGTATGGATATGATAATATTAGAACCTTATTGAATATAATTGGCTTATCGAATACAGATTTTGATTGTTTTGTTTATGCTGAAAAAGCGTTTAACTTTGTTAATTGGTCTTTTTTTAAATTACACGTTAATTAGAATGGGGTTTGGTGCACATTTATTTTCTGAACATGCTTGGTGCCTTACAATATGATATCTCGGCTAAAATATGGGTTAATGAGGTGATGTCCAAGTCCTTTAAGATGTTTAGGGGAACTGGACAAGGTTGTCCACTTTCCCCCTTTTAACGCTTGAACCATTGTTGTCATATATTAGACAAGAGAGGGATATTCGTGGATGGAAATTGAAGGATGGTGAGATAAAGGTATTAGCGTATGCTGATGATTTGACGGTGGTGTTGTTGAATCCAATTGAAAGAGGGACACTGCTTTGGAATATGTTACAAGAGGTCGAAAAGTTGTTAGGTTATAAAGTAAATTGGGGAAAAACAGTTGTCTTTCCATTGAAAATGGATCCGATTAATAGAAGATTATTGGATTGGGATTATCAATGGGCGGAAGTGTCAGTTAAATATTTAGGTGTACATCTGGTTCGGGATATAAGAAGGACAGTGGATTTTAATGTAGACAAATTGAAAGAAATGTTATTGAGAGATATACGTAGGTGGAATAGATTGACTTTGAGTCTGTGGGCTAAAATAAATGCAATCAAAATGGTGCTGCTTCCAAAAGTGTTGTATTACATACAATCTCTTCCTCTAAAGTTTACTAAAAAGGTGTTGAAACTTATTGGTAGGATTGTTATGCACTTTTTATGGGGGATAGGTAAACAGCCAGGTATATTTCGGTGCGTAGTGTTAGAGATGGGGGCTTCGGTTACCCATTATCGGAAAATTACTACAAGGGGTTTCTTATAAAGAAAGCTTCCCATTACTTTAGAGATGTTGTGTGTCCTGATCCATTTTGGCTTTGGATGGAAAAAGAGAAGTTGAACCCGCTTCCTATTGATTGTTTATATTCTTATGGGAAGTTTCCGAAACCCAAATAGAAATTGGAGGCATTGGAAGCTTCAAAAACTGCTTTTGGGTTCGTTTATTCAGGGATGTGATCAAACGTTAGTTTTTTACAAGAACGCCTCCATTTGGTTAAATTTGGGTTTACAGATAGAGAACAAAATGTTGTATTGGAGGGGTTGGGCTAACAAAGGAATCCTGAAAATTGAGGATGTTTGGAGAGGTGATCAGATGGTGGCTTTTGAAGATTTAATAAGCCAGTATGGATTGGGCTATAATAAGATTAATAGGTATTTGTCCCTGAGGCAATTATTGGCAGAAAGGTATCTGATGCTTAGTGAACCATTGGGGGATTGTCCACAAGTATGTGTGCTGTATGGTGCTACTTCAAATGTAGTCTCTAAGTTTACTAAATTGCTACCTGTTCAAGAATGTATGCGGGTCTCCTGGCATCAAGTGGATTACGGAGTTGGATCAGGATTTATCAGGGAAGGAATAGGATAAAGTTTGGAGGACAACGGTGAGAGATAAAATGGATTTGAATTTGAGATATATTCATCAAAGAATCTTGGGACACATTTATTGGACTCCAGTGAGAATGAAGGAGAGGGGTTTGATGGATTCAGATTTGTGTTGGGGTTGTACTCGTTCAAAAGGAACTTATTTGCATATGTTATGGGAATGTGAACGGGTGTTTACCTTTTGGAAAGATGTTTTTGAGCGGGTTGATTTGGTGTTAGGTAGTCCATTGCCTCAGACTTTTCTGTCTGCGGTTTTCCTCTTGCATGGAAATGGGGATTTTGAAGACTGTGGGGGTGCTGATTGGGTTAATAGGGCATTGATGATGGTGGTAAAACATATTATGAAAGTATGGAATTCACAGAAAAAGCCACATGTTGAGGGTTGGTTGGTACATCTGCGCTTGTTGTCAAGATATGAAAAATCTCGTGCTTCTCCGTTTCATCGGGAGACTGAATATTGTGAGAGTTGGGATTCTTTTAATGATTTATTTGGTTAAGGTGTAGAGAATTTGAATTTGATAATTGTGGGGTTGGGGGTGGGGGGTTGATGTTGTAATGTTTTTGTTTGTTTGTGGTTGTAGTTTTTGGTATTTAGTATCAATGTTGGTGCAGGGGGTTGGATTTTTGGAATGGTTTCTAATGGGGTTATTAATATTTGTATATTTGAGTTTTTGCTTACAATTATCTATGCTTTGTGATTCTCACTGCCGATGTATTAAAATGTTGATTAAAATTAAATAAAGATTAAAAAAAAAAAGAAAGTCCTTTTTTGCTATAAAGCATGCTGTAATGTATTATCCAGTCTGCCTCAGATACTGTGTTGGTCTGGAGCACAGCTTGTGTTGCGCTTTCATTGCTGATTACTTTCCAGAATTCACAGGAATTTTTGTTATTTAGTTTTTCCATCATGAGTTCTGAATCATTTTGTAACATGATCACCTGATGTGATTTTATCCAGTTTTTGTATCTTTGTTTCACAAGTCTCTTTTTTTTGCGTACTCAACGCAGTCGTCGTCATGCAGCTTTCTTAACTCTTGTCGCATCATTCTCATCCGCCTGCAAATTTCAAGGTCGAATACGTGTTTAGATGTGAATTTGCTATGTTTTAGCCCTTGGTTCTTCTCAGTAAATTGAGTTAGCAGAGTTCCGTATTTGACCTCAGATTGTTGATCGCAGAATTTCTTTGTGATGAAGTTTATTTCAGAGTCGTTAAGGTAAAGCTTCAGCCTGTTGGATGCCACATTGAAATTCCAATGCCATTGGGTGTTCTTTTGTTTTGCATCAGTGTTAAGAGTCATCTTTACCATCTTATGGACACTGTGCAATGCATCTAGGACTTGCATTTTAAAGACCTGAAGATCACTGTAGCGGATTTCAATAATTTGTCAAATTTTAAACATTTGGGATCTAAAACCTCTACAAAAGATGCTGTGAAATTATTAGTTGAAGGAAATGCATTGCTGCTCCATCTAAACATAATTTCACACCTTGCAAGACAACATTCTCCAACGCAATTCAGGTTGCATCAACTTCCAACGCTGGAGATTTTCGGTTATTTGATGGGTATAAAACGACCTTTAAGAATGTGCTTGTTGCTAAGGAAGTAACATGATATAATCATTATGTTATCTGATAACAGTCTTTCTGGTCATCAAGCAGTCTAGAATAAAGTATTTGGAACACATTTACATGGATTGCAATGTCGAAAATAAGGAAGGCAGTGTCGAAAATGAAGAATGCATGGATGATTTGTGCTTCAGGGGAGTCCGGGTCAGTCTGTTTGGCCAAAGTTATTTTTGTAAGGTTTAATTTTGAAGAAACTACTACAGATCTTAAGAGTGAATGTGAAAAATGAATAACTTTGTTTGAACTTTATGTAAATATAATGGAGTCATTGTAGGGGTAATTTTCATTCCTTTATAACTATTGGTACTTGAAGCCCTTATCCATGGCATAAAAAAAGCTTAAGTGTGATGCCCACACTTACATCACGCACCACATTCTTTTTTTTTTTAATCTGTTTATTTTAAACCAAGGCAGGAAAACAAGTACAGTTATACATTAATTCAACATTTCAATCAGAATCTTCCCTCCCCCAGTCCCCCATTGTGGATGCCGGCCTGGCTTAGAGTCCCAAAAGTTGGTGTTCCTCCATCTCCTTTTTTTATCCCTCGTCCCCCTCATCGGGTGTATTCCCGCTATGTAGAATCCTTCTGGCCGCTGGGGTTTGTACGTGAGAGCCGGGAATTTTAGGTCATAGTCATGAAATGGGCCCCAAATGTTCTGAAAGCGGTGTAGAAGCACTGCCTTAGCCGCTGTTACCTTTTCTGCTATAAGGATATCCCATAATTTGACCCATCAAAGGGGCAGGAGTGGGCCTTCCTTAGATCTCCAGGAACGGGCAATCGTTATTCTTCCTGCTAGAAGGCATTGGGACAGCAGCTTGGCTTTAGGTCCCAACCTTGAGTAAATTCCAGGGACCGGAGCACCTAGCAAGATAGTTTCAGCCTCTAGTGGGAGCGCCGTTTCAGTAATTTCTTCAATGATATCCAAGCACTGCCTCCAAAATTGTTGGACTTTTGGGCATGTCCACCACATGTGAAGGAAGGACCCCGTGTGTCTGCATTGTCTCCAGCATGCCGGGTCAAGAGTTTTGTTCATGTGGTGGAGCCTCAGGGGAGGATAGTACCAGCACAGCAGTATTTTGTAGGCAGATTCCCTGTTGGTGATGCAGGCTGAAGATGAGTAGGCCCGAGTCCATATGTCCGCCCACGTCTGGTCCTCTATGGGGTGACCTAGGTCTGCCTCCCATTGTGCCAGATAGCAAGTTCTGGAGGCGAGGACATCTCCCTGGAAGCGTTTATATAAGGCTGAGATCTTACCTCGGGCCGGGAGATTCATCAGGGTTAGTTCCAACGCCGTGCGGGGGCGAGTTGCTGCGTGACGAGTTTGCGGGTGGAAGCACCAATGGCGAAGCTGGACATAGGAGAACCTATCTGTCTCTTGAACCTGGAAGGCTTCTTTGCATTGGCTGAAGGTGCGAGGTTCCCCCCCACAAACAGTTGTCCCAGCCACTCAAGGCCCCCTGCAATCCAGTTTTTAAATTTCTGAGGATTCATACCGGGCGAGAAGGTTGGGTTATGGAATATCGGTGATGAGGGGCTCGGACCTCTGGGAATCCCTTTGTTCTTTAGGGCTTTGTCCCAAATGTCTATAGTGTGCTTGGTAGCTAGCAATAATCTTCCCGTCTGCCGCGTTGGTGGCGGAATGTGTGGGAGAAAGCGTAGAAGGAGGGGTAAGCGAGATTGTTCAAGCTCCACCCATCTCGGGCGACCAGAGGACATCTGCCACGCTTTAGTATTTGCTAATTCAGCTGCCATCTGGTATCCTTGAAGGTCGGGTACCCCCAGGCCGCCTAGTCTTGCATTACCTAGCATTGTTCGTTGGGGGATCCTAGGTTTTTTCCCCCTCCAAATAAATCGTAACATGTTCCTCTGACGAAAGCACCACATTCTTGAGATTAAAGCAGCTAATGTAGAATTGTAATTGTGATGTATCAACCACTTTACTGCCTTTTACACCATTTGAAAATTCCGAAGCAAAATTAAAAGCAGTTTTGCCGTGGACATGGATGACCAAATAATCTGCAATTAAATCTCAAGGGGGGAGCACTTTTTGTATTATGATGAAATGTCATACAATGTATTCAAGGTTTTCTAAACCAAAAATAGCTACATTTAAAAAAAGGTAGTACTTCCAAGCAGACACTTATTTGTGCCCAGGAGAAATTTGGCCTGATACCAAAAGGGCCATTATTTACCAGATAAATAACACTAATTTTCTAACATATATATAAAGCTTATTGTAGAGGGGGAAATCATGCACCTGGAAGCGAACAGAATAAGGAAAGAAAAACATTCAGCATGTGTCAAGGCAGCAGATTTGTGCACCAGACACCTGCTTTTCAAGATCGATCTAATGAGGGAAAGAAAAAGAGCAGTAATGATCCAAAGGGAGTGGAACAATACACCATTAGTCCAGTCGAAACCCCTTAACCAAATAATCACATTCAAGAAGTGGGAGCTATAATTTATTTTATTTAATCACAAATGGGTCATTTGAATGTGGTATTAATGAAAATTAATGAGCTGGCACATGTTTCGTGTCATCTAACGCTTTATCAAGGCTCCAAACAGTCTGATAACAATAGCACATTATTTCAATAGTATTACATTTTGTTGCAAGAAAGTATGTTTATGGGCAGATATAAAGATAAAATAATAAAGAGTGAGAGAGGAAAAGAGTAAGCGAAAAAGAAAGGGTAAGACCCACAGTGAAAAAGACAACCTTTTTATAATTGATATTTCTTTTTCACAGTGATATAGTTGCACATTTATTCAATCATCTCTGAAATATTTAAACAAACATTATAAATATATCTTTGTAGTGCAAAATAGTCATAGATGTTTGTCTTGGCTCAAGCTTTTTCATTAATACCCAGGCCCTTTATACAGAACTTTCCTAGGATTAATGTACATTGGGAACTGGCCATGTGCGCATCCATCCTTACCCTGAGAGCTGACTTAAAAATCAGCATGGCACCAGACCATCTATCCACTCATCCAAAATCTGTGGATGTTTGAATCAGTATATTTGCTACAATGTTGCAAACATGTTAATGTTAGGGTGCGTGTAGTGAAAAACGTAATGAGAACCAAGCCCATTGTGCATTATGAGCTTAGTGATTCAACCAGACATCCCTATTCTTGTGTTTGATTTTATGCAAAGCAGCTGGAATCCTCACTGGTGTATTTTGCCCCCTTCTCCTTTCTGATTTGGGTATTAGGAACAAGTAGAATAAGAAGTATACCAGACGGTCCAGCAAGGAATATTAGCCTTCTATCAGATACAAATGCATAGCGTTATTCTAAGGTTTCATAATGAGCTTTGCTCAGCAAGACAAGCTTAATGTTCCTATTATGGCTGCAATACATGCTAGAAGCGATCATTAGAAATTAATATTGTTTTTTTTTTTAAATAAGCCATTTCCAATGTTAGCTACAATAGACAGAAACTTCGAGCGAGAAACAGAGAGACAGATAGAGAAAGAGAGCGCAGAGAGTAAAAGAGAGAGAGACCTAGAGAGAAGAGAGAGGAGAATGAGATATTGGCATATGATGCACCATGCACAGCTAATATAATATTCAATCTCTGAAGAAATAAGAGAAATTAGAGCTTCCACATATTGAATCGGATTATTTGATTGAGGGATCTTGACATAGCATGAGAGTCCCGCTCTGTGCAAGATACCTACAACTGTACATTTAATAGGCTAAGGCAGGGATCCCCAACCTTTTCGGTGCACTGAGCAAAATTTGCATATCAAATGAAATGGTGAGCAACATCCATTCTTCGACTGAACAGTTGCTGGAAAAAGTTTTGCAGTACAAATGTGAAATGTAATAAACCTAATACTGTTAGCAGAACATTTTAATTTACTGTACTTAACAGCTATCTACACAATGTCCAATTGTAGTAAAGGACATTTGCATGGCCTTTAAACTTCATTTGACATTATGTGGTTGTTTACAAGAAATGCTGAGGAAATTGAATGGTCAGTAGGACATGTTTAGGCAGATAGCATCAGTCAAGTTGTTCAAATATATAGTAAGGCTAAATAAACATTACCAGGGGCTTCGGGTTCTCCAGCAAAACATTTTAAAGACATTTAGTGCAAATGTTTGGACAGTAAAATTGGTCACAAATGGAGCACTGATTTTCAGGTGTACTTTGGGTTTTTGCCTGGGATTTTCCGGGATCTTTAGAGCAAATGGTGCATTGATAAGCATACAAGAACAGTAATACTGATCCTCGATAAACGTGGACATTTTTTTCTTCAGGAATGTTATGAAAACTTGCATTTCTGATTGAACAGATAGTGATCACTATCCTAAAGGTAATTTTACAATGGTCAGGAGTAGGCACCATGAAGAATATGTTTGACAATCAGAGGGGCTGGTTGGCGATGCCTAAGCTTGACAAGGAGGCATTGGAAAGAATTACGAATTCACAAGAAATTAAAATATATTCTCTTTAAACTATTAAAGAGTTCAGACGCTACAAAGGAAAGTGTCATTTTGTTTGAGTCTTTGGTTGAAACTATCTGAGAGAGAGCTATTGACAAAGGGCATCCCCCAGTTCAGGAGGCCCATTTTATAGAAAGGGGATGCCCCATGGTTTGATGCAGAATGTAGAATCTCTAAATGAAAATGCAACCATGATTTAATGAGTGGTGTGTACATAACCGGCAAGATTAAAAGTTTCAAAGGGGCGTATAAAAATTGCTAAAAGACAAAAAAGGGAAACAATGGGAGCTTTTAGAAAGGAGAATGTTTTACAATGACACCAAATAGTTGTATATTTAAGGAAATTGTCTATACAGTCATTATGCCATCTGCTTGGACAAGTAGTCCTTGGACCACGCCCTCCCCCCCTCCCCCTGCCCTCAACACACTTATCGGTCAATTTCTTTACTGGACATTGCCAGGAAGATAGTCTGCAAATGTTTGTTGCTCAGACTGGAGGAGTCACAATATATTGAAGCCCTTCCAAGCTGGTTTCAGGGGAGGGCTTAGTACTCCCTAACTCTTTGCACCATCATGGAGAAATAGGATTGAGTAATACTGGTCATTAAATGCTAGGATTTACAGAACACTTCACTAGGGGCATTGGAGTGTACCTCCTATGAATTTGTTTGGCATCCAATGGCAAATAGTGCATTTTAAACCATCTGGGACCTTTTACATTGGCGAAAAGCAGTTAGCAATAAGAATAACATTTTTCTGAAGGATTTGGAGCCTCTTTTCGCTGCCCAAAAGGGAATTGGCACAAAAATTAGTGACAGATATTGGTAAAAACTTTGAGCATTTGACGTACAAAAGTACAGGAAACTTTTTGTCGAATCACTCTTTGACCTCCGCGACTTGAGTAAAGTAACAAGTTTTGGTAGTGTCGCAATGGTGCGTGCATTAGGGCGGAGACAAAGAGTTCCCCTACTCCGCTTGTCAAAATTGGAAAGGAATTCTGCACACATCAGTTACTGCGTCACAGTAGAAATTAGATTCCAATGCGTTGATCCGGTTGACATATACAATATTTTATTAATGGCCCTTTGTGATAAACACTCACAAAGTGCCATTAATAAAATATTGTATATGTCAACCAGATCAACTCATTGGAATCTAATTTCTACTGTGGCGCAGTAACTGATTTGAGCATTTGACGACCACTTCATTAATTGGCTTGTACATTTAAATGTATTAAAAGTAACCTAATTGGATCTGAATAAAGGACAAATAAATTATGAAAAATGTGGCATGCATTTGCATTTGCTTATCTTCCCATTATGCACGAGTATCAAACAATGACAATTTTTCCACTTGGACAGTATGTAATAATAAATATAGGTGACACTAAAAGTAATATTTCTGATAAATATAATGGAAAGTGGCATCAAACACGAACCTCACTTGTACAAAAAGCAGTGCATGTAAATTAGTTAATAAAGGAAAGTAGGGTATGAATGCCACTTATATGTCTATTATGCTCCTACTAGCAGTACAAAGGAACAGTTTTCTCTGGGGCACAAACACAGGAATGTGCTTCATTTATTGCGTTCATTAATACATTACTCTGTTGGGCAAAGTAGCTGAAGATGACAGGCTTTTAACAATTATACTGATATAATAAGTAAGGCCATTTACTGAAAAAATATGTGCATGGTGGTAACAAACTCAAATCTTGCATCTGCAAAACTAAACCAACTAGAACCACAGCAGGCTCATTGTCCAACATGCTCGCACAGTCCAGGACTCTGTCCTGGCTACATTGCTACTGAGGTCTGCTCCCTTCATCACCACTTCTAGGCCTCCACACCATGGCCCAGAGCAACTGGCGAGCAACAATTTAGGGTGCCGAGAGCAACATGTTGCTCCTCAGATACATGTTGGGGATCACTGGGCTAAGGCACCGCCCAAGGTCATCTGAGTGTCTTTTCTGTGGGCCATGAATCAGAAATTGGTTCCAGTGAGAGATGAGAAGAACCAGTAAATAAGTACAGCATTTATATAGCAGTCGGATATAAATACACATCAAACATGGCACAGACTCAAAAAACTTTGTTTTAATTTATTATTAGTGCATTGCAGTTCGATTGAACTTTTAGCATATTTATTAATATAGCAATACAGTTATATACTGTGCATCATTCAATATTCAATTCAGATCATACTACGAAATGTATATGTTTGACTGTCTGTAACATGTGTACCGTGTGTAACCACTGCTCTTCGTCTGCCAATTAAAAATAAAGTAAAAAAAAATGTAATACATATATGTTTTTAAAATATTAGTACATAATTCAAATACATATATTATCCAGCTTCAAACGTATTTCAGGCCATAAGTATGTATATCATACATTTCAAACAAATTTCAAACTTTAAAAAAAAACTTATTTCAAGCTCTTCAAAATCGTTCATTAAAATCTTTAGTTTATGAACATATATTAATACAAAATCATGATATTACACTAATTAAATTTTTGTCGATTCATTATTACAACTTCAAATTCCAATTCCATCCCAGTCCAGTCCTCTTAATAACAATATCACACATTCTGCTTAAAGCAATAGTCAAAGACAAATGTGTTCCAACCAGGTATCTGTGCGAGAACATTTTGGATTTAATGTGCTCAAAATTATGGCTGACTGTGAGTGGTAGTACATTTGATTTATTTTCAACAGCTAGAAGACATGCTGGCAATGCTGAACTGTCAGTAGTTAATTTAACAATTATCTATTTTATATTTTATATGGTTACCAAATATATGAATGTATTTGCTGTTTGGGTTATGGTTTTACACCTAGATTGCTGAGGACCGATCAAACACTATGTGGTGGATCGGTTTTATGTCATGAATTCGAATTGACCTTTAATGAGAATAGGCTTCATTTATTTTTTTATTTTTTGTTGATTATTTCTTATGACCTTATTTTTTAAATGGTGGTTTCCACCCCATATCCATCATGCCACTCTTCAACATACCTCGATTTCTCCCCCTTCAAGCGCTCTGTACCCTTTTTTCACTTTTTATACCCCATCCCGGCTTACACACTGATTCCCTTTGCCAACACTCATTTTCTCATTGGTGGTGTTCAATTTCTAGATTCTCAATGGACTTTTCTAATTGGCGACTGTACATGGTTGAATCATGTTTAATAATATGGAAATGAGAGACCATCTAGCGACCATAAGCTCAGTATAGCGTATATGATTCATTGCCTGCCTTCACAGAAAAATACACATGTATCATCTGAAAATCACATTTGAGTGAATTGAACATAGATCCTTTTTTAACATTAGAGGTTGCAGATTTATACCACAGAGCAATTGTTCCTACTCTGGGAGGTCGGAATTAGCACAGTAATCTCAGAACAAAGGGATAACACTCTCTGGGTGATGCCCTTTGATTATAGGGGCAACAAAACCCTAGTCGGTGAGGTCAGCGTCTATGGGGCATAATGCTGAGTATAAAGTCTGTTGAATTTGCTTTTAAAGTGCTTTTGGGATCTTCTACTCCTTGCCAGGAATCGTCCGTCAGTAGCTAGGTATACAGTCTCTCCATCCTGGTGTTAGCCATTGTCCTCTGAAAACACAGGAATCCCAAATCCTTCCAGAGACTCTAAGCTCCATAGCGAAATAGTCTCTCTCTCTTTATCCTGACACAGTAGACACATGCATTCATTTGCATGATTTGGTGATCCTCTCCCAAGCTGCAAAGGAAGGCCCCCCGGAGAATTTACAAAGTGGAAACCCATGTACGCGGGTGATGTGTGCTCCACTCTTATCTGAATCAACCCTTGATCGTCTACTGACCGCCAGCAGCTGCAGTAATTTCGATGACATTGAAGCAGGATTGAAACAGCAAAGGAAGGGAACTATCTATCTCTGTGCTTTATATTTACCTTCCCATTCTAGCTTGTCTTCCCTGGCAACTGGCATATCAAGCTTTCATACAGGGTGAGGCTTGGCCGGGCACCTAGTGTACCAGCATCCTCACTGCACTTCTCTAATTCTTCAAAATGGGAAGATGGAGCACGTTGCAAGTCACTGTGACTCAACAAAAAGGGTAAACAACACATAATGTGCTTTGGAAATCCCAACCCTCATTTCTGTTCTTGCTGTCCAGCCACTGCACAATGAAATGAAAACCAATTAGTAGCCACAGATGTCAAGTTCCAGGATATATAATGCCCGGTACTCTGCTGTTCTGGTGAATAGGCTTTTCAGTCCCCAATCCAGAAAAACTTTCATCAGAATTGCAGTCCTTGCAGCCCCAAATTACGAATACTATATTGTACTGCCACATGTATTTCGGTTGCTGCTCAAGTTCAAAATGTATGCACGTCCACTTATGACGTTCCAATCCGTTTCAATCAGTTAGAATTGCAAATGTATGCTGATGACAGACAGATGCAGAACAACAGTGCATCATCTTTGAATGTCTCATGCACATCCACCATATTATAAAGGAAAATGACCTAGACCCAAGTAGCTTTGGGAATGGCTCTTACACTGTTGGAGAAAATAAAGAACTTTGGAGTCTGGTTCAAGGCTATTGCTCTTTTTCCAAAACAGATAGGAGATATTGCGAAAATTACCATCGATCAGGTCCTTTTGACCAGAAAAGTCTTCCAATTCCTTCAAACTAATCAACAAATCAGCTTTCTTCAGAGTGCCAATGGGCATACAATAACGTCAGACAAATGAGAACAAGGCAGCCGCATAATTTTTTAAAAAAAACTCTATAATTTCCAAGAAAATGCAAACGCATTACAAACATAGGTAATAAAGTCAGCAAGAAGTGTTATAACAGTTCAAATAGTAACTTTCTGAAAACTCTTTTTTATTAATTTCCAATGATACACAACAATATTCCCCATCACGCCCCCTTAGTTCCCACCTTACCCCCTCTCCCCTACTCCCCTTGGCATCCATGGAACCTGTTGACCCATTCAGAAACCATCCGTGTCCTCTCCGTTAGTTAAAGTCCAAAAGTCTTAATCGCTGGAGGCACCATTGGGCTCTATAATCCGCCCTTAGGAATGCCAGAACAATATTCCCCATCACCCCCCCTTAGTTCCCACCTTACCCCAGTCACTGGCGAATGGTGGTAGGTTCTTATTCATGGCGTATATTGCCCATTCCTCGCCCCTTCCCCAAACACCTGGGTTTGCGAGTCCTGCACCTCCCTCCAGAATGATTCTATCTTAGGACACCTCCACCATATGTGGGATCTGTTCCTACTTCCTCACAAAATTCTCCAGCAGTCTGGCACAACCCCAGGCAAGGTGTGCTGGGGTAAAATTCCATCCCAGTAATATTTTATACCAACATTCTTGCAATTGGGATGCCCTGGCCATCCGTGGTATTAGTTTCCACAGTCTCTCTGAATCCTCCCTGGTAAATTTCCTTTCCAATCACCCTCTGCCAGCGACTCATATAGGTCCATGACTCTCGTTGGTTAGCTTCGCTCAAGATCCTATAAAGGTTCAATGCCATGCCTCTAGCTCCATCGTGTGTTGTGAGGAAATGCTCGAATGGGGTGAGTTGTTGGGTGCCCCCACTTTTACCCCTGTGTTTTGTAACTAGTGCCATAGTTGCGAGTAGCGCAGCCTCTCATTTCTCCCACTCCGAAACATTCTTTGCATTCTATAAATGACCTGACCTTTGCACCTTGTCTCGCAACACCTGGCACCCCCCTTCCCGCCATCTGCCAAATGCTCCCTGTTCCCTTCCTGGCGTAAATTCTGGGTTCCCAAAAATTGGGGTAAGCAGAGATGGGAAAGTCGTGATCCCATATTTCCCTACAAGCCTCTCCCACGTGTCTGCTATCAATCTTGTGATCGCACTCAGGTACATGTGCTTTGGTCTGTGTTGGCGTGGCAGGCACAATACCTCCCTCAGCTCGTGTCTAGCTATCGCTCGGTCCATAATTACCCACTGTTTTCCCTTTTGATCGGAAAACCACTCCCTTGTAATGCGCATATGGGCTGCCTCATAATAGAGCCGAAAGTCGAGGTGTGCCATCCCTCCCTCCCTCCTTGGGGCTGCCAAAAGGGCACAGCTCAACCTTGGCCTCTTCCCCTCCCATATAAAATCGCTCATGAACCTTCCCAGTTCCTTGAGGAAGCTATTCAGGGCCGCTGTCGGTATTGCTTGGAACAGATATAGTAACCTCAAGAGCGTCACCATCTTAATTTCTGCCATTCTACCCACCCATCAGACCCTGAGATGCTTCAATTTTTGCAAGTCTGATTCCCTCACTGAGAGCATGGATGGGTAGTTAGCCACATACCATTCCAATAACAGTGGCGTGATCCGAACTCCAACGTATTTGATCCCTTCTGACTTTCACGTGAAAGGTGAGGTTCCTTTCAACAACTCTACCTCGCTTCCCCTTACTGTGACATTGATCAATTTGGACTTCTTAATGTTGATTCTAAGACCAGGGGCCTCTCCAAAGCTCTCTTTGCAACTCCCTCAGGTCCTCAGCAACTCCCTCAGCTTTGTTAGTGTTAAAAGCATGTTGTCTGCAAAGACAGCTACTTTATGTTGGACCCTGCCAAAGGGTACCCTGTGTACCTCCTTAGATTCCATCAGTGCCTGCAGTAGCGATTCTTAATATATTGTATAATGCAGTGGGGAGAGGGGGCTTACCTGCTTGGTTCCCCTACTTAATTGAATGACCCGCAACGTGGTACTGTTGATAAGGAGGCAAGCCTTTGGTGTCTTGTAGTAGGCCTGTACCATTCGTAGGAAATCCTCTTCCACCCCCATCCTTTCCGTTACTCTAAACAAGAAAGTCCACTCCACCCTGTCAAAAGCCTTCTGGGCATCCAGGGATAGGAGGATCGATGGTAGCCCTGGCTTGTAGGACTTCAATAGTAAGTGTGCAGCACCCCTGATGTTATCAAATGTCTGTCGCCCGAGTACAAAGCCTGATTGATCATGGTGGATCAGGCGTGGGAGATATGTCTCTAATCTCTTGACCAGGATATTAGTGTATATTTTAGCATCAACATTTATCAATACTATTGGTCTGTAGGACGTGCATCTGGTGTGGTCTTTGTTAGGCTTGGGGATTACAGTTATGTTTGCTTCCTCCTTATAGGCCGAGATTCTCCTTGTCTCCCGAAAGTGATTGAATAAGCTGGATAAATAAGGGGCCAGGACTCCCCTGTATATTTTATAAAAAGACGCTGTAAAGCCATCCGGTCCAGGCGCCTTGTTTGGGGAGAGACCTACTATTACCTTTCGAATCTCTTCCTGCGTGACCTCCCTTCTGAGTATTTCCCTTGCCTCCCCTCACACCTAGGAGAGTTGAATCCCCTCCAGAAATTCTATTTGACACTGGCTCGATGGGCTCTGAGTCCTGTATAGGTCTGTGTAATAGGCAGAAAAGCATTTCTGGATTTTCTCCGTATTGGAGTGGCGGATCCCCTGTTCGTCCATTATGGCTACAATAGTTTTGTCCTCTGCCGCTCCCTAAGAAGGCACGTGAGAAGCACGTCCACTTTGTTGGCTTGTGCGTAAAACTTGTGCCGCGCAAATAATAATGATCCCTCCGCTATTTTAGTCTTAAGTATGTTAAGTTAGCCTAACGCCTGTCGCCTGTCTGCATTCCTTCATTCTTTACTTTGGGGGTGTCTCCCCTGCTCGACGCCTTACCTCCTCCACCTCTCCCTCTAGCTGAGGCTCAAGTAGTTTCAAATGACTTTGTACTAACTCTGCACTGCAGAAATACACTTTGCACAGTTCCATGAATCAGGGTTTGTGTCGGCAGTGCAAAGATACTTTTCAGCAGTGCAAAGGCACTTTGAACTGTGCAAAAAATCCATGAATCGGGTCCACACTGTGTAAACACAATGGCTTATTAAATGAGCCATCACTTATAAATTGCTCCACTTCATAGAATGTCAACACAAAGAATGAGGGGCACAGGGGGTGTGACTTCAGAGCATCTCACACGCTTGTGTTTGGAATATGTATTCCTTTGTTTGCATATTCTGAACGCATCACAGTCATCTACAAGTAAGCAGAGAGCAGCCTGCTCGGTGGGCCCCTTTCTGCACCCTCCTCCTGAGCTATTTAGCACTGCACCCTGGGCTGTTGCCTGCTCCGCCCGGACCAAGAAACAGGCCTGCGTTGAGAGACCGTGCAGCTGACCGGCCTGGTACAAGCGATCATGGACTCTAGACAACTCACTTTCTCAGCTAGGATGGCTTCCTTTCCATTCCCAACTTAAATTTCACTTCCTTTGTCTGGTCTTTAAATCTCTTCACGACCTTGCTCCTCCTTACCTCTCCTCTCTTCTCTCATTTTATACCCCATCTCGCTCCCTTTGTTCTGCCGATCTCTTCTTACTTTAAGTTCCCCCACCCCCTTGTGCCTCCTCTCGTTTCCGTTCCTTTCAGCTACTTGCCCCCTTACACTGGATCCCCCTACCTTTCTCTATCTGTTCCTCCCCTTCCTATTCTTCCTACTGCTCCTCACTGAAATCACTTCTTTTTCATTCCCCTCCCTGATCCCCTTCCCCTCTCACCCTTCTTTCCCTCTTTCTTGTACCCTTCTCTGTGTTCTCTTTATCTTCCCCTTCTCTTCTAAGTCTCCCTTCTTCCTACTACTCACTTACTCACTACTCTTTCTCCCCCTCCTTCTTTTTCCACAACCCCTCATCTCCTCTTCTTTCTCATATGTAAATTGTTCTACATGCTGATTTTCTGGTTTGACTCATGTTTACCGTTATTGCTTCTACTGTTCCATGTTTATTGTATATTTTGTTTTTCATTGTAAAACAATAAATACAAATACAAATCAAAATTTTTACACAGACATTTCTGAACATCCATTTAAATGGTATAATGTTTGACCACATACAAAGAGTTTACTCGCTATGTACGTATTCTAATGCCAGGCCTGTGCACCTTATAAGGACATTTCATTCTTACAGAACCAAAGTATACCTTCCAAACGAAGGCAGAGACTTGGGCAACAATCCATACCAGGGCAATTGCTCAGCGTTTACCAAGGTGTATTTGCAATCACTTTACAAAAGAGAAGGGAATTGCGACGGGAACCAAAACGCTGCACCAGGAAAACATCAACTTGTTCTTGTTTAGACTGCTGTTTAATTGGCAGGGCAAGAAGACAAGAGTAACGCAGGCAGACAAAGCCATGTTCCTAGTGTGAATGTTATCAGGAGGCTCCTCAGTGGCCAGCTCCAGGAAGCCAATATGGAAAAAAGCTGGAGGGAAAGAGTGAAATCTCAGGTCTCCACCGTCCACATCAGTGGGAAGTTGAACAGACTGGATCTTCATGACCTCATGCTTTATCTGTGGTGGTCTGCTAATTTGTTGCATTTTGCAGTTGGTTGTGCTTTGTGAAACTGCCATGTCAATTCTGTTGTTGTTTCAGAAAAAAAGTAGGTAGGTTGGCTTGGGATACACATTTCTCTAATTTTCCATATGTTCTTAACTCTTAGGTGCTGGTTGGGGTGGCATGGCAGGTAGGTTCTCCGTTACAGGTTGATGGTTTTAATGCTCTTACGTGAAAGGTGGGCATTCTTCACTGTATTAGATTGTTCTTGCCTGGATCGATGTGGCTGTCTGTATGGTCATGCTGACAAGCTATGTTAATGTTTAGATATAAGATGATTAAAGTAGTCACTTCCAGCATGCAAGAACTAAAATCCATAATTAAAAGATTGTGCTTTCTGCACATGTTGCAGGCCCAAGATGTAGGCATTTTATGGTTTAGGAGATGCACCTCCTATGATTGGTGGTTAGAGATTACCATAACAAGTTGTACTGCTCAGAAATGGTTGATGTATCCTCATCATTGCAATTTTATGCGAATTTTCCTCTGATGGAGCTTTTTTGGCAAAACAGGGATGCTTAGGCATAACAAATATCAAAAGACTAGGTCCTCGGGGTCATAGTTAGTCGGAAGTTGGCTAGGTCTGGGCCCAGAGGACTTCCAGCCTGTGTTTCCTAGTGAGCCCTTCTGAGGATACTGGTTGATTTATTTAGTCACGTGTTGGAGATTCTCTAATTCAAGGTCAATGTGGTAGTAAATCCAAAAGAAGGGAAACAATGGCAAACGACAATGTTTTTCTGACAGGCCAATCCGTTTCCAAATGCAGATACCAAAATGTATGCAAATGTTCTCTCCTCTCTGTTAGCAGAAAGCCAAGCTAAATTTGTTGTGGGAAAGCATGCAGTGGATAACATGAGGTGCACTTTGGATTTGGTTGATGTGGAGCACAGGTTGAAGACCCCTGCAGTGTTACAATCACTCGACCCAGAGAAAGCGGTCAACCAGATTCAATGGGTCCTTCTCCACCGAGTGATGGAGGAAATGGGGCTAGGTAAGGATTTTTATCAGGGCTATCACGGCTGCCTACGCAGGTCTTTGGACTGTAACGCTCACCTGATTCCCGTAGAGGCGCCGGTCTTGACTGGGCGTATACCGTATCTTCAAAGGTGATGTGTAACACACGGCTGGCTCTTTGGGCTGGACCTCTGTGCACTGTATGTCTGCCTCGAAGGGTAAGATGTCTGCAGATAGAAAATATGGGATTAAGGAACTAGGTTATTGAATGTCTCTCTCTTCTTCCCTTTCTCTTCTCCTGTAGAACCCCAAAGGTTAACGCTCTCACCTTAGGTAAGTGAACGCCGTGCTCTCCATCTGCCTCGGGGCAGGGTGCTGTAACCAGTTTCTTCACTGGATAAGGGGAGCAGGCCTCTTGACTTCAGAGGACTGCTGTCCGTCGTTTACTGCACGAACGGTAAGTTTCGAGTAATTCTAATGTCTTTAAAGTCTTTAGTAATGATGTTTCTTGTTTTGCAGGGTTCCGGCGATGGCGGATGACGGGCTGAAGTGAGTTGAAGATGGAGCCCGTGTGATGAATAGAAGCGCCTGGAAGCACGTAAGTAAGCGCTTGTTGCCTGCTTCACGATGCGCTCTAACTGTGTTTTTATTTTGCAGGTACAAGTTCGGAGCGGCTGCAGGGTGCCGGAATACCCACTGGGTTAGATGTGGAAAGGAGTAATGGCACGTGAGTATTAAAGTTCCCCAATGTCTTTAAACGCACCTTGTTTTGTCTTTCAGATGCGGGATGCAGCGCCGAAGGCCACCGGAGCATGCAAAGAGTTGGTAAGCTTTTGTCTTTCTGATGCCGGAATGCAGTGTGAAGACCTCCGGAGCGCACGAAGAGTAGGTAAGCCGTTGTCTTTCAGATGCCGGAATGCAGCGCGAGGCATTGGTGACAGCCGATGGACCAGGTAAGTGAAGAGCTGTCACTGAAGACCGTAATGCTAACCTGTTCTTTCTTGTCTTTATAGGTGTTGCTGAAGACTGGATTCAGGATGGTAAGCCTTTTTCCTTAGGCCCAGGATCAGATGCAGAAGACACGATGAGCGTTCTGCTGCAGAGGATGCAGAATAACGCAAAGCAAGATTCATCCATCGGGTGTGGTTTAAATAGCCTCCTGTAGTGCTTAGGTGTCTCCTTCCACAGCCACGCCTAGGTAAGAAAAGAGTTCCTGCTTTCCAGAAGAGTTCCAGTGTTCTGAATCTAGGGAGTGGCTCCTGCCCCACCCAACAGGAAAAGTAGTTCCAAACAGAAGAGGATCAGAGGCTCAACTGGCAGGCAAGTAAGCAGCATGGTCTGCTGCAGGTAAGTCCACCCAAGCATTATGAGCCCGGCGCTTCCAGCGCTGGGACTGGGCATATTTATGAGCCTGGTGCCACTGGCGCCAGGACTGGGTCCAAAAGGTCCCAATTGGGACTGGTTGGCACTCGGAACCTGGGTTATGGATCTGCTTCCAAGGGAGTTGGGAAAACCCTGACCTTTTGGAAGCAGGGATCATGACAGTACCCCCCCTCGAGGCCCCTCCCATACCGGGCTTCTCCGGGGGTTTTGGCTTGTCAGGAAATGTTCGGTGAAATCTTTTGATTAGGCGAGGAGCGTGGACATATTCAGCAGGTTCCCAGGATCTCTCTTGGGGGCCGTAGCCTTTCCAGTCAATTAGGTAAAATAGTTTAGATTTGGAGATCTTGGAGTCCAGAATGCTTTTGACTTCAAACTCGAGTTCTCCATCAACTAAGATAGGTTTTGGAGATTTAGTTAGTCGGGTTTGAGGTTGCACGGGTTTTAATAGAGAGACGTGGAAGACCGGATGTATCTTCATGTGCGGGGGCAAGTCCAATTTGACCGCTACTGGGTTTACTATGGTAGTGATGGAATAGGGACCAATGTATCTTGGGTTGAATGTGCTTGGCCCTTTTAGAGGTAGATATTTGGTGGATAACCAGACTTGATCCCCTACTTGATATTGAGGGGCTTCCTTCCGATGTTGATCTGCTCCTTTCTTGTATTGTTCTTTAGCCCTTTGAAGGTGAGAAACAGCTTCCTTAAAGGCTTGGGTGATTGTAGAATGCAGGTAGTCTACTGCTGGTGTTTCAAGATCTTGGAGGGGATCCAACTCCGAGGTTCGAGGTTGACTGCCATACAAAAGGAAAAATGGGGTTTTCCCAGTTCCCGAATGGACAGAGTTATTGTAGGCATATTCGGCTATCCAAAGGATGTCCTTCCAAGTTTTTTCAGTTTGTTGCAGCATGCAGCGTAAATACTGTTCCAGAGTTTGATTGGTCCTCTCGGTTTGTCCGTCGGTCTGAGGGTGGTGACTGGTCGATAGTCTCACATCAATTTGAGCCGACCGACAGCAACTTCGCCAAAAATGAGAAATAAATTGACTACCTCGATCCGAAATTAGAACCGAAGGAAAACCGTGCAGTCGGACGATGTTTTCGAGAAATTTCGGGCCAGAGTTGCTGCTGTTGGCAAGCCTTTGAGCGGAATGAAATGCGCCATCTTGGAGAATAAGTCCACGATTACTAGAATCGTATTGTATCCGGAGCATCCGGAGCATGGAAGTCCATAGAAAGCGTATGCCAAGGGCGAGGTGGGATGTCAATAGGGCGTAAGAGGCCTGCTGGTCTTTCCTTTTGACTCTTGTTTTGGGCGCATACTCCACAGGACATTATAAAGTCTCTGATATCTTTTTTCCAAGACGGACACCAGAAGTAGCGCTTGATCTTTTCTGAGGTCTTGGCCATACCGGGATGTCCTTCCATTAAAGAATCGTGATAACAAGAGATTACTTTTTTCTGTAAATCTGTGCTGGTTAGGTATAATCGTTCTTGGAAATACAATAAGTTGTCCTTTACTGCAAAGTCCTTTCCCTGCAGATGCCAATTCTGTATGTCTGCTGGAGTTACAAGTTGCCTGGCTTTATCCTTAACTTCCTCTATGGATTCTGTGGCGATTACACCCAGAATTCTTTGTTCGGGAATGATTGGTACAGGTTTAGGGTTGATCAAGTGTTCTTCCACTCCCATCCGAGAAAGGGCATCAGCTTTACCGTTCTTTGTACCAGGTCGATAGGTAATTATGAAGTCAAACTCGGCAAAGAATAATGCCCAACGGAGTTGTCTAGAGGATTGGGCTTTTGCGGTTTTCAAATATTGCAGGTTTCGGTGATCCGTAATCACAGTAACGGTGTGTCGGGCCCCCAGCAGATAATGCTGCCAAGCCTTAAAGGCAGACTTGATAGCCAGAAGTTCCTTGTCAGTAATCGTGTAATTGATTTCAGGAGGCGAGAATTTGCGGGACCAAAATGCCACGGGATGCAACTGATTGGTTACCGGGTCCTTTTGTGATAGAACTGCCCCCATGGCAAGGCTTGAAGCATCAGTTTCCACGATGTAGGGGAGTTCGGGGCGAGGGTGTTTTAAGATTGGTGCAGAGATAAATTCAGTCTTCAAATCCTGGAAAGCTTGTTCCGCCTCGGTAGACCATTCAAAACGTTTGTTTTTCTTTAACAAGGCAGTGATGGGCTGGACTATTCGAGAGAATTCGGGGATAAACCTGCGGTAAAAGGTAGCAAAGCCTAACATGCTTTGCACACCTTTTACGGAGGATGGTGATGGCCATTTGAGAACTGCATCGACCTTCTTTGAATCCATACGCACTCCGCCAGGTGATAATATGAATCCCAAGAATTCAACTTCAGTCACGTTGAAAACACATTTTTCCAACTTAGCGAAAAGTTTGTGTTGACGCAATCTTTCGAGGACCATTTTCACGTGTTTCCGATGCTCAGATTCCGATGAAGAATAAACGAGGATGTCGTCAATGTAAACAACAACACACACATCTATGAGCTCTCTGAGGACATCGTTCATAAAATATTGAAAGGCGGCCGGGGCATTGCAAAGTCCGAAGGGCATGACCTGATATTCAAATAGCCCATACTTGGTGCGGAAGGCCGTCTTCCATTCATCGCCCTCTTTTACTCGTACCAAGTGGTAAGCTCCTCTAAGATCCAGCTTTGTATATATGCATGCTTTTCTGACTTGGTCCAGGAGTTCAGGGATCAAAGGTAACGGATATCTATTCTTAACGGTGATCTGGTTCAGGGAGCGATAATCTATACAAGTTCTAAGGTCTCCTTCCTTTTTCGGAACGAAGAACAAAGCTGAAGAAGCAGGGGACTTGGAAGGACGAATAAACCCATTTGCCAGGTATTGATCCAGGTATTGTCGAAGGTGAAGGTTCTCAGGCTCGGTGAGGGCATAAATTCTACTACAAGGAGGAGTAGATCCAGGTATCAGGTCTATCTGGCAGTCATAAGACCTATGAGGAGGTAGAGAGTTAGCCTGATCCTTCCGGAAAACATCTTGGTATTCTAGGTATTTGGGAGGTAACTGGGGAGTCTCTGAAGAAATTGCTGCCAGTGCAACACCAGGTGGAGGGTGACAAGTAGAGACACATTCTGGAAACTGGACCGTTCTTGCTCGCCAATCGATCAGAGGATTGTGTTTCTCTAACCAAGGTATTCCTAGAATAATCTGAAACTGAGGGGCCTTGATCACATCGAACACGATCTTCTCATGGTGTCCATCTTGACTTACTAGCGTCACCTCTTGAGTGGTATGCGTTACTGGCCCGGAGGCTATCTCCGTACCATCCACCGTAGTAATGACGTCCTTTACAGCCTTGGGACAAAGAGTTAGATTCATCCTCAAAACCATTTCATGATCCACATAATTGCCGATAGCACCGCTGTCGTCGTAAGCTTCAATTGCATGTAATCAATCCGGATTATCAGGGCTAATGAGGACCATAGGTATCACGAAATGCGAGGTCACGGAACTGGTTTTCACGCTCGGCAAGAGGACCTCTATTCTTGTCGGGCGAGGTCGTTTCCCTGCTCAGAGTTTGTAACTTTGGTAACTGCAGCTCCTACTGCCTTCTTGGCAGGTTTCACCGGACAGTCTCGAAGAAAATGCCCTGAGTTTCCGCAATAGAGGCATAATTGCAACTGTTTTCTCCTTTCCCGCTCCTTTTGTGTTAGAGGACCTTTCAGACCCCCTATTTGCATGGGTTCCCCGGAGTCTACTCCTTTGGAAGGAGTTGGCGGTTTGGAAAATACTCGAGCACCAAACTTGGAACGATCGGCCTTCCTGTTCTGCAGTCTGTGATCTATTTGAACGACTAAGTCTATATAGTCCGAACAATCTTGTGGGGGATTCACTACTTGGGCTAACACATCTTTGAGCTCTCCACATAGACCTCTATAAAACAGCGTAATCCTTTTGTCCTCAGGCCATTGAGTTTCCACTATCAGTCTGTTGAAAGACACAATATAAGCCAAAAGGTCTTGATTACCTTGTCGCAACGAAAGAAGCTCATTGTCCAAGGCCTGCCCCTGTGAATGTCTTGCGAAGAGTTTTTCCATACTGAGCTGAAAAGCTTGAAAATCATGGAGGACCGGATCATCTTGATTTACTAGAGGGATCGACCAGTCTGCCGCATTGCCACTAAGGTACGAAAGCACAAAAGCTACTTTAGCTTGATCAGTTGGAAAGGCTGCTGGCCGGCATAAGAAATGCAACCGGCACTGATTGATAAATACTGCAAACCTCTTTGGGTCACCAGAAAATCGTTCGGGCGGAGCCAGAGGTACATTCCCAGGTAGGTTGATCTGCACTGGATTCATAGAGGATGTAGAAGGAAGATTTCCCCCAGATGCGGGTAACGGGGTCTGTCCGGCTTGTGACTGTAGCAATTGTCTAGCGAGATCATCTGTTCGCTCCTTGGAAATAATCAGTTCCCTTCTTAGAGCGTTCGTTTCCTGACGGGCTGCATGCACTTCTGCCCTTAGTTCCCCAAGTAACTGAGCTAGCTGGTCGGTATCCAAGGTTTCCATAGCGCCTGGACGGGAGTTTTGTGGTAGGCTTTGCGTTCTGTAACGCTCACCTGATTCCCGTAGAGGCGCCGGTCTTGACTGGGCGTATACCGTATCTTCAAAGGTGATGTGTAACACACGGCTGGCTCTTTGGGCTGGACCTCTGTGCACTGTATGTCTGCCTCGAAGGGTAAGATGTCTGCAGATAGAAAATATGGGATTAAGGAACTGGGTTATTGAATGTCTCTCTCTTCTTCCCTTTCTCTTCTCCTGTAGAACCCCAAAGGTTAACGCTCTCACCTTAGGTAAGTGAACGCCGTGCTCTCCATCTGCCTCGGGGCAGGGTGCTGTAACCAGTTTCTTCACTGGATAAGGGGAGCAGGCCTCTTGACTTCAGAGGACTGCTGTCCGTCATTTACTGCACGAGCGGTAAGTTTTGAGTAATTCTAATGTCTTTAAAGTCTTTAGTAATGATGTTTCTTGTTTTGCAGGGTTCCGGCGATGGCGGATGACGGGCTGAAGTGAGTTGAAGCTGGAGCCCGTGTGATGAATAGAAGCGCCTGGAAGCACGTAAGTAAGCGCTTGTTGCCTGCTTCACGATGCGCTCTAACTGTCTTTTTATTTTGCAGGTACAAGTTCGGAGAGGCTGCAGGGTGCGGGAATACCCACTGGGTTAGATGTGGAAAGGAGTAATGGCACGTGAGCATTAAAGTTCCCCAATGTCTTTAAACGCACCTTGTTTTGTCTTTCAGATGCGGGATGCAGCGCGGAAGGCCTCCGAAGCGTGCAAAGAGTTGGTAAGCTTTTGTCTTTCTGATGCCGGAATGCAGTGTGAAGACCTCCGGAGCGCACGAAGAGTAGGTAAGCCGTTGTCTTTCAGATGCCGGAATGCAGCGCGAGGCGTTGGTGACAGCCGATGGACCAGGTAAGTGAAGAGCTGTCACTGAAGACCGTAATGCTAACCTGTTCTTTCTTGTCTTTATAGGTGTTGCTGAAGACTGGATTCAGGATGGTAAGCCTTTTTCCTTAGGCCCAGGATCAGATGCAGAAGACACGATGAGCGTTCTGCTGCAGAGGATGCAGAATAACGCAAAGCAAGATTCATCCATCGGGTGTGGTTTAAATAGCATCCTGTAGTGCTTAAGTGTCTCCTTCCACAGCCACGCCTAGGTAAGAAAAGAGTTCCTGCTTTCCAGAAGAGTTCCAGTGTTCTGAATCTAGGGAGTGGCTCCTGCCCCACCCAACAGGAAAAGTAGTTCCAAACAGAAGAGGATCAGAGGCTCAACTGGCAGGCAAGTAAGCAGCATGGTCTGCTGCAGGTAAGTCCACCCAAGCATTATGAGCCCGGCGCTTCCAGCGCTGGGACTGGGCATATTTATGAGCCTGGTGCCACTGGTGCCAGGACTGGGTCCAAAAGGTCCCAATTGGGACTGGTTGGCACTCGGAACCTGGGTTATGGATCTGCTTCCAAGGGAGTTGGGAAAACCCTGACCTTTTGGAAGCAGAGATCATGACACCCCCTTTCCTTAACAGAGAGGGTGTCAACAGGGCTATACAGTGTGCCCTCTCTTATTTGCATTGGTTGTGTAACCTGTGGTGTGGTGTATTACAACTGATGAAAATATTAAGTGCATTGCATACACGGGAGGACATATAAGGTGTCTTTCTTCACAGACGATATCCTGTAGACACCGGAGTGTCTGGTTATCTTGGTTCCTTCGCTTGCTGGGATCTCCAAAGGTTTGCAGCTTTAAAAATTATTCCCAAGAACACAATCTCGCTGAACCTTACTTCTAATGGTGACTGTTTGTCTGTTCAGCGCCCTCCCTTATGGCTTCTAATTCCGTAAGACATCTGAGTGGTAAAACACCTTAGACACATTAAGGACTGTTGCAAGCAACTTTACCCGCAGCTTTTTGTTGTTTGTGGTCCGATTTCAAAGCATGGGAGTCGTTGGCAATTTCTTGTAACTCTTCTGGCTGCTTAGCAGTGGGGCTTCCCAGGTTTGCTTGGACTTCAGCTGTCCTTCGAAGGCTTCATTGGCTCCTGACTGACAGTCGCATTAAATTTAAAGCCCTTTGCTTGGTCCACCAGGCCTTTAAGGGATCGGGAGCCTCATTTCTTTGTCACAAAATTCAAAGATACGTTCCTTCCCATAATCCTCAATCGACTAATCTTTACCTGCTTCAGGTCCCTTAGTTTTGCAAATCCACTGTGGGCGGAAGAGACTTTTCTGTTGCCACTCCTACCTTGTGGAACTCTCTTCCTTTGTCCATTTGGAATATTACTGATCATCTTTGCTTCCGTAAAGTCTTGAAAACGTTATTGTTCAATTTCTGATCTGGGGCTGGGTGTCTCTGTTCGACTTACCTTTCTTTGTTTTTTCCTTGTACCGGTTGTCTGTCTTTCTGCCAGGATACCTCTTTGGTCGCAGTTTGCACTTTACAAATTTCATAATAGAACATTGGTCGGCAGGGTGTAATCAGCTAAAATGACCAGTCTACAAACTTGAGGATCCTTCAAGCCTTGCAAAATACCAGAACGGTAATACTGCGAGGGAAGGGATGAGGCACTTAATCTGGCTCTCTAAAAAACAAAGGCCTTTAGCCTTTACACTCTGCAGTGTCAACACAAGTGTCTGGCCAGGATCCAGAAATGTTCTTATTGAATATATCGGCTTATACTTGTTTTCTACTAGTACCAAACAACAGCCATCTTCTCCAGAAGGTCTGTGTCTATTTTACGAGACAATTTAGGACTCAAACAAAAAAAAAACACATACCCATATGAATACTACCTCATCTATTGAGATCTTTATTTGCTACACACCATCAATTATCATTCATTATTGTGTTACCCCAGAAGAAGATCCCATTAATAATGTGGGGGTTTGAAACATGTTGGACTGTGTCATAATTTACATGGTGTAAATGTATTCTATATAAAGATTGTACTTCATGACTGTTCTTCCTGATATTTTCAATGCAATGTTATCATTTGTGTATCTGTGTTTTTATCACCTTATTGTGCATGTTTTTTTGTAATTTGAAATATTTCAATAATATTCATAATGTTTCTATTTGGTTGCTTGGTCCAGAGGTCAATTTATTTCGAATCAACATAATTACAGGAGAGTAAGTTTACAGTTGTCCTCTTATAATACTTTGTATGCATGTGACTGACAGGGTGTTCTCTTGTGCATGTTTCTAATTGAATTGTCCTTTTAACCCTGGTCAGTATAATAGGGCCTCCTTCTATAAATTAATGTGTTATACAAACTCCCCTCCATAACATCCTCTACCTTAACTTGGGATAATCAGTTAAAACTGTGACGAGATATCTTGCCAGTTTTAACTAAAATGATATTAGGTGGCATTTAGGCAGGAGAAGTGTTGGGCTTAGAGGTAGCAGCAACTACGCTTTCATACTACGAACTACTTTAGGAAGTGCAGGCACACCAAGAATCGTTACAAAAGTTAACTTAGGATAGAATTAGGGTCAAGGGGCGCCTGACATGTTCCCCGGATCCATGTTCCCTCATCCATATCAATCCCAGTTTCTCCCCGACCTTTAGGATTTTATCGTGTTGATAAAGGGTGAAGAAGTGGAGGCTACCCATGGACCAGGCCGCGTGGTTGAACACTTGGAAATATGTAATGATCATTTTGAGATGTCTGTGGTACTTTGTTTCAGCTACAATAAAACACTATGCAAACATAATTCAGGGCTCTATTGGCAGTGGTGAGTCTGTGCTGATACGTTCCTACACATCTGGTGGTGCTGTGCCAAACTGGAGCTCTTTGATCTGGCATCTTGACTGATATAAACAAGATTAAGAATGGACTCTTCTGAGGGGACAAGCGGTATGTCTTTTAAGCCTTCCACTTAGGGGGGTACACAGCCTATGTCAAAGGGGCAGTGCATCTATACCTTAAGTTCTACTTGCTCCCGGACAGGCTACAGTGGGCCTGTTGAAGTCTTCCCATATAACGAATGTTGGCACGTGGTGTAGAAAGTGGTGGAAGAGTTTAATTTGTGCACAAGACCAATTGAGGCAGCTATTTGTGATATGGGGAGACTTCCAGGACCATGTTATTTATCAATTTATTTTATTTATTTATTTTAATTACTTGCAAAGCACCTTAGGCCCGGAGGCAAACAGGCCCTATAGCAATAAGTACAACAACAAGAGAACACAAATGACAAAACAGGCAGCATAAAACACCAAAAAGACTCAAAGCGGCAATAAAATCCAAACACAGATAGAACCCAAAAGGCACCTAAAAATGGCAGTGAAATAGAATACAATAAAAAACAAAGGCACAATCAACAAAAGCAGAAAAAGGCACCTTAAAAATCAAATCAAAAATCAAAAGCAGGCACTAAAGTAAAAAGTATTGGCTGTCTTAAAAAGTGCAAGAGATGGCTCTAGTCGTAACTGAACTGGCAGACCATTACAAAGTTCAGGAGCCAAAACGTGAAAAGCAAGCTTACCGGCTCCTTTAAACTTAACTCAAGATAGCAGATTCCTCTGACTTAATGTTAAAGGATTGTGCATACGTTTTGCCAAACAGGTATTTGTGATCAATAGTGAACAACCTGAATTTAAGACGCTCTTTTACTGGTAACCAGTGCAGGGACCATCTGGCATTAGAAACATGTACCGGGCGCTTAAGATAGACCACAATCCTCACTGCGTTATTCTGCACCAGTTGAAGCTTCACTAGGATATTTTGAGAGGTGCCAACCTATAAACCATCATAGTACATAGACATATTTTCAACAAGGCCAAGGCCTTCTAGTACAGCAGATTGCTAGAGGAGCTGCATTGTATTGCAGTTTATTTTCAATTCACTGGTTGTCATTTCTTAAATATAAAGGCAATTTTGCTTCTCTGAATCTGGCTGATCCACAATACTGCGAGTAATTTTGAGCTGTAAGCAGTCATTCCACTCTGACAGCTGAAGTTTTTGATGCACACTTGTATACTTGTAAATATGCTTGATATTTACAAGAGCTTTAACGTTGGGGTGACATTCTTTTAAAAACAAATGTAAAAAGGGAATCGCGTACCAAATGCAGCAGGCTTTATTTATTTAGCGATTCAGTCATACAACTCTTACAGACATATATGAATTATATGAAGCTTTTTGGTAATTCTTAGCTTCCCAAAATGCTCTTTAATATGCAGAACAGCCAAACCCTTGTTGGGTTTATTGTTGGGTTTATTGGTTCCAGTTCACATTATCTTTGGAGTTCTTTCTAATCAAAACACACATACACTGTGTTAAGCAATCCCTTTTATATTCAAATATATTATATGTATTTTTTAAACCATTACAAAAATTAGGGTTTTCCCTTCAGAAAGGTAAAGGCTAATAATTTTACAATATTAAATGCATTCCTATGCTTAAGTCAAGCACAGAGTTCCCACAGGTGACACTAAAATGGTGCTCAGAAGCAAGCACTAATTTCCCACCCCAGTCCCACATTTCAGAGGTCGGTGGCCGCCCAAAAGGTGCAAGCATGAAATAGATCATAGAGAAGTTAAAATGGTTAAAATGGTGCATCAAGAAACCTTTGAAAGGATACCCAAAGCCATAGAAAGGTGAGAACAAAAACTGTGTGTGTGCCAAAGGTACAAACTGTTTCACAGCTGTAAAGGTGTCACGTAAAGATATCCATTCAGCTATCTTTACAGAAGCTGCTCAGTGCTAAGCAGGCAAACGGCATCCCTACTGTGTTTATCATGTCTCTTTGATGACATTCTGCTGCACGCCTAGTACTACTAAGAGAACCAACTGCAAAGTATTTCACACCATGCATAACTGTGATGTTTATAAGTAATCTTTACATTAATTATATTTTAAATACAACATAGAACTTTTACTGTGAAACAGTACTTCAAATGACATCTAGATCTATACCCATAAATCTCAAAATGTTCTTATGCATTGTACAGTCCAACCAACTCTATGGAGTTAACAAACATTTTAAATTACCTTAAACGCAAGCTGGAAAGACCCATAGCCTAAAGCCACACCCACAAAATTGTTATTGTGCTGGAATGCCCGATCCATTGCTCAGTTTTACTTTTGGAGCATTGGGTATTTTGAACAATTGTACAAAGAACAATGATGTAAACAGTATGTACCATTTAATTTGTTATACAATATGCTTGCATTGTGCAACTACAAGGAATGCTGTTGCCCTTATCCATTACTCCACTCCGACTCTGTGACAATGCATAGCCAAATATTCCAAGAACCTTCTCCAACTTACTCTACTGAGGTGTTTCTGCCCAGGCAGAGTTTGCAAACTTCACTTGTGATTTTGCCATATTTTAATGGTGTTCCAACCCGAGGGATTGGAGCTACATCGGCTGCAGCATGTAGCTTACCTTATTTCCATTTTTCCCCCTGCTAACACTAGAGCTGTAACCCTGAGAAGGGGGTTGAGTTCTCTTTATTCAAAATGTTTATAAGATTTGCCTGTACGTACCCCTTGCATATATTTCATATGTAGACTTTACCATTTGACAAGACTGGATGTAGAAATGTAGTTATGTTGCATTAATATTACAGACCAGTCTGCGTGCTTCTCATAGAGTGACAGCAGGCAATTTGTGAGAAAACCAGATATCAGCATTGAAACCAAAATTCCCCATTCCAACCTTCTTTCACTTGTGTCCAGTTGGCAGACAGCTTATGTTCTTGGCTTCCTCTAAATGATTGTTTTCAGACCTTACTGAAATTAGACAATTCACCGTACCAATAACTTCTAGTGCACTCGTCTGTAGAACATACTGCCTTCTCCAAATTTTGGACAGCAGATATCTGAAAAAACTCTTTCAACTAACAGAACAAAGAAGATGACATGCTTGAATTAAGGTAATAACATAATACACTTCATCGATAAATTATAAATTATATGATATTATATTATAATCAAATACCATGGAAACCTTAGCTCACCCTGTCTTTAGTCTACAATATTTTGTTTTTGCTACAGAATGGTTTTTAGTGAAAGTGTTGTAATGTGTTTTGTGAAAATCGGTTTGCATTTAATACACATTTTAATCTGTTTATATTTATGTTTTGAATGTCTATTACATTCATGTTGCTTTCTCTAGTATTTACATTTTGCCTTATTTACTCAATTTAATTTAAAACACTTATTACGTTTGCATATTTTTGTATGCGTAGTATAATGACTAATTTACTTTAACTGTTACTAATATTGCAAATTATAAATGTGCATGTGCTTGTTAAAGTCAATCTTACTAGGTTTTTAATTTGTCTGATGTATGCTTTTTTATTTTTATGTTTACCAAATTAAATATTTACAAGGATCACATGTAGTTTGTTAATTGATATTATTTTATATGTAAAGTATGATATTGAAACACTCATTTTTTTGTTATTGTAAATGTATGGATAATGTACCTCTATGTGTGTACAAATGTTCTTTATAGGTTGTTATAGTTATTTTGTATTACAACATGTTTATACTTTGTTTTAACATTTATTATGGGTGTACATTTAATGTACTTTTGAATAGTTTTACATTTTATTCAATTACTTGTTTGCATTCGTTTCATTTGTATTATTTTATGAAAATATTTATGCTTTTAAGTTTGTGGATGAGTTAAGGTTACCATGAGACTTGATTTTAATACAATACATTTTGTAATTTATTGACAACATGTATTATGTTGTTACCCTAATGTTACATTTTCTATTGTTTGTACACTTTATGTTTTTATTGGTTTAGCCTTAACTCTTTTGTAAAAGGAAAATGGTTTCTAAAAATTAAAATGTGTTTCTGGTTACGTGGTTGTTTTTGTTTTGTAGTGGTATGGAGAAAGTGTTTATACTTAAAGTTGTGTAATTTACATACTATGCATGCCATGTACATCTGTTATAGAAGCTATACATTAATTCTGAGCATGCATTATTTGTCTGTGTACATTTAGTAAAGAGACTGTACATTTATTTTGAGCATGGCTAATGTACATACTCTACATGTTGCAAGGGTGCAGAAGTAGACTCAGGACACAAAGGTGGCATGCTTATTGGCATAGCCTTTTATTGAACTGAAAATAAGGAAAACCCCTACCTATCCCAATGACTAAAAGGGGTTTCCTTACCTCAAACAAAACTGAGGATAATGTCAAATGTCCGTCAAAAGTATAAAGTCCACTGTCCCATGTCCTAAACCTATTTCCATCCCTTACACTTCAATAGAAAACCTGTAACTAAACTACAACCTGCTTATAACAGGACTCCCCCCTTCTTCACGATACTTAAAGCAGTTCAATGTTCCAAGATCCAAAACAACTTTGGGAAGGAGTCTTCCTTCCCCTAAACGTTCCTCAGGTTCTCTTTGTCAATAGTCTTATTTATCACAGTTCTATCTTCTGCCAAAGGATATCACTCCCTTCCTCTGGTTTTCTCGTGATTTGTGCCACAAGAATCTTTCTCCTTCCTTGGGCTTCTCGTGATTTGTGCGAAAGGGTCTCTTCCCTTGGACTTCTCGCAAATGTTGCCAAAAGTTCTATTCCCCTGGTCTTCTCTTAACCTATGGCAAAGGTTCTCTTCCCCTGGACTTCTCGTGCTCGGTGCCAACGGTTCTCTTTCCCTGAACTTCTCATCTCATTCTGTGGGCCCCAGACCCCTAGTTACATTCTATAATGTTTCTTAGCTAGGCCGGGTTCACTCTCCTGCCAGACCTCTCTTTCACCCCCATCATTCTCAACTGGTCTCTCTCAATGTATGGGTCCTTGACCTCTCTTTCAGCTGTGAAATGTCTTTTAACTAGGCCTGGTTTACTATCCTGTCAGGCCTCTCTTTCAGTCTCTTTGGGGTACTCTGTCACCCCCTCCATTCTCAACTTGTCTCTCTCTCTTCGGTCCCACTGGGACGCGGAAGATAGCTCTGCACTTCCTCCTAACCACAGCCCCTGGGGTCCCCCTTTGCCTACCCGGTCCCCCTCCGCGTTCCTTTGTACTTGGTCTGCGAGGGTTCTGGTGGAGTCCTCACAAGAAACCCTAGATAAAGTCTCCTCCCTGGTGGACAGCGGAAGACAGCTGCTACCTAATCCCAACTCTGGGGGTGGTGTTAGCTGGGAGGATCACCTAGGAGGAGAAGGTCCCCAAGGGAAAGGGAGGACTCCGCTGGCAGGGACGCTGTATTTGTCTTTCTCAGAGGAGGTGATACTGAAATCTGTAATGGCTTGTTGTCAGAAGGAGCTTTTCTTTCCCAAAGCCAATTATCTTGATAATGTTGAAAATGATTACAAGTCATATTTTGGAAACAAAGTGCCCCCTTCCAAAATGATGCCCATGTTTAAAGGTGAAAACTCCTATGATCAACAGGAGAAGGATAAAAGTGAATCTCTACATCTTGACATTTTAATTTCTGAAACTTGTAAATTCCCTTTCAAAACCCTTCATTAGATCCATATACCAAGGGAAGCAGAGGCACTAGTCTGCAAGTTGGAGGTTAATGACGCAGACCTGAGGGAAGCTGGGAGGCATAAAAGGGGCCCCCTCAGGTGCATGCCATAGAGAGTAGTAGAAAGAGCAGCAGAGAGAGTTTGTTGTAACTACACATTGCAACTGAAACTTCAAGGAGAAGGGAGACATTGGGGTCGCTGTAGTTTGCAGTCAGGGAACCGGTTCTGAGAGGGTCTCTTCCTTCTGAGACATTGGTTGCAGAGATTGTGCACCGAGAAGCATTATCTGTGAGAGCCTCCCCCCTGAAGATCTTTGTTGTAGAGGTAGCACAGCGGGAAGCATAAAAGTGAAAAGCTTTCCCCACGTTAAGGCAGGGCTCTGGTGGCAGGCGAGCACCAGAGAGCCTTTGGAGCAAGGAACACTCCATACTTGTCCAGCCAAGGCCAGTGAAGACAGAGCAATGCAATTTTCCATGCTGCCTGGAGTAGGAGAAGCAGACAACCTGAAGGCAGGGGAACGAGTGGACGTGTAAGCCTAACCCAGTTCACTAGTCTACTCTGACCCCCGGAGCACTCCGTAACCACCCATTAGCTAAACCCGGGAATTTTGAATATCAAACGAATGAAAGAAGAGTAAAGGGGCAGACTTACAAGTGTTATGTATTTCGAACTGAAATGAAGCAGAAAGATTATTATTCTAAATTCGAAGCTGATACAAAGTGGAATAAGTGGCAATCCAAGAACGTGGTGAACAGGCTGAACCAAGTGTCATTGAAATTTTGAAAATCAGAATAACTACCAAGAAAACGGAAGTACACTATTGTTAGAAGGCCATAGAAACAACTGTTGCCCAAGCCAAAAGAGTGTAATAACAACTCCAGTTAAACATAACCAGCTTTGCCAAAGCCAAGAGGGGGCAATTAAGAAACCAGTTGTTTATTGACCATATTGTCAGAAGGAGAAAGAAGCAATATCAGGAGCTGACTAAAATAAGTAATGCCTAAACCAAAGAAGATGACAAGTGTGAAGAGACAGTTAACAGCATTTGATTAATGTGAGAGTGGGGTAACAAGAGTGTCAGCAGCTGCCCTTCTCATAAAAGGTATTCAGAAGGAGAGGAGTATAACCTTGTATGTGGCAATCAAAAGCATGGACCAAACACCATCAATATGTCTCATGCTTTCCCCAAAGAAATATTTCAAACTTGTTGTTAATCAAATCAAAGTCTTCCTGAGTTGTGTGAAGAAAAATCTAAACCAGAGAAGTACTTGTAGAAGTAGTAGTAGTTTCACTAATCCTGACAGGAGAATACACCAGCATAAGGACCTTTTAGTATAGACCTGGCAAGTGAGTGTGGTTAAGAGTGTTGAGGAAGAAGTGGCAAGACCATCAAAATACATTGTGAAGTGCTGGAATCATCCTGACAAATCGATATTGCTGATGCAAGTATTTTGTGAACTTTTACAGAACTATCCTAGCAGAAACCTTTTTGTTGCTCTTATTTGAAATGTGGAAGAATGCTTCTTTTCGCAACGTTGAGTAGAACTCTCCAAGTGGAGAGACCAAAGCATTGTTGAACATTTTTGAACCGTTTGTAAAATCCAATTGAGATACCTCTGATTGAGACATGTATTGGAACTATATTGGAACTTTGTTGCAAGACGAAATTTCCTTATTCATTTGAAATGTTGATTGAAATCCTGACTGAATCTGGGGAAGGGAGACTCACCCAGGTTACAAGTAAAAACAGTTACTTGGTCTTGAATATAATTGCTGATTTTGCTGTATCTGAATTGGCATTTGTTACCTAAACATAACCATAACAATAACAACTTGCAGACTTTTTAATCATTACAAACATTTCACATCCAATTGTATGACTTCTTCTCATGCCCTCCAACTCTCCCCACCCAACCCCGCCTACGTTGAACCCCGTATTCCATCTCTCTTCTTCATTCATCTGCAACCCTCCTGACTACGGTATCGAGTTTCCTCTGAGTCTGGGGTACCCCGTTCAGAGATGGCCAGACCCGCTATTAATTGTCTCCAAGCATCCATCCCCTCTCCCCTTGTTCCGTGTTCCTACCCATCGCTTCCTGCTACATCACACTCTCCGTGTTAGCTCATTTTAACAAGTCTCTCCACCACGTCTGTACTGCTGGTCTTGTTTTTGCTTTCCAGCCCATCGCTATTCTGCGTTTAGTCAGTGTATATGCTAAGTCCTTGAGCTTGCTCACATTTCTAGCCTGTTTGGGTCTTGGGGAAACCCCTTAGCAGACAAGCCCTGGGGATCTCACATCCAGAGTAATCTCCGCTTTCGCCAATGCTGGGGGTACCTTCCCCCAAAATCTGCCAATCTCTGCGCATGCCCAGATCTGCATTTATCTCCCCAAACTTTGTACATGACTGTATTTCTGCTTGGGTGAATTTGGCTATTTTGTTCGGAGTCAGATATGCTCAATGGGTCACGTATAATTGGATCTGTTGTAGTCATGCATTCCTCTGCACCTTTTGTGATACACCATAGCTCTACTCCACATCTCGTCTGACTTTGGCTCCTGTAAGTCTGATTCCAAATTCTGCCTCATCTGTCCTAATTCCTTTCCCACCTTGGATATCAATATCTCATATATCCGTGATACTTTGCGTCCTCCTTCCGACACATCATAAAATGTCTCTATAATCTCGTCCGGCTGTAAGGACGTCTCGGCCTCTGGCCATCTATGTCTTTGGCTCCCCAGGATTCGGGAATACGTAATGTATTGCACCCAGTGTACCTCTGTGTCTCCTATCAGTTCCTCAAACTCTTTGGGCCTCCCTTCCTTCAGCACATCTCCCACCATCGCTACCCTGATGGGTTCCCAACTCTTCCTCACGTTGAGCCTTACTTATTCGTCTACCCCTTTTAGCACCACTAACGGGATCTGCAGAGAATATGGTGTTGTGTTCTCCATCAAAAGACAGGCCCTGCGCCACATTATGCAACCTAGGCGCAACAGACAGTGCGAGCAGGTCGTGCAGGAGTGTCACGACCCTCACCCAAAACCCCCTCTGGCAAACCCATTGGCCAGGTGGAGCCTGGCATCCTCTTCAAAAGCCCTCATCGGGCCAGTCGTGGCGCCTATGGCGCCAGGCTCATACACCATGAAAAACTATGTGCTTGGGAACTACTTTATTGTATTGTCAGCCAACATGGAGGCATCCACATAGCTTGGTTCCTAAGAACCAAGCTATGCGGTTTAGTGTTTTGGGTGTGGTAGCCTAGGGACTACTTTACCTGGACTATTTTGTTGGGGCTATTTAAACCATACCCGAGTAAGACAACACGCTTCGCGTTACTTTGCAGCTTGCAACGTGACGCTCACTGTGTCCAGCTATTCCCTCGAACCTCGGAGAAGCAGAACCTGCAAGGAGACAAAAGGAACATCATTAGCAGCAGCATCTTACCTGCAGTCTTCATCTTTAAACACTCACAGCTACTGAGAACAGCTTCCTCGAATCTGCACGCCTCCCGGGCAGAACGACCTGAAAGAGGAAGATAGAGGCAACATTAAAGAAAGCAGTAGAGATATTTACAAATTACAAACTGCTCAAAAGGCTTACCTGGCTGGTCGCCTCTCGGCTGACACCACTCCGGACATTCCACTCGCGCTGAAGAACACCGCGACCTAAAAGGAAGGAAAACACAGGTTAGCAAAGGCAAGACTTTGCAGCGCTGCGCATAGCGCTTACTTACCGCATCATAGCGCCCTTAATGCGCCATCATTTACCAGCGGGGCTCAACCAAGCCAATTCGCCGCGCTGAAGCTCCGCATACCTAAGGGAGAAAAAAGAGACATTTTAAATAAAGAAAGGCATGCAAGATAGCAACAAAACTAAAGAACAGCAATAAGACCTACCTGAACATTATCAAATGGGCCGGCGTCAGTGAAGTAACTGGTCCGCATTCGCCCATGAAAGACAATGCGCCCCTGCAAAGAAGGCAGGACAGAGAGCACGCCTAATTCTACCACAAGGTGAGGAGAGGGCGCCAGAAGGACTAAAATCATACGGGGTTTGAGGGAGGATACTTACCCCAGTCGGTCAGTCTTGAACACAGTCCTCCTGTATTTTCAGGCAGAACCTTCCTCGCAGACCACATCAGGGCAAAGCTGAGAAGCATACCAGCGAGTAACCCGGCTGGGTGGTGTCCCTGTGTGTAACGTTCACCTGGTATCTACGGGAACTTCACTCAGCCTGTTCTGACCTCTTACGACCTCAAACCCTTCCCTGGAGTCCACACGACTGGAGACTGGGCCTGAAACACAGGATTGTTAGAGTTTAACTCCCTATTGTCTCTGTGTGCTTGAACCCCTTCTTCCCCGGGGTTGAACCCTTCCCTTTGATCCACAACTCACCTTGTTTTCTTGGAAAGTGTGCTCTCCGTCCTGTTTTCAGCACAGGGGCGCGTTGATTGATGCGGGCTTGTTGCTGCCTAGTTACTTCACTGGCAAGAGTCCGACAGCTAAGTATAATGAGTCTTTTGAACAGTTCTCTAACTTTGTTCCTTTCCTTCCTTAGATGATGGCTGGCGTCCGGGGATGGCGACGTGCTGCTGAGATGAGTAGCGCTGAAGGTGAGTGAGAGCGTGATGCGACCCTTTCGTATTTGTATTGAACTGAGTTCTTTTTCTGTGTCTTTTAGGTGCTACATTTTCAGCGTGGATGCCGGTTATGAAGAAGAAATGCGGTGAGTAAGCGCGGTATGCAGCGCCTCTAGATGTTTCCATGATAACCTGGAGTGTCTTTTCCCTCTTGCAGATGGATGAGAAGTTCCAGAGACAGAGTTCCCCCAGAGCAGCTGGGATTCAGGTAAGCGTTTGAAGCTCGTACAGTCTTTAAAAATAAGCGAAAATTTGCTGAATGCTAACTAATGCCTTTTTTCTGTTCTTTTCCATTTTCCTTAGGAAGCGACGTGCCGGGATGGGAATGACACCGCCGAAGATGCCCGCAGAACAGAAGAAGCGATGAATGATGGGCAGAAGCGTTGCAAGATAAGGCTGCTCCTAACGGTGTTCTTGTTCTTGCAGGAGCTGAGCGCAGAAGAAAGATGCAGACCTACTGGAGACCGATCTGAACACGGTGAGTGTCACGCTGTAGGTGCAGAAAACACAAAGCATGTTTCTCAGCCTAGGCGTGGCTTAAATAGTCTCTGGGTATCCCAGGTATCTCTGGGCTGAACCACGCCCAAAAGACTAGACTGCACATGCAGTTCTGGGAACTGAAATATGTGGGAGCATCCATCTTGTCCCCATCAAAGCACTACAAGTCCAATCCCCAATGTTATCCTATGGGAGTGAGTGAGTCTGGTGCCACAAGCGCCAAGTCTGACTCTTGAGGGCCATGTAGGTGATTGTGGCCGTGCTCCAGCCTGACATCTTGGAGGGCTGGGGACATGAGGGGCAGGAATCATGACAGCACTCCCCCCAAAGCCCCTCTCAAGGTGGCTCTTCTGTCTGGTCCTGGTTTGTTTGGATGGTTTTGATGAAATCGTCTAAGCAAGCGAGGTGCATGGATGTACTCACAAGGCTCTCATGTCCTGTCTTGTGGACCATACCCCTTCCAGTCTACCAACTAGTATAATTTGAAATTGGACATACTTTAAATCCAGGATGTCCTTGACTTCGAATTCTGGCTCCCCGGCGACTACTACTGGCTGCGGTGGCGTTGCTACCCGGGTCCCAGGTTGAACAGGTTTAAGGAGAGACACGTGAAACACAGGATGAATCTGCATGTTTGACGGCAAAGCTAGTCTGACCGCCACAGGATTTATCACGGAGGTGACGGTGAATGGACCCAGGTATCTTGGACGGAAAGTTCGGGTTCCTTTAATGGACACGTGTTTAGACGCCAGCCAGACTTTGTCTCCCACTTGGTAGTTGGGGACCTTTGCTCGGTGTAGATCAGCAAACTTCTTTTGGTGATTCTTAGCTTGAATTAGGTATTCAGCTGCCCTTTTAAAGGTTTGAGAAATGGTTGTGTGCAAGGTTTTGACTGCTAGCATTTCCAGGGTTGTAGGAACGTCCAACTCAGAAGTACTTGGGTGCCTGCCATACATGGTGTAAAAGCGTGTCCGACCAGTGCTGGTGTGTAAGGAATTATTACAGGCATATTCAGCTAACCATAATAGGTCGATCCAGCTTCCTTCAGCTTGGTGTAACATGCAACACAGATACTGCTCGAGCGTCTGATTTGTCCTCTCAGTTTGACCATCCGTTTGGTGATGGTGACTGGTGGATAGCCGGATGTGGATCTGGGCCATAGAGCAGCATTTTCTCCAGAAGTTAGATACAAATTGAGTACCTTGGTCTGAGACTAAAACTGAAGGAAACCCATGGAGCCGTACGATGCCTTCAAGAAATGCCTTTGCCAGAGTGGAAGCATTTGGGAGCCCCTTAAGAGGAATGAAATGTGCCATTTTTGAAAATAGGTCCACGACCACAAGAATAGTGTTAAACCCTTGACTGGGTGGTAAGTCAGTAATAAAATTAAGGGACTACGTGTGCCAGGGTGCTGGTGGGATTTCCAATGGTTGTAATAGCCCAGCCGGTTTCTGCTTGGATGACTTGTTTTGAGCACACACTCCACAAGATAGGATGAATTGGATAATGTCTTTACGCCACGTGGGTCACCAATAATTTTGTTTTACCTTGGCTAGGGTTTTAGCGATTCCGGGGTGGCCCTCGATCAAGGAATCATGATAACCGGACATGACTTGTTCTCATAGTTCTTGGTTTGGTAAGAATAAACGATTCCTGAAGTAGGGCAACTGATCTTTTATCATGTAATGTTCTCCTTGTGCACTCCACGCTTGTAATTGCTCCGGACTCATCAGGTTTTGGATTTCTTCATGTAGTTCTTTCTGAGTTATGGTTGCTGTGATTCCTAGGAGCTTGTCACTCGGGATGATTGCTATTGGGTCAGGGGTCTGATACCCTTGCTCTTACACCCCCATACGGGAAAGGGCATCGGCCTTCCCGTTTTTCACCCCTAGTCGAAATTTAATCACATAGTCATATTCAGCAAAAAAAAGAGCCCAACGTAGTTGTCGTGAGGATTGGGTCTTTGCCATTTTTAGGTACTGGAGGTTCCGGTGGTCAGTTATTACGGTGATTGTGTGTCTGGCGCCCAAGAGATAGTGCCGCCATGCCTTAAAGGCTGACTTAATGGCCAGGAGTTCTTTGTCTGTGATAGCGTAATTGAGTTCAGGGGGTGTGAATTTACGCGACCAGAAGGCAACAGGGTGAAACTGGCCCGTTTCGGGGTCCTTTTGTGAGAGGACGGCTCCCATAGCCATGCTTGAGGCGTCCGTTTCCACCAGGTATGGGAGATCAGGGCGAGGGTGGCGTAAGATTGGGGCAGATGTGAATCTTGCTTTGAGTTCCTGAAAAGCTTCGTCGGCTTCTGTTGTCCACTGGATCTTTTTGTTGCTTTTCCTTAGCAATGACGTGATGGGATGCACGATTTGCGAACATCCTGGGATGAACCGGCGGTAGAGGTTTGCAAAACCCAGCATATTTTGAACCCCCTTGAATGAATTTGGGGATGGTCAGTTCAGGATAGCATCTACCTGTGTGCATGCATTTGGATTCCATTCGGGCTGAGAATAAAGCCCAGGAATTCCACCTCAGAGACGTGGAATGAGCACTTTCCGAGCTTGGCGTAGAGCTGGTGTTGACAGAGTTTCTCCAATACGGATCGTACGTGTTTAACGTGGTCCTGCTTTGATGCGGAATATACCAGAATATTGTTGATGTACACTAGAGCACAGGCATCAATCAATTCCCGTAGGACATCGTTCATGAAGTATTGAAATGCTGCAGGCGCGTTGCAAAGGCCAAAGGGCATTACTTGATATTCGTACAAGCCGTATTTGGTGCGAAAAGCGGTTTTCCATTCGTCCCCCTCTTTTACGCGAACAAGGTGATATGCCCCCCTCAGGTCTAGTTTTGTGTAGATTTGGGCATCTTTGACTTGATCAAGCAATTCAGGGATCAGTGGCAGGTGGTAGCGGTTTTTTACGGTAAATTGGTTCAGTGCGCAATAGTCAATGCACGTTCTCAAGTCCCCCTCCTTTTTCGGTACAAAGAATAGAGGACTGGCTGCTGGAGACTTCGAGAGACTGATGAACCCGTTGGCCAGGTATTGGTCAAGATAGGCCTTCAGGTGCTGGTTTTCTGGTTCTGTGAGTGCGTAAATTCGCGCACAAGGGATTTGTGCGCCGGGTATCAGGTCGATTTGGCAATCGTATGGTCTATGCGGTGGCAGGGTATTGGCCTGTTCTTTCTGAAAGACATCTTGAAAGTCTTGGTATTCACTTGGTAGGGTGCCGATTGCCACAATTCTGGTGTCTATTGGTTGTTTCTCTTGGTGATAACATGTGTGGGCGCAAGTCTCGGGAAAGGCCAATTCTTTTGCTCGCCAATCGATTCGAGGATTGTGAGCTACCAACCATGGCATTCCCAAAATCAACCGGAACTGTGGTGCCTTAATGAGGTCGAAAACGATAGATTCTTGATGTCCATCCTGGCACAGAAGGGTTAAAGCTGCAGTGCATTGGGGTACTGGACCAGAAGCTATTTCCGTGCCGTCGACAGTGGTAACAGTGTCGGTGGTTGATTTAGGGTATAACAGAAGCCCCATCTTTGCCGCAAGATCCTGGTCGATGTAATTCCCAACGGCTCTACTGTCAGTGTATGCTCTTACTGCGTGCATCCGAGATGGTTGTTGGTGATTGATCAAGACCACAGATGGTGCAAAATGGGAGGTCTGTAGTTCACTTTCTTTGCTTGACAAGTGGACCCCTACACTTGTCGGGCAGGGGAGTTTCCGATTCCTTGATGGTATCTTCCTTGTCCACAGGCCCTACCGTCCTCCTCGGTGGCTTCACAGGGCACTCTTTAAGGAAATGACCTGACCTTCCACAGTACAGACATAACTGCTGCTGTCTCCTTTTATCCCTTTCCGCTTTAGTCAAGGGGGATCTGACCCCCCCGATTTACATTGGTTCTCCTGAAAGTTCCGTTTTGCGGGCAATATTGTCCTTTGAGCGCACATACATAGGGCGAGGGTCCGGTTTGGTTCGATCTGCTCTTCGGTCCTGCAACCTATGATCCAGTTGAACAACAAGGTCAATGAATTCTGAGCAGTCTTTCGGGGGGTTCACTAATTGTGCGAGAACATCCTTGAGCTCCCCCCGCAACCCCTGATGAAATAATGTGGTTCTCTTCTCCACTGGCCATTCTGCTTCAACTACAAGTCTATTGAACGTGGCTAGGTATGTTAATAGGTCTTGATTCCCTTGGCGTAGGGACAGAAGTTCGTTGTCTAATGCCTGCCCATGAGTATGACGGGCAAACAGCTTTTCCATCTCCTGTTGAAAGCCCCTGAAGTCATGAAGCAAAGGATTGTCTTGGGCCACAAAGGGTACGGACCAGTCCGCAGCGCTACCACTCAGGTAGGATAGCACAAAAGCGACCCGTGATTGGTCATTCGGAAAGGCCCCTGGTCTACAAAGGAAGTGCAGGCGGCACGGGTTCATGAACGTTGCAAACCTCTTGGGATCCCCGTAAATCGTTTGGGCGGGGCCAAGGGAACTGCCCCAGGAAGGGTTATCTGAACAGGATTGACTGATGGTGCTGGCATCGAGGGCACACTTCCCGGCAATGGTGCATGCCCTGCTTGTGACTGGAGAAGTTGGCGGCTTAAATCATCAGTGCGTTCTTTGGCTACTATCAGCTCTCTCCTCAGGGTGTTGGTCTCCTGCCTGGCTACATGTACTTCAGAACGTAGCTGCCCCAACATGTGGGCTAACTGGTCGGTTTCTGACGTTTCCATGACGCCCAGGTGGATTTTGATGTGAGGCTTTGTGTTCTGTAATGCTCACCTAGTATCCACGGGGACGTCACTCAGCCTGTTCTGACCTCTTACGACCTCGAATCCTTCCCTGGAGTCTACTCGACTGGAGACTGGGCCTGAAACACAGGATTGGTAGAGTTTAACTCCCTATTGTCTCTGTGTGCTTGAACCCTTTCTTCCCCGGGTTCCAACCCTTCCCTTTGATCCACAGCTCACCTTGTTTTCTTGGAAAGTGTGCTCTCAGTCCTGCTTTCAGCGCAGGGACGCGTTGATTGATGCGGGCTCGTAGCTGCCTAGTTACTTCACTGGCAAGAGTACGACAGGTAAGTATAATGAGTCTTTTGAACAGTTCTCTAACTTCGTTCCTTTCCTTCCTTAGATGATGGCCGGCGTCCGGGGATGGCGACGTGCTGCTGAGATGAGTAGCGCTGAAGGTGAGTGAGAGCGCGATGCGACCCTTTCGTATTTGTATTGAACTGAGTTATTTTTCTGTGTCTTTTAGGTGCCGCTACATTTTCAGCATGGATGCCGGTTATGAAGAAGAAATGCGGTGAGTAAGCGCGGTATACGGCGCATCTAGATGTTTCCACGCTAACCTGGAGTGTCTTATCCCTCTTGCAGATGGATGAGAAGTTCGGGAGACAGAGTTCCCCCAGAGCGGCTGGGATTCAGGTAAGCGTTTGAAGCTCGTACAGTCTTTAAAAATAAGCAAAGATTTGCTGAATGCTTACTAATGCCTTTTTTCTGTTCTTTTCCCTTTTCCTTAGGAAGCGGTGTGCCGGGATGGGAATGACACCGCCGAAGATGCCCGCAGAACAGAAGAAGCGATGAATGATGGGCAGAAGCGCCGCAAGGTAAGGCTGTTCCTAACAGTGTTCTTGTTCTTGCAGGATCTGAGTGCAGAAGAAAGGTGCAGCCCTACTGGAGACCAATCCGAACACGGTGAGTGTCACGCTGCAGAAAACACAAAGCATGTTTCTCAGTCTGGGAGTGGCTTAAATAGTCTCTGGGTATCCCAGGTGTCTCTGGACTGAACCACACCCAAAAGACTAGACTGCACATGCAGTTCTGAGAACCGAAATATGTGGTGGCATCCATCTTGTCCCCATCAAAGCACTACAAGTGCAATCCCCAATGTTATCCTATGGGAGTGAGTGAGTCTGGTGCCACAAGCGCCAAGTCTGACTCCAAGTGGGTCTTTGGAGGGATGGAGAGGACCTTGAGGGGCATGTAGGTGATTGTGGCCTGGCTCCAGCTTGACATCTTGGAGGGCTGGGGACATGAGGGGCAGGAATCATGACACTGTGGATACCAGGTGAGTGTAACAGAACGTGAAGACTACCATAACAAATCCACCTGGGCGCCATGGAGACATCAGAAATGGACCAATTGGCCCAATTACTAGGAGAGCTTCGTGCTGAGGTTCATTCTGCCCGACAAGAGACTAATGCCCTCCGGAGAGACCTAATAGTGACCAAAAAACGCACTGAAGAGATTAGCAGGCAATACTTGCAATCACAGGCAGGACAGACGCCTCTACCTGGAAGCAATCCAACGATGCAAAACCCTGCCATACCACCCACTCCGGTACAGATCACGTTACCTGGAACAGTGCCCCTGGCACCACCAGAAAGGTCCTCAGGTGACCCACGGAAGTATGCGGCATTCATCAATCAGTGCCGCCTTCATTTTCTTTGTAACCCTGGAGCATTTCCAAACGACCAAGCTCGGGTAGCTTTTGTCTTATCATACCTGAGTGGTAGTGCAGCAGACTGGTCGGTGCCGTTGGTAATCCATGACGATCCTCTATTACATGACTTTGGGGGTTCCAGAGAGAAATGGAAAAACGTTTTGCTCGCCATACCCAGGAAAAAGCAGTAGACAATGAACTCTTGTCCCTCCGACAGGGGAATCAGGACTTGTTAACGTACATTGCTACCTTCAACAGACTGGTTGCCGAAGCTAGGTGGCCAGAAAACAAAAGAACCACGTTATTCCATTGAGGCTTACGAGGCGAATTAAAGGACGTCTTAGCTCAGGTGGTTGATCCACCCAGAGACTGTGCAGAATTCATAAATCTGGTTGTGCAGCTAGACCACCGGTTGCAGGACCGAAAGGCAGACCGGTCTAAGACGGACCCTCGGACCGTGTATGTTCGACCAAGGGAAAACACACCCCGTGTACCTGAAAATGCTGTAGAACCCATGCAGATTGGAGGCATACAGCCTCCATTAAAAAAAAAACAAGAGCGGGACAAAAGAAGACAACAACAGCTTTGTTTGTATTGTGGGAAACCAGGACATTTCCTGATGGACTGTCTAGTAAAACCCCCAAGAAGAACAGTCGGGGCCACAGAGAAGGATGAAGCTAAGGAATCGGAAAACTACCAAGCTTGACAAACGTAGAGGTCAGTTTGTCGAGTGAGAAGAAAGAGTTGCTGACCTCGCACTTTGCAATACCAGTGATCTTAATTAACCACCAACGGTCGTCAAGAATGCATGCCTTTGATCATACAACGATAGCGGAGCAGTTGGAAATTACATTGATCAAGAACTGGCAGCAGAGGTGGGGCTTCCTTTGTGTTCTAAGCCAACTGTGGACAAGGTAACCACCGTGGATGGGACAGAAATGGCTTCCGGACCAGTAATCAAGTGCACAGCCAGGGTAACCTTGCTGTGCCAGGACGGACATCGGGAGTCTATTTCATTCGATCTCATCAAGGCACCTCAGTTCAGGCTAATACTAGGGATGCCATAGTTGGTTACTCACAACCCTTTGATAGACTGGCGGGCACGAAAATTAACCTTCCCCGGTGACTGCTCCCCTGCCTGCTATTACCAAGATGAGAAACCCGATGTCTGTATCCCCATGACTCCCGGAGCGACAGTATCAACCCTGGGAGCAACTAATACCTTGCCAATTGAATACCATGATTTCCAGGATGTTTTCCGAAAGGACAAAGCCAATACATTGCCACTGAACAGGCCCTATGACTGTCAGATCGACCTTGTTCCTGGTGCACAAATCCCTTGCGGCAGGATCTACACTCTCACAGAACCAGAAAACCTTCATTTGAAATCCTATTTAGACCAGTACCTTGCAAACCGATTTATCCGTCCTTCGAAGTCCCCCGCAGCCAGTCCTTTGTTCTTTGTACTGAAAAAGGAAGGAGACTTGAGAACCTGTAGTGACTACCACGCATTGAACCAGATCACTGTGAAGAACCGTTACCCCTTTCCACGTATCCATGAGAAACTACACCAAGTTAAAGATGCCCAGATTTATACCAAATTGGACCTTCGGGGAGCGTACCACCTGGTCCGAGTCAGAAAAGGAGATGAATGGAAAACCGCCTTCCGTAGTAAGGACGGCTGGTTTGAATATCAAGTCATGCCCTTCGGGTTATGCAACGCTCCTGCGGCATTCCAATATTTCATGAATGACATCTTAAGGGAGTTAATTGATGTGTGCGCCTTAGTGTACATAGACGACATCTTAGTATACTCAGCCTCGGAACAAGATCATGTCAGGCACGTTCGTTCAGTCCTCACCAAGCTCCGTCAACAGCACTTGTTTGCAAAGCTTGAAACATTATTTTTCTACGTCACCGAAGTAGAATTCCTTGGTTTTATCCTTACTCCAGGAGGCATCAGAATGGACGTGCACAAGGTAGATGCCATTCTGAAATGGCCTTCACCGACGTCTCTGAAAGGGGTACAAAGCATGCTGGGCTTTGCGAACTTCTACTGCCGGTTTATCCCAGACTTCTCTCAGGTTGTGCACCCAATCACAGTACTATTACGAAAAAACAATAAAACGTTTGCTTGGACCGAAGAAGCAGAAGAAGCCTTTCAGGAACTTAAACAAAGGTTTACCTCCGCTCCAATCCTGCAACATCCTCGTCCAGACCTCCTTCATGTCGTTGAAACTGATGCGGCCAGTCTCGCAATGGGGGCTGTCCTTTCAAAGAGAGACCCGGAAACCGGCCAGCTACATCCTTTGGCCTTCTGGTCGAAAAAGTTCTCACCTCCAGAGATTAATTATGCCATCACGGACAAGGAACTCCTGGCTATCAAATCCGCCTTTAAAGCCTGGAGGCACTACCTTCTGGGGGCCAGACACACCATTACAGTCATCACAGACCACCGAAACCTGCAATATCTCAAAACAGCCAAGGCCCAGTCCTCGCGCCAATTACGGTGGACCCTTTTCTTCGCCGAATATGATTATGTAATCACATTTCGACCAGGAGTCAGAAACGGAAAGGCAGATGCCTTATCTCACATGGGCATAGATGAAATAGTATATACAACTCCAGACCGAGTACTAATTAAACCTGAAGACAAACTCTTGGGTATCACGAGAGCCTTAACACACGCAGAACTACGAAAAGAAATCCAACGGACAATGAATCCTGATGCCTAGCTCGCATGGCAAACTCAAGGAGAACAATATACCATCAAGGACCATCTACCCTTTTTTAGGGATCGCCTATATGTACCCAAGAAGGAATTACAACAGCATATTATTTCAATCTATCATGATTCACTGATCGAAGGGCATCCTGGGATCGCCAAAACCCTAGTTAAGGTGAAAGAGAACTTTTGGTGGCCTACCTAGCGTAAGGACATCATTCAGTATATTCAGTCCTGCAGAGTCTGCACACAAAATAAATCACAGAAACAAAAACCATCTGGTCTCCTACAACCATTGGACATTCCTCCAGTTCCATGGCACACTCTTTCCCTTGACATCATCACTGATCTACCTCCAAGCCAAGGGTTCAACACCATCCTTGCAGTTGTGGACTTATTCTCGAAGATGGCCCATTTTATTCCTCTCAAAGGCCTCCCAGACGCAGCCACTTCAGCAAAAGTGCTCCTGGAGGTCGTGTTTAAACTACATGGCTTCCCTTCGGTTCTGGTCTCGGATCGAGGCAGCCAGTTTGTTTAAAACTTCTGGAAAAAATGTTGTGCAATGGCGCAGATCGACGTTCGGCTATCTACCAGTCACCATCCCCAAACGGACGGCCAAACTAAGAGAACCAATCAGACACTCAAGCAATATTTACGGTGCATGCTGCACCACGAACAAAGGAATTGGAAAGACCTACTATAGATAGCAGAATATGCATATAACAATTCTTTGCATTCAAGCAAGGGACAAACGCCCTTCTATCCCCTTTATGGCAGACATCCACGTACCTCTGAACTAGACCTTCCAGCCAGCTTGGAAATGCCAGCGGTAAAGACTCTACATACAACCATTACTCAGGCTTTCAAAAGGGCAAAGCAACACCTTATTCATGCCAAAGAAAAACAAAAGGGATTCGCCGACCAACACCGGAAAAAGGCCCCTGATTATCAAGTAGGAGACAAAGTTTGGTTAGCAGCTAAATTCGTACCTATCAAGGGAACTGGGACCTTTCATCCCAGATTCTTAGGACCCTATACCATTAAGGCAATTATCAACCCAGCACCCATGAAACTGGATTTATCACCTAATCTACACATCCACCCGGTATTCCATGTTTCCCTCCTGAAACCAATGCAACCCGGCACATGGATTGGGACACCACCTAAGCCCATACTTGTTGACTGAGAACCAGAATTCGAAGTCAAAGATATCTTGGACTCTAAATACTCTACGACCAAGCTATATTATCTCGTCGATTGGAAAGGATTTGGACCACAAGATAGATCCTGGGAGCCCAGTGAGAATATCCACGCGCCATGTCTAATCAGGAAATTCCATCGGAACTTCCCAACCAAACCTGGGCCAGACAGAAGGAACACCATGGGAGGGGCCTTAGGGGGGAGTGCTGTCATGACCCCCACCCAAAACCTTCTCTGGCAAACCCATTGGCCAGGTGGAGTCAGGACTCGGGCCTCTAGAGCCTGGCATCCTCTTCAAAAGCCCCCATGGGGCCAGGCTCATACACCATGAAAAACAATGTGCTTGGGAACTACTTTATTGTATTGTCAGCCAACATGGAGGCATCCACATAGCTTTGTTCCTAAGAACCAAGCTATGCGGTCTAGTGTTTTGGGTGTGGTAGCCTAGGGACTACTTTACCTGGACTATTTTGTTGGGGCTATTTAAACCACACCCGAGCAAGACAACACGCTTCGCGTTACTTTGCAGCTTGCAACGTGACGCTCACCATGTCCAGCTATTCCCTCGAACCTTGGCGAAGCATAACCTGAAGGGAGACAAAAGAAACATCATCAGCAGCAGCATCTTACCTGCAGTCTTCATCTTTAAACACTCGCAGCTACTGAGAAGAGCTTCCTCGAATCGGCACACCTCCCGGACAGAACAACCTGAAAGAGGAAGACAGAGGCAACATTAAAGAAAGCAGCAGAGACATTTACAAATTACGGACTGCTCAAAAGGCTTACCTGGCTGGTCGCCTCTCGGCTGGCACCACTCCGGACATTCCACTCACGCTGAAGAACACCGCTACCTACAAGGAAGGAAAAGACAGGTTAGCAAAGGCAAGACTTTGCAGTGCTGCGCATAGCGCTTACTTACCGCATCATAGCGCTCTTAATGCGCAATCATTTACCAGCGGGGCTCATTCAAGCCAGTTCGCCGCGCTGAAGCTCCGCATACCTAAGGGAGAAAAAAGAGACATTTTAAACAATGAAAGGCATGCAGGATAGCAACAAAACTAAAGAACAGCAATAAGACCTGCCTGAACAATATCAAACGTGCCGGTGTCAGTGAAGTAACTGGACCGCACTCGCCCATTAAAGACAACGCGCCCCTGCAAAGAAAGCAGGACGCAGAGCACACCTAATTCTACCACAAGGTGAGGAGAGGGCGCCAGAGGGACTGAAATCATATGGGGGTGGAGGGAGGATACCTACCCCTGTCGGTCAGTCTTGAACACAGTCCTCCTGTATTTTCAGGCAGAACCTTCCTCGCAGACCACATAAGGGCAAAGCTGAGAAGCATACCAGCGAGTAACCTGGCTGGGTGACGTCCGTGTGGCTACCAGGTGAGCGTAACAAGGAGTCTGGTAGCCAAATAACTTAGTTCAAAAAGAATAGAGCACTTTCTGCTCGTAGTAACCTTGATTCAGATGTCTGTCCATCTGACAGCCATTTAGCCACAAATTGTAGCTGGCTAGCCATAAACTATACCTCAAAATTGGCAGTTTTATTCCCCCTTGTTTGTATGGGTTCTGGAGCTTCCACAAGGCCACTCTGCACCTTGAATTCTGCCATATGAAGCTCCTGCATATGCTATGTAATTTCCCAAAGAACGTTTTAGGTGTTGCATATGGAATATTTGCAAAGTAATGGAGGAGTCTCGGCAGCACCACCATCTTCAATAACGGCTCGTGCCCCATAATGGACAATGGTAACCTAGTTCAGAACGATTAGCAGTTTTCTATCTTGCAAACCGCCTTCTCTGTGTTATGAATATGTTGTGTCTTAAGGTTGTGGTATATGTCCACCCCCAAGTACCGAAACGTCTCTATTTCCCACTTAATTGGTAACACCGGCAGTTTGTGTCCTAATGTACTCTCCCAAAGGGCACAGACTCGATTTGTGGGGGTTAATGGTTATTCCTGAAAGTGCAACATACTGTTCCATCACGTCCAGGACATATTGTAAATCCTCCTCAGGGTACTTCAGGTACAGGAGCATGTCATCCGCATATAACAAGATCAAATGCACCCCCCTGCCCGAGGTGCTGATACCCACCTCCCCATGCTCCTCCCTTAAATAGACCACTAGCGGCTGCAGCGCCAAGATGAAGAGCATCGGGGACCATGGGCATGCCTGCCTCATGCCCTTACTCAACTGCTACTGTTCCGAGATACTGGAGCCCCTTTTGACCCTTGCTATCAGTTTGTTGTACAGAAACCGCACCCATTTAAAGTATGTGGGCCTGATACCAAACTCCTTTAGGACCGCTAGCAGCAAAGGCCATCTGACTGTGTGAAACGCCTTAACTGCATCGAGTGACACTACTGCTACTTCCTGTGTCTCTTTCTGGGTATAGTCTATTATGTGATGCAATCTCCTCAGGTTGTTGGTAATATTTCTGTGCGGGACATATCCTGTCAGAACTGGATGTATGAGTTTATCTATGACCGGTCTAAGCATCTTTGCCATAATTGCTGTAAGGATCTTCTCATCCCGGTTCAGCAACGATTGTCTGCCGTGTGGTCTCACTTTTGTATAACCAGGCTAGCAGTCGTCCCAGCTTGTCCCCCTCTACATGTTGTCCCTCGATCTATTTATTGTAACTTAATTTGCCTAACCTCTCCCAGTGGTTCCTACATTCTTGTTGTAGGCAGGACACCTCCTGGGCTTCTTCCAAAGACCTCTTTCCTACTCGCATTATACTTTCTAGTCTACTTTCTGTCTTTTGTAGATCCCGCAAAATAACATCTTGTATCCCCTTTGACTTAGCTATAGCCGCTCCTCTTACTGCTACTTTAAAGGCCTTCCACAGCATACCCACTCAGTTTACGCTACCAGTATTGCACTTAAAATATTCTTTCACCTTGTCTCTCAAATGTTCTCAGAACCCTGTATCATTCAGTGCTTCAACTCTGAGTCTCCAGGTGGGGATCCTTGCCCGGGAGGGAAGCATCTTCCAAGTAACAACCAGAGGGGCATGGTCCGAAAGGACCTGTGCTTTATATTCAGCCTGTGTGAACTCCCTCAGTGTTTCCTCCCCTGTGAACACATAATCTAATCTTGTGTAGAGATTATGCGGGGCGGTGTAGTGTGAGTATACTCGGTCTTGCGGGTACATTGTTCTCCATACATCAGCAAACTTAAATGTGCTCAACAACATGCATAAAGCTTTGGCTGAGGGGGTTGGATGATCAAATGTATTATCTGATCTATCTCTCGACGGGTTCAACATACAATTAAAATATCTTCCCCATGTCATCGCGCAATCTCTATATGGACTAATCTTGCAGTATTAAGATCTAAAATAAGCAGCAATATCCTAGTTCAGGGCATACATCATTACCATCCTAATCTTGAATGGGACTGTCGGTGCCACCCATAGTAGAACCCCTCCAGCATACGCCGAGTATGTTGAGCCTAGGGTCACCCCACTCCATTTCCGTGCCAGTGTATCTTGTCTCTCTTTAGTTTCCTGCAAGAGAGCTATATCTATTTTCTGGCGTCTCAAATACGACATAACCCGGTTCCTTTTAATTTACCTGTTCAAGCCTCTCACATTCCAGGTGCTATTTTGAGTTCACCCATATATTTGGCTGTTTCCACTTTCATCTCACCCCTAGCACCTCCACACTCTTCCCCCTGTGCATATCCGTAGGCCAACTTCCCACTAACTAGCCCAACTCCCTTCCCTCCCCTCTCCCCAACCATTCCCAACATTTGCCCAGCTTGAAATCTGGATCTCAGGCATCCCCGCATCCCTCTTCTTTCCCGGCCCAATGTCGGTAATCAGAGTGCAGCAGGAGAATACTGAACTATTAGTATCCTAAGTACTTTAAACTAATTTGGGTGATAGTGTGATTCCTAGCGTCACTTAATACTAAGCAGCACCTGTGCTTCCTGCATTTAGCTAACAGTGAGAAACGCATTTGCTTTTCAGCTTAAATGTCAATGTCGGAATAGTATATGTTGGCTCCTATGCGACCCAAGAGTGCATCATGTAGACACTGCAGATTCACTTATCACTTTTGCTTCCCATCTGGTCTTGTTTTTCCATCAGCATATTCAACGTGTCCATCCACTTGCTCACATCTTCTGGGGTCTCTAAAAAAACAGCGCCGTCTTTATATAGAACCTTCATCTTCGCCGGATACAGCAACATGTATTTAAGATTGGCAGCGCGTAACCTTCTCTTGACTGCCCCATAGCTCATCCTTTGATTTTGCACCAAGAAAGTATACTCAGGGTACGCTGCGATGGTCGCTGATGCTCAGCTGATCGTCCCTTCTTTCCGAAAGTGTTCGAGGATTCTCTCCCTATCCTTGTAATTTAGTATCTTGGCAATTACCGGTTGGGGCGGAGCTCCAGGTGGCGGTTTCCTTGCCAGGGCCCTATGCGCCCTTTCCACTGTAACCCCCTGGGTGAGTGATCCAGCTCCTATTTCCTGTAATAACATGTCTTCAATGTAATTTGTCAGGTTCGGACCTTCCTCGCCCTCTGGGAGCCCAACAGTGCGTATGTTATTCCTTCGTGCACGCCCTTCCACCTCTTCTGCTCTGTTTTCCAGATTCTGTACCTGCTGCTTCAGTGGGGACATTTCCTTGGAGTTTTCATTTGCAACTACTTGTATTGGCCTTCACCTCCTTCTCTAGCACCCCTGTGCGTTCTGTTAATGCTCTGGCATCCTTTCTCAGGCGATTCGCATTGATACTTATTGCGTCGATTTTGAATTCTGCCATCGATTTCAGCTCCGCTATGGCCTCTAGTATTAGATGGTCATTTCGCCCTGGAGCCTCTCCTTCACGTGCCTCTTGCTCAGTTGTCTTCGCTCTGTCCGTCTTTTGTGCAGGTTTAGCAAATGCGTCAATTGACGACTGTTTCCCTTTAATCTTGTTAGACTTAGATGCCATTTTTTCAACCCCTTGCACTGCAGCGCTCTTTTTCTGCTTAGGTTTACGTGGTGCGGTCACTTGTTTACCGCGGTTCTGTGTTGGGGGGTTATTTCAGCTTTTGTGTGAGGGACAGTATCCTTTTGTTAGAGTGTTTCCTTTAGTTTGCTTTAGGCAGGGACATTTTTGTCACAATAGGGATAGTGAGGCGTTTATCAAACCCTTTTTGAGGTTAATATAATGGCATCTTTTGAAAAACTGGTTTCTCTCAGCGTGTCAGGTCTCGTCTGGACCGCGCAAGTCGCTTGGGTTCTTCTCCCAAAACTGAGTAATTCAGGGTTCTTCCCCGCCTTGCCGTTCTCCGCCTCCCTGCTCCAGGCGTTTGGGTATGCCGCAGGACCTCTCCCCGGTGCTCCGCTCCCCAATGTGAAGCTGCTCTGGGGCAGGACAGACTCTTAGGAGAGTCCCTTATCAGTTTATATTTCCTGGTTTCTTCCTAACTTCCAATAGCTCGCATGTTTGTATGTGTTCCATGGTTCCACCCTGCTCTTCCTGGTGACAGTGCTTTTGAAGTCATCCATATTCACTCTTCCTCGTCATAGTCCGGTCTGCCTGATACATAATTACTATGTATTATGAAATTAGTAGAAGCAAGAGGCGAAAGGGAGAATGGGCTATCGGAATCCTATATGTTGGCCTGGATGACTCATTTCTGACAGCATGATGATGTGTATGTGTATACAGTGTTATCCCTCGGCAGTCCTCACTTCTCCCATGGTGGCGGTCCCCACCCATAGGATCCTCTCACTGAGTACCACACCCAGGGGGACCATCAGGTTTCGGCCTCACCTCCATGGTCCATGGGAATGGTGCCCCTCATTGGGTGAAGTAACAACATCCAAGGATACGTCACATACCCTCCCCCTAATGTCACTGGCTTCCTTTTCTTTTAAGGAAACCAGGATAGGAAATTAACATTTCCTTGATCATTTCCCTTTCTGTGTTAAACAGAGAAATAAAAGGGTTGAAGATCAAGGAACCAGCGCATCACACAGGGGCTTCTGTCTTTCCTGATGCTCAACCAAGTGACAGTGGCGTGATCAATGATCAATCTAAATCGCTTTCCTGTAAGATAATATTTTAGATATCCTACTGTCCACTTGATTGCTAAAGCCTCTACCTCGATGGCAGCATAATTATGTTTCTGAGGGAATCGTTTTTGGGAGATATAAAGCACAAGATGCTCAATGCCTTCGTATTCCTGTGATAGTACTGCCCCAAGTCCAACTTTCGATGCATTGGTCTGGAGAAGGAACCATTTTCTGAAATTAGGCACCTTTATTATTGGTTCATTACACAAACAGGCTTTTATGGTGTTAAAACAGGCATGATCTTCCTTTTGCTATTTTAGCTTTTGGGGTTCAGTGTCATTTAGCTTATCCGTTAAAGGGGCCATAATGGTAGAATAGTTGGGGATTAATATTCTGTATTACCCCACTCATCCAAAAAAGGTCCTTAAATTTCTCTTCGTTTTTGGTACAGGAGTCTCCTGGACCGCCTACACCTTTTTGGTTTGCGGTTGGACTAAACAATTGGTTGTATACGAATTGATCGTTTTACAACTGCTCGAATGACAATTGACCTTTTCACAATTGACCGAATTGTGAAGGTCAATTGTACCATATATGTGGGGGGGGAAACCCCCCACAACCCCCCACCCATCGCCAAACCCCCCAAACCACCCATATATATAAATATATATATATATATATATATATATATATATATATATATATTCGGTCAATTGTGAAAAGGTCAATTGTGACCCTTTAAATTCGGTCAATTGTTAATTCGAACCATTGTAAATGACCAATTTGGGTAATACCAAACAATTTCCTATGAAGAACCCTATATAACGTATTGCAGACGGTGCAAGGTATCACATTTTGGGGTTTGCTCTGAGGTCTGCTTGTCTCAATGCCTTACGTCTGCCTGTCTCGATGCCTTACATGAATTACTTCATGTAGATGGACAATATACTCTCACAAGTTCTACTATGGGTGACAATGTCGTTGAGGTAGGCACTGCAAAATTTAGAGAAAGGACAAAGGATTTGATCCATAAGTCTCTGAAAAGTAGCCAGGCTACATGGAGTCCAAAAGGGAGGACTTTGAAATTAAATAAACCTTTAGGGATGGGAAAAAGATCTTCTCTCGGTCCGCTGGATTTAATGGCACCTGCCAACAGCCCTTAGTGAGATAAAACATGGAAAAATAAACTGTATTTCCCAGCCAATCGATTAGCTCATCTATTCTCGGCATGTGATGGTTGTCGAATTGAGATATTGTGTTGAGCTCTCTAAAGTTAATACAGAATCTCCACGATTGATCAGGTTTAGCCACCAGGACTATTGGCAATGACCAGAGACTTTGAGAGAGCTAGATGATATCTGAATACATCTTTCCCACCTCCTGAAGGAATTTTCTTTCTGGATTTCAGGAATTCTGTAAGGCTTTAAGATAATAATCTTACGGGGAGGAGTCCATATTCATCCTTTTCTCACTTTCACCCAGAAGCTCACTTTCTCCAGAGCACTGGTTCTCTCTTGGCTGAACTAGTGCAACAGCCTCTTTCTCAATATGTCTTCCTCTACTCTCCGCCCCTTGCAACTAATCCAGAACAGGACTGCAAGTCTTGTCCTTGGCCTCAATTCCTGGGACCATATCTCTCCAGGCCTGAAATCTCTCCACTGGCTCTTGGTGGCTGCAAGGATCAAGTTCAAGACCCTCTGCATTGTCCACAAGGCTTTCTGTGGCCAGGACCCGCACTACATCCAACTCTCTCTTCCAAAACACCTTCCTTCTCGAGCCCTTCGCTCAGCCACCTCAAACTCTCTGAGGGTCAGACGCTTCTCCAGGCAGAGAGTGGGAGGAAGATCTCTCTCCTCTGCAGGTACCTCCCTCTAGAATCGTCTCGCTGCCCCTCTCAAACTTGAGCTGGACCACCTGAAGTTCCAGAAGCAGCTCAAGACCTTCCTTTTCGCTGCTGCTTTCTCTCTCTTTCTCCCCTGCTGACCTCCCTGTCTGTCTGCTGTGCTGACTGGTGGCCTGGCTATCCTGAGAGTCTCCTGGGTACCAGGCTCCTCCATGACCAGTCGCCCCTGCACTGCCTCTGGGCCTACCGCACCCTTAGGGGTGGTAACTGTAACCCTACAGTCCCCTGCCTCCTTGCACTTACCCAGAGCCGCGATGACCTGGACACTTACTCAGAGCAATGCTGCCCAGATTGCACTTCCCTCTCCCTCTCCCTGGCACTTCCCCCTTCTGCCTCCCCCCGGCACTTTGCGTTTGCACTTACACAATCTGAATGACGCAAGGCCTAGTAAGGTTGTTTGTTTTGTCCTCTTTCTGTCTTCCCTCCCTTGTCTTGGCACGCCTAGAAACACTTGTGTACAGGCGCATTATAAATGACTTATCATATCATTAACGCTTTCTTTCTCTCTTCCTGGTCCCTCACTAAAGACATCAGGGAAACCTTTTATCAGATCCTGCAGGGCTTTTTGTTGAAAAAAGGGAAGGTCTAATGGAGTAAGGCCGTAGTTTTCTGGTTCTTTAAATAGAAGGCTGGTCATTACAACACAGGTTTGTTCTACAGGGACCCTTCTCCACTCTCAACAAATGTAGGTAATATATCTGGGTCTTATTTCTATGGTCAGGCAGGGCAATGCGGTAATTACATGGTCCCGTTTGTTCTACCACTTCATATGGCCCATGTCAGCGAGATAACATTTTATTTTCTGAAGTGGGAAGCAATACAAGGACCTTCTGTCCAACAGAAAAGGAGCAAGCTGCTGCTTTTCTATCATAGTGAGTGTTTTGTTGTTCTTGTGCTGTAGACAAATGGGAACAGACAATCTCCTTCACTAAGGTCATATGTTCTTTGAGCCTTGTGCTGTTTGGGACAATGGTACAATAGCTTCCTCTCTCTTATTATTTATTTATTTATTGGGTATTTATAATGCACCTATACACAATGTGTTTCAAGGTAAAACAAGACAACGGGGGACAGGGATGACAAAAACAAAACGATCCTACTAGGCCTTGTAACATTCAGATCATGCAAGTGCAGTACCAAGAAGTGAGAGAACTACGTAAATTGATAAGGAAAGTAATGAGATACTATATAAAAATGTCATATTAACAAGAGAAAGAAAGAAGACAACTACAAGAAGCAATCATCAGGAGAAAGGAGTCATTCTCCTGACCTTAATTTGTTTAGAAGAGTATTAGGGTCAGTTAGGGCATGTTTTGGACAGCAGACTCATTATTTTTCGACCTTTGCTGATGACTGATGAGCACCGCAGTAATATAGGTAGGGAACACCGCGTAGTCATAGAGAAAGATAGGCCTTATTCTTATTCTTTAATAAACACACGTTGGAAATGTCCTCAGAATATCTGCGTCCTTTTGACCTGCCACAGTACATTTTATATAGAAACAGGATTTGTATACTCACTGTGTGTAATGTACATACTCTACATGACTGTACATTTTGGATAGAAGTTGTACATTGATTTTGAGTATTTGTGGTGTACATACATGACATGTCTATTTACATTTTGTATAGAAGCTGTACACTCATTCTTAATGTGATTAATGTACATACTCAGTGTGTAATGTACATACTCACGTGCTTGTGCACATTTTATATCGAAGCTCTACATTAATTATGTGCGTGCAAAATGTACGTACTCTACATCTCCATGTACATTTTGTATAGAAACAGTATATTCATTCTGTTTCATTGTGTGTTATGTACATACTGTAAATAGATGGGGTTGGGTACTAGATTTTGACTCAACTTGCACAGCACTGAGATCATTCTGTTGTGGTTTTATAGTTTTGCAGCAAGGTCACGGGAGGAGGAGGTGTTGCCCACACCTTGTGTGTTGACTTGAAGGTAGTTTAGCTTGGATACCATGCGCTCAAAGAAATGCTAGTCAAATTCTGGTTTCCAGTGGGTTTTGTGGTCTTTATTTAGGTGGTCAGCCGACATGTGTTTCGACTTCTCAGGGTTTTTATCAAGGCTAATGGGTCGGTTCTCTTGGCCAGGTTGCAAATCTTTATAGGTTAGCATCAATCTGTTTAGGGTCTGGCCGGTGGGTTTTCTTGTGTTCCTACTGTCTTACTTGGATAAAGGCCCGCGTGGGCAGTGGCTGTCTGGCAGAGCCAACATGTCAGTCGAATCCTGAGGACACTTGCTACAGGCCAACAGACTGACCACCTATACCACCAAAATAAAGAAAACAAAAACCACTAGAAACCAGAATTTGAATAGCATTTCTTTGAGCACAAGGTATCCAGGCTAAACTACCTTTGCATACTGTAAATGACTGTGTAAATTTTGGATAGAAACACCATATTCATTCTGAGCATGCCTAATATACATACTCTACATGTCTGTGTACATTTTTATAGAGGCTGCACATTCATAATAAGCGTGTCAAATGTACAAACTGTGCCTCTCCAGCTACATTTTGTACAGAAGCCGAACATTCATTTTGAATGTGAACAATAATGTACATTTATTCGGACCACACAACCCAGGATGTGTAATGGCGTAATATATGAACTGTGAAATTAATTTGCCTCGTAGGTGCGCATCTTGTAAGGGCACGTGTTGTAGGTGCATGCGCCATAGCAGCACGTACCATAGACCTCCTTTGTCTGAACCTTGCCATATACCAGCACAATGGCATGATATGTATTATACATATAAAACTATGAAATGTAATGGAAACTATGTTCTATGTATATTGTGTAAAGAACATGTTGATAATTTTTAAAGAAAGGGAAAATATGAAGGTATTACCGCGAAATGGAAATGATTGAAGCTATTCCGTTTTTTCAGAATCTCATCATTTAATTTACATTTTTCAAATACTTTAAAAATGGTGGCAACAAGCATCATTCCACATCACTCCACTATAACTTTACAACCATAAAGCTTGGGGTTACCAGTATTGTTCCTATACTTCACTCAACAAGGTCCATGCTGGTAACCATTAGGGAAAAATCTACCCAGAATTGCAGAGTGACCAAGTCATGTGTCCTGTATTCCCTGTCTCTTGGCAAAACATTGAACTTGTGCTGAAAGCTACAGCAAGGCGTGCATATGGTTTTAAATGCGTAGAAAATGTACTTTAAAATTGTCAGAACAACTTTATGTAATCTTTTTTCTAAATAACGGCGATGTTTGGTAACGCCTTCGTCGTTCTGAGATTATGCAATTATTTAAATATTGTGCAGGGCTTTGATGTTTATGTCTCACTCAGAGCTTTGCAGCGTGTGAACTTTCAGAAAAGGAAAACGTGCTGCAAAATCATACCACTGCCAGCTAAGCGCTATACCAAGCACACATTAACACTGACAAGTGAAGTTTATTATTTAAGCAATAATCTATGCAAATCCTCCTGTACATTTCAATCGTTCTCTTCTCGAGTTCCGTTTTCCGGTACTGATCTTGTCACTTGTTTTAAGGTAGGTGGTATGACCTCTGTGAGGATTGGGATTGGGTGCTACTGGGTACCTCCAGATCAGAAGGATTAAACACTTATTAATCTGTTGACATAAGCAATGCAGCCTGTGGACACTTCTGTAGCGACATGTTCTGTTCCTGCCTGGATGTTGGTGTACCGTCTTTAGTATCATATTTGAAGCACATATTAAACAAGCATTGCCAAAGGTTTTGGCTTTTTATATTGGCATGGATAGACATTTGCGAGGCATTGCCAAAATGGTACCTCCTGGCCATATGCTGGCAAAAGCTGGCAAATAGTGTGTGCATCTGGCTTATGGTGGCAATGCCTGGCAAAAGCCTATGTAATCCCAATCCAAGAGCCAACATTGTTGGATGTTCAAATGATTCTTACCAGGCGTACATTGCAAGGGACAGATGCAAGGTCACACAAATGGTGTATGCATCGAGTGGCTTAAGCTTCGCTTGATTAAGAGATGTTTATTACACCTGGAACTGATTTACAGCTGGAAGTAAGCCATTACCTTTCAGAAGACGGCACAGAAATAACATGCAAGCCCTGATGCATATAGTTTAATGTTACTGTGCAGTAGAACTAGCTCAAAGAGATCCCAGGTGGCTTTGTTTTGGGCAGGGAAAGGCGGGTAGTGAAGTGCAATGGCCAGAGGTATTAGCATAGTGATAGGTGGTTAATGGGTGAATAAAAGCCTAACAACACCGTCAGGCTATTTGTACTTCCTCACATCCCATTATCATCCTATCTATACTCCTATGCCAATAGTTTTTGATAGCACCACCTAATAAGTAAAACTAAACCAAAACTGTATTACAATATACTAATCAAGAAACACACTGAAAATAATAGTGGATTTCATATCTTTATTCCAGTTTAAAATGTTATAAAATGTAGCATATGTATTGCATGCTAATATAAACATAAACATATAAAAATGGCCAGACCAATTCATATTTCAGGTTCTAATGGAAACTTTTTCCTCTGCAGATTCCATATCTGTTGAAATGCACTGCCCCAAAGCTGAGACCTCAGAACCGTGTCCAGTGCCACATCACTGGGGAGTGAAGTGCATGTCCCATGGCATTACATGGGAGCTAAATGGTGCTGTCTGGAAAGGGTTGCAAACTAGGATATATGCAGCAGCACTGGGGCTATGCTGCTACGTTCTTTTTTCCTCACCTGGATTTTCACAGTTCCAGTGGTCATACAAGTAGTCTAATTTTAATTGCCACTTGCTTGTCTCAAATGTAACCCAAAATGCTTTGGGTTTTAGGAAGTGTGCAACCATTTAATTTCTCAAACAGAGCCCCAAGACATTTCTTTGTGATGTTCGGGGTTCTGTCTACCCACCAGGCGGGATGACAGACCACATTGGGTAAAGAACACCTTGTTCACTCCATTTGAGAGAAGCACCGATCAGAGTCCCTCAGCGAAGGAATAACTTTATAAGTTCTTTCCATCTAGTAATGAGTCATTGTCCCCAAGTGCAGCCATTCCAAAAAACATGAGGGCTACATTGCCTCCAGATTCTGTGTTCGCTCAAGAGTCAGTTCTGAAAAATTTCTCCCAAAAGATCCAACAGGGAGAAGAGGTAACCATAAGGGGGATCAAGTTAAAGACACAGCGTGACGCTTTGCCAGCATCAGAGCTGGATGATTTCAAGGAAGGAATGCTCTACCTACTTAGATATTTCACACAACAAATGGTTGCTTGCAATGGTAGTGCACCTGTGAAGGGCACATCCAGACTCAATGTAGTGCTGTTCTTTCCATTGGTGTTGATGGTGTCATCACAGGACGACAATCTATCTTTGGCAGAACTGATGGTACGATTGGCAGATTCTCCTTTGGTGATGGCACAGGAGCGTCAGGCACAATGCTACATAAATTAGTCACACTGTAGATGTCACTAAGCACAGTGCCATCCTTTGTGCCACTTCTGCTTATTATGGAGGAAGCAGACATGGCAAGAGAGGTAAGAGAAGGAGGTTTCTAATGTAGTAGAGACCAGGCAAAGTGAAAAGTCAACTACCTTAGCCCATTACTTGATCCATGGTCTGCTGTAAGAAAGACCAAATGCAAATTATGAGGCATTTGCCACTGTGCTGCTGCCTTCTCCCAGATGCAAACACCCTTGTGGCATCTGACATGAAACCCTTGCATGCACAACATTTCCTGGTGCCAAACTGCATACACATCCAGCTCACTTGAATTACACTAGGTCCTCCCTTGGCTGGTAGAGGAAGTACAGGTCATACAGAGTGCTGTGATTGCCATGTAGTTAATGTTCTGACCAGTGTCTACATGCCCATGTTGAAATGTCCGTTTTGCCCTATGTACTGCTCTAGCACCCGCGCCACTGTAGCCATATCCTGTCGTACAATCCCGGTACCGCCGTGTGAGACAGAAAACATTGTACTAAGACGTCTCAGCTGCGGTCTGCTTTTCCCATGAGCCACCGGGATCCAGGGTTTTCCAAACATGAGTTGGACAAGAGTTCTTTTTACAAAATTATAGCCAGGTTAGCATTTTTGGCCAATCTCAAGTCCTTCCACAGCTCTGGCCTGATGCAGTGGGGTATCACTTCCAGACACCACTGGAGTACAGGGGTAGGGCTTGGTGTCCTACGCCTAAGCACTGCTGTTTCAATTTTCTGTTGTAATTGTGAAGAATGTTGAAGGTATGCTGCTTGCCGGGTGGCATAGGAAGGGCACCACAGATCATTTGACTTCTTCCCATGTCTCTGTATGGTGCACACACCATATAGGTCTGCATAGGTATGGAACCCAATTTGGTTCATGCCCTTCCTCTGCACATTTTCCAGCAAAGATTTCACGTGGCCAGATTTGGCTGTTGTTTATTCTGAGTGACGTACTGCCAACATGCGCTAACAACAGAGAGGCTTGGCTCAAATGGGCACAGTAATGTTGGTGTTGGTGGTTCTTGTGGCGTTCTAGGTACCATATAATGATGTGATGTGCTTTCCGATCTGTGACAGGAATACCATTGCCGGAAGTGACGGTTCACAGTTTGGCTTCTATTAATACTGCAGCTCCTGCATCTGTGATGTCATTCTCACCCTGCTCCTCCGCAGCATCGCTGCTTTCCAGCAGCAACACACATTCCCATCTGGACTCTTATGCATCACAATCTTCGGTCATCATCCATCTCATCATCATTATAGGTCCTTTCAGGCAAAGCGCCACCTCAGATCAAGTGCCGTTTCAGGATTCAAAGTGCATTTCATTTTCAAAAGCCACTTCAGGGTTCGAAGTGCCCACCAGTTTCAAGCACCACTTACGGATTCAAAGCACCTCTGAAGCCAAGCACTACTTCATGGTACAAAGGTGCCTCACAGGGCAAGTGCCATTTCAAGGTTCAAAGTGCCTCTTATTTTCAAGAGCCACTTCAGTTTTCAAAGTGCTTCTCAGTTTTAAACACCACCACAGGGTTGAAAGCAACTCTGAGGCCAAGCATTACTTCACGGTTCAAAAGAATCTTTCAGGTCAAGTGCCATTTCAGGGTTCAAAGTGCCTCTCATTGTTGAGGAATACTCCAGGATTCAAAGAGCTTCATAGTTCCATGTGCCACTTCAGAGTTCAAAGCAACTTCCATGCCAAGTACTACTTCAGGGTTCAAAGCTTCAAAGGACAAGGTTGCCTATGTTCAAATACAGAAGCACTTGGAAGAACACAACCTCTTAGGATCTAGACAATCTGGGTTCCGTCCCCAACACGGGACTGAAACCGCACTCATTGAATTGAAAGCGCAGATCGACACGCTCAGAGACAATGGGCAAGCCGCCCTACTCCTCCTCCTCGACCTATCGGCAGCTTTCGATCTGGTCGACCATTCTGTCCTATGCTCACACCTCCACACCTCAGCTCACTTTTCTGCCGAGGCCATCACCTGGATTACATCCTTCCTTAACGGCAGGACCTTGAGGGTCTTTTCTCCCACTGCGGCAGCAAACCCTATACCCATCACTTGTGGTGTACCGCAGGGTTCCTGTGTCTCCCCTACACTGTACAACATACTTACCAAGCCCCTTTTCGATGATTTGGATCATCTCGGTATCACCTACACCAACTATGCAGATGATACGCAGATCCTCCTTCCGCTTTCTGGAGATTATGGAAAGGATTTGGCCTTGTTAAATAGGGTGTACATCATCATCCAGGCATGGATGGCCACTCATGGACTATGCCTGAATGATGATAAAACTGAACTTATCATCCTAGGCACTACATTTAGCCTAAAGAAACTTGGCCCGGCCTATAATTCCTTCATGATTGACGGGAACAACATCAAAGTCGGACATGAGGTCAAAACATTGGGATTCTATCTAGACTCTAATTTCTCCTTTAATAGACAAGTGAGCTCCCTGGCATCTTCCACGGCTTATACGTGTAAATTAATCTGTGCAGCCAAACCATTCCTGTCGAACACCAGCTGCCTTACACTCGCCAGAGCCCTCATATTGTCTCCCCTTGACTATTGCAACACCCTCTACCTGTGTTCCTCCAAGGCCACCACCAGAAAACTGCAAACCCTTCAGAATAATGCTATTAGACCAGCTCTGGGCATCTCCAGAAGAGAACATATTACAGGACTTAGCCAACAGAACAACTGGCTCTCCACCAGAGATAAAATTCTCTTAAAAACGGCATCCCTCACCCACAAGTCTCTCAATAATGCTGTCCCAACCTACCTGATCAATAGATTCCACAGACAGTCCTCCTTAAGACCCGTTAGAAGTGCATACAAAAACTGCTTATCCGTTCCTCACTACAAACGTGCCACCATAGGGGGCAATAGCTTCCCGGTGAAAGCAGCCAAACTGTGGAACTCCCTACCCCCAAATCGCAGATTGGACCTGCTCTTTCAGAACTTCCGTTCCAAGGTAGTCTCATGGCTGAAATTGGATACTCTCCAAGACAACTAAATGCCTAGCGCTACCTGCACACACTGTAATCACGTTTGCCTTCTAGCATCATGTATATAACGGCTTGCTGGCTGTACTGCTGCTATGTATATAACATTGGTGTACCTCACTTTTTATTATGTATGTTCTATGTGTGCTGTAACTAAGCTTCGAAAATTCTTGTAAAGGCTGCGCCCTGATACCTCCGGGCACTCGCGCATTATAAATAATAAAACAAACAAACAAACAAACAAACAAAGCATGTCTATTTATTAAGACCTGATTCCTGGTTCAAAGAGCCTCTCAGATTCATGGGTCACTTTAATGTTCAAACCCCATCTCAGGACAAGCACCACTTCAGGGCTTTACGTGCTGTTAAGAACAAGCACCATTACAGGGATCAAAAGGAAGCGGAGGCCACAGTGTCACCAGTGTGTCATCAAAACAGCTACCAGAGCTCCTACATGATGTCTTGGGAGACAGTGGCGTGAGAATGGGAAAAGATATTCAGTCGCCTGCTATGTGTTCCTCTCCATAGCAATAAACGTGTCTCTTGTGGGTATCCGAAACAGACATCTACCATGTACACTCCTTGCAGGGTTTTAAACCTGTCTTTGGTGGGCACGGGAGTGTGGGGGGATAGGGAGGTGGGGGCTTAGGCATGACGCAGCAGAAAATACAAGCAAGCTAGTGTTGTGTCGGTGTTATGTACTGCGAGCACAGGAAAAAAGAAATTAGATATTGGGGCACTGCTGGCTCAATATATACCTCCCCCTCCAATGTCCTGCCTGGCATCAAAAAACTGTGACAAAGTTGGGTAGAGTCGCGTAATGCTCTCTTGAATGAGTTGCCTAGGACAGCAGGTGCTGAAAGATATATAACCAAGATGAGGAACCTGTGGGAAGAAGCCGAGGAAAATCTGTACCCATCAAATACATAACAACGGAAGGTCAGTAATAATTCGAGGTTCATGCAGTTGAGGTTCATTATAATGTGGGCTGCACTTGTACTTGTGGAAGGGCACAATTGCACTTCCCTGGAGGCAGGACGCATTTTGTGCCCCATTGTATTATGAATCCTTTTGCTGTTTTGCAGTTACACTTTGTTCCTTACTTTGGTAAATTCATCATCTTCAACTAGTGGCCTTTTATGCTGACCAAACAAGCAGAACCACACAGAACATAGTCACCACTGTGATCAGGTACACAACAGAGAAGAACCTGTCCAGAACAAAAGCCACCATGTGCCATTCACTTTCGGTGTGACAGCCCTTGCTTGAGTTCACCAGTTGTCGTAGTTTTATCATTTCCAGCAGAACCCTCCTGAGTAGCTCTGCTTCAGTGCTGTCTCCTTCCTTGGGTGTGAATGTTGGGGCCCGCAACCCTGTCTCCTTCGTCAAGGTCATATCTTCGTCCTCTGCACAAACAATGGAGAGATAAATACACGTGAAAAAGGGCTTTTTGGGTCAAGTGATTGGATTTTTTGATGTAGACTCTATTAGACTAAAGTATGCATGGAAGGAGCTTGCGGGCCAAAGCCGAAATACTGCATTCAGTGCTACACTGAAGCCTGGCTGTTAGGACACTGGCCTGCTGGAAGCCATGTGGTAAGTTGAGGCATTTTTCATATCCAAATGTTTGTTTCACACAGACTTGTTTTAGGGGGCACTGGGCTCAGTCCTACAACTATGCATGGAGCACCACTCCAGTGAATGCGTACAATATGCAGTGGAAGTTTAATTTTAAACGTCTTTAGTGCATGGTCCCGGGGAAAGGGGGAAGGTGTAACTCCCCCATTTAGCCACTACCCAGTTCTATCCCGACTAGGGCTACCAATGATGGATGTTCAACTGGCAAAGTCCAGTAAAATACTCTCTCCACCTATCAAAATGCCCTGTTTCACCCTATATCCTCCCATAATGAATAATCATAACAACGTTCAGGGTCACTTAAGGAGCTCCTTGGTGGCAGCCCCCATCGTTGTTGTCCATAAGGGATCCCAAAGGGAAAACAAATATATGAGTCCAATGCTCAGTGAGATCTAGACTGAAATCCCTGGGGTGGGCAGTAGTGGGGTCTGGGGGGGTAATGCCTGGGCATCACAAAGGCAAAGCAAGAAGTGAAGAAGACTTACAAAAGGGAGCAAAGGGGGACTTTCTTCCTTACACTCCTTAATCCTCGCTCCAGCATGCACGACTTGTGTATGAAAAAGCAAATGAGGGATTGCACGTGTTATCCAATCTGCTTAGTACGAGCAACTGAACCATCATTTATCATGAATGATCTATATGCGTGTGTGGTAGGCTTCTTCAAATGCAGTAATTTGTAAGACTGCAAATAAATACATCAATAAATGATACGTTAACAGTGCAAGCACACATTAGCAATAATAAGAAGTGCCATTTATCATGCAAACCAAAGATGAGAAAATAAGCAAGTGCAGAGATAGTCCACTTACTGTCTTCTGTCTTTTGGTTGACGAAGAGCGCTCTTGCCATATGTTTCAAGACGAAGCTTCTCACCCACAGGGGAACAGGTCTCCTCTCTGACTGATGCAGGAGGTACGAAATGAATATGGCAACCACGATGCTGTTTGTCATAACCATCAGGCACACCATGCAGAAAACATCTGGAGAAAAAACACATCTTTACCTCTTCTGAACCCAAATTAGACCACAGCAACAATCTTTCCATGCCCAATGTGAAGGGTAGTAGCACACAATGTACAACATTGAAAGTCATCATTGTGAGGCCCACACTTGCAGCACATACAATCATTGCATTCATTCCAGATTAGGGCGCTTTGCTGGACTCCTTGGATCATGTAACACACAGGGCTCAATTCTGGTTGCCCGATTTTGAAGAAGTTACATTTATAACTAGTTTCTAATAGTTGTCAAATGTATCATGGAAACGTGGAGCTTTCTGTTTCTGCCTTGCTCCTAAGCAACATGCCATAGGGTTCTTTGGCCCCGACGGGCGTGGCTGCTCTGCCAGATTTATGTGTTACGATAGAATTATTCTCACCAGCAGCAACACAAATCTGCAGCTGTTCTGGCACTTTGACACCTCAGCAAGGGCAGGGTTTGGTGAGGCCCATTTGCTATTTTTTGCACTGTGCCAGCAGCACAGCGAATAGGACACCTAAACACTCTCCCTTTGAGTTTCTGTGTGGAGGGCATGGATATGTTGATGAGGACCTCTGGATGCAGCTGGGCTAAACTAAAATAAATCTTGTTGGGTACATCTGGAGACTGAACACAATGAAAATCTCACAAAGATCATGTCATGGTCACCCAGCCTTTGCCAACTTCCACCAGTATAAAGAGTCATGAACCATGAGCCTATCTTGTACACTCTAGTCAAATGAAATGTGTGCACATAGCTGCTAATGTGAGCTAACGTATGACACATCCATCACAAAACCACCTGCCAGAAGCCTTCCTTATTTCACGTGTGTTTTCACGTGTGTTTTGGCATTCTCTAATCTTCTATATTCGCAAAGGTACAGCTGGAGAGTAACGGTTGTCTACATAGGCCAGGCAGCTACATAGGCCAGGCAGACTGGATGCTCTGACTTAGAGTTTATTATTTAGAGTCAACTTGATTCTTTTATTTTTCTGAGGCCCAGTGGCAGCTGGTGATTTTTTTAATTGGAGGGGTGTAAATGTTTCCTCTGAACAGCGGCTGAGTGCAGCAACAGAGCCGTAACTGAGTAAGTGGGATTTGTGAGGCTTCTGTGAGAAAATGTTTAAAATATTACATTAAAAGTGTGCATTTCCAGCACATTTTCTGTACAACATTTGGTAAAAAGCATCAGTTTGCAATGGGTTTGTAGGATAACACATGAAAAAATCCAGTAGATGAAAGACATTAACATTGCTTCTTTTTAAAAAAAAAATATTTATTTATTTATTTATTTTGGTAGCAAAAATTAATTTACACCTTTACAAATTTTTACATCTTAAATTCATATGTACAGATGTTAAAATAAAACAATAATTTTTAAATTGTGACAAATACGACAATATTGACACATACAAAACATAAGAGAGCCTAAAAGAGACTCAACAGCGATAAAAAAATCACCACCCAACTAAGGGGGATGGTGGAAAATACTTGCTTTAAAACCTAGATCGTCACAACCACAGACCCATGAGAACCATGTAGGGTCCCTTTAACCAAAAGGAAAACAGAGACCAAACATCTCACAGCTATCATTGCACAGGAACATTTCCAGCTCATTTTCATGATGCCTTTGCACACCATATAGGTATGTACAAAGAACATTTTTATGTTGTCTGTGGCCATACATGTCCATGGTGGCAACACCAATATATGCTAGTATTACCATTTAAGAACATACCCCTGTTGCCTTTACATGTACCAAATGCCATGCCACAGCAAGAAAATATGTCCAAACTGGACCTACCAATGTGGGATAGTACCATGAATGAACACATCAGGCTGACTTCATCCTTGATGCCATGCAACAGTGAAGAGTTGTCTTCACTGGAGCCACCAATGTGCCACAGTACCACATAGGAACACTCATGCTGCTTTCATCCCTTATGTCCAGTAAAATGCCATCCCACAGTAAAGAAAAATGCACAGACTGGACCCACCAATGTGGGCCAGTATCACGTAGGAACACTCATGCTGTCTTCACTCTTGATGCCCAGTAAAAATACCATGTTATAATAAAGCAACATGCCCAAACTGTACCCACCTATCCTGGCCAGTACTAGTAGGAACTCTCATATTACCGCCTTCCCCCTTGTTTCCCAGTACAAAAATGCCATGCCACTTTGAATATTTGTCCAAACTGGACACACCAATTTGATGTGTCAAGTTTGGACTAATATTCACCTCATGAAAAAAAAAATATCTGGATATACTCAACTGTATGAACTGTATTGTGTATATCTGTTTGTTTTGGTCTAATGATATAATGAAATATGTTTTTTATACACCTTTTTTTATAACTGTTGTTATAAGATAAAATGTGATAATGTATATTTTGTGTATTTTATAATAATATTTAAGGTTGTAAGTGCTGGGTAAAAGCATTTATAACTAAATACACAATAATACACAAATACACAAATAAATAATCATCAGAGTGCTCGGTTCATTGAAAGCGGAATCCAAGCATATTGAGAGATCGGCAGTGCCTGGAAGCAACCCGACGCTCCGCGGACGCCATTAGCACTGTGCAGTCAGTCTACCGATTGAACAGAGCAGCTTTGGTTTCCGCTTTCAACAAATCGAGCACTCTGATGCGACGAGTTCACCTCTGCACGTGCACACACTTACAGGTGCCCTGCAAGCAATTTGGCAGTTCCTTTTAGAGAATTGAGTCCCGTCACCTTCACCCTTATTACCGAAGCACAGATCCATCACAACGATCGCACAAACTGAGCGCCACGGGTGTCCTCTACACAAAGACAGAAGTGCCTGCTGTGCAATCAGACAGTGGAACCTTTTAATTCAACCATTTGGGTTGCTCTGACAGTGGCTCCACTTGCCCCGTGACTCTGCACCCGCGAGGTTTCCAGATACCTCTGATTCTTTTTACTACCAGCCTCCTTACACTCCTCCTCTTGCGCTGAAGAAGGCCCCAAGTGACCCACACAGTCATCGTCACCCCTATTGTTACACATTGCGGTAGATGGACTCTGTGGTCCCGTGCCCGCTTGTGCGGTATCATGCGGAAGTGCAGTTCCAAGATGGATGCCTGTCGGATTTCTCCAGCCAACAGCTACGGTCTAGTCTCTTCACGTCCCTCCAAGAGACTACGGACCGCTCACGTGATACTATATCCAGACTCCAAGCCAAGGTTTCATCGCGTCGCTTCTGTTACAGACGCTCCATGAGTTCGTTATTTGAATCCTGTATTTACGTGTCTATTAGTCCTTGATTACTCTTTAAACTGTCCAAATCTTGTCTTTATCTATCCCTCAGAGATTATCTCCATTCAACCTTTCCAATCTCTGCTACCTTCGTCTCCACTCCAACCCGGCGAACCCTGCTCAACTTAGCCGTCTATAACACCTCCTCCACGGCATTATCTTCTGCTTTGAACCCCATTTGGGTAAGCTTCATATTCCCTGAGTCCTCTCTTCTAGCCCCGATTAGAATCACTTACATGTCTGTTCTTGCAGGTCTCCTGCCTCTCTTCCGTTGTTCTTCCGAAGCCCAGCTCCGAAGTTTCAGTCCCAATCCTTTCCTCCAAGGGTAAGAACTTTTCCCTTCTGCCTTCTCTTTTGGTCTTCCCTTTTACCTTTCACTGATACTATCTATTCCTCTCGTTTACTCAGAAAGGATATCCTGTGCAATTTCCGTTTGAAACCACCTCTCAAGGATTCTCCTGCTACTACTACTTCTCCAGCATTGGATCTTTCATGGATTCACATGCTTAGAATATTCCCCGTCTTCAGGCTGGGAATCCCCGGTACATTATATAGACCCTTTCCAGTAGGAAAACTTTTTCGACGCTTATGCGTCCTATCCACCTCGTTTTGTATCATGCGTGCCCGCGCCGTCAGGACGCCATGATATAAATACAGGACCCGCCCCCGCGCTCCCTTAGATTTCAACCGTCTTTCAAAGTAGTGGGATCCTCGCGGTTACTGCTAATTGAAGCTAGGTTGTGTTTTCGCTTCGGCGAAGTTACGTTCTAAAGAAAATATGTCTGGAAAAGCTTTATTCCGTCCTTGTGCGACATGTGGACTCAAAAAAGTCTATGAAGGTGATGCCCACATGGATTGTATCTACTGTCTCCACCCGCACCACACGGCGGATACATGCGAGATATGCCAGGGTTTCTCCCAAAAAACCCTTAAAGACCAAAAAAGGAGGTTGGTCGACTGGCTTAACGACGGAGCGGGGGCCTATCCGGCATCAGAAGTTGGCTCCACGGCCTCCAGGAGAAAGTCGGAACCTCCCTCGAAGAAGGTGAGGCCTGTCGAAAAATGTCCTGCGGACAAGCATACGGGGAAGCATGCTGGGTCTTCCTCATCACACAAAAAGTCCTCCTCCTCCTCATCCTCTAAGACGGAGAGGCAAGCGCCATCAAAATCCTCCTCAGGGGACCGTCCTAGGTCTTCCGTGAGTCGAGACGCTTCAGCAGGGAAGTCGGCAACGAAATCGGTTACGAAGTCTAAAGGCTCGGTGCCGGCGACTGGCTCGTCGACACCGGTATCGCTGACGATGCCAATTACTATTCAGGTAGCAGCAGTGGGGATTCCTTCGTCGACGGGGACTCAATTTATGGCCTGGCAGCCAGAGGTTTGTGAACCGGCCCCCCCTGAGGTCCTGCTGCAAGACACGGCCTTGCCGGGGTCGTCGATGGAAGGAGAAGGTGACATGGTTATGCAGCCGTCGGACTTAGGCCTACGGCCTTCCAATACGTCGACGACGAGTGCGAGTGGGGGTGTGGTCCCTCTATCCTCGACGTTGCTGACCCCCCAGACAGTTCTGTCTCTGGATGTGTTTAATACACTTCAGAAGCTCCTGCAGCGTCTGGATACGCAGATCCCTCAGCCTGGCACTTCATCGTCGATATTTTCAGCACCTTCCGTCGACGAACAAGCTCAAGCAGCTCGCACGACGACCAAAAGCCCTTCGACCTCCCAGGGGGTGAAGGATCGACCTCGAGCGCAGGAGGAGGGTGAGCTATCGGAGTCCGATTCTATACGAGGTGACTCAGGGTCGGACATCTCCCTGTCACCTTCGAGAGACCCAACATGGAATTCGGATGTAGAGGTAGAGTCTACGAGGAGCCAGGCACAACCGTCTCCGCCGGATGATGTGGGAGCCTTCCATGCAATGATGGGAAAAGCGTGTTCCGAGTTCGGCTTAATTCCTGAGGAGCAAAAGAAAGATTGTTTTCTTTTTGATCACATGGGTCAAAGGAGGAAATCGGTCTTTGCCATCCCAATCCTGGACCACGTATGGCAAGAAGGCCTCAAGACGATGCGTCATCCGTTCTCGGAACCGGCTATTAAGGGGCGTATTGAGAAAAAGTTTAAAGCTCCGGAGTCCACTCCAAAATGTCTAACATCACAGCCACTGTCAGACTCTGTGGTATCGGCGGCAGCGGCTAGGAAGGCCAGAGTACAGCAAAAATGTTCAACCCCTCCAGAAAGCGAGGCAAGAAGACAGGACGCCTTCGGGAAAAAGGTGCTCTCAGTCGGCGCCACGACGGTAAGAGCAGCCAACTCCTTGGCGATTGTATCGCGTTACGATAGGGAGATGTGGCATAAAATAGCCCCTATCCTAGAACACCTGCCGGAAGAACATCGCAAAGCAGCCATGTTACTAGTACGGGATGGTGAGGAGGCCTCGAACCATGCAATTAATATTGCGGTGGACCTAGCAGAGTCGGGGTTCAAACAAATCAATCATGGTGTAGTACTTCGTCGACAAGCGTGGCTCAAATGTACTACTTTTAGACCTGAAGTCCAGTACAAAGTTCTAGACATGCCATGTGAAGGAGAACATCTGTTTGGAGACAAGGTCGATGAAGCCTTGAAGGGGATGAAGGAAGACACGGATACCGCTAGGTCTCTGGGCGCCCTCCAGACAGGTAGAAGTTTTCGTTCTTTTCGCCCCTTCAGGGGCGCCTCCGGAAACTCCCGCTTTGGAGCCTCTAGGGACCGTGGATTTAACAGGCCCTCATACTCTTCACAAGGCTACAGACGTGCATCCCAGTCGGCACGTAGAGGCAGAGATTATCAAGCCTCCAGACGACGAGGCTCGGGCCCCTCGTCGACGAAGGACAAGCAAACCAGCAACCAATGACGGACTTCGGAACGTCCTGGGGGGTCGAGTCGCTCATCATATCGACCAATGGGAATGCATCACCACAGATCGATGGGTTCTGGACACGGTTCGCATGGGTCATGCGCTTCAATTCAAAAACAAGCCTCCAAGTCTTCCGCCAGTGTTTTCGGCCCAGCCCCACCTTCGAGTTCTAAGACAAGAGGTGGCGCTTATGCTACAAAAAGGAGCGGTAGAACGGGTTCCTGTTGCACAGGAAGGACAAGGGGTTTACTCCCGGTTCTTCGTCGTCAAGAAGCCAAATGGAAAATGGAGGCCCATTCTCGACCTGAGGGTACTCAACAAATGGATAAAGAGCTCAAAATTCAAAATGCTGAAGCTCCAGGAGGTTATCAGGTCAGTGCAACCCATGGATTATCTGTTGTCGCTAGATCTTCAGGACGCATATTTTCATATCCCAATACGTCCACGACACAGGAAATATTTAAGGTTCGTCGTCGGGCAAAAGCATTTTCAGTTCAAGGTCCTCCCGTTCGGTCTCAAGTCCTCCCCCAGGACGTTCACCAAGTGCTTGGCCCCCATAGCGGCCCATTTAAGGAAGGACGGTCACCATGTCTATCCATATTTAGACGACTGGCTGGTCAGAGGCTCGTCCATGGAACAAACACGAAACAGTATGGGGGCCACGATGTCCCTTTTACAGGAACTGGGCTTCGCGATAAACTTCAGCAAGTCCTCCGTAGAGCCCTCGGGGACCTTGGTCTTTCTAGGAGCGGAGTTGTCATGCATGCTGGACGCTACGCTCGTAGGACAGCGAGACCGTTCTACTCCAAATGGAGGCTATTCGATACGTTACCGGGAAAACGACGTTTACACTTTTCACGTCGCTAACTTCACGTGACTTTTGCTTCGTCACGTGAACTACGGTATTACGTATTTAAGCAGCGTAGAAACTTCACTCGCTGCTTCTGATCGTCTCTATTGGCGTTGTGTAGCTGAACCTCTGATCTACATCCTGGCATAATCCTACAGCTACTTTTGGGCCTTCGATAGCGTGTGTTCCGCCACACGCTGATTCCTGGAGCTATCCCTTCGCGTGATAATGCACACGCGTTCTCTGTCTTCAATTGCGGCTGGCCAAGGCTGCGTGAATCCGGCCCGCGTGTAAAATCCACACGCGCTCTTTGTCTTCACACGCGGCTGGCCAAGGCTGCGTGAATCCTGCTCGCGTGTAAATTCCACACGCGCTCTTTGTCTTCAAGTGCGGCTGGCCAAGGCTGCGTGAATCCTGCCCGCGTGTAAATCCACACGCGCACGTTGTCTTCACACGCGGCTGGCCAAGGCTGCGTGAATCCTGCCCGCGTGTAGAATCCACACGCGCTCTTCGTCTTCAAGTGCGGCTGGCCAAGGCTGCGCGAATCCTGCCCGCGTGTAAATCCACACGCGCACGTTGTCTTCACACGCGGCTGGCCCAGGCTGCGCGAATCCTGCCCGCGTGTAAAATCCACACGCGCTCTTCGTCTTCAAGTGCGGCTGGCCAAGGCTGCGCGAATCCTGCCCGCGTGTAAATCCACACGCGCACGTTGTCTTCACACGCGGCTGGCCAAGGCTGCGTGAATCCTGCCCGCGTGTAGAATCCACACGCGCTCTTCGTCTTCAAGTGCGGCTGGCCAAGGCTGCGCGAATCCTGCCCGCGTGTAAATCCACACGCTCACGTTGTCTTCAAACGCTATTTTCTTCTAACTCCTGCATCTGTGGAATTAACAGAAGGATTGATCCCTAAAGTGGGAAGGAAGCCTTTCAAGGATCATTGGAAGTGACTTTGAACTGAACTTTGGACGCTATCCTGTGGTGAATTCAACCCGTATCTAGCGTGAGCCTCGTTCCGTTCGGGATAAGTCTCCCTTACTAATTTTCCCTTCCCTGTCGTTTTGTTCTTCATTTCAAATCCATCAAGAGACTTCTGGATTGTTCTACCCAGAGATACAGGTCAGTGTGATCATTCCTGTCATTATCTAATTCATCATACTCAGGTTGGAGCAGTTATTCATGATACTTTAATTTGTCCTAGGCTGGATTACTATACCTTACCCACGCCCTTTCCAGTGATCCATCGCTCTGCCTGTTTTATCAGCCAGAGGGTTGTATCATTTGGAAGGTCTTTGTTGACTTCACGACTATCAAGTCGGGTGAACAGGGATCCGGAAGACCCTACCTCCTGTATCCTTTTGAGTATTGTATCCTTTTCAGTTGATACTTTGGTACATTTCTGACAGGAGTTTCATACGCACACAGGCCTTGTAAGACCATCCAGCGAAAGAACACAGAAGCTACTAAGCAAGGCGTCGGAATGGAAATGCGGTACCAGGGTGTCGGTGGGCAAATACATGTCCCTGCTAGGGACCATGTCGTCCTGCATTCCGTTGATAAACAACTGCCTCCTGTTTATGAGACCTTGCCAGGAATTTCTAGCGGACCGTTGGATGCAGAGCCAAGGTCGCTGGTCCGTCAGACTGGTCATCGACGAACAACTGGTACAAGCACTCCGCTGGTGGAGAGTTTCTACTCATCTAACGAAAGGAATGCCTCTGGTGGAACCGGAATTCCAGAAGACGGTGGTGACGGATGCATCGCTGAGCGGATGGGGAGCTCATCTGGAGACGTTACAAGTACAAGGCCGGTGGTCGTTACAAGAGTCCTCCCTGCATATCAACCTGCTAGAACTGAGAGCAGTACAGTGGGCTCTAAAATCCTTTCTTCCTCAACTGAGAGACTCTGTGGTGCGTGTCATGACGGACAACACGACTACAATGTTTTACTTAAGGAAACAAGGAGGAACACGTTCCAGGTCCCTGTCGACGGAGGCACAGAAAATCTGGCATTGGGCCCTGCAACACAACATGCTCATCTTGGCGTTCCACCTACCAGGAGTGAGAAATGTGGAGGCAGATGCCCTCAGCAGGGAAATGAACAAGGTTCACGAATGGGTTCTGAACGACCAGCAACTACAACATGCATTCAAGAAGTGGGGACATCCTTCCATCGATCTGTTCGCGACGAAGGACAACAGAAAATGCCCGCAGTATGCAAGCAGATGGCCTCAGCAGGGCTCACTGGGAGATGCGTTCTCCTTCCCATGGACGAACAAATTCCTGTACGCATTCCCTCCTTTTCCTCTTATCCGGTGGACGTTGCAACGGATCCTCAAGTACCCATGTCGGGTGATTTTGGTAGCCCCGTATTGGGCCAGACAAGTGTGGTTCTCAGACCTGCTGCACTTGGCTGCGGCGGAGCCAATGAGGTTCAAGAAGATCCCCAACCTTCTGTCTCGACAGGAGGGTATCGTCTGGCATCACGACCCGGACAGCCTCAAGTTGACGGCCTGGCTCCTGACTTCGCCGAATTTGGCCAGCTAACGATTCCGGAGGAGTGTCGTCGTATTCTGCAAGCGGCAAGAGCACCTTCCACAAACACTTCATACTCGTACAAATGGAGGAGTTTCTGTCAGTGGTGTGGGGATCAACCAGGTTTGGATACGCAGTCGATTATGCCGGAACAGCTCCTTCCATACTTGCTGTTCTTAGCTCAAAAGGGCTTATCGGTGTCGTCGATAAAAGTACACCTGGCCGCCATCTCCAGGTTTACACGTCAACGACATTCCGCACCGTTATTCAGCGACCGCCTGATTAAGCACTTCCTTAAAGGGTTGTTCAGGAGTTTCCCTCCCGAGAAGAGATTTCCTCCGGTGTGGAGCCTCAATCTGGTGTTAGCGTCTCTTATGAAACCTCCTTTTGAACCAATGTCATCGGCGTCTCTGAAGTTTTTGTCCTGGAAATTGGCCTTCCTGGTGGCCATCACTTCAGCCCGACGTATTTCGGAAATCCAAGCTCTAATGGTAGACCCACCATACTTAAGATTTTTTAAGAACAAGGTGGTCCTGGCCACTAACCCACAGTTCATACCGAAAGCGCCTTCGGTGTTCCATAAACATTCCTCTATTGTCTTACCTACGTTTTTTCCAGAGCCATGCTCGGGAGCGGAGCGCACGTTACACACATTAGATGTGAAGAGGGCTCTCAAGTTTTATCTTCATCGCACACAACCTTTCAGGGAAACGAGGCAATTGTTCGTGGCCTATGGTCTGGGTGCTAAAGGCAAAGCCATTTCAAAGCAAGGACCGTCGAGATGGGTATCGTCTACCATTTCGTACTGCCATTCCAAGGCTGGGAAGCCTCTTTCGCGACGCCCAAGAGCTCATTCCACTAGAGCGGCGGCATCGTCGACGGCGCTATGGTCTGGAGTCCCTCTGGGGGACATCTGCATGGCGGCTACCTGGGCTTCTACACAACTTTTACCCGCCATTACTGCCTGTCACAACAACATGCCGAAGATACTCGGATGGGACAGGCGGTGCTTCGACACCTATTCCAATAAGGTAAGCCCCGGTTGAGGGGTTAGATCTGGTTGCAATTATGATTGAATATTGTTCGTTCTCTATGTTAACTATTGCTGATGGGTGCACGACCATAGAGAACTGGCATTGTGAGGAAAGTATGTGAGTTTGCATGCACGCCTCCTCTCTTCGGGATGGTACTGCTATTTAATCTATTCTAAGCATGTGAATCCATGAAAGATCCAATGCTGGAGAAGGGAATAGTTTCTTACCTGTAACTCCATTTCCCCAGCATTGGTATCTTTCATGGATTCACATGCGCCCGCCTGCCTCCCCTGGCCATGCAAACTGGTTCCCCCACTACTTTGGGGGCCGAAATCTGAGGGAGCGCGGGGGCGGGTCCTGTATTTATATCATGGCGTCCTGACGGCGCGGGCACGCATGATACAAAACGAGGTGGATAGGACGCATAAGCGTCGAAAAAGTTTTCCTACGGGAAAGGGTCTATATAATGTACCGGGGATTCCCAGCCTGACGACGGGGAATATTCTAAGCATGTGAATCCATGAAAGATACCAATGCTGGAGAAATGGAGTTACAGGTAAGAAACTATTCCCTTCCCGATCGACGAGCTTCCAGACTCGACCAGGGTTTTCTTCCCATTAGAGGGTTTCCCTGGCGATCCTATCCTCTCCCCGGTTTTCACTTATTTCCGGGTCGGAGGGGCCAGGATTGTTTCAGGGGAGCTTTCACTGCTGCATTTGACTCTTCCACATTGGATTCCCATATTGTCAAGGTGAGCGGTTTTGTTGAGGTGTATTACCGCTTTAATCTGTTTGCAGTAATTAATAACAGTAAGCGACGCCCATAAGAAATTGACATTCGGAATCCTTATGGAGCAGCAAATGCAACAATTAATGGCAGCTATGCAAGCCATGTCCTTAGAGATGCAATCTTTAAAACAAGATAATGCTCAGCTGCGACAGCAAGTCACTAGGGCATTTTCAGACACTCCCCCTTCTTCCTTACATGCCCTAACGTACGACGGAGATCCATATAAGCTCAAAGAATTTCTAGATAGTTGTACGGTCCAATTTACTTTCAAATCTCGTTTTTTTCCTACAGACAAAGATAAAGTGGGGTTTGTGATTTCCCATCTTTCTGGCCCTGCATTGGCTTGGGCCACGCCTATAGTCACTTCTAATAACGGGATCCTAGATTCTTACCCCGCCTTCTCCAATAGCCTTAAGTCTATGTTCGGCAGAAAGGAAATATCAGTTTCCACACAAGAAAGACTTCTTGATTTGAAACAGGGAAGTAAGGATTTGCTAGGATACATAACACAATTCAAACAATTGTCTTCAGAAGTAGGGTGGCCAGATGAAGGGCTTCTTACCCTTTTTCGTAGAGGCTTAACGGAAGACCTTAAAGATGAGGTTTCTAAGGTACCTCGTCCGGCTAATTTGGCTGACATGATTACTCTAACTATGCAGATAGATTATCGAATGCAAGAACGGTCTCATGAAAGAAGGAAGATCAAAGGATCTCGACCTTCAATTGATCATTCCTATGTTGGGAATAGGACTCTTCCCCATACTGAAGAGCCTATGCAGATAGGGACCGTTAGGGGTCCGTTATCTGCAACCGAAAAGGAAAGAAGAAAGAATCTTGGACTATGCATGTACTGTGGGTCCTCTTCTCATGTACTGAAAGATTGTCATCTTGTTCCTCCTCGTCGCTTTACTACTCCGAAGTCGGGAAATTCCAGAGCTCTACCGAGAGGGGAAGAACGGTAGAGTTACGGAATTCTGTTTCCCCCTGTAAGTCAAGTCTGACAGTAGACAATGCCTCAACCAATCAGACCATGGTAGTAGTTTCCTTGTCCATGATACTTTCAGAACACATTCTACCTGGTATTCCCGCCTTGATTGACTGCGGAGCGGCTGGGAATTTTTTGGACTATGAATGGGCTAAGAAACACGGGATTACACTCGTATCCAAGAACATGGTTACTCCTATTCAGGGGGTGGACGGTAGTCCCTTAAGTTCAGGACCGGTAAAAGAACAGACCGATCCTATCACTTGCATGATCGCCGGCCATAAAGAAACTCTGGTTTTTGATCTGATCAGAACTGCCCATTTTCCTATCATTTTGGGCCTTCCCTGGTTAAGACTCCATAACCCATATATCAACTGGTCAGCAGGTACTCTGTTCTTGGGATCAGAATATTGTACTCACCATTGCCTTTCTCAGGAGTCAGCAGGCATACGTCTCCCCACTATTGAAGACCATCATCCTGCTGTTTCTTCTATTAACCACTTGGAAATTATCCCTAAATGTCATTGGAAATTCCGATCTATATTTGCAAATCCCGAATTTCCTACTTTACCGCCTCATAGGAGGGATGATTGTCATATAGATATACACCCCGAACAGCCCATTCCTTTCGGCCGTATGTATGTGCTTTCACAACGAGAGAAGACTGTTTTGAAAGATTATCTTCAAACCAATTTACGCAATGGGCTAATTACCGAATCTGTGTCTCCAGCCGGAGCTTCTCTTTTCTTTATCCCTAAGAAAGACTCGGATGAACTTCGCCCTTGCATTGATTATCGAGGATTAAACAAGATAACCATTGCTGACAAGTATCCTATGCCTCTCATCACAGACATCCTTGAAGCGGTTCGAGGGGCTACTGTTTACACTAAGCTGGATCTCCGAGGTGCTTACCATCTCATACGAATAGCTGCAGGAGATGAATGGAAAACTGCCTTTCGCACCCCTTTCGGGCACTATGAGTACCATGTCATGCCATTTGGCCTGGTCAATGCACCGGCAATATTTCAGCGGTTCATGGACCACCTCTTTGCCGACATTCTGTTTCATTTCGTCATCATCTATTTAGATGATATCTTGGTTTATTCCAAGAACCCAGAAGAACATATCCGACATGTCAACACAGTGTTGGAACGTCTTCAAAACAATCATCTGTACTGTAAGTCCACTAAATGTGAGTTCCACCAGGAGCAAGTCAATTACCTCGGATTTGTGCTATCTTCTCAGGGCATCTCTATGGATCCTAAGAAAGTGTCAGCTGTGTTGGATTGGCCAATTGCCTCTAGCATAAAAGACATTCAACGATTTCTTGGCTTTGCCAACTTCTACCAGAAATTTATTCCGGATTTTTCGGAAATCATTTTACCCATCACCAGGCTTTTTAAGAAAGGGGTCCCGTTCGTCTGGAACGATACTGCTCAGAACGCTTTCCAAACGCTAAAGGAGATATTCACTTCTGCTTCAGTTCTTATAAACCCCGATCAAACTAAACAATTCATTGTGGAGACAGACGCTTCGCAATTTGCGTTGGGTGCTGTTCTATTACAATTATCAGAACAGGGAGAAGAAAGACCTGTGGCTTATCTGTCCAAGACTTTCAATGCGGCAGAACAAAATTATTCAGTACTTGAGAAAGAGCTTCTGGCTATCAAACAATCTTTCAAAGAATGGAGACACCTACTCCTGGGATCCACCCATCCTATCAAGGTTCGCACTGATCACCAGAATCTACGAGCCCTTCAGAATGCCTACACAACCAACAGCAGGCAGGCCCGCTGGGCTTATTTTTTTCTTCCCTTTCGAATTGAGTTCACCTTTTTGCCGGGAAAATATAATCAAAAGGCTGATGCTCTGTCTCGTAAGGACCCTTCTACATCGACATTCTGTTCCGAGAAGATCTTTCCCAACGCTCGTTTTATTGCTGTCTTAACTAACTTTCTCCAAGAAGTACGAACAGCCACTGATCAAAATAAATCGTTCTGTGAAGACATTGCATCCACCCACCATCTCTCTAAAGATAAGGAATATTTCTTTCACGGCACTCAGCTGTTGATTCCCATTCCCTCTTTACAACTCAAAGTGTTACAAATGTGTCATGACTCTAAGGCTGCAGGTCATAGAGGGTTTCTATCAACATTGGAACTCGTACAACGACACTTCTGGTGGCCAAATATGCGATCTGATGTCCAGGATTATGTTGCGGCTTGTAGTATCTGTGCGCACGCAAAGACTCCTCGTACTCCTCCTTTGGGGTTATTAACAAGGATGCCAATTCCAGATCGGCCTTGGCAAATCATCTCTACAGATTTTGTTTCTGATCTACCTCCTTTGGAGAACAAGACAGCCATTATGGTGACAATTGACTATTTCACCAAATTGGCACGTTTTACCCCTTTAGAGAAGCTACCGGGGGCAACTTTGATGGCTAAAATCTTTTTATCTGAAATCTTCTCCCGTCATGGCCTCCCAGACACCATCGTCTCAGACCGAGGTCCTCAGTATACTTCACTTTTCTGGTAAAAGACGTGTCACGTCTTAGGGATAAAACGAGCCCTCTCGTCAGGATATCATCCCCAGCCCAATGGGCAAACGGAGCGTTTGAATCAAACACTTGAAGGATATCTACGTTGCTTCGTTTCGGCGGCCCAGGATGATTGGGCAGGTTTACTCCCTTTTGCTGAATTTGCCTACAATAATTCCCGTCACTCTGCCCTCCAGACCACCCCCTTTCATTGTTCTTATGGCTTCCATCCCTCCTTTGTTCCTATGGTGTCGTCTCCTTCTTCCTGTTGCCCAGGAGTGGATGAATTTATTGCCGACATTCAGGATGGTCAGAGATTGGCTAAGCGATCTCTTGTGGAGGCTCAAGACCGTGCTAAGCGGTACGCCGATCTTCATCGCCGCAGTGCTCCGAAACTTACCATCGGTGACTCGGTTTGGTTGGCTTCCCGTTTTCTTCCTCGTCATCTTGTTCCATCTAAACTATCGCCGAGATACTTTGGACCCTTTAAAGTGTTAGCCATGGTGGGCAAAGCTGTGGTCAAACTGGCTTTACCAGCCTCTTGGTCTCGGATACACCCTGTATTTCATCTGTCTCAAATTAAATTGGTGGTACCGGATCGTTTTCTTTGGACGGGAAGGGTTCCTCCTTCTCCTGTCCTTACTGATGAGGGTCCTGAATTTGAGGTGGCCGGTGTGTGTGACTCTCGCGTTCGGAGAGGTAGATTGCAGTTTCTGATTGACTGGAAGGGTTATTCTCCTGCTGAAAGGACCTGGGAACCTGCCTCTGGGGTTCATGCTCCCCGATTGGTGCGGCGTTTTTTCCGGCTCCATCCGGGTAAACCCGGGGCGCCCCCCAGGAGGAGGGGGTATACTGTTACACATTGCGGTAGATGGACTCTGTGGTCCCGTGCCCGCTTGTGCGGTATCATGCGGAAGTGCAGTTCCAAGATGGATGCCTGTCGGATTTCTCCAGCCAACAGCTACGGTCTAGTCTCTTCACGTCCCTCCGAGAGACTACGGACCGCTCACGTGATACTATATCCAGACTCCAAGCCAAGGTTTCAGACGCTCCGTGAGTTCGTTATTTGAATCCTGTATTTACGTGTCTATTAGTCCTTGATTACTCTTTAAACTGTCCAAATCTTGTCTTTATCTATCCCTCAGAGATTATCTCCATTCAACCTTTCCAATCTCTGCTACCTTCGTCTCCACTCCAACCCGGCGAACCCTGCTCAACTTAGCCGTCTATAACACCTCCTCCACGGCATTATCTTCTGCTTTGAACTCCATTTGGGTAAGCTTCATATTCCCTGAGTCCTCTCTTCTAGCCCCGATTAGAATCACTTACCTGTCTGTTCTTGCAGGTCTCCTGCCTCTCTTCCGTTGTTCTTCCGAAGCCCAGCTCCGAGTTTCAGTCCCAATCCTTTCCTCCAAGGGTAAGAACTTTTCCCTTCTGCCTTCTCTTTTGGTCTTCCCTTTTACCTTTCACTGATACTATCTATTCCTCTCGTTTACTCAGAAAGGATATCCTGTGCAATTTCCGTTTAAAACCACCTCTCAAGGATTCTCCTGCTACTACTACTTCCCGATCGACGAGCTTCCAGACTCGACCAGGGTTTTCTTCCCATTAGAGGGTTTCCCTGGCGATCCTATCCTCTCCCCGGTTTTCACTTATTTCCGGGTCGGAGGGGCCAGGGATTTTTCAGGGGAGCTTTCACTGCTGCATTTGACTCTTCCACATTGGATTCCCGTATTGTCAAGGTGAGCGGTTTTGTTGAGGTGTATTACCGCTTTAATCTGTTTGCAGTAATTAATAACACCTATGGCCGATACTCGAGTTGGCAGCAGTCAACTAGCTTTGGTTCTACATGATTAGGGTTTTTCCAAGTGCATGAGCATTGTCTTACAATTATAGCGATGTAGGTGTTATACTCATTCACACGCCACATTCTAAACACTAATGGCCCAGAGTGTTCATGATCAACAGCAGCTGCTGGATTTCTACACCAAATGAAAGGAGCTGATTCAATTATTCAGCCTCCAATTAAGTCTATTTTGGTGATATTGTTTTGTTTAATTTTCACCAATTTTCACCAATTACAGTTGTTTTTGTGTGTTAAGTAATAATGAGAGATGGTTGTTTGAATGTTGGTTATATGCATTACCTCTCACTAGACCAATCACAGGTCCTGTGAGGGGGGGAGGGTTAACCAGAATTGTTGTGTTAATTCGATGAAATGCCTTGCACCCCATGTATGTGAATGTTCATAGGTATTTTGATTAGATGTTATGTATCGATCTTTTACTACACCTTATTGAATAAATGTTTTGTTTGTTAAATATCAAGCAGTGTTCCATATGTTACTTTAAGGAATATGCACTATATTAGGCAATCGAATTTAAGAACAGGGGCTCCTCCTTTCGTGTGTTATGTCTCTTGGCATCTGGATCCCTGCATATAAATAATAGTGGCTTGACCGCCATTGTTGTTGTTGCTGGTACTTGACAACAAACCAGCAGGTGCTAAAAACTGGCGACAGCTGAAATACCATGAAAGCGGGGATCCAGCACCTACACCAGTCTGTTCATGTCTCTTGCAGCATCACACCCCAGGTCCAGCTGGAGGTTCAGGGAGGGAGTGTGGGGCGAGCAGTAACTACAAGAAGGGCTATCAGGGCTCACCCAAACCTAAATCTCGCGCCTGACCCTTCACTGAGCATGTTTTAACAACAAACACACACAGCACGAGTTTTTGGGGACCCAGAGCCACTCTGCTGGCCACAAAGCCCTAAAGTAGACTGCAGGCCATGTGACCCCCAGAGGAGCAAGATACAGCAGCCACGAATAAGGGACTATCCTTCCAACTTCTTTGGTACTGTGCCACCAGTCAGAGTGCTCAGAGACCAGTAGTCCCTGTGCCCTCTGCCTTCCCAAGGAGTACTGCCATGTATTAGCTGAAGCCCCTAAAGTTCCTCCCCGCTTCCAGAGGGACTGTGGCCTTGTAGCGATTACATCCCTGCGTTCTTCACATGATAGGCAGGTACGAAATGTTGTGCATCTAAAAGTTCATCTGTGTTTATTCTCCGTTTTTCTCAAATTTAAAGAAGCAGGATGCACAATTCCAAAATGCAGCCATGTGGGAACTGAATTTCCAACTGTGGGGCTTATAGTCCAAGGCACTTTACCATGTAGGTTCACCAAAACAGTAGCCAAATAATAACTTACATGGACATTTCTTTCCAATTCCACTGTCAATATGCACACGACTTTCACTGAAAACAAGACCTGTATTCCACGAAATCTGTGATCAAACAGATTTTTGCAGGAAGGAAAAGAACACAAAAACAGGCTTGAGAAACCCACTCCTGAATTTGACTCAGACTGCAGAGATGCCTGGAAGGTAACTTGATTCACCAATTACTTTCAGCTTCTGGCATTGCAGCGTTACCATAGTCAATATTAGAAGAACAAAACAATCATTCACAAGGACAGGCAGTCCTGACAGCACAGAAATGAAGAACCTCTCTCTCTGTTGCTAGAAACCCCATTCCTCATGCATGGTGCACTGAAGAGAACCGCTGCCAGCTTTCTCATGTTGCCCAGCAAAAGCTGTGACTGGTTATAACAACCGGAGAGTGAAGGTGGGACAGAGGGAAATCTTCGGGTAGTGTGCCTGCCAGACCTTTTCATTGAGGCAGCACTGAAAGCGCCATCCGTATTTGGGGGGACAGGAGATAGGGATTACCAGCATTAGTGACAGCCTGTCCACTCTGCTGTGGGAGGATCCACAGCCAAAATATCACTCACCCCTAACATCTGCCTGCCTTTGATGTGACGGGCCGCACCGAGATCTGTACCCACGTGAAGAGACTGGCAAACCCAGTAGACCTGCAAGAGACCACATCAGCTGCAAACCTGAGTTGGGTGAACTGCCAATCACTGCACACAGAATAGTGGCAACATACATGAAACAGACTAACAAGTCAACCACAGTCCTATTCCTCCCTAATTGCTGTGTCCTCAGGGCTCCTTTCGGAGCAACTGCAATCCCCATGCAGAGCTCTTTCCTTCAGTTTGGGGGAGGGGTAGAAGGAGACAGAGTTCCCTCAGCAGTACAAGCAGTACAAGCAGCCGGTCGACTGTGTCATGGACACAGGTCTGCTTCCCAGACCTGTATCCACACTAAGAGATGGGGAGCATAGCAGAACCTGCAAGAGGCTTTGTCGGTTGCAAACTGAGAGTGGGACACCACTATATCCCATAAACAGAATAGTGGCAATGTGCATGAGATATTAAGAATAATAGTGACCAAATGTCCTATTCTCTCCTACTCACTGTGATCTCAATGCCCCTTGCAGTGGCGTCCGCCCTCCACACATGCCCAGGCAGCGCTCCTTCTTTAAATCATGACTGAAGCCGGGGCCCCAGTGACAGCCCGCCATGGCTGAATTCTGTTGCTCCCCACTCCTCACCCCACAAAAATAACTCCTGAACCCAGCACTGTCCTCTTTTGTCCCCAATCAAATCTGACTGGCAATAAACCACGAGAAACAGCGAAAAAATAACACCCTTAGGCACGTTTCCTCCTGATAACTGGATAAGGCAGTTTTGGTGGAGGTGTGAGGACTGGGTGGAGGGCCACAGACATAAATAAGGCTAGAGATGCTGCAGGAAGCAGGCCATCCAGGTCCTTCAAGCAAGGTGCAGAGTTCTAGTGGTGGGGAGGTGATCTCTGTGCAGAGCACATGAAGAAAGGGGCACACTGGGAGCTACAGTCACACTCCTTTTGTAGCCAGCCTGCACTCTGCATGCTGGAGGGTGACTAGAGGTGTTAATGGCCGAGAAGACTGTACGCAAGGCTGACGGTGCCAGCAAGGCACCTCTGCAATGTGCACGCTAAACCGTGCGTAATATAGAGGTAAATGTTGAAGAATGTTTTCTGCCGGCAAGTGCATGACCATAGAGCCCCTGCGCGGCCCACCCTACTACCAGGGTCGTTTTGGCCCCCACCTCGTCCCTCTCGTGATGACCCTGGACACTGGAAAGAGGTTTACAAAACAAGGCCATGGGCAGGTTATTTGTGTATGGGGGAAGTGGGAGGACATGCTTCTGGTAGTTGCTTTGTATGTGGGGTGATTGGGAGGGTGTGCTATGGGAGTGTGGTGCAGGGGTGGAGTGGACACAGATGAGTGTAAACCTAGTTCCTTGGGGGTGGAGGGATAACATATTGTAAAGCCTTCCCTGCTCTGAATAACAGTTGATCTAATGGTGTTTATAAGTAATAAAAATAAAGTTATCCTGATTAAAATTCAAGATGCAATTTACCGCAATATCAAAGGAAATCACTTATCCTTATTTAGTGTTTAAGGTTTTAAGGTGGTGGGCATTAGGATAAAGAGAATGCGGTCTCTGGGCATCGGGGAGGCAGCAAAGGATCATTCTCGGGAGCAGAGGAGTAATGACCTGAGTGGTCCATTGTTCCTTATTCTTGGCACTTAGCAGCAGGACCCATTATGACACAAGCAAAACATGTGCTGAGTTCTCCGCTCTTGTGGCTGGGAGTTTCCGATGGGTCGAAGTGTACTCTGCTTTTATCTGTGGTGACTGATAGAGAAGCCACGCCACGCTTTACAAAGTGGTAGCAGAGGAGGTCGCTAGGTTTTTTCACCAAGAAACCGCCTCGTCCCGCTGCATGTCCGAGGGGCTGAGTGGTTACCCGCAGAAACCGATACCCAAGAGTCACGCGTGAATGCAAGAAGAGGTCGACAGGAGTTGTCTTTGAAAAATTCCTTTACGCTTCCCGTGGAACACCTATTAGATCGGATGGCAGAGTGGCAGGTTGCGGGAGAGCCGGTGCCTGAGACCCCTCAGCGGATCACAGAGTGTAGGTATAGACCAAGCTGTACAGCAACTAGGGGAAAAGAGACCTGTTTAATGGTCGGGTGAAGTCTTTGGGGAGGTGTAAGGATACCTGTTTGTTGGGCAGTCAGTTTGGGCAGTATGCTTAGACAGTCATCTTAGCTTGCCGAAGTAGAAAACTTTGAACAAAAAAAGGTATATGGTGTGTTAGGGAGAATTCTCATACTATGGCTAATTTCCCTTACCTATAGAGTCCCCCAGCAGCTTTGCTGGATTTGAAGGGTTTTTTTTTTTCCCCTGCTAAGAGTGAGACTCTTTTTCCCACGCTTAGGCATATTTGCTATGTGTGCTCTAGGCTATTTTTTTGTGTTTCATGTCTATGGGGTTTATCTCACCCTCATAGGAACTATCTTTATACACTTGTGTTACACAGTACCCTCCGTGCAGTAACACAGGGGTGTCCTAGGGACCCCCAAACATAGACTCCATACCCTGGGACTGACTACTGTCTCTCAGGGCATGTAAAGTCCCCAATGACTTTACTAGTCAATCTTTATGAACTAAACCAGTACAACCCATCTTACTGTGGAAATACTGGAAAGGGTTAATAGTTTTTCCCTGGTGTTCATTTTCGAGAGGGTACCTTACAGTCCCTCTCTCAAAAGTTTCTGGGTGGTGGCAGTGGTTAGTACCGAAAATATTCGACTGCAAATATTTCCCTATGTGATTTTCCCATTGTTCGAGGCTATCACAATTACTGACAGCCTATAACATACTGCTGGTTTATTTTTATATTAACTTTACTCCGGTAGGTTTTATTTGCCAGAACTTTTATATAAATTCTTTTTCTAAGATCTTAACCCAGGTCGGGATCCTTTGTTCATCCGTTTGGCGGGCATCTGCCAAGAATCCCTCCTTTCAGCGCCCCTGAGTCTGGGGTGGACCCATTGTGTGGGAGGGGGAGTAGGCCCCCTGGACAGGGTTGCCTCAGCAACCCAAGTCGCACTCTGACCTGATAGGATGGAGGGTCTCCCACCAGGATGACCATTCCACTGTGTGAGTGACAGCTAGGCTGTATGAATGGGGATCTTTTTGTATAAAAGCAGGGTCCTGAGGACTGGAAGAGCAAGACGTCGCCACTGGAACTAAGAAGCCGAAGAGGAGAGAAGCGAAAGACATCTGCAATGACTGAACCACCAGAAGCCATGCTGCAGTGTCTTACCACTTTTCTCCACACGACGAGAGAAGATCTGCAAGAGCCTTCTTCCCTTGAGCTAGTGGGGCCAACCAATTGCCAATCGCCGTCCAGGACTTGCCTTGGCCGAATCGCCAGTGCCCTGCACTCGGAGACCGGATAGCCAGGCACCCGTCCACCATGACCGCGATTTAAAGGAGCGTACCTTTTAATTAGTTTCGGCATCACCGCAGCTGGCTTCTTCCCTGGGCAGTACAGTAACTCGAACCTTCCTCCACAACGAGAGCCTCCCTTCCTCTGCTGGACAACATGAACTGCAGGAACCACCACCACCGCAGGAGCCGCTTCCACTTTTTCAGGTACATTGTTCCGCCAGGCCTCCCGTTTCGCGGGTATTGCTAAAGGTCTTTGAAATCCTTTACCTACCTCCTGGGTTGGCCACCCCTATCGACTAAAATTGTCTTTCACTTGCTGCAACCACCTTTTCAAATCGTTTAACAAAGACTTGACTGCAGCTACAAGAACATTTTGCTCCTAGGCACTTTGTCCTGTACCACTGACTCTAGCACAGGCCTATTGACTCTGGCTAAATCTGTTAGAACTGCCTTCTCTAGATTGCTTCTCACCTAGAAATGTGTTGGTGCGCCTAACTCTTATAACCACCTTTTCCTTCCCTCTTTCTTTAAACTTGTGAAGTGCCATTTTGCTCGGCTTTCACCTCAGTATTATACATGCTAAACTACTACCTTGCCTAAACTTGTTCACAATCTTATTGAGGAGTGCTGCTAGGGTCTCTAAGAGTATTTTTCTGTATAACTTGTTATTTCCTTCCCTTGTGGGAAATTGTTAGAGTGCCCTTTGTGTTTGGATTTCACTGGGCCATTTTAGGGATAATAAGGGAGTTGTGCATACTTTTCTTGACTGATTTTAACTTGCTTTAATAACTGTGATTGATGTGTTGAACTAGAAGAGTGTAAAATAAATATATATTCCTTTTAATACAAAGCTTTGGTCAGTGTTTCCTTGTGCCATAGTCCTATTGCGTAAACCCTGAATACTGCTCATCTCCCTCTTGAGATAACTCTGACTGCTTAGCCACAGCTACAAACTAAATATGTGTGGCACAGACTGATACCAAAGGGGATGTATTGCTCATACATGTAGTCTTAACCTTTTGTAGTGCTCCCTAAGGGAACTGCACAGGATTCTGCCTAACACTGGTGTACAGCGGTGAGGATAAAAGTATTGGATTTACATTTAGAGTGCTGCTAGTATCTTGGTTCAATTAACCACAAGGCCAACCATCACAAAAGGTTTATTTTAAACAAAGTAAAAGTATGGAAAGTTACAGCCAGGAGACCCGCCTTACTAATACTGCTGATTATTTAAGGGATCTGTGTAGACAGAAATGATTGATAGACTGTTAGAAAAACAAAGTCTGGATAGTGGGGCTCTAGTGCCTACTCCTCCAGCAAATGTAGCAAACATTGAGGATGATAATGTTGATGATGTTCTTGTTGAAACAGATGAGGAAGAGGAGGATAACCATGTCACCCACTCTGGCCATCTCCCTGCTCAAAGGCCTCAACCTGTGGCTACTGGACCTTTGTGAGGTCCCACATTAAGTCCTGAATTTATCACTTGAGCTATAATTCGAAAGAATTAGTGCTCAAACTAAACAGAGACACCAAGAACTAAGGCTCAAAGAAATGGAGCTCAATCATGAGCTAGAGATGAAGAAGTTGTCTTTGGAAAATGCTTCTCTCCCCGAATCCTCTAGATCTTCCAGTCCAAAAAGACCCCAGATGCCTAAAGAGATTGTGGGTATGTATGGACATAGGTTGGATGTATTAGATTGGTTAGCTATGTTTGAATACAATCATGGGCTCCAGGACATCACAGGGAATCAGTTGATCCCCTGGTTATTCTCTAGTCTCCCCCCTGTTGCATCTGAGGTGGTAATGGAGTTGGGGGAGGTGGATAGGATGGATTATGAATGTGTAAAGCTAGCTTTAATAGTTAGATTTGGGAAGACTCCTTCCGAGTACCTTAAGAAGTTTAGGACCCTCAAAAAGCATGATAGTACACCTTGGGCTACTTGGATTAATGAGTGTTTGAAGAACTTAGAGGGATGGATTAAGGGTTACAGAGTGAACACTTATGAAGGAATGAGAAATCTTGTAATGATGGAGTCTATCTATGATGCCTGCTCTCCTGAGCCCAGACAGCACTTGGCTGATTCAAAAGAACTACATTCTAAGAAACTAGCTAAGGCTGCTGACTTGTGGGTTGCCAACAGGACTACTCAAAAGGATTCAGGGGTCTCTCAGAAAAAGGATGAGGGAAAGCAGCCTAAGAAAGACAACAAAGAGAATTCAAATAATTCCAATTCCAAAGAGGGCCCCAAACAAAATTCTAAGGGTAAGTCACGAGGGAAACCTAAGCAGGCTAGTGTACCTTCTGATCCCAGACCAGAAGGAGGCCAGAACAAGCCACCATTCATAAAGGCATTTGGCAAATGGTATGTGTGTGGCTCTACTGATCATGTGAAAGGGGATCCCAGGTCTCAGGGGTCCACACTGTCTCCTTAGCCTTCGATCCAGAGGAGGAAGTACATATGGCCAATGGAAACTTTCAACTGCTAGCTGAAGACCCCATCAGAGTCTCTGCTAGTGTATCTTTAGTATCCCTAGGGTTGTGGGAACAACAGAATTTAGATGTGTATAATTCTATACCTCCTAATACTAAAGAGTATCATAAAGACAATGTCCTAGAAAATGGTCAGGAGACCCCTGCCATTAGAGATACTGGGGCCAGCATAACTGTGGTGGATGAATCTTTTTTCAAGTTGGAGGATGTTGCTAAGGCACCCAAACGCCTCACCAAGTTAGCTGGAGGGCCTGTGCAGATGCTTCCCCAATTACCAGCTCTCATCCAGTGCAATTAAATGACTCTGAGGATACCTGTTAGTGTGCAATCTGAAGTGCCTGGAAGGGTTCTTTTAGGGAATGACCTTGAAGATCTTGGAATAGTGTCAAGTACTCCTAGAACTCCCAGCAAAAGATTGCAGACCTGCAAGGGAGAGGACCTTGAGGGGCTTTCCTGAGGAGATGATGGACAAAGAAATCACTCCTACTCCACTGGAGTTACTAACTGCTATTTCAAAGCAACCAGAAGCAAAGGGGAAACCCAAGACTTCTAAGAAGAAACCCACAGAAAGCAATCCAGTGCTTTCAACCATGAAATCTCCATGGTTGTTCAAAATTCACACCTGTGATTCCTCCTCCAGTTGAGGCTGAGAGTGAGGTACAACCCTGTGTGGTTGACCTAGAGCTTGAGGACTCAGATCTAGTAGAAGGCCAGGATCTTATTGGAGATCTGGACCCTGTGGACCATCCTGAGCTGCAGTCTTTACTGGCAGAAGGTGGCCCCAACAGGGCAGACTTCAGTAGGGGACAAAGAGAATGTCCAACTTTGGAAGGCCTTCTCCACCAGGCAGCTTCTCAGCTTGAAGGGCAAGAGCCTGGGAAGTATAGGTTACACTGGGAAGATGGCCTCTTCTATAGTGAACCAACTGAGTCAATCCCTGGAGACTACAAGAGACGTGTAGTGCCCCAGGAGAACAGACTCCAAATCTTGCAACTTGCCCGTGAGATACCTTTGGCTGTTCACTTGAGTTTCAAGAAGACCAAGGAAAGGCTCTCTCTCTACTTTTATTGGCCGAAAATGGGGGCTGAGGTAGATAAGTATTGCAAGAGTTGTCACACCTGCCAAACCTCTGGTAAGAGTGGCTGCAAGAATGTGGCACCTCTAGTGCCTCTCCCTGTGGTGAGAGGGTAGGGATCGACATTGTTGGTCCTCTTGACCCTCCAACCTCTTCAGGCAGCAGGTTTATACTTGTTGTAGTAGACCATGTTACTAGGTACCCTGAAGCAATTCCTATGAGGACTGTTACAGCTCAGGCTGTGGCTAAGGCCCTCCTTGTTATTTTTTATCAGGGTTGGGTTTCCTAAGGAGGTTATATGCGACAGGGGGACATATTGTATGTCCCACTACATGAAGGCCATGTGGAAAAACTGTGGAGTTACCTACAAGTTCTCATTAGCATACCACCCTCAGACAAATGGGTTGGTAGAAAGGTTTAACAGAACCATGAAGAGCATGATAAGAGCTTTAGAGGAGCCCCTTAAGAAAAAGTGGGATCTTCTACTGTCATGCCTTCTCTTTGCATATAGAGAAGTCCCTCCAGAGGGAGTGGGTTACAGTCCCTTTGAACTTCTCTATGGCCATCCGGTCAGAGGTCCATTGGCCCTGATCAAGGAAGGGTTGGAGAGTGGTCCTTCCCCCACGCCAGTCAGAGTCACTGACTGTCACGGCTCGCTCCCTTCGCTCCCGTTCCCGTCACTTGGGGGTATGTTTTGGGGTTTATTCGCTACTGGACATTTCCTCCGAACCTTATGCTACAGTGCTGTGATGAATTGGGAGCGCTTAAACCTTATTTTCCAAGTTACTTCCCTTCCGGATCCATTCCAGGTTTTTGGCAGCCAGCATGCTACTTTAATCTAATGACTATGCTTCCCAGAATGCCTGGCTCACTGCTTAACCTCCTCCCTTGCATGACAAGGTTGGGTGGAGGATAGGCAACACCTGTGGCTGCAGGTGCAGCAGGCGGCACACCTGAGGGGTGTGCTCGTTAAGCAGCTTTAAAAGCCTCAGTTTGCTTCAGTCCAGCGCTGGTCATTGTTGCAGTGTCCCTGTTGTGATTGGTCCCTTGTTCCTTGTTCCTAGCTTTTGTGCCTAGTTCCTGTTTCTTGTTCATCTGCGCTGGATTTCTGATTTATGTGCTTAATTGATTTCTGCTTTCTGGATTTCCCTTTCTGTCTTCCTCTCTCTCCAGGCAGCCTTTCTCTGTGCTTTACCCTTTGATGCTGCCCAATTTGCCTGTGTTCTCTGTTTCTTTGATGCTGTCCTTTGCTACTGAAAAACTTGATGCATTAGTCTTTCCCTTTATAGATTTAGCTTCCTGCCTTTTCTCCTTGGATGGGTGGGAAAGGTTTCCTTTTGTGATATCATTTTCCCTGCTCCGGATCCTTACTTTCTATTGGGATCCATTCCATGTTTTCCATTGCACTTCTGCATTTATTTCCCATTGATTATTAGGTGTGGGGTGCTGTTGTATCTAGTCCCTGTGTGAATGCCTTTAGTTTTCCTCACTATTCTATAATCACAATTCCTACTTGCCCCTTGACTTGGGTCTTATGTATTTAGTTATCCTCCACCCATTGCTGTTATAGCCTTCTGGGTCCCTGTTTGATCAACTGGGTCCGTGGGTTTACTGACATTCAAGTGGTCTTTCCGGTCCTCATGAGTACTGTTTCTAAGTTCCTTATTCAGTATCATCCAGAGTGTCAGCTCACAGATCCTGTCCTTGCTTGCCCTCTACGTGGGCTTAGCGCTGTCAGTATCTGTAATAGCATAGTGGGTAAGGAGTTTGCCGACTTTCCTTTCAGTCATAAGGAGGTTCTAAGTGCTTACCTCACATCCCTTTTCATATATTGGTATTATTGTTTCACTCTATTTGCACTCCTGGGTTTTAGTATACACGAGTCTTGGGTATTGTATGCACGTTGTTAGATTCAAAGTTGTTCACTGTGTGATTCCGTGCACATTTTCCTTGCCATATTCATTGCCTTCTTCCTTTCTTAACACTGACTATGTGATCAGACTCCGAAGGAGAATGTCACACATGATGGATGAAGCAAGTGATAACTTGAAAGCAGGTCAGGCTCTGGGCAAACATTGGCATGACCAGAAGGCCACCATGGTTGAGTTCGCTCAAGACCAGCTAGTTCTTGTTATGGTACCAACAAGGCAGAGGGCCTTGCAGGACAAGTGGATAGGACCCTTCAAAATAGTTGGATAACCTGGAGAAGTGAACTAACTGGTGGACGTAGGCAATCCTACGGAGGCTCCTAGAGTCTTGCACACCAACCGTTTAAAGGCTTATGTCTTGAGACCAGAACTGGGAGCTTTGCTTCTAGCTTCGGCTCAAGAAGAGGAGGAGAGTGAACCTCTGCCTGACCTTCTCAGAGGCAAACGTTTAGATGAGAAAGTAGAGGGAGTTAATCTTTCTTCTAATCTGACATATGAACAACAGGAGGAGTGCAAAGTTTTGTTAAATCAATTTGCCCTTCTGTTTTCTCTAGCACCAGGCTTGACCCCTTGGGTCCAGCATGATGTCAATACTGGTTACTGTTTACCTGTCAAAAGCAGGGGTTACAGAATGTCAGAAAATGTAAGAACCCAGATCAAATGAGAGGTCAACAAGATGCTTGATCTAGGGGTAATAGAGCCCTCTACTATTCTATGGTCTAGCACAGTTGTGTTAGTACCAAAGGCAGGATCCAAGGAGTTGAGATTCTGTGTGGACTATAGAGCCCTATATGCAGTCACTAAGACTGATGCCCATCCTTTGCCAAGGACAGATGAGTTGGTGGATAGACTTTGTTCAGCCAAGTTCCTCAGCACATTTGATCTCACGTCAGGCTATTGGCAAATAGCCCTGACTGACCATGCCAAAGAGAAAACTGCATTCTCCACCCCATTTGGCTTATACCAGTTTAAGGTTATGCCTCTTGGACTAAAGAATGCACCTGCTACATTTCAAAGGATGGTTAACCAGGTTCGAATGGGATGGAGGACTTCTGCATGGTATACTTGGATGACATTGCAGTGTTCAGCCCTACTTGGAAAGAACATGTTGACCACCTAGGATATGTTTTGCAGGCTCTTGAACAGGCCCATCTGACCATAAAGGCAAGCAAATGTCAAATTGGTCAGAGTAAAGTGGTCTACCTTGGGCATGAGGTAGGAGGTGGTGAAATAAGGCCTTTTCTCAGCAAGATTGAGGCTCTGCAAAGCTGGACAAACCTGTAATGCTCACCTGGTATCCACGGGGACGTCACTCAGCCTGTTATGACCTCTTACGACCTCAAACCCTTCCCTGGGGTCTACTCGACTGGAGACTGGGCCTGAAACACAGGATTGGTAGAGTTTAACTTCCTATTGTCTCTGTGTGCTTGAACCCCTTCTTCCCCAGGGTCCAACCCTTCCCTTTGATCCACAGCTCACCTTGTTTTCTTGGAAAGTGTGCTCTCCGTCCTGCTTTCAGCGCATGGGTGCGTTGATTGATGCGGGCTCGTTGCTGCCTAGTTACTTCACTGGCAAGAGTCCGACAGGTAAGAATAATGAGTCTTTTGAACAGTTCTCTTACTTCGTTTCTTTCCTTCCTTAGATGATGGCCGGTGTCCGGAGATGGCGACGTGCTGCTGAGATGAGTAGCGCTGAAGGTGAGTGAGAGCGCGATGCACGATGCGACCCTTTCGTATTTGTATTGAACTGAGTTCTTTTTCTGTGTCTTTTAGGTGCCGCAACGTTTTCCGCGTGGATGCCAGTTATGAAGAAGAAATGCGGTGAGTAAGCGTGGTATGCGGCGCCTCTAGATGTTTCCACGCTAACCTGGAGTGTCTTTTCCCTCTTGCAGATGGATGAGAAGTTCCGGAGACAGAGTTCCCCCAGAGCGGCTGGGATTCAGGTAAGCGTTTGAAGCTTGTACAGTCTTTAAAAATAAGCAAAGATTTGCTGAATGCTTACTAATGCCTTTTTTCTGTTCTTTTCCCTTTTCCTTAGGAAGCGGCGTGCCGGGATGGGAATGACGCCACCGAAGATGCCCGCAGAACAGAAGGAGCGATGAATGATGGGCAGAAGCGCTGCAAGGTAAGGCTGTTCCTAACCGTGTTCTTGTTCTTGCAGGAGCTGAGCGCAGAAGAAAGATGCAGGCCTACTGGAGACCTATCCGAACACGGTGAGTGTCACACTGCAGGTGCAGAAAACACAAAGCATGTTTCTCAGCCTGGCCATGGCTTAAATAGTCTCTGGGTATCCCAGGTGTCTCTGGGCTGAACCACACCCAAAAGACTAGACTGCACATGCAGTTCTGGGAACCGAAATATGTGGGGGCATCCATCTTGTCCACATCAATGCACTACAAGTCCAATCCCCAGTGTTATCCTATGGGAGTTAGTGAGTCTGGTGCCACAAGCGCCAAGTCTGAGTCCAAGTGGGTCTTTGGAGGGATGGAGAGGCCCTTGAGGGCCATGTAGGCGATCGTGGCCTGGCTCCAGCCTGACATCTTGGAGGGCTGGGGACATGAGGGGCAGGAATCATGACAAACCCCTTCTACTCAAACCCAGGTGAGAGCCTTCTTAGACCTCACTGGGTATTACAGGAATTTCATTGAGAACTATGGGTTCATAGCTTCTCCACTGAATGTAATCTCCTCTCCAAAATTCCCTGAAAAGGTCAAATGGAATGAAGAGTGCAATCAGGCCTTTGAAAGCCTGAAGAAAGGCCTTTGCCAAGCTCCAGTTCTCAGAGCTCCTGACTATCACAAACCCTTCATTGAACAAACAGATGCTTCCAATATAGGTATAGGTGCAGTCCTCAGTCAACTGGATGAGAAAGGTAGGGAGCACCCCATTTGCTTCATCAGTAGGAAATGGAAGGAACCTGAAACAGGGTGGGCAACTATTGAGAGAGAATGTTTTGCCATTGCGTGGACTTTGAAGAAGTTTAGACCATACTTGTATGGATCTACTTTCCTTATTCAAACAGACCACCAGCCCTTGAGATGGTTGGTGCAAATGAAAGGGGAAAACCCAAAACTGCTAAAATGGTCAATCTGCCTCCAAAGGTTTGATTTTACCACCATTGAGCACAGGTCAGGATGTCACCACCAAAATGCTGATGGTCTCTCTAGGATGTTTATAACCGACTAGAGGTAAGAGACTCATCCAGGAGTGGATTAGATCCTCCCATCCCTTAGAATGGGCGGGGGGAGCGAATGTTAGGGAGAATTCTCATTCTATGGCTAATTTCCCTTACCTATAGAGTCCCCCAGCAGCTTTGCTGGATTTGAAGGGTTTGTTTTTTTCTCCTGCTAAGAGTGAGACTCTTTTTCCCACTCTTAGGCATATTTGCTACGTGTGTTCTAGGCTATTTTTTGTGTTTAATGTCTATGGGGTTTATCTCACCCTCATAGGAACCATCTTTATACACATGTGTTACACAGCACCCTCTCTGCAGTAACACAGGGGTGTCCTAGGGATCCTCAAACATAGACTCCATACCCTGGCACTTACTACTGTCTCCCAGGGCATGTAAAGTCCCCATTGACTTTACTAGTCAATCTTTATGAACTAAACCAGTACAACCCATCTTACTATGGAAGTACTGGAAAGGGTTAATAGTTTTTCCCTGGTTTTCATTTTCGAGAGGGTACCTTACAGTCCCTCTCTCAAATGTTTCTGGGTGGTGGCAGTGGTTAGTACCGAAAATATTCGACCGCAAATATTTCCCTATGGGATTTTCCCATTGTTCGAGGCTACCACAATTACTGACTGCCTCTAACATACCGCTGGTTCATTTTTATATTAACTTTACTCCGGTAGGTTTGATTTGTCAGAACTTTTATATAAATTCTTTCTTGTGTCTTTCTCTAAGATCCTAACCCAGGTCGGGGATCCTTTGTTCGTCCTTTTGGCGGGCTTCTGCCAAGAAGACCTCCTTTCGGAGCCCCTGAGTCTGAGGTAGACCCATTGTGTGGGAGGGGGGGAGTAGGCCCCCAGGACAGGGTTGCCTCAGCAACCCAAGTCGCACTCTGCCCTGATAGGCTGAGGGTCTCCCGCCAGGATGACCACTCCACTGTGTGAGTGACAGCTACGCTGTATGAATGGGGATCTTTTTGCATAGAAACTGGGTCCTGAGGTCTGGAAGAGCAAGACGTTGCCACTGGAACTAAGAAGCCGAAGAGGAGAGAAACCAAAGACCTCTGCAATGACTGAACCACCGGCGAAGCCCTGCTGCAGCGGCTCACCACTTTTCTCCACACGACGACAGAAGATCTTCATCTGCAAGAGCCTTCTTCCCTTGAGCTGGTGGGGCCAATCAGTTCACCATTCGCCGTCCAGGACCTGCCTTAGTCGAATCGCCAGTGCCCTGCACTCGGAGACCGAATAGCCAGGCACCCGTCCACCATGACTGCGATTTAAAGGAGTGTACCTTTTAATCTGTTTCGGCATCAAAGTGGCTGGCCTCTTCCCTGGGCAGTGCAGTAACTCGAACCTTCCTCCACGACGAGAGCCTCTCTTCCTCTGCTGGACAACACGAACCGCAGGAACTGCCAGGAACCACCGCCACCGCAGGAGCCGCTTCCACTTTTTCAGGTACATTGTTCCGCCAGGCCTCCCGTTTCGCCGGGTATTGCTAACAAAGACTCGACTGTAGCTACAAGAACATTTTGCTCCTAGGCACTTTGTCCTGTACCACTGACTCTGGCACAGGCCTATTGACTCTGGCTAAATCTGTTAGAACTGCCTTCTCTAGATTGCTTCTCACCAAGAAATGTGTTGGTGCACCTAACTCTTATAACCGCCTTTTCCTTCCCTCTTTCTTTAAACTTGTGAAGTGCCATTTTGCTCGGTTTTCACCTCAGTATTATACATGCTAAAGTACTGCCTTGTCTAAACTTGTTCACAATCTTATTGGGGAGTGTTGCTAGGGTGTCTAAGAGTATATTTCTGTATAACTTGTTCTTTCCCTCCCTTCTGAGAAATTGTTAGAGTGCCCTTTGTGTTTGGTTTTCACTGGGCCATTTTGCTCAGTGTTCACTCTTGCTCAAACCTGTCTACAATTTAATCAGGGAGTTGTGTATACTTTTCTTGACTGATTTTAACTTGCTTTAATAACTGTGATTGATGTGTTGGACTAGAAGTGTGTAAAATAAATATATATTCCTTTTAATACAAAGCTTTGGTCAGTGTTTCCTTGTGCCATAGTATTGTTGTCCTATTGTGTAAACCCTGAATACTGCTCATCTCCCTCTTGAGATAAGTCTAACTGCTTAGCCACAGCTACCAACTAAATCATTGTGATACAGACTGATACCAAAGGGAATCTATTGCTCATACCTTTAGTCTTAATCTTCTGTAGTGCTCCCTAAGGGAACTGCACATGATTCTGCCTAACATGGTGGTTTACCTGGATATATTGGAAAGAGGAAAAGGAGGCATTATATTAAGGAAGGTGGTTTCCTAAGTTTCTCTCTGAGATGCAATCCTGTAAGGCGACACTACAGAAGAGGGACCACAAGATTGGTTGCTTTACCCTGTTAGAAGAGGCAGGAAGGAGGCTGTGTATATGTTATGAGGTGTTTTCTTGTTGTGTTGTAATAATTCTTCCTGTATGGTAGTGGTGACATTACCGATGAGGTTGTGTAATAGGACCTGAAGTGTGCGAAACGTGGTGACATTCGCTAGGCAATTTTTCGATCATGGTTCAGAACCAGGGTTGTGCCATTGGGTGGAGAGTGAGGAGCATGCAAGTAGAATTGTAAGTTAAACTTTTAGATCAGAAAGCCACAAAAGGCGGTGCACGGAGCACACATGTGTTTATGGTGTTGAGCCGGAGAGTGTGAGAAAAAGATGTTTCATATTGTCATTGATTAAAATTGGATTTGTCGAAAACCTCGAGTTGAGGTCAAGTAGTATTTGACAAAGTATTGTTTAAAGTAACACCGAAGGCGCACCGAATAAGCACCACAAGCACTGTTTGCTTTGGGAAAGCTCTCCGTGGTGGTTATCGCATCTCTTTCTTCTGGACCACTTGAACTGTCTGCCAACTAGTTCGTGTTGCCGTGCTGCACCTTTGAGAGGCAGAGGACGTCTATTCAGGTTGCACCTCAGTGCCTGGACCTGAAACAAACAAAGGTGACTGTTGTGCATGCTGTGCACTAGTTTGAGAACTGTGCACGTTGTGCACGCCTGCATTTGCTTAAGTATTGTGCACGTTGTGCACGTTGTGCTGTGCCTGGACGTTTCCCATTATTGTTGAGCAATTATCTGACAGTCCCCCTTTCTTTTCTTATTTTTTTTTTTTTAAGGACTATCCTTGTGTGACTACTCCTCCCCCTCTGGGCGTGTTCACCATTTTGGAGGAGGATAAAGACTCTGTCACCTGCGCACCGCGCCGCGCACCGAATAAGCACTACAAGCACTGTTTGCTGTTCGCGGTGCGCGGTGAGGAGCGTGCTGTTATCTGTAAGTTGCTCTCTTACACCCCTCTGAGGTAACTATTGATGGGGATTGAATGCAGTCTCGGATTGTTCCATTACTCTATATTGGCCTCACCTTCTGTGAATTTTTTGTGATTAATTCCATAGTTTTTGGATCTTTATTTTGCCTGTGGGGAGGAGGGACTTTGGGCTTAACAAAGAATGTTAAGGGTAGCTGTTTATCTGCACGGGAGGACGGAGGGCGTACAGATGCGTACGCTTCATTAATACAGCAGAAAGACTGCACAAATTTAGCGCCTCCCTCTGGCTCCTAAACTTTAACACAGGATGTTACACATTCCCGCTCAATCTGTTAAAAGTTAGGCGTTTAAGACTCCTAGATTGTAAGTCTTCGGACAGTTCCGAGGGCAGCAAAAAATCTATTTTTCTTTCCATAAACCATTCAGAATTAGGCAAGATACGAAAGCTTATTGTTACCCCCATTTTCATTAGCCTGTGTCCTGGTTACTTTATTTGTACAGACATCATATACAGTCTTTCTACCCAGATACATAAACCTTAATAAACAGTCACATTTTTGTCTCTGTAATCATCTCTGGGATGTCCAGGCGTCGAAATAGCATTGAGTATGTTTACTCTCGAGGGGCTGCATCTGGCTCCTCTACGAGGAGCTCTACCGTACAGGGAACCAGACTGTACGATGATATTTTGTCAGCCCCTCTAATATTTACACCAGTAAAAAATACATTGAGAATGGCTATGAACATGCCTTTACCGCTGTCCCCCCTTGAACCAAGCGACTCAATGCTATTGGATGCGGAAGCAATTGCACATTCCTCTATCTTATCCATAAATGGCCCTACTAAGGCCCCAGAAGCCAATTTTACAGTTCCTCCTCTGATTGATATGGAGACCAGGGAGGAGGTTGTGACGGTGCCAGAATCCTCTTTCCTTGATACTCCCCCTGATTTCTTTTCAGCTGATGCCGATCTGAGAGATCTTACTCAGCACACACTTGAATCCTCTAATTCTTTTAATGAATTGAATCAGGGTAACACATCAGAGACCGCTGCACTCCTCTGGGACATATTGCAAGAACTTAAAGTCCATTCCACTGGATTTATGGAAAATCGTATATAAACAGGCAGACAAATCGCTCAAACAAATAGATTTATTGAAGCTCTAGAACTTCTGCCTACAAAAATCATTACTAAAATGATGGCTACGGGACTAATTCCCAGTAGGGATGTGCCGGACAACCCTGCTTTAAAAAATCTGCCTGTTCCTGTATTGAATTCAGGGCCACTGAAAACCTCTGATGTACTGTCTACACCCTTGAACAAAAATCCTACAGTGATAGAAGAGGGGAGTGGGCAAATAAAACAAGTCAACAAAAACAAAAAAAAAATTATCAGAAAAACAAAAATAACCGGAAGAAGGGACATGCGTCCTTCTTTAACAAAAGAAGCAAAATCGCCAAAAACTCTTGGAACAATTTAATAACAGAAGACCCGGCCGGGACTTCTGACCAAGAGGCTGATGGGGAGGAACTCCCCTATAATCAACAGGAAGGAGAGTATAGTCACGCGAAGAATTATCTGACAGACGCAATGACACACAAGGGTCTAACTTCAACTATTGTCAGGGGACCTTGAAAGCTTACTGAAGATGAAAGAACCAAAACCAAAGTTACTAAACCTCAAAAAGAGACATATGAACTCTTCACAAAGCCTAAAATTCAAAAAAACAGATCACATTTTTCCTGCTTTGAACCCGTTGGCAAATGAGTTCTCAACAAATATAACACCGTAGGTGGCTCAAATCCTTGAACCAAGCGATCTTGCAACCTCAGTTCTTCCCATCCAAGAAAACAGTACAGAGGGTCTGCCTACGCAGATTGCCACTGGAACCAGCAATTACGAGTCTCCTGTCTTGAGTGGTACTGAGATAAAATCCCTTATTAATGCTGCAGTAGAAGAGGCATTAAAGGAGAGACATCCTCAGGAGCCTTTGGCTTTGAACCTCTCTTCTGGGGTGCTTAAGCCATTGACATTGGAGCCCAAAATTACTTTGGACCCATTTCCCCCCCAAATTCAAAAGTTGACTAAAGAAACTGGAGAAATGAATCCATCTTTGGCTCCTTCCCTGACTGAAAAGGCGGTAAAACTGCTTATAAGTACTGCAATTGCTGATGCATTGAAGGATAAATCCTTACATGAAGGACAGGTTCCGAATGTTAGGGCCGATACTGCCAAAACACCACAGTCTAAAAAGCAGCATGTAATTAGGGAAGGGTCTCCCACCTCGAAGGATACGGAACCTACTACCTCCATCCCTATGGAATCATTCCCTACTCCTACAGAGCCGCCGCTCCATATCCCTTCCAGAACACCTCAAACACAAAGGGAGGCCGCGGAAGGGAGGGTGCCTAAACATTACATGGATACAGAACTTAAACATATACCTTGGAGAACCCCATGTTTCTTAGATTTTCCAAGTATCCTACTTCTCCCTCTCTTTGAGTGTGGCTTTCAGCCTTCTATGAACAGAAATCGAACCCTGCAGCTTCTCAATGATATTCCCAAATTTGCAAACCTGACTTCTGCAGACATCAAAAGGATTGATTTTATACATCCATACTGTCATGACCATGTTAGAATTATATTCTACTCTAAATTGGTATATCGGAATGTCCTCTCGGAATTAGATGAATTTAACAAGAGGGGATTCGATATTCTAAATTTCGGAGATGGAAGCCTGCAACCGGAATTATCCAAATTCACCCATGAACAAAGATCTGGAGACTTGGGTGATACGGAGCAAAAAAAAAGAGTCATAGCTCTCCAGTAGCGCGACTCAAGCTGGAGATGGCTAGCCTCGAGCTTGAGGGACTCCATTGCCCGCCTGCAAAATCTAAAACAATAACATTCGCAGTAAGCAATTATGTCTCTATCCTGTCCTAGAACTCAAGAGGGAACTCTCATTTGTCATCCTGTGTTGAATTATGCAATTATTTGAGAACAAAAAATATTATTTGCATACAAGAAACATGGATGCCTTCGCCTGTTCAGATAGAAGGTTTTCAATGTCATCACCTTCTAGCCTCCCAAGGAAGCCTAGGCCGACCCAAGGGGGGACTTTTATTGGCAATGAAGCTGGGCCTGGGTATCATCATTGTAGAAACCTTCACTATTCCCCCCGTGGGATTGGGTGCGATCCTAAGCTTGAACATTTTAACTACATACTTATATGGAACATATATTGGTCACCAGGAATAAATATCTTTGAAACAATTTCTAAAATGGAAGAAATAATGGAAAAACATCTTTATACCTATCCAGGTATCCAAGTTGTAGCAATGGGGGATTTGAATACCAACCTATTATCAGAGACAAATGAAATAGTCCCCAATCTGAATCAAACTCTCTTGCTCACACTAGGGGATCAAGGGGAAACCCTTGATCTTCATCTGAAAAACTCCACGTATAAAAAAGGAGATTTACTGGGTTGGCTAACATTATTTAAAAATTGGGGTCTGAAATCGGCTCACCTAATCCTGAATTCTGATGTCCCATATATAACATGGACATCTGGGACAAAGTCTTCACCTATTGACTACATATATGTTTCCACTGACGTTTTTAATTTGACCGAAAGCTTTGGATTAACCCCCTCCCTTAAAAGTGACCATAAGATGCTGGAACTGAATCTTCGCATCTCTACAAGACACCCAATACATCAGGAGAGGTTGCAGGATCTGCTCATAAACAATGGGAGTAATAGGATTTGTTGGCACCCGGGAAATGTTTCTAAATGTAATAACCTATTTTGCAAAGAACACACAGACTCCACTTATGAGGAAAAAAAGGCGAGGTTCACTCATGATCATTTTGGTCCATATATAAAAACATTGATTGAGAATTCCACAAAAAAGATAGGAAACCATCCTCTCAAACAACATCTACATAAATATGATTCTACTGTTTATTTAGCAAAAATTGCGCTGTGCCGCGCTCTTAGAAAAGTGCATCTGTTGAATTTAGATGATGATACCAAAAAAAGGGGGATTAAAGGTATCAAACAGGTTTATAAGAACTGGACCAAATCACACAAACATAAAATACTCCAAGAAGATAATGAGGAAATGCTGACTTCATTGAAAAACAATTCTATCAAGCATTTTTGGCAACTCATTAACAAATCCTCTAAATCCTCTCGAACTATTAATCTGAATCCAATAAATGAGCATATATGGAAAAATCACTTTGAGAACTTATATGGTGGTACACAGGATGCTGGTTACCCGAGTCAAAACTATAAGACCACACCATGGCCTGGTAACTTCTCAATTAGTATGATAAAAGAGAGGATAACAAGATCCAGTTCGTCCCGTGCTGCCGGCCCTAAAGGACTATCAAATATCTTGTTCAAGGGAAATCCAGACATCTGGTCTAAATCACTTTTTCTACTCTTTGAGGATATAAATCGCACTAGATGCATCCCATCGTCATGGAACATGTGTTACATAATACTGGTCTACAAAAAGGGAGATAGATCCATGCCATCCAATTACCGTCCAATAGCTCTCCTTGATTCAGACTCCAAAATGTATGCAAGTCTCCTTTTACAAAGAATAGAAGCTTGGGCTACAACTGAAAAGATATATTCTTTTGCAAAATTTGGTTTCAGAAAGGGGATCGGAACATTAGCAGGCGGATTGATAATCCCTCTCCTGCAAGAATTGGGCTAGCAAAAAGGGGCAAGTCCGGAATATCTGGCAAGTATGGATTTATCTCTTGCGTTTGACCTGGTTAATAGAACAGTCTTATGGAAGAAGTTGTCACGCATGCAGATACCCTGTGAACTATTAGCCATCTTGATTCATCTTCATGAAGGATCAACCATACAGATTAGGCTAAACAACAGAGGCCTCCTTTCAATGCCTATCAAGACCTCAAATGGCCTCCGTCAAGGGTGCATTTTTGCTCCGACCTTTTATAATCTATATACTTCAGACATAGGTCAGGTGTTATGTCCTGCGGCCTTTATTCAACCAATGCTGGAAGGTAAGAAAATATTCTGGTGTTCATATGCGGACGATTTCCTTCTATTTGATAGGTCCCCGATTGGACTTCAGCGCCTCTTAACAGCTTTTTGAAAATATATGGAAATGAATACCTTGGTAGTGAATCCCACAAAATCACTAATCCTGTGTCTAACAGGAAAAAGAAGACCTCCTTTAAAAAACTGGAGCTTGGGAGGGAATAAGCTACCTATCAGAAGCTCAATGATCTATCTGGGCTTTCTGGTTAATGCAAAAGGAAACAATCTATCTATTTCTACACATTTTCTAACTAAGGCCAAAGCATGCGCTACTCAATTGCGGGTAGTTGATCTAAAATTCGGAAGTTTTTCGTTTACTCCATGTTTGAGATTCTACAAGTGTAAAGCCACACCTAAGATCCTGTATGGCAGCGAAATCCCATTTATAATGGGCCGACTTGACATAAACAGACTTGAATCAGTTATCCTAAGGAAAATGATGAACTGCCTACCCAATTGTGTTCCTATACATGCAATTCGGTATGAATTAGGTTAACAGTCATTAAAGAGCATAGTCCAATGGAAATGCATATCTTTGTTTCGCCGCCTCTTAATCAAAAATCAAAATAATCTGTATCATGAGTTGTCTGGTAAGTTGAAACAAGGGAATCCCAAGTCTGTTTTTTTGACCAACCTAATGGATCTATCACTAACTTTATTAAGCAGTGTTGGAGCCCCAATTTCAACGTTAGTAACAAATCCTACAAAAGTAAAACAACTCTTACAAAACGCAGATTGGGCGGCAACTATTAGTAATCTATCTACATATAGACTGTATGCACACATGATTTCATACTACAAAGATTTGGGAAACATGGAACCCTACTTATACATTTTCGCAAATAGAGGCTACCGAAACATCTATGAGATTCAGATTCAATGTTCTACTCACTGGAGAAATTATCTCGGCAAGAACTGAAGGGCCAGCTGTATTGATTTTGTGTAGTTACTGTAATACTCAAGATGTAAAAGAAACCCTAAAACATCTGTTATTGGATTGTCCTAAATTGTTAGGGAAAAGACTACTCCATTTTGCAAACTTTGTAACAGATGTAACTAAAGTAATCCCAAATCAAGTGTGGAAACACATGTTATTTGACAAGAAACTTTCCCTGCGGTTAGCAATTGTAAGGTTTCTGAAACTGGAATGTGGTCTGTCATGAAGAATGTAAATATTGTAGGAAAAATTAATCTCAGAATCTTCATTTCAGAAACCTCATCTCAGAATTGAACAATGAATTGTATTGTGTATTTTGTTTCAAAATGGAGTTAAGTATGTCCTTTGTTTTTTCTTTTAAAATGCGTCTTTGTTGTTTTATCTTCTTTTAATTGTTCTATTTATCTTAAAATGTGTTTTTGTAAAGGTTTTGTTAAAAAAAACCAAATACAAATACAGATTTATGATTATTATGTTTAAAGTAACACATTAAGGGATACGCTGCTTCAACACTTATGTAAGTCCCTTCCGCGATATCAAGACAAAGTACGCAAGTATAGCGCCGAATGGATGTGCAACACAGAGGGCAAGTTGGCAAAGCCATGGCCCAAGGACAGAGGTTTTTCCAAATGCGTGCAGAAACAATTGGTCATATGTCTACAGGCAGCATATAAGGGGAGTAAATTAAGCAACCGATTGGCCATATTAGAGTTGTGGAGGATGTTTCAGGACAAGGACAGGGATTTGACTCAGCAACATTGGATGCTGGGACAATGGGATGCAGAGAGTAAACAGCCCTCGGCTCCTCCTACTCCTCCTCAAACAGTAGAGACAGATACAGCAACAGAGAGCAAGGGATGTTACCCCATGAAATAATTGAAAGCAGCAGCAGGATACACAAATCCCACTTTTGCGCCACCAGCGTATAGTAGCAGGGACACCTGATAGCGCGACACAAGCAAGTAAGACGACACAAGACAATAGCAGCGAATGCAAGGTAGCGCAGCGAAATGCATGCAAAACTATGGGAGAATGACACAGGAAAGACTGGGCTTGTTACGGGCCAAGAGTTAGTAGCATCGACCGAATAGATAGGTGGACAGATATTGCTCAAACTAGACAGAAAGCCAGCAAGCCAAACAGGGAACGTGGATAAGGAAGCAGTTTCCAGTAAGGACAAGGTGGAATCTAAAGAATGGGTTGAGATAATGGAGGAAGTAAATAGGAGGGAGAGAGAAGAAAAAGAGGAAAAGGAGAAACTACAAGGGGAAAGAGAGTGAGCAGAAGCACGCGAGAGAGAAGAGAAGGAGCGAAGAAAATAGAAAGCTAAAGAAGGAAAAAAGGAGATTTGAAGTTGAGCGGATCGTTAAAGAACGCTGATGCAAGCGAGAGGAAGAGCACAGAAATGAAAGAGACAGGGACGAGAGCAGAGACAGTGACAGTGATAGTAGCATCGGAACCATGGGGTCAGACGAAGACTCACGGGGGAGTGAGGACGATGGGGAGGGAACACTCTCGTTGCTCCAGGGAAATGAGCCTGGACAGAAACGCAGTATGGGGAAATTAGGAAGGTATGGGCAGAGAAGAGGGGGACAGCGAAGGGCGAGACTGTCGCATCCCACAGGGGTGGGGGGCATGGGACACAGACGATATCACTCCATATGCGCAGATGCTCAGAGCCCGGATGGAAAAGCACAGGGATGGCAAGGGCGTTCATAGCCACTAAAGACGTAGGAGGACAGGACGGAGGAGGGAGACTAACACAATTCCCACTACTGGAGAAGGGAGGTGGACGACCTCAGTATATTCTGTGGCAGCAAATGGACAAAGACAATTTAAGATGTAAGCTATCATTGTTTTAATTTTTTTATTTTACAGCATCTAGTTTATTTCAAACCTTTGCCACACAATAGCTTAAAATACAGTACAAATTCCAGGATCATACAAGTAAAACATAGTACATAATATATAAAATATATCAAAAAGTGTATATAAAGAGTGGTAAGGCAGAAGTAAAATCCCCTGTCCGTCAACATATTAAAAACCTTCCCAAACCCATTGAACTTCTATAGTTGGCCCTCCGCTGGCAGTGAAGTACTATCATTCTCTGCAGTATCCACGTCCTTGACCCATGAGGCTAATTTGAATATATCTTCCAGTAGTTTTGTTAATACGAATACCGGTCTGAATTCTTCTCCACCACATAGAATGGCCCAGTGTTCCTCGATGGAAAGGCACACACATATGCTTGAGCTGATCCCAATTCCCAAGTATTTAGCATTATCCAGCAAATGTATAGGTTAACTTGCCAGTTGCCAGGAGAATTGCTTTATTTTCCTCCCCTTTAAACTCTGCAGGACTAAAATCGCAGTTTTTTCCGCAACATTGATCTATAGGACATTGGCATGTACATATTTTTGAAGGGCGTCCAGTTTGTGCTGCAGGCCGATTTGAGTCTGGTCAAGCACGGCCAGGTCGTCTGTGTAGAGCAACCAACCTGTCAGCTCCCTATTTATTCTTGGCTTAAAGGAGCCGTCCTCCCCCATTGCAGCCTTTAGATCTGAAATAAACAGGTTGAAAAGCTCTGGGGCGAGCGGACAACTCTGTTTCAAACCTCTCAGAGTAGGGATTATTTTGGATAGCTGACCACTTTGGTTTTACCTTACCTGAATTGACGTGTTAGTATACAGGGACATAATAGGGGAAATAATGTTTTGTGGGCCGTCCCATGCTGCCATTTTTGTCCATAGTAGATCACAGTCTATGCTGTGGAAAGCCTGTGAAAAATGTAACTAACTTTAAGGATGCTTAACAACAGCAGTCGTAGAGCCCAGATTCAATAACCCATCTCTTCAATCTGTTAAAAAGGAGGGATGCAAAAAATCTTTCCTAAAATGTCAAGGAGGACAATTGGGCGGTAGTTTTTTGGGTCCGCCCTAATGCCCTTCTTGGAGATCGGGATCACCACCACCCGTTTCCAGGATTCGGGGGTCTCTCTGCAGGTCATGATCTCAGTGAAGAAGTTCATGCAGAACTACGCCCACTTTTCTGGGGCAGCCTTTAGCATAGTTTGATAGGCCACCTGGACCCAGAGCCCTGGAATTACTGGCCTTTTTAATCAAGTCTACGACCTCTTCTTTGGAGATGCTCGAGGCCCATCACTTCTTAATCAACAGGGGTGGGGCCAAGGGTTCCATTGTCAGGGGTTTCTCGTACAAGTCTCCAGAAAATGTCACCCAAGCATCCTCATTTACTGAGCTAGACTGGAGGGCCCTCTGCGGACCCCCTGTCTCGTTCAGCAACAACCACAGGCTTCTGGAGCCTACTAGAGAGAACGTTTAACATTTGCTCCACGTCAGCTTGTAGGATGATTGCTTTATGAGGTATACAGTCGTTATAACAAAACTTTTATAACAAAAGAAATAACTAAAATGTATGTGGGGTGGGGTAAAGGGCATATGTGCATTCCACATAAAATGTGTTGTTATAAAGACCGCTTTATGCGACCATAACCAATTTTTATATTTCGGTTTTCATTTTTTTATCAGTTCCCTGTTTCCATTCTAGTGAGGAGCCTTAATTTTCTAACATCCCTTCTCAGTTCCCGTTTTTTCGAAGCAACTTCTTCATCATATTGATGTTTCGGTTTGAACTGAGGTTTACCCCAACCCCTTTGATCTCCCAGTAATCACTCAATAGGGATACATAGTCACACCGTATGTTATTATCGGTCAGGGCAGTGTTATGCAACCATCTAGCATCTAGCATCTGCCGCCCATTTCTCAAGTGAAGCTATAGCATGGGTACAATCCTTCCTAGCTAACCGTACGATAAGAGTGTTCTCCCCATTAGCCTCAGCGGACCCAATACATATCACCTGTGGCGTCCCACAAGGTTCATGTGTCTCCCCCACAATGTACAATATATTTACTAAGCCACTCTTTGACAAACTTGACAGATTGGGGGTAACTTACACCAACTACGCGGATGATACGCAGATCCTCATACCACTATCTGGCAACTCTGTTGAAGACACAGCTCTAGTAAATAAGATTTACCTCATCATTCAGGCATGGATGGCCTCACATGGCCTCTGCCTGAATGATGATAAAACAGAGATACTGATACTGAGTACCGACTCCAACCTTAAAAAACTCAGCCCTAACTACAGTGCCTTCAATATAGACGGTAATATAATCAAAGTGGCAACGGAGGTAAAAACACTAGGCTTCTACCGTGATTCCACTTTATCTTTCAAAAACCAAGTTCACGCTTTGGCTTCCTCCACAGCCTACACTTGCAAATTAATCAGGGCCTGCAGACCTTACCTGTCCACAACCAATTGTATCACACTAGCCAATGCCCTAGTAATGTCCAAACTGGATTACTGTAATGCCCTTTATGGGGGCGCCAATAAAACTGTCACTAACAAATTGCAAATATTGCAGAATAATGCTCTTAGAGCAGCCCTTGACATACCCCGCAGAGCACATATATCTAATATTAGGAAAGACAACCACTGGCTAAAAATCAATGGCAGAGTTCTCCTTAAAACACTACCTCTCACACATAAAGGACTGAACAACACTGCGCCCCCCTACATCTCGGCTAGACTGACTAGAAAATCCTCTACTCACCATACCAGAGCCTCTATCCACTCCCTACTTGAAACCCCCAGATTTAGACTAACTAAAGCAGGCGGAGCTAGCTTCCCTGTTAGAGCGGCCTGCGCTTGGAATTCACTCCCCATGGCATTGAGAGCTAATCTACCCTACTCTAGTTTCAGGAGTAAAGTGAAAAGATGGCTCTGGAGTAACGACAACTAACCCACTGAGCCTGGCCCTATCATTGCGCATAACCACCTTTGACTCCCCCGATACCAGACCTATAAGAGGGATTCACATTCCTGTATTTCTTGTATATTTGTATATTGGTTTTGTACACGTTAATAACTCATATAATGCATATTCTGTATGTATCCTTTTGTATGCACGCAACCTTAAGCCTAAGTGTTCTTGTAACTGCTGCGCCCGGCTACCCCTGGGTTTTGGAGTGCATTATCAAATAATAAACTAAACTAAACTAAACTAATATATCGGTTGTTCAGTGAAACCACTTCATTACGATTTAGGCGGAGCCGATTTCTTAACGGGACAACGTTGAGGTCGATGTATCTCCAGAACCAATTTCACCAGATCGTGGTCACTATGGATCATACTTAGGACCGCTAATGTTTTAACCAGGTGGATAACATTGGATAAGACAAAGAAGTAATCTAGGGTCGAACACTGTCTGCCTCTGCTCCACGTGTGAGCCCCGGGGATATCCCCTGCGGAATGCCCATTTAGCATATGGAAGTTTTGCTCTGCCACCTCACTCAACCAGATCTTTGCCCTCGCTTTTTTCTTCTGTCCCAGGTTTGGTTCAGGATTTGATCCCACCAATTTCTCCTTTACCTTCATACAATTCATGTTAAAGTCCCCACACAATACGATCATAGGGTCTGTAAGACTTAATAGAAAGTCGTCTACGAAGCTCATAACTGTGTCCACAAAACAAACATCTTCCCAAAGCAACGGATTCCAGTGCATGTTCATAATTACCAAACATCTGGGATTCCCAACCCTCTTCCCTCCCAATTCTGAAGTTATTGTTTGCGTGTATGCATAAGGGTTACGGCACTCTACGATTTATATTCGCAGATCGTTTTTAATCAGTGTTAAGAGGCCAGTAGTGGGTCTCCCTTTCACGCCCCTTCTTTGCAGGATTCAGAAACAGGTTAAACCCCTCTACCCCTGGTACGGCCGAGAGCCAGATTTCCTGAAAACAAAGAATATCAAAGTCATCACGAGAATTCAAGCTGTTGTTGAACAAGAGGCTGAAACCCCTCGTATTCCAGGACCCAAATACAACCTGTTCTCTGGCGAGGGACTCCCGGCACTAATGGTTTCTATTAGCATTCAAAGTACCGGCCACCCACCCCCAACTTTCATCCTCTGGTAGACTGCACCTAGTGGTGATTGCACAGCTATTACCATCTTGGACTCTGATTGTGAGTTAATCATGATCTTAATCGGGATTCTATCAGCAAACACACCCTCCGAGGGATAAGCCCCATCAATACCCCACCACCCTGTCGCTCCACTAGTAATATCTGGGGCAACTCTCTGTTCTCTCTGGTCGCAAGAGCCCACTGATTTCCACTCTCAAACGTGCCATATTGTTACGCTCACCTGGTCTCTGCGGGGACATTGAGACACGGTTGCAGCCCTCCCTGGAACTGGGTCCCCTGGGTCAGGCTTCTTCCTGCTCATGCGTGGTGGACTGCACTGGTTGTTGATACTGCCCCTGCGAGAATGCGAGAGGCCGTCTGAATGCTGTGATATGGCTGTGGTTTCCCTCAAACCCTTCTTCCCAAAATGTGATGAGCATGCCGCTACCCATATAGTCTCACCTGTTTATTTATGAGGGTGAGCTCTCCGTCCTGCTTCTCAAGTGCAGGGGCGCCTTAGATAGACCTAGTTTCAACACTGGTCCATGTGCGTGGCAGCCCAGACTGGCTGTGGCTGAACCATTTCAAAGGTAAGTGTTCTTCAACAATGTTTATTGTCCGTATTCTTTGCAATCACTTTTTTCCGTGATTATTGTCGGTATCCCTTGTAATGTCTTTCCTTCTCCCCAATAGATGATGAGAGGCCCAGCAGAGTCGCAGTGCTTAAAGCGAGCCCCAATGGAGGCCTGAGGACTTTACGATGTCCCAAATAGATGGTAAGTTTGGTTCTAAGGTCAAGCACGAGCATTGTGATGCGCACAACCTTAGCGTAATTTCTTCATGTTGTTTCTAACCTTATTTGTCCTTTTCTCCTGCAGGGATGGCCTGGTGAAGTCAGACGGGGAGCAGCTATCCGAAGATCTGCCGGCGGGTGATGGATGGCTGGATCCGCGAGGATGCTGGCCGAGATGAACTCCCAAGTAAGTGTTGGAAGCCCAGAACAGGTGAGGATGCGCTCCGACTGCGGTGACTGCTGGGATCAGGTAAGATGCGCTGCAGGCGATGGTATTGCTGGAGTCAGGTAAGATGCGCTTCAGGCGTTAGTATTGCTGGAATCAGGTAAAATGCGCTTCAGGCGATGATATTGCTGGAATCAGGTAAGATGCGCTTCAGGTGATGGTATTGCTGGAATCAGGCAAGATGCCCTTCAGGCGATGGTATTGCTGGAATCAGGTAAGATGCGCTCCAGGCGATGGTATCACTGGAATCAGGTAAGAAGCGCTTCAGGCGGCGGTGAGCGTTACGCTGCTATAAGCAGACTAACGCGAAGCGCTTGCATGCGGGTGGGGCAGGCTTAAATAGCCTGGTCCCAGCTATGCCCCTTTGCTCTGCCTTGTGGCCCCACCCTGCCACTCCCAGAAGATGCTGCACGTGCAGCCCAATGCATTCCTATGGCCACGCCCGACGTGGAGGCCCTGCAGGGGAGGAAATAACACATGCACCAGAATAAAAGTGTGCAGAGCCTGGACCCTTTATGTGATGGAGTTTGTGGTCCTTGCTCTGTGGCCATGGCAGCACTCCCCCTCAAGACCCTCTCACAGGCGTTCTTCCTCCTGGTCCTGGTTTGGTGGGGTTGTTATGATGGAATTGTCTGATTTGTCGTGGTTGGATATATAAATAGGGCTCCTGGTGAGGGACCTATTCGGCCCAGTTAGGCTACGTAGAGGTAAAGATACAAATGAATAGGTCTAGGGGATGGGGTGGATCACCTTTGCACTCTCCTATGTATCCTGAGTTAAAGAAATAAATCGATACATAGCACTTGGTTTTATGCACTTTGTCTTGAACTCTTTATATTTGGTACAAAGGCATACATGAATTGGACTCTACCCAATTTTTCTTACAGAAACCAAAAGGAAACCAACAAAACATACAGAACGTAATAGTAAAAGCAAAATCAGTGTTGAGATCAAAAGCTAGTGCATTGAGTCAAAAGATAGATCTCTTGTTGCCATTGTCTAGTAAACAGCATTCTGGTAAGAAGTGACCAAACAAATTACAAACAGTATACAATATAAAACCAACAAATTTCCAAAACAGTGATGTTGCACTGTGAGTTAACAAGGTGCGTCTACACCAGGGTGTTTCTGCCGTCTCGGTGGGCTAGGTGAGCCTCATGTCTATCACGGCATTCATCAGGACGAGGTCTGTATGTTAAGGAATCGAGGAGTGCTGTGAAACAGGGAAAGGAGAACTGTTTAGGAGAGAGCTAAAGTGAGATTAATGCACAAGCCAACTTGATTGTGTGGCTGTGTCATGTATCAAATATCCTAAAGGGAGAAAAGGCTTACCTGTGTGGAGGGAGTTCCACCAGGCACTTGGGTAGATAATTGTCTCAGGGAACAACAAAACCCGACAAAATTCCTGAAGTGAAATAGTAGGGGACAGAATTGAACAAAGTCTCCTCTGATTCTAAAAACAGACGATAAATACTGGCAGGAATAAATCAACATATATTGTGCCTATTAAAAATCAGTGAGAGCTCGCCTCTCAAAAGGAGGCGCGGGGCTGCGTTGTATGTGCAGATTACGTGGTCCTAAAAAAAGGACAATGTATGAGTGATCTACCCTGAGCTAGAATGGTAACAACAAAGCTCGTAATAGTCCGCGAGCGTGGCTGATTCTGCATACCTTATGGTTGCAGGGATCCGCGCCGCGAGCAAAAGCGTGTCTTGTGCAGGCAGAGTACTGCAGCGGTCTGTCATGAGTGCTGAGTCACTCGGAGGCCGGAGAAGAATGAACGCTACGCGTAGCTAGACGCCATTGCTAAGGGGAGGCTTTAAATATCGGCGGCCATATTGGAATACCATATTTCGCCGTTTGAGCCGATGTCGATGTTCTAACGTATGATCTAATTGGCAAGGGTGTAAATAAAACAATTTTCAAAGATGTAGTGGATTTATGGATCAAAATGAATCTAATTTGGTACCATGTTGGTATCGGTTGTCATGGTAACCGAAAAAACTTTGAGACATGGACCCGCCCTTCGTGCAGTTTTGTGTGTGTATACATGCGCGTGTCTGAATGTAACATTAAAAGGCACACCACTTGAGAAAATAGAAACACGAGAGGTCTATGGTGGATTATACGCTACTAGAGCCTCTAAACAAAATGATGCCAAAATTTGACATCATAAAGTCTGCCCATTATCCAATGGTACTGGGTATGCCCTGGTTGCAGAAGAACAACCCATACATCAACTGGGCAGCGGGATCCTTGTTTCTTGGTTTGTATGACTCATTGTCTATCCCTGGATTCCTCGTCAACATCCCCAGAAGGTGCGCCGACAAAACAGCAAGGCCCATTCACAGTCTCAAATATTATCCAGGTTCCTCGGGCCTATCAGGATTACACTGATGTGTTTTCAACTGCTATCGTTCAGTCTCTACCCCCTCACAGACCTGAAGACTGTGCTATTGATACTGAACCTTCAGCAGTGATTCCTTTTGGAAGGATGTTCATTCTATCTGAACCAGAGAAAAAGGCCCTACGAGAATACTTGGATACCAACCTAGAAAATGGCACCATACGACCATTCATATTTCCAGTGGGAGCTTCGTTGTTTTTTGTTCCCAAGAAGGATACCATGAGCTTAGGCCTTGTCTTGATTATCGTGGCTTAAACCAATGTACCTTCAAAGACCGCTACCTGTTACCCTTAATCCCGGATATCCTGGAAGCAGTGAGAGGAGCTCTAGTCTTCACGAAATTGGATCTCAGAGGTGCCTACCATCTAATCCGTATAAAGGAGGGTGACAAATGGAAAACAGCCTTTAGAACACCCTTTGGACATTTTGAATACCTGGTTATGCCCTTCGGACTCGCCAATGCCCCGGCGGTCTTCCAACGGTTCATGGACCGGGTGTTCTCAGATATGCTGTTCCTCTTCGACATAGTTTACCTGGAAGATATCCTGATATACTCCAAGGACCATCGCAAGCATGAAGAGCATGTTAAGGCAGTCCTACTGCGGTTACGTGAACATAAACTCCTGGCTAAACCCGAGAAATGCCTTTTCCATGTCTCTACTGTTCACTATCTAGGATTTGTCCTTAGTCCAGAAGGAATCGGGATGGACCACTCAATGATAAAAGCCATACTATCCTGGCCAGTCCCAACCACCGTGAAACAGATTCAATTCTTCCTAGGGCTTGCCAACTTTTACCGGAAATTCATACCTTCCTTCTCGGAGATAGTTCAACCGATCATTTCACTGTTGAAGAAGGATACTCCCTTTCTTTGGTCAGCAGCCCAAGATAAAGCCTTCCAACGATTGAAATCAGAGTTTACACAAGCCCCCATCTTGGCTCAACCAGATATTGATCGACCTTTCATAGTGGAGACGGATGCCTCCAACTACACCATCGGAGCAGTTCTCAAGCAGGAACTCGAGGACAAATTAGAACACCCCATTGCTTATCTCTCGCGAACCCTAACTCCCAGCGAGACTCATTACTCTGTCCTGGAAAAGGAACTGTTAGCCATCCGTCAAGCCTTTACCAAGTGGCGTCATCTACTCTTGGGGGCAAAACATCCTGTTCAGGTCCGTACGGACCATCGGAATCTTCAAGTTCTACAATCCCTGGAATGTAGGAATAGTCGTCAAGCCCACTGGGCCTTCTTCTTCGCACAGTATCAGTTCCAAATACAACATGTCCTTGGAACTCACAACATAATTGCTGATGCCTTATCCCGACGTCTCGACTAAGAAACTCTTGAAGATCGATCCTTTCCCAAGATGTTTCCCCACACAATTTTTGTAGCCCAAGCAATCAGCCTCCTGGAAGACATTCGAATTCAAATCCAGTCCTCCGAGATCTGGAAGGAATTCATTGGAAAGAATCGATGGAATCTTAAAAAACAAAGGATGGGTATTTGTTCAAGGGTAATGGCCTGGTTATTCCCACACAGAAACTGCAACAAAGGATCATGAACCTCTGCCACGATACCCTTCATTCAAGACATTGTGGCGTCTTCAACACTCTCCGTTTGATACAAAGACAGTTTTGGTGGCCAAAAATTAAAGTTGATGTCCAACGGTACATCCAAGCCTGTGCAATCTGCAATCAAAACAAGCAACAAGAGACCGGCGGGTCTCCTACTCCAACCAACACTACCAACAAGGCCTTGGGAATTCATTGCTACAGACTTTATTGCGGAGTTGCCACCTTCCAGAGGATACACAACTATCATGGTTACCATTGATTTATTCACCCACATGGCTCATTTTACGCCCTTATACAAACTACCATCTTCCTCAGAACTCGCTGGAATCTTCCTGGAACACATATTCCGACTTCATGGACTCCCTTAGCAAATCATATCACACAGGGGACCTCAATACATATTTCAATTCTGGAAACACCTATGCCATATACTAGGAATCCAATGTGCCCTCTCCTCAGGTTATCATCCACAGACCAATGGAGCTACTGAACGTGCGAACCAAACCCTGGAACAATATCTTCGTTGTCACTCTTAATACCTGTGGCTGAATTCGCCTATAACAATTCGGATCACTCGGCTGTCAAAACCAGCCCTTTTTTCTGTAGCCAAGGGTTCCATCCTTCGGTTCTCCCATCCTTGCTCCCACACCCTACACCAGTCCCTATACTCGACTCCTGGATTGAAAACCTCATCAACGTGCACAAGCAAGCCAAAGAACACCTTGAAAAGTCCCGAGCTACTACCAAGCTCAATGCAGACTTCAAAAGAAGACCAGGGCCTTCCTATGCAGTAGGTGATAAGGTCTGGCTATCCTCAAAACTACTGCCTCGACACTTACGACCAAATAATTTGGCCCCCCGGTACTATGGTCCCTTTTCCATAAAGGAAATTATTAACCCAGTGGCCTTCCGACTCAAACTACCAGACTCCTGGAAGAGGGTGCACCCAGTGTTTCACACATCTCTACTGAAACCATACAGCCAGTCCTACCGGACTGCTCCAAGGTCTACCCCTGTGATTGTCAATGACCACCTAGAATATGAAGTGTCCAGAATATGTGACTCCAGGTACAGACGTGGTCAGATACAATATCTGGTCGAATGGAAGGGGTACCCTCCCAGTGAACGCACCTGGGAACCATTCTCAAACCTCAATGCCCCCAGATTACTCAAGACGTACCACCTTATACACCCTGGCAAACCCAGAGGAACAGGTCTTCGGAGGAGGCATGCTATCATGAACCATCGGACTCGTCCCTTCTGGACTTCCTGGTCCCTGACCCATAGAGGCTTACACTCAGCAGTACTCCCAACATGGCCACCGAACGCGGAACGCTGTGTACCAGTTTCCGCGTCGTATGCATCACGTTCTATAAAGCAGAAACGCCCCCGCGCTCTGCGTGTCTCAACGCTACCGCTTACTGTGGCTAGACGTGTGCTGCCGTAGTTCGCTCTCGTTAACTTCTTGTTTCCTGGTTCCTGGTCCCCAATTGTTACCTCCACATTCCTTCCTTCCCTTGCCCTCACTTGCATCCCGGATCTCCGTGTACTCACTGCCGAGTGCACGCTTTGCTGTTTCCAGGACTTCCCAGACATTCTGAACGATCCAGGACTCGGGACACTGAACGCGCGCTGGAAACCGAGGACATTCGCACTGGGTTATATATATATAAGACTGTGCGCAGGAAGACTCCATCGAAGAAAGAACACAGACAGGTGAGAAGAGGGGAAACCTGTGACAGAAACAGTCTCTACAGGTGTTCATGCTGATTTTCTGTTGCACAGTGTGGCCAAAAATTAAATTTGATTTTCTTTTGGTATGGTGAGTTTGCTGCTTCTCTGGAGTGCTGGTCATTGTTGGGACACGGTGCTACTTCAGTTTGCATGAATAGCTCTTTCTACATTTTCTTGTTGTTTTGTTCCAGTCTGGCATTTTGTGTCTGCGTCCAAGGGAATTCTTGGTGTTGCCGTTCTGAAATAACAAAGCCAGAACTGTGGCCAGCAGCAGTATGGGTAGGGAATGGGAGAAAAATAATGCATCTGTAATATTTGTGGCATGGGGGATTGTACAGTAACAGAGGATGCCCCAACTTCCATTTCACATATATGGGGCAGGGCTAGTTCTGACTCTTGTTTTAGTGAGCCTCCTGCCTCAGGTTGGGAAGGGTCACCCTCCCACCTTTTGACAGGGCCATGACCATGTCACACTTTCCATATTACTTGGACTTGTAGGCACCCATAAGTGATTACCAATACTCCATTTTAAAGGAACCACTACTTGATTTGCAAGAGGTGTTTTACAAAAAGAGCAAAGGCACCACTTCATACGTTTTATAGATACATTTTCTTTTGAGAAAAAAAGAATCATACAAGCATGGAAACCACCAGAATCTTTAAAAGCAATGTTATTTTAGGAAATAATTCCCATTGTTACAGAATATAAATCAAAGCCATAGATTCTAACTTAGTTCTACACAGGTGGCTTCCATCACCAATTATAATTAGCAATCGGTTGGGGGAGCCAGCCAATCAGATGGTTGGGAACGCAGGCTTGAACTGCCGGTACAAGCCCGTGTTCCAAGATGCCTGATGACTGGCTTACCCTACTGCCCTCTTCCCCCCAACCCCAAACCCTTACTTTCCACATTTAAGTGCCGCCGCATATCCGTTCCTTCTCTTCCCCTCCCACAGGTCCCCATGGAAAGGGAAGAGGGCCTCTGTACAGAGACGCCCTTCCCTTTCCATGGTGGCCATCATGCAAAAAGATGTTCCTTCCTACATCGGCGCGTCTGTCAAGTACATGGGCACGGTTGCTCCTAGTTCGGGAGATTGGTACTTCACTCCAATGTACTCGTTTGGTCTCCAGAGTTTCCGTAAGGTAGATAATATGGCATGGGGTCTAGACCCCCGTGCCCCTCACTGGAGCCGATAACCAGATTAGGCGCCCGGGGGCCTTCTCCCTATGCCACGAAATAGCTGCTCCCAGATTACCGTGGCATAGTGACAGCCAGATGTCAAGTTGTTTAGCAGCAGGAAACACTCCATTAGGCAAGTTAGAGAGAGTTACCAGAATAACAGGCCATGAACAGTCAGGGCCCAAGGCGAGGTTGGAGCAAAAGTTGGGAGGCAGGGGCCAATGGAGCAAGTAAGGAGCACTGGAGGCAGACAGCAAGGCAGGCAGGGTGACAACCACGACGGTGCCAGGTGGAAAAGGAAGGCAAGAACAGGGAAACACAGGCAAGAGAACAGGCTGGCAGGCAGGGAGGCCAGGTTAGGCCTAGGAAGACCCATGATCTAACCAACGGAGCGTGTTGAGACACACCGTACCTTGGTGTGCTGAGTTTAAATAGCCTGCTGCTCCCAACACGGTCATTGCAGCAGGCATCATTGCCTAGCAACGAAGGATGTGAAGCGTGGCGTGGGCACGTCCGGAGACTACGACCGGGCCACCGCGCATGCACAGCCCAAGATGACGGCGCCCAGTTGTGACATCTCTCCCGGCCCCCTGTGCCTGCCGGGGATGTCACGTGTGACTGCGCTGTCTCCAGGATGCCGGCCGGATCCCCGCTGCAGCCTCCAGCAATGATACAACCTCCAGGTAAGAGATCCAAGGCTGCAGTGGTGTAACACTTGGGCATGACACTGCACCCACCTCCCGTGGGCACCAGGCCGCCAAGGAAAATAAAGGAAGAAGCGCTGAACCAAATGGGGAACATGAACACCAGAGGCAGGTTCCCATGAATGATCGCTCAGGGTATAGCCTTTCTAGTCCACCAGAAAGAACAACCGTCTCTGATGGTAGGTAGAGTCACAAATGTCCTGTACTTCCTACTCCGGCACTCCCATCACATCAACCGGAGGAGGACGAGGGGGTGCACGCCTGAATACATCTGTAATATAAGGCTTAAGTGGGTCCGGTGGAACACAGGATGTAGACGCCATGAAGCAGGCAACTGCAAGTGGAAGGCCACAGGAGATATCCGGGATGCAATCTGAAAAGGACCCAAGAAACATAAGGCTAGTTTAACAGGTACATTATGCAAAGGCAAGTTCTTGCTGCAGAGCCATACCAAGTTACCAGGCAGATAAGCAGGGGCCAAAGAACAAAGATGATTAGCTGAAGTCTTCTGACAGACATCAGCCTCCCGAAGAGCGCTGGAGACTTGTCTGTGCACCTGGACCAAATGTTGCACCAGAACATCGGCAGTGGGGACAACAGACTGCAGGGGTATAGCTAGAGGCAGGATGTTAGGATGCTGGCCAAAGTACAAAAGAACGGACTGACCCTTGTAGAGGAGTGCATTGCGTTGTTATACGCAACTTCAGAAGTATCCAGGTGTTCAGGCCATTTGGATTGCAGGTCATTGGCATAGCAGCGAAGATACTGCTCCAGAGTCTGATTGGTGCGTTCTGTTTGGCCGTTGCTCTGAGGATGGTAACCAGAACGTAAAGCCTGCTGTATTCCTAACAACTGGCATAGAGCTGCATAGAAGGGAGAGATGAATTGAGAACCCTGGTCGCATATTATCTTCTCTGGGAGATCATGCAATCTGTAGACCTCATGCAGGAATACTCGTGCCATAGACGCAGGATTGGGAATGGCAGACAACAGGACAAAATTAGCCATTTTCGAGAAATAGTCTACAACCACCATTATACAGGTGAACCCAGAAGACATAGGGAGTTCAACAATGAAATCTGTGGCTATTTTGTGCCATGGGTATGGCAGTTTCTCAGCCAGTTGCAGCAGCACAGCAGGATGACATCTACTGTGCTTGGTCTGAGCGCACACCGGACATTGTCGGACGTAGTGTAAGGAACTCATGCTGGCAACAAGTAAGACAGACACAAGTGATCACAGTTCAAGGGTGTTTTTGAACAATTAATGCAGGGTGGAAAAATGCCTAATCTAAACCTAAATCTAAGATGGGAGCAAGCGTCAACCATCAAATGAAAATAATGCAGTCCTTTAAAAATGGTCTATACTAAGAAACCTATTGCCAAACCTTACAGCTAATACAAAAAATGGTGTGGATTGGTTTTCAAGAATAGAAAGAAGTGTTCTCAAATAATATGTCAGAATGCGGTAGCTTGGTTCTTCCTTCCCCACATTTTGAGCACAGGGTAAGGTGGGATCTTGGCGCGCTGAACACACGCGAGCTTCCCCAGCATGAGTCGACAGTATCCCTGGCAGCTATCAGGACCGTCAATGACCAAGTTTCGTTTCCTTGGAAGTCTCTTGCCTTCGAGGGCCTGAGGTGTTAAAGATAAGGAAAAGCCTAAAATCCTCTCCCTCCCTCACATCCCCACGAAAGAGGATTGCGAAAGGGTCCAAGAGGGATTTGCAGCCAAAATAACCAAAGCCAGGAACAACATAATCCTGGCCAGAGACAACATCAGCATAGAGTCCCCGGTTGGGGAAAAACCCATATCAGTAGAAAGGGAAAGTTTCAGTTTTGTAGAGGTTTCAGAGGAAGAGCTATGCAGGATGATGTCAGGCATGAAACCCACCTCTTGCGCTGAAAATATCCTCCCCACGAAGATCATTCTGGAAAATAAAGAACTCTTTGCCCCTGTACTGACAAGGCTAGTCAATGCCTCATTTTTAGAAGGGGTAGTCCCTAAGGACTTAAAAAAGGTGACCATTACGCCGCTTGTCAAAAAGGCAGGCTTGGATCCTAAGGACCCTAATAACCTCCGTCCAATTACAAATTCCAATTTTATCCTAAAAATTCTTGATAAAATTGCCACTAATCAGCTGCAGAAAAATGTGGAATCTGCAGACATGTTACACGACCAACAATCTGGCTTCAGAGTGGCGCACAGCACTGAATCTGCCATGCTGGACCTACAGACGCATATGTTAGAATTGACAGAGAAAGCTAAGACGGGGTTACTTATGCTGTTGGACCTCAGCGCTGCCTTCGATTTAGTAGACCATCAATTGTTACAATCTGCACTGGATAAACTTGTAGGGTGCTCAACAAAAGCACAGGCCTGGTTGGCCTCTTTCTTGAAAGACAGGATGGCAAGAATACATTGGGGCGAAAAGGCGAAAACCTCTCCAAAGCAACCCCGCTTCTATTTGGAGTTCCCCAAGGCGCTAGTCTGTCCCCTCTCCTTTTTAATCTTTACATAAGAAGTTTATGCTCGCTGTTAGAAAACATTGGCGTGATCTTCACCAATTATGCTGACGATATGCAGCTAATTTTTGGGTTAACTGGAGACCATGCAGTGGACAGCGCCATGATCGAGAAAATATATAATATCATTGACAACTGGATGCAGAAGCATTGGATGTGCTTAAACAACACGAAGACGGAATTAATGATATTTGGATCCAATCAGGCCAGATCCAAGTTAGAGCCCCAATACAAGACATTCCGTATCAAAGATGCTGACATACCAGTGGTACCCAAGGTAAAAACCTTGGGCATGATGGTTGAAGCCTCATTAGGATCAGGAGCACAGGTTAGTTACCTATATAAAAACAACCTGTACTACCTGCATCTCCTGAGAGCTATTAGACCATACATTAACAAGATCAATGCAACCTCGGTAGCCAGAGCTATCTTGCTATCACGCCTGGACTACGGAAATGCGCTGTTATTAGGAGCCTCAAAAAAGGAGTTAGCCAAATGTCAAGTTATGCAAAATGATGCAGTTCGCATCATTAAAAAGAAAAAAACAAAGGGACCACATATCAGATAGCAGGAAGGAACTACATTGGCTCAGAATAGAGGACAGAGTCATGTTCAAAGCACTGACGCTTGTCCACAGATGCCTATTCGGAAAAGCGCCAGCCTACTTCAAGAAGCATTTCTCTTGGTATGTCCCCCCAAGAGGCCTAAGATCGGCAGATACTGGCCTCTTAAACATTCCAGAAGCCAAGCGGGCAACGGGAAGGGGCAAGTCCTTCCCCTTCAAGGCAATCAAATATTGGAATGAGCTCCCTGCGCATTTAAGACAACAAGAAAACTACGCCAGTTTTAGAAAAGCACTGAAAACCAGACTTTTTCAATAGCGGAGGATAACCTTGGCTCCCTTTCACCCAGCGTAGTCATACTCTCAGCTAACTACCAGAGTAATACTAAATGCTAGTAGTCTGGTGCCTGCAGGCTTTCGGCGCGTAACAAGCAAGTAAAGTAAAGTAAAACAAAAGTTCCTTCAACAAAATTAAAGTTTGTTTTCTGCTTTTGCTTTGGGTGAGGATTATTCACCCCTTGGTTGCCCTCTTCTGGGGCTGACCCTTGTTCCTTGGTGTCTTGTGTAATCGTTTTCACCCCTTGGATCTCACTCTTCCGGGTTTAGATCCTACAACAGTTCTTATCGATATCAAGGCCTCTGGGGTTTTGATTTCCTGATCCCGTGGGTCTAATAGGATTCTAAAGAAAAACAACAAACAAACACAAAGTTCTGTTCCCTGTATTTCTCGGGTGATAGATTTGCCCCTTCGGTCACCCTCTTCTGGACGCTGACCCTTTCTCACAAATTGTATTCCACAAATTGTATAACAGTTCTTTTCTCCATGAATTATGGGTGGTAACTTTCCACCCTTGGGTCTCACTCAGCCCGCTTGGACCTCTAGAATGACAAGCAAGACAGTACTTCTCATTTGCTTCATACTGTCTCAACGGTCATACTCAGACCCCAAATGACAAGCCTCCTTATCTTCCTAATGTCTTTTCAAACAGTCCTTAGTGGACATCCCACGGCCAGGCTCATTTTTGTCAACACACTGTTTCCTGGGACTTAAGACTTGCTTCCTTCTCATCAGCATCCCTTGGTTGGGTTCACACTTGCCAACTTTACATTCACATTCGTTTGCGGGATTCACTTCCCTTGTTTTCTGAAGTTCGTAGATCAAAGACTTTCGACTGTACAGGGATTTTGCTTGACCTCCTGTATGACCACTTTGACCTAACTTGGCGGCTCTCCTACGGCCTTCTGGTTTCTGTAGTTTCATTCACACAGGGATCAACCAGAGTCTCTCGAGTTAGCACCCACATGGTGCCAGTTCCCTCCGCAGCTGGTCTCCACTCAATACTTTTACAGTTCTTTTAAGCTTAGTTGATTTTTCCACTTTGCGACTTTCATCCACCAAAGCGCGGCTCTTATCGGGTCTACCCTCAACTCATCGGCTGTGATGAACCGCTTGGTTTTCTACATAACTGGAGCCAAGGCCGGTACCATGGTAGCAGGAGTTTCTCTCACTCCCGCTTATCAGCACTGACACGCTCTGTGTACCGTTGACATCTCTTGCAGCACACTTGGGCTATTTTCCTCGGTCTTACGATACCCTCTGTGGAGGTTTTGCGGTTCTACGTCGGAAAGGGCAAGGTTGTGTCTCTCCTTGTCAGCCTCTCTCTATTTGCTGCCTTTCTCCTCCTCTTGAACTTCCGGACCTGGATAGATGTCTCGCCGTGCGGTCTGCCTTGCTTGTACTGTGCTCCGTTGCTCCACCTTTTATCCCTGTGGGGAAGGCAAAGGGCCATCAGGTGTGTGTGAGTCTGATCAATTGCCTGACTTTGCCTGACCCTTCCATTGGGACATGTCAGGTAAACGGATCTGGTATTAGTCCGTTCTCTGGTGTGTCACATGAAAGTGTTCGTGTCGGAAAGGGGGGGGGCAGTGGTTTGGAATGTCCTATGTGGTAGGATGGGCAAAAAGGTAACGAAGTGTCCCACTCCCCGAGGACCCCCATCCAGGTGATCCCTCACTGTTCCACCCCAGGAACTGGATCCAATAGTGATGGCCGTGTCCTGGCCACCTGAATGGGGACCCGGGGACTAGCTAGGGGGACACCTTCAGGTTTCTAACAGTAGTCTTGCACATGTTGTCACAGACCGGGCCACCAAAATCGTCGCAGTACTAACTCCTGGACTCCCCTATGTCCTGGACTGGACTCCCCTATGTCCAGCGACTTTGTAGTCATGAAAACCAGACAATAGTATGTCATGTTGGACTGTAGTAGGAACGTACAGGGGATTCTCCCGAAAACAGAGCCAATTCCTCATCTTCACCAAGGGGTCCGGTAGGAGCCTCGCAACTTCAGATGAGTCAAGTATGGCTTCTTTGATTAACTGAAGAAATGGACACACAGCAAAGCACACAAAAAATGTCTGATAGCAGCGGTTTGTTAGACATGAAGACCGAGGGAGCTGGGTCATGAAGACAAGAGAGTGTATCGGCCTTCACGTTCTGTGCACCCGGAACATACGTAACGATGAAGTCGAACTGAGAGAAAAAGAAGGCCCAGCGAGACTGTCGACCTTTGGTGCAAAGCACAGACCGCAAATACAGCAGATTGCAGTGATCAGTCCTGACTTCCACGGTGTGCAACCCCCCAAGAAGGGGGTGCCTCCATTCCTGGAAAGCATCCTGGATTGCCAATATCTCTTTTTCGATCACTGAATAGTTGCGTTAGCTGGGTGACAGTTTCCTCTGGTAATTGGCAATTGGATGTTTCAAGAGAGTGTCAAGATCCTGCTGTAAAAGAACTGCCCCTAAAGTATTGTTGGAGGCAACTGCTTCCATGATAAATTGTCTGTTCTCGTCCAGGTGTCGCAATACAGTGGCTTCTGTAAACGCAAGCTTCAGAGCAGAAAGGAGGCATTAGAGGCCTCATCCCAATGAAAGACCGCCTTGCTGCTCAATAGTCAGGTGATCAGGGCTGTCGAACGGGAGTACTCAGGAAGAATGCGCCGGTATAAATTGGCAAAGACCAAGAACCTCTGGGCAGCTTTCACATCCGTAGGGGCTGGCCATTCCAGAACAGCACAGACTTTGTGTGAATCCATGTGTATGCCAGCAGAACTAACGATATAGCCCAGACATTCCATTTGTTCCTGGTGGAAGACACATTTCTCTGACTTGGCATACAGGTGATGTCTGACTAGATGGGATAGGACCTCCGAGACATGGCTCATGTGTTCTTGCGGTGTACTGGAGTAGATCAGGATATCATCAAGACAGCTGGGGCATTGCTTAACCCGAAAGGCATCATGTTATATTCGTACTGTCCCATAGGGGTTTTGTATGCTGTTTCCACTCGTCCCCTTCTTTGTGCGAACCAAGTGGTACACCCCCATAGGTCCAACTTGGTAAAAATGGTTGAGGACTGCAGCTATTCCAAAATGTCTTGGATCAAGGGAATTGGATACCGGTCTTTCACTGTTATGTCTTTCAACAGGCGATAGTCAATGCAGGGACGCAAAGTTCCCTCTTTCTTGGGGACGAAAAGCAACATCGCATTGGCTGGCGACTTGGACTGTATCCCTTCTGGAGGCACTAGTTCAGATATTTCTGTACTTCTTGTTTTTCTTGTACCATCAAGGAATAAACCTGACCATGTAGAATTGGTTTTCCTGGAAGCAGGTCGATCCCACAGTCGTACTGATGATGTGGTGGTAGGGATATCAGTTCTGGTTCTGCGAAGACCTTGGTGAAAGCAACGTATTCCTGTGGTATTGCCTGAGACACACACCCCAAGACCGGAAGAGTATAAGAGACAGGTGTTTGAGTACGCATGTCTTACAAGAGCAGCCCTCCACCATTGTTGTGCAGCTGCAACGTTCCAGCAGTCCAGTCGATATGCAGATTGTGATGACAGAGCTAGGGGAAGCCTAAGACGACTGGAAAACATTGTGCTTGTATGACATCAAATGAAATTCCTTCTTTATGTGGTCCGATAATAAGCTGTACCGGGGTGGACTGCATAAAGATAGGACCGGATGCCAGGAGTGGTCCATCAATGACCTCCACATGGCATGCCTCAGGTTTGGTTTTTAACCGGATCCCGGCTCTCTGGGTGAAATCTTTGTCGATGTAATTCCCAGAAGCTCCACAGTCCAGTAAAGCGTAGGAGGAAACTGAGGTAGCAGAAGAATCATCCCATAGAATGGTGTCTGCAGTAAGAAGACAGGATGGCAACATAGGTGTGACTGTGGGTTTCAGAAGGTTTATGGTAGGAAGAGATGGGTTAGTTGCTCCCTTCTGTTCTCGCAACAAGCCCTCTAGTTTCCTGCTGGTTTGGTCAGCTTGATGGGTCGAAGGGGGCATGTTCCTGGGAAGCGCCTGCTATGACTGCAATACAGGCATGAGAAATGGAGTGTCCGCCTCCTTCGTTCAGCGTCAGACAATGGCCCACATAAGGCACCCACTTGCATTGATTTCTCAGTGTGTTCCTGTGTCAGAGGCGATGCCGGTAGCACAATTGGGCTCAATCGGGTGGACTCTCTTCTTCCTTCTCCTTGTCTTTCTGTTAACCTATTATCTTTCCGAATGATGTGGTAAACAAGGCCTTGGCCCTCACTACAAGGTTGCTGGTAAACAAACGAAATTACCGGCATACGGGTGCTACCGTTTCCATGTAGCACTACTGCCCAAATCTACGGTAGATTCCAAGTCACAGTGCACATGCATTTTGTCATGCCGGTAAGGGTAGCATTCCGTCCTGCTGCTTCTGGCAGGGGCGCTTGTATGATCTGGACCGAGTTCCTTCACTGGCCCCTTGCATGTGGTAGTCCAGTCCTGCCACGACTAAGCCACTATACTTAAGTGTTCCTGTTTGCCTTTTTCTTTCCTCGTCTGTTTTTGTTGTAATGTAAAGTTTATTGTCTTGTATTGCTGTCTGTTCCACTTTTGATGTTTGTTCTTTCGCTTTCATCCCTTGCAGGTGATGTTGCCGGCCCGCAGAAGCTGCGGAGCTCGAGGCGACAGCCGGAGGGAATGAGGAACAAAGCTGCAGCGGTACAGTAGCTGGTAAATTGTTAACTAGGAGGTGCGTGGGGTTCAAATGCGGTGCGGTCCGGATGTTCTAACCTTGTCTTGCTTCTACTTCACAGCGTCCGAGTTCATGGATGCAGAGTGCGGTGCTGTGCCATCAGGATCAAGATCATTGGATGTCAGGAGATGAGTCTGCAGATGAAGCGATGAAGCACCGGTTATCTGGAGGTGAGTATGCAGGAGAATGCCTAATTTCAAAGGTAAGTAAACTGGACCAAGCGGCGGTGAGCGTCACGTTGCATGCGAGTGCACAGTAACACGAAAAACCGGCCTTAAGGATGGAGCAGCTTATACAGCTGAGCTTCTGAAGCCACGCCCACCAGGTTCAGCCTGCTTGCCACACCCTGCCACACCAGATGAGTCAGCACATGAAGACCAGGCCTAGGGAGCCACACCCGATGAGTCAGCACATGAGAATGTTCTCTGGATTAAAGGCTTTCAGCTCCTGGGAAGTTCTTGTAAAATAAAAGCACTCCTGCACTGAAATAAAGTAAAAGCATATTCCTGCTCATATCTATATATGCGCCTGGCGCAAAAGGTGCCAGTACGGAGTCCAGCCGGGGCCCCTGTATTTATAGGTCCCAAGGGGACATAAGTGAGTCAAGTAACCCATTGCCCCCATCACTAGATGGTGTGGTTTTTGTGTTCTGGGGCCTGTGGCCATGACATGAGGCTCACCAGGTCATCATGAATGAGGTCCACTATTGTGGTGATAGTGTCCAGGCGGTACAGGGTGTGGATCTGTGCAGGGGTTAGGCAAAATGGACTGGCCCGTAGGCGAGGGATTGGTGGCTGCCTGCGGGGTACAACTGCCTGGACTGTTGGTATGTGCTGGCCCTAACTCCCCCTCCTTCTCCTCCTGCGCCTCTGCTGCATTCTCCGGTTCACTGCCTGCTCAAGGAGTAGCAGTGCAGGCACGTCCTCCAGCCCAAGTATTCCAACTGCTAATGGTAGTATTGTGGATTTGGGAGGGGTGTGGTGTGTGGGAGAGCTCCTTTTGTGCTGTAGCAGACTCTGTTGCCTCTACCTGTGCTGATTGTGTACACCTGTGGCAGGTTTCTGCACAGCAGATTCCTATTAACGCCTGCTCTGTGATGCCGGTGCTAACGGCATCATTGTATCCGTTATTACCTACATCTTCATGCCAGTAATTGCATGTCCGTGCAACTCTTAAATTGCCCTTCACTGCGGCAATCCGGTGTCACCGGCACGGCTGCCGCGTGTCCGCGCGCATACGGCAAGGGAGAGCCTGGTCAGAGCGGGTCCCTGCCGATGCCGGTGATCGCTGCTCGTAATACTCTGGTAAACGCTGCTGGTACAGTGATACCGGCATCGATTCTACCGGACCGCCAGCCTTTTAATGAGGCCCCTTGTAGTGTTTCAGGATCCGGGGAGTGAACAAGCTCATCCTTGTATAAGTCGCGCAGGCCTCTACGGAAAAGGGTCTTCTGGGTCACCTCAGGCCATTGGGAATCCGCTGCTAGCTGACAAAAGTGGATCAAATAAGAAATGAGATGGGTATTGCCCTGTTTCAGGTCCAGCAGTTGGTTTTGTGGCATAGTAGCCAGGTTGGGAGATAAGAAGACCTCCAGAAATGCTTTCTCAAACTCACCGAAGTCCTGTAAAATAGGGCTGTTAGTAGGGGGCCACCCAAGCAGGGCATTTCCGGTCAGATTACTTAAGACAAAACCGGTTTTGGCTTTATCATGCTGAAAGTGTAGGGGGCGGTATCGGAACTGGGCCTTACAATGATTTCAGAATTCCACCAGTTTGCAGGGATCGCGATCATATTTTATTGATGATACTTGTGCTCTCGGCTGATGCCCCTGCTGGGTCCCTGTGTAATGCACCTCACAAGGAAGCATTTTCCCCTTTGAGGGTTTCCACTTCCAGCTTCAGGGCCTGGAGTTCATTCCTCAATTCCTGTACTGCTTACGTAGTGCTTGGAAGTTGTGGGTGTCTCAATCTGTCAAGTACCTGCTCATGGTTGCTCCTGGTTCAGGAGATTGGTGCTTCACTCCGATGTCCTCGTTTCCTCTCCAGAGTTTCCATAAGGTAGATAATATGGCATAGGGTCTAGAGGCACATACCCCTGACTGGAGCAGATAACCAGAATAGGTGCCCGGGGGTCTTCTCCCTGTGCCACAAGATAGCTGATCCCAGATTACTGTGGCGTAGGGACAGCGCAGTGCGCTGACCGGGGGCAGCCATATGTCAAGTTGTTAAGCAACAGGAAACACTCCAGCAGGCAAGGGAGAGAGGGTCACCAGAATAACAGGTCAGGAACAGGCACGGCCCCAGGCAGGGTTGGAGCAGAAATTGGGAGGCAGGGACCACTGGAGCAAGTCAGTAGCAATGGAGGCAGACAGCATGGCAGGCATGGTGACAATCAGGACCGTGCCAGGAGAAGGCAGGAATGGAGCAGGAAGAGGGAGACAAGAGCAGGGAAAAACAGGCAAGAGAACAGGCTGGCAGGCAGGCTGTTTCCTCAGAAAGTTAAAATCTAAGAGGGCAGCTTTCTATATTTTACCAAAGATCCATAAAAATAAAGAACACCCACCCGGACGCCCCATTGTGGCAGCCATTGATTCTCTGTTAGAACCCCTCTCAGTCTATGTGGAATACTTTTTAAAACCACATGTAGAACAAATGCCATCTTATGTGAAAGACTCAGGTGACATGATACGTATTATAGAACAGATAGACATCAGGTCAGGTGACATTTTGGCAACTATGGATGTTGAATCCCTCTATACTTCAATCCCTCAAATGCAAAGTTTGGCCGTTCTGGCACAATTTTTAGACAGACGTCCTGAATCCCACTCTCCACCGACAGGGTTTATTTTAGAATGTGCATGGCTCACTATGAGGGAAAACCTTTTTCTATAAAGCAAAATCTATACAAGCAAAAGTGTGGGGTAAGCATGGGGGCGACTTTTGCCCCTGATGTCTCCAATCTTTTTATGGCTGTCTATGAAGAGAACTTTGTAACAAGACCAAATAGCCTCTTTAAACAGCAAGGAGACCTGTGCCATAGCCTGGTGGCATGGTACAGGTACATTGATGATATTTTCATCATATGGAGAGGTACAAGTGTTTCCCTGTTAGCCTTTAAAGATTGGCTGAATACTTGCAGTCATGAGATTAACTTCATATTGGAATGGAATGAGATCAAAGTCAGTTTTTTGGACTTAATGATCAAAAAAGTTGGGTACACCCTGGTCACTACTCTTTATCGGAAGCCTACTGATAGAAACGCTCTACTTCACTTTTCAAGTTTTCATCCGGTGGGACTACGGCAAAATATCCCATATGGTCAATTTTTGCGAGTGCGCCACAATTGTTCCGAAAAGCGAGAATTTGATAAACATGCAATGTTCTTAAAAGACAGATTGACCTCAAGGGGATACCCTAGAAAACTTGTTAGAGACAATCTCAAGACGGTATCCAACACCAATCGAGAAATTTGTCTGACACCTTGGAACAAACAAAAACAAGATCGGCTAGTATGTGTCACCACCTACAATCCAGTTAGCAATGACATAAAAAGAATCATCAACCGTAACTGGGACCTAGTTATACGACCAGGGGTCTTAAGTAAAAAAACAACGTTTGCTTTCAGAAAAAGCAAACATTTAAAACAGCAACTGGTACATACCTACCAAGAAAACCAGAAAGATCAAACACTGTTGAACCAGTGGGGTTTATCCCCGATTATAGGGCACCACAAATGTGGTAGTAACTGTGTGGCCTGTCCCCTGACTGAAACCAGAACAGAGTTTATCCACTGAAAAATTAAATGGCAATTAAAACACCATACGAACTGCAGAACAAAAAATGCCATTTATATCATCATCTGCCCCTGCAAACTGCTGTATGTAGGAAAAACTACACGCGAAGTAAGACAGTGTATTGGGGAACGCAGGAGCTGTATCCGCAACAAAGTAGTGGACAGGCCACTAGTGGAACACTTCATACGTCTTAAACATCAAGGCACTGATCTTAAATGGTTTGTCCTTCAAACTGTTAGTCCTTCGAGAAGAGGAGGCGACATGGCCAATATATTGCACAAGATGGAACAACTATGGATTTATTCCCTAGACAGTGTGAAGCAAGGTTTGAACATATCTGTAGAATGGAATACTTTTGATTACCCATTAGCCTTTAGCCAATGGGAACTGTGGTTCCTCATCTTGAGTAGGTATTACATCTAAAGTTCTGAATTTGATTCCTTGTTGTGCGGTGTCCTTGAACATTCTGAATATTTCCATAGCAGATAATATTTGGGGCAGTACGGGTTGACCAAATAGCCCAAGGCAATAAGGTCCGTAGGCTGGGTTGCCAGCATCTCTAAATACAAATGATCCGCAGACTTAAGTAGTTTGTGATATTTAGCATAAAAAATGTATTCTTGTAGAATCAGGTAATCATTTTTGTTCGCGATGTCTTTTTCGTGATGTTTATTATTTTTCAAATTTTTTTTAGTAAGACAAACTGTTATTGAGTGAGACATGAATAATTTAAAAATCCACTTAAAAAACTACTTGGGAAGTAATACAATATGATTAGAGGCACTAAAATATGTGAGGAGAAGGAGTAGAGATGCCGGGTAGGAACATACATAGGCAGTCCTGTTTCTATGCCACTGACCGAGTCGGTCATGTGACATATAAGCGTGGATCGCTGCAGTCACGCGTACCTTGTGCAAACAGAGGAAACACTGCACAGAGAGCAGGTAAGCAGCTGTGTGGAGTGTATGGATAACAGGGGTGTTCGGGTAAAAAAATGCTGAAAGCCGAGCCGAGTGTATTACAATACTTTATGCGGGCTGCACCTTGTCAAAGAATATTAGGCATTCGTTGTGAAATTAGCACGCCACGTACCGCACACAGGACGTCGCCATAAATAGATTAGAAACTCCATGATATCCAACGTGGATAAGATCTTGTAAAAAGAACGGTTAGATAGCCGCGCTATGAGTAAGAATATTTTTGGGATTACCAAAATAAGAAGCCCCGGGTTGTCAGCGGCGGTGGAAGACAATAGATAAATGTAATTGACAACACAGTACGCAGCATATTTAGAGGAGATGCTTGAATAGAAAGGTGGCACTCCTGTGAAAACTATCCTCATTTCAATAAGACAAGAAGTATTTTTGCACGTGTCTCCTTTTTTCAGAAAATATTTCCAGGATTGGTACCTAATTTACTGAGACCAGTGTGTATTAAAGTAGAAGGAGGTGCTAGCTGGATATCATTCAATCTGATGAAGATGGTCAGAACAATAAGGTGAGAATAAGGGAAGAGAGAAGAGTATGATGTGGCACATCACGTTTTTCCTAAATAGCAAATAGTGATATTGTTGCTTTTTTTAGGCATGGTCCATAAACCTGGGACAGTAGACACATATGGTCTTTTGTGTAAAGGAAATTGTGCACACATAAATGAAGGCCCTGCGGAGGATCTGTCTCTGAGACATCCCGAGTGAGTCTTCACCTGTGGCTTTTGAAGTAAGTGCATTTATTAGTCAACGAAAATAGATAAAAATCACCAATAATGTGTAAAGGCCCCATACTGCATGAATTGCATTGTTGTACGGCATCCTTGTAGGTTTGTTCTCATTGTTTAGGGACTCCTTTAGGGGTACTGACAGGATTTATCCATTTTGTAGTCGTTTTCCACATCGCTATTAAAAGATGAAGGTGGACACGACGCTGTCTTCTATATAAAGACATTGTTTCACAATAATAGTGTTTGATTAAACTAGGAGGGTGACATATAGGAGTTATGTAATCAAGGTGTTTTTATTTCCATTCCTACTGCCTGATTAAGGACTGGCAGTCATCTATATGTTAAGACTGTATCAAGAGGATCTAAATGGAATAGTGATGTACTAGATTATTAGAGTGTGACCGAATTTTGAGGTTATAGAGTATTTGTGTGAATGCTGGTATGGTAAAGTGAAATGAATGGAATGTAGGGTTGAATGTTTTTGTGGATCTTAAACAAGTGTAAATCATGTTTTATGTTTTAAACAATTCTACACAGTTTGGTGTTACTTTATATAAAAAATATTTTAAAACTTTGTTTTGAAGTGAAAGTATTGAACCATTTGTTATTATTCATAAAAAGACAAATGAATATGCTGCGTTCCTCCATCTAAGGGTTCCATTTTGTGTTGTGTTGGCAGGCAGGTTAGGCCAAGGGAGATCCAAGAACGAACCAACGCAGCATGTTGAGATGCAACCGTACCTTGGCGTGCTGAGTTTAAATAGCCCGCTGCTCCCAACACGGACATTGCAGTGGGTGCCGTTGTCTAGCAATGAAGGGCGTGAAGTGCAGCGTGGGCACCTCCGGAGACCACGACCGAGCCACCGTGCATGCGCAGTGCAACCCAAGATGGCGGCACCCAGTCACAACATCTCTCCCAGCTCCTCTGCCTGCCGGGGATACCACATGTGACTGCGCTGCCTCCAGGATGCCGGCCGTTCCCCAGCTGCAGCCTCCAGTGAGGATACATCCTCCAGGTAAGAGATCCCGGGCCGTGTGACACGTGGGGCGTGACAGCGTCCCGTTGTAGGCCGTAAAAGTTTAGCACCCCGGGTTACCGCTTTGGCAACCCGAGGTGCTAATGGCCTGCTTTGCTCGGGCCAATACCGTGAGCTGCCAGGCCATTATTCCCAGTTCCAGCCCCTGGACAGTTTCAAACTGCATTTTCAGCTAATCTAGGCTGTTTCAAGTTGAAGGTTTACCCTTCCACAGCTCCCAGACCCATGCCTCGTTGATCTGGCAACTTTTTACAACTTTTCAAGGCGTATTTCCGACTTGGTAGTCTGCGGACAGCACAGCATGGCTGTCCGCGGACGGTTCCTCTGAAGGGACCCACCCATTACTTTTCCTCATTCTCAATCTGGCTATCCAGGAGAGAGCACCAGGAGACACACCTGCTGTGGAGATTACCTTGAAAAATATTCAATCCTGCATCAATGGCATCTGCTATCGGCCATTCCTCCTCCCCAACCACCACCACCATTTGGAGGGCCTGGACAGGGGAACAGGCGCGAGGATACAGATCAGGATGAAGAGGAAGATGAAGATGAGGTGGAGTAAGTCCCTATCTCCAACACACGGAGTGTGGCAATTTTTCACCAATGTTGGGGATGTCTTGAAGGCGTGTGCGGCCAAGGTCAGATGCACTGAGTGCAGACCCGGTTATGAAAGTCATTGGCAACCGCCACGTTCGCAATTGAGAAATTTACAAGCATTGTGAAGAGTTGCTCTATGACGCCTTTTGCGGAACATTCTTTGTTTGCCATTTTAGAGAAACCTAAGGGTACATTGACCTCTCAGAGAGCTTCTGTATATGAAGTAATCATATCACATCCAGCGATTAATTTATTTTAAAATTTGTTTATTGGCATTTAGTATAGAATTACCAAAACAACAACACTGGTGAAAATTTCGCCAGTGTCAAAGTAACGGATCTTTTCGCTAATATACTGCTGCGCTTAAACAACAACTTATAAACAACAAATTAACATTAACTGTCTCCTGGATTATCAGACACAATGTCCTGTAGGTTCATCAACAAGGTGGGCGTCTGGGTAGTGGAAGGGGGGAAACGGGGAGGGAGGAAAGAAGGCACAGCCAATTCAGAAGCCATATGAGTTTGTGATGGCCCCATTCCAAATGCCCTAGTACGCTTCCTGGAGTTGAGGTTCTCTCTGCGTGGAATGTTCAAGGGGGTTTATCGTCCAAAGAATGGAACAATTTTGCCATAGTGTCTTTCCATGCAGTTAGTGCCATGCTCGAGTCCTCAGTGGATCTGGTTACACTGTCCTCCCAAGCAATCGTTTCTGCGCTCGCCCATTTATCAAATTCTGTTCGCCAGATCGTGAAGATTGGGCCTGTGGGTTTCTTCCATGACATTGCCATAGTTCTTTTAGCTATAATACAAATTAAGTCCATCAGTTTAAACGAGTGCTTAAATTTAGCTAGTCTGGGGTAGATCCCCAAAAGGCACTCAGATGGAGTCCAATCATACCTGGTTACCCCTGTCTCTTCACATGTTTGCCTTATTTTAGACCAAAGGGTTTGAGACTTGTTGCAGTTCCATAACATGTGGATCAGGTCCGCGTTATCTGCCCCGCACCAGGCGCAGTTCGGTTGTATAGAGGTGTTGAATGTAGCCAGTCTGCACAGGGTTAGATACGTGCGGTATAGCACATTTATCTGTATCAACCGGAATCTATGGTTTCCAGAGACCTCTCTGGAGAACGATAGTGCTCTGTCCCATTCCTTATCCGTCATCTCACATCCCATGTCTGTCTCCCATTTGGACCTTAGTTCTGAGCTTCGAGGGTTGGGAGTGTCACTTAGGTGACTATATATCTGGGACACCACCCTCCCGCCTTCTCCCAAATTATAAAGCAGTGTTATAAAGGGATCAGTGTCCGGTTCCTCAGGCCAGGTATCCCATTTTGTACGTGCTATTTGACGAATCTTCTGGTACCAGAGGTATTGACCCGAAGGAATATCGTCAATCGCCCGTAACACCAAAAACTCACGAAAGGTACCCTCGGCATACAGATCACCCCAAGTGTACACTCCTTTTCTCTCCCAAAGCCGGACATTATCTAGACCAGTATCAGCCTTATGTAGCCCTGAGATTAATGGCATTACTGGGGAGCATCGTTGTTTCAGTTGCATGACCTTATTGGTTCTATGCCATATTTTCCTGCCCAGGGTCGCCAGAAAGGGTGCATTGCTCAGTAGGCTTGGGTGGGCCCAAACCAACTCCTTCAATCGTACCGGAAGGATCATGGACTGTAACAAAGGGGTCTCAGAAGAAGTAGCCTCATCTGCTAACCATCGGGCCACGAACCCCAGCTGGACAGCAAGGTAATATTTCTCAAAATTCAGTAGTTGGATACCACCTAGTCTATACGGTAGCACCAATGTGGACAGGGCCACCCGATGTCTGCCACTCCCCCATAGGAAGTCCCAGATTATCGTATTGATTAGTTGAAAGAAAGGTTTAGCAATAAAGAAGTGCACATTTTGGAACCCATATAAAAATCTAGGAAGAACAATCATTTTGAGTATAGATGCCCTGCCCATCATGGATAGAGGCAACCTAGCCCAGAATCCTATAGATTTACGCAGCGCTGGTAGTGCCGCCCTCGTGTTATATTCGTGCATCTGCTCTGGGGTATGCCTTATCTGAATCCCGAGGTATCGGAATGAGGAGGTCTGCCATTTTATGCCCACTGAAGGGAGTTCCTCAGCAGTCTTACCTTTCAGTCCCGCCAGGGGAAACAGGCAGGATTTGGTTCTACTGAATTGTATGCCTGAAACCTTGGCATAATTGTCGAGGACCTCCAGCATCGTTGGCACATTAAGCAGAGGGTTGTTGACGTATAACAGTACGTCATCAGCGTACAAAGAGATGATATGATCTACCCCACCCACCCTTATGCCCGCATCGAAAAATTTCTAAAGTAAATGGCAATGGGCTCCAGCCCTAATATATAAAGCATGGGTGAGAGCGGGCAGCCCTGTCTAGTTCCACTGCAGATGTCCCATGATTCCGAAACATATCTCCCAGACTTCAGCCGTGCTCTAGGCTTATTATAGAGGATTTTAATCCATCTAACAAACCCCTGGCCAAAGCCAAAGCCCTCCAAAACTGCCACTAATCATTCCCAATATATAGAATCAAATGCCTTGATGGCGTCTAAGGACAATAGTGCATAGCGTTCCTCGCTCATGTCAGTTTGGGCTATTATGTGCTGAAGCCTGTGTAAGTTTATGGTCATATTACGACCAGGCACAAAGCTGTGTTGATCTGTATGTACTATGTCTCCTATTACCCGGGACAGCCTCTTGGCCAGGATTGTTGTGAGTATTTTAACATCATAGTTAAGCATAGCAAGCAGGCGGTAGGAGTCGCACCTATCTGCGAGTTTATTTGGCTTCAGCATTGGAACCACTAGAGTTTCCCTCATGCTATCGGGTAGGGTTACCCTTTCATAGGTTTCTAAGAAGACTTTGTTCAATAGCAGTATTAGAGAGGGTTCATATGTTTTGTAAAATTCCGGTTGCAGCCCGTCGCTACCCAGAGCCTTACATGTCGCCAGGGATCTAATTGCTTCAGTTATGTCCTCAGGTGTGATGTCCATGTCCAGGGCTTCAGACTGCGCTGGAGTTAATTTGGGCAGGCCGATCTCTTCGAGTGTATCTAACATTTGATCTTGGGGGTGTCATGATGCCTACCCCCGGAGCACCAGGCCAGGCCCAGCACCCCCGGAAGCAGGCATCATGCCCTCGGGTAAAAGCCCAGCGGCCCCTTATAGGGGCTCTTTGGACTCAGTCCTGGCGCCTTTGGTGCCAGGCTCATGTTGGACATCAGTCCTGGCGCCATAGGCGCCAGGCTCATAAAGGGAGGTGTTTTGTGCACTTATCTGATGCAGACCATGCTGCACGCTTCAGGCCTCCCTGAGACCTGAAAGGGACTATTTTTTCATAGGGACTATTTTTTCACTCGGGCGTGGCCAGGGAAGGATACATACCTAGTTGGGGAAGGATACATACCTGGGACTTCTTTGAAGGCTATTTAAGCCACGCCCAGACAGCAGCTCATGCTTCGCGTTGTTCTGCTTCCTGCAGCTTAACGCTCACCGTGTCTGCTCCTGGACTCCAGCCACGCCCGCCTCGAACCTGGAAGACCTGCAAGGAAGGAAGAGAAGAGAAAAGTGAAAACCAAGGACTATTTCAAACTTCTTACCTGCATCCGGAATCTTCTCGCCAGCATCCCTGAAGAAAGACTTCCATTTAAAAGCATCGTGTTGCTCGCTGCAGCGCCACGCTTCACTCACCTGTCCTCGAGACATCTCCCGGCTCCATCGCGGCTGTCAGCATCGGACGCCACATCTCTGCACCTAGGGGAGAGAGGAAGAAACAAAAGGTGAGCAGAAGGAACACAGAAGGAAAGCCTGATTAACAGCCATAATACTTACCGGCTTTTCTTCCACATTTCGGGTCGGCGCCGCCCCGTTGGCAGGTACCGTACCCCGGCCCCTATAGGGAAAGGACAAGAGACATTTCTGGGGAATGATAAGGACATTTAGAGGGATCGCCCTCATCACTACTCACCTCGGCAGTTTAACCCCTCGACGCATCGCCTTCATTCTGCACCTGAAATAAAGGACAGATCACAGGTTAGAAAGACAACATAAAGGGGGCCTCACTTGAACTTTCATACTTACGGCGCAGCGCTCAGGAAAGTCAAGTGGATTTTGCCAGCGCCATTCTGAAAACCAGTGAAGTAACTGGACGAACGCGCGCCCCTGCACCAGAAGCAGGATGGAGAGTTCATCCTTCCAAACCATAAGGTGAGCTTAAACCGGGGTTTGGAGGAAGTTAGAGAGGAACGAAGGGGGAAAGGGGGGAGCTAGCACACTATTCTGCAGACTGTTAATCCCCTTTCTCATCTGCAGAAGGATATTCCTACGGGCCAGGCAAGCATGACTTGGAGGTCCTGTCCAATCGGTGTTCCGGGTCCTGCGCATCACGCTAGAAGAGGCCACAGCAATCCAGACTAGACCAGCACCCCTGTAGGAACCAGGTGAGCGTTACAGGGGGATCTGGTGTGCATGGGAGTATAGTTGTGCGTAAAAACATTTAAAAGTGTCATTAACACCCTGTTGAGTATTATGAATTACGTCGGATTCATTCCGTAGTGAAGTGGTTATGTGTTTGGGGTGCTCTTTCTTGCAAAGCCAAGCTAGCAACCGGCCAGGTTTGTCAGCTTCTGCATGCGCTCTATTCGTTCTGGTAACATAACCAAATTTAGCTAACCTTCCATGCTTCAGCACAATCCCTCTGAGAGTTCTGAGTTCTTCCTTTCTCTTCGGGGTGTCTACAGGGTTAGCTTCTAGACTCGAGATTTCTTGTTCCTTCTTGTCTAATTCGCTGCACAGTATTTTCCTAATTCCACCCGCCTTCGCAATGACTTCTCCCCGTGTTACAACCTTTAGGGCGTCCCATAGCGTACTGATGTGCTCAACACTCCCAGTGTTCTCCGTTATAGAGTTATCTATGAACTCACGTAGTTCTTCTTTAAATGCCAGATCTCTCAGGGCCTCCACAGGCATTCTCCACATGGGAATGGGAGGTTTTGGGCCTATAGGGTACCATATTATTAGAAGCGGAGAGTGGTCTGAAATAGTTCTTCCCAGGTATTGCGCTTCCCCTATCTGTGCTAAGTGTTCCCTCCCCAGGAAGAAATAGTCCAGCCTAGTGTGGAGGGCGTGTGGGGACGAGAAGTATGAATAATCTCTTTCATCTGAGTGTAATTCCCGCCAGACATCTGCCAGAACCAGTCCCTCGGTCATGGCTTTCAGGGACGTGGTGGCTGATGAGGGGCCCTTAGGCGAAGGCCAGGACCTATCTAATCTAGGGTTGTGGGCACATTTAAAATCACCCCCATATAAAAAAACATCTCTGTATTGCGTCAATTTAGAGCTTAGCTCTTTCAAGTGCGACGGGATATTATTATTGGGGAAGTATGAGTTCACAATGCATATTTCTGTTTGATCGAGGGTACCCCATAACACCACATATCTACCTTCCGGGTCTTTAACCATCTTACTGAGTCGAAACGGTACTTGGGGGCTGATCCAGGTGTAAACCCCTCTTGCAAATCTGGAGTAGGGAGCCCTAAAGCCTTGTCCCACCCAGTGTTCCCCAAGTCTGGCCTCTGATTCGGCCGTGCAGTGCGTCTCCTGTAGCAGAGCTATGTTCACTTTTCTGATCAGAATGGGAGTCCAGCACAGATTATTGCTGTGGGTGGCCTATGCCGAAGCGTTGAGCGGTTGTAAATCAGATACCAGGTGTCGAGCTACAGTTCGCTCCACCGGCCATACGACCCATTGCAGGTTCCCAGCCCACAAACGTAGGTTTCAGTAACCCACAAACTAGTTCAGGTAGGCGGAACTGGATCCTTGCCTTTGGGCGCTAGCATGGCTTTCCGGTGTTCCCACAAATCAATGCCTACTACAATGTCTACTACTCTTGTTCCGGAGCGGTACCTCCCCATTGAGATCCACAATAGCCAGCATCGAGGAGCAGTGTGTGGCATAACTAGGAGTCATCACATACCACCTCCGCAGACCATAATTGGCCAGGGGGTGTCCCTGAGGTGGTGTGCGGTAGAGAGCCCGATCAGATTGATCCGAGCTCAGAGGCTCGAGCAGCGTACCGTAACATCCAACATTCCCCAAACGTGGGCCCAAGCACTGCTACTCCGGCGCATTTGCAAATTTCCTGTTATGAAAGCGCTTCACTGTCCTCATAAAATAACCCAGATTCATTGGATATGAATGGGTCTCCTCCTCCAGATCCACCTCCTGTCACCACGCCAGCAGACGAGCAGCGTATGATCCGTGGAGGGCGTCCGCCATGCTCACTTGCAGTCCCCCAGTTCGATGGAGCAGACCCGCTGTACAAATATCCGGCGTGCCCCGCCGCAATTACCGGAACCGCCGCCTGCCCCCTCGATGATGCGGGCAAGAAGCGGTCCGTGGTACAGGATCTCTTTCTCTCGTCGCGTCCGCGTTAAGAGTACGACGCAGCGCCACGCTCCACTCGGCTGGCGTCGGGAGCGCAATATCTCGGCCGCACACAGAAGGGCCGCAGGGAACGGTCCCAGCCAGGAGGTCCGCTGGTTCTCTGTGTGTTCGTGCTGATTCCGCGCTTAATTAGCATTGGCGTCAGAGGCCGCCATCTTGGGTGTTGCGGAGGAGAGCCCTTACAAACGCTTCGTTCACCGCCTTGCAAGCTCCGATTTCTTCTGGAAATGTGGTCGAGTGGAGCAAATGGGTTCCTCTTTATTTACACAAATGTATATCTTTGTGCTTTCCGAATAAGCGCCGTTAAATCTGCCGTTGTAGGATCATGGGCAGGAGCACGGGTGAAAGCCGACTTCACTACATGCGCGTGGCCACGCCCCCATCACATCCAACGATTAAAACTGTTAGATGTAAAATAGTGAACCCTGCCACATTTGTAGCTGAGCCAGTGGCAAAGGGCGAGTATGTGCATGATTGCACAAATTATGAAGAGTTCTATGACGAGATACCGCGCGTAAAAGAAAATGCCTTGTCAGGAGGGGAAATTCTCTTTATTGATGGTTCGTCAAAAATTGATCAAACAAATGGAGAAAGGCATTCTGGCGCAGCTGTAGTGAGGCATAGAGCGAACACTGAATTTGAAGATGTTGCTACCGTCTAACTTTTCAGCGCAAGTGGCAGAATTGCTGGCACTTATTGTCGCACTTAGGAAGTGACGGTGTACAGTGACTCTGCCTATCTGACATCAACCGTACACCCAGGTCTAGGGTGCTGGAAAAGGAGGGGCTACCTCCGAGCGGATGTCACTCCAGTGCAGCACGCATTATTATTAGACAGACTTATTAAAGCACTACAACACCCAGTAGCCATAGCGATAGTTTAATGCGCAGCACATACTAAACAAACTGACTTTATTTCTTGCTGGAACGAAGCCGCAGATGCAGAAGCCAAAAGGGCTGCATATTCACCAGACATTTCAAATTGTGGTGCTCCAACTGTTAAAGAGAAAGTGGTTAAGCTTATGGTGGTAAATGAAGGATTTAATAATTTACCAAGAGCACAGTTAATGGAGATCCAAGGCAGTGCACCACAGGAAGAGCAATAGTTATGGAAATGAAGGTGGTCTTCTTTGTCCCCCACGGAAGCATTATGGCAACAGGATAGCACTGGAAAGCCAGTGATGCCAGTAGCATTGTTAAAGGTAGCGCTTGAACAGATGCACTACCCTGCACATGTAACTAGGGAGAGTCTCGCTGCAACTATTGCAGAAGACTGTCCACAGACAAGGTATTGGTTCAACCACTGCGCATAGACCATTGATTGATCCTCTCCTTAATATACAATGTTATCAATAGGTATCAGTATTCTTTCCAATTTTTTGCAAATTAGAGTTTTCACCAGATTCTTCACATTCAAATTTAATTTCAATTGGTGATTAATATGCTCCTGCCAACACGTGTTTCGACCTTACAGAAAACAGGTCTTCTTCAGGGCCAATGTATTACCTTTTAACATTACAATGATTAATAATAGTCAATATAAAATACACGAAATAGAAAATCAACATAATTTACCAAGCACAATCCAAGTATAGAACACATGAAAACAATATTATTCAAAAAGTGATCAGTGTTTGTTGTCAACAATATAAATACTGCATAACAAGCGAATCAGGAAACGTTTTGCATCCAGGGGATGAGGTGTCATTATCAACCGTTGATATAAAAAGAAAGAAAAACAATAATACTACTGTAATATCTTTACATCAGCTAATAAAATACCTCATGAGTATTTACTACAGATTTCCCATTTTCTAATAAAAAACATTAGCAGTGCTGATTCGTAACTTTACTAAAAAGTGGCATGAGCCGAGATTCGTTGGACCGAGGACATTACTCCATCAGCAGTAAAAGTTCAAAGCAAACGAGCTTGGATTCATCTCAATGATGTTAAACTCCACAGTGGATAGGCCGTCGCACCCCTAACGATCGATCCAGAAGCAAGACAAGAAGAATTTCCCTGTGTGCAGACTCGATCGATGACGGAAGGGCAATAAACTAACAGATTGATTAAAGTGCGGATTTGCACTTGGACTGTGGCTCTCACTGGACACTCGTTATAGTTATTATAGAAGGCGTGCAAACTCGTTTCATGCGTCACAGAGTTCTTTTGAAAGTGAACTTTAGAAAGTTGGCGATGCATTGCAAAATTGCTGAATAAGATTTTGAATTTGGTTTCCTTAATTGGAAAAGGAAACAGTACCCTGATGTGTTCCTTACTGCGTACGTGTTTGACTAATTTATGGTTCTCTCCGAAGGAAACGTGTATCCCATTGTACTTGCTATCTTTGTGTTTGTTCTTAGGGCTTATACTGCACTAGTTAGAAGAGTTGTGGATATTCACACGTTTTTACAGGATCCTAAAAATGGCCCTATAATAAGGAGACTGCTTCTAGCAAATATAGAAGAGCTACTACAAATACCAAATATATTACAGTTACTGGAGTAGTGTTTTTTCATTCTCTAACTTGAGCAAAACAAAATAAGGAATCTTAAAAATGGTACGACTTCAGAGAATGAGCATGCTCAAGAAATTCCAGAACGCCAAAAATGGTGTGGGTTAATATTCTGGAGTATAATATACGGATGTGCATTGTCTATCTTTGTTTTCCTATTTCTTTTAGTTCCTACTCTTTATTTTATTGGTTCGAACAAAACAGAAGCTCCTTTGATTCTCTGCACTAATTCGTAACAGTTACTAATGAGCCTAAGTCTTGAGTGTTTTTTGCCCAGAGCAGAGCTGCTTTAGAGTTGTTTTCCTGGGCGGTAACGGTTCTGTTGGGATGACGCAGGATAGAGGAAGATGATAATGAGATTGACACATATTTAAACAGTACAGCACACCTGGGTAACGACATGTGGTATCAGCACATGAAAAAGATGGGTGAAAGAACTTCTAAGGAGAGTTGCTATGTTTGTCCTCTCATACCTTGCCGTGATGACCTTAGGATTTTTATAGCCACAGAAGTACCAGTGCAAAAATCCCATTGTCTAACACATCTTGCACTCTGCCAGACACAAGGACAGTTCCAGGGTCGAACAGCATCCTTGATATGGGTCACTGAAAAGACATCTGCAAGAGAAGATAACTATGTACAAGATCTGAAGACAAGAGAGAAGCCAGAAACAAGGAATCTAGTGATAACATATGAACAATGTGGAATAAACAGAGCAGGAATCAGAAGCGAAGAAAATTAAATGCTAGATTGTCAAGGCAAGGATCAAGAAGAGATACAGAGATGCAAGGAAAGAGGGAAACTGCAAATCAAAGGGACAGTGTTAACTCCGGACAGTTGGGCGGAAGTCCTGATTGTGTGCAGAGCAGCAGCAATAACGGGTCATTATTAGCCAGTTATAAACATTGCAGAGAATTAATGCAAGCACCACTGGCTGAAGATTGGGAAGCTGTTTACATGGGTCAATGACAAAGGAGGAGCGTTGCAGATAGTGCCTCTGGCCAGTGCAGCTCTATGTTTCACAAATAATGGTACGAGGAAAGTTGGTATGAATCATCAGTGTGGCCAAATGTTTGATGTACCAGGCTTGAAGGACAGAACAGTAGTTCTGATGGCCCACTACTGGGCTTACGGGTCCAGAGCATACATGAAGCTGCCCAAGATTGGGGAGGGATGTGTTCCCAAGTGTTTGTTGATGTTCCAGCATTAGTGATTCCAAAAAGCAACCTGAATGTTGATGAATTTCCAAAGACGGATGCCCATTTGAGAAAAAGAAGATCACTTGAATTCCTCAACCGGACAAGGAGAGAGAACACATTTTCAGCAACATCGATAGAAGCCTTTGATGCCATTCCGTATGAGCATAGGTTGTTCAGCCAGACTTCAGTGATATTCACGACTATCTTTATGCCAGGACTCTAGACGATAGCCAGTGCTAAATGGCTACGGATTACCAGATAGAGGAACTCCTGCAAACGATCAACACAACTATAAAAGGATTCAATGTGATAAAGGAGGAATTGAGGGCCATAAGGCTGATGACCCTCCAGAATAGAAATATCCTTGAAATGATCACAGCAATGGATGGAGGTGTTTGTGCCAAAATCGGAGAATCATGTTGCACGTTCATACCTTCTCGCAATGATGAGAACGGGACCTTGACGGAGGCCATAATGCTGCTAACGAACCTGAACACCAAGTTGTAAGATGAGACAGAAGATATTGCAGATGATAACTGGTTCACGTCTATCTTCTCATGAGTAACACAATGGATGGCGAATATCTTAACATTCCTGGGAGAAATACTGGTGATGTTTGGATTCTGTGTGATCAGGATAATAATCACACAGGTCAAGGGGACAGCAAAAAAAGGCAGTAGGAAAGAAGATCATGATCGATGTTGAATCTGGATTTGGACGCAAGGAGTTAACTGATGAAGAAATCAGAGAGTACATAAAGGCCAGCATCTTAGCACCAGAGGGAACGAAGTTCCTACATCCGGGAAATCACAGGAAGTACATGGGTTGATGGATTTACTGTAATCCAAATGGGCGATGCAGCCATATGATCTGGAGTGTTGATGAACATGTAAAATCAGCAGGATCCTTGAAGGGAGTAGTGAAAATCTGGACTCCAAAGAAGCACTTTTTCAAGAAAGAATGCAGAGATAAGGAAACTGGTGAAGGAGTGGTTGATAAATCAACCAGAGGGGGGAGTGTAGAGGAGCAGCCGAATGCCTCTGCAAGAAGCCCCGCCCCTATTCTGCCTATATGTTTGGAACCGGAAATCACGACATGTGTAACTCCAATAATGGTACCTATTACACGAAGAGCCTTTGAGACAAAATATCCACTAAGAAGACTGTATATGAAATATCCTCAAAGAGACGTAGGTCTCCTAAGAGAAGGCCCAGAGGAAGTGTAAAGCTGTGAAGGAAAGAGGCTGGTGACATGACAAGAGATGAGCATGACGCACTTAGAAGGATAACCAAAGAGACAAGATATATGCCCTATAGAATCTGATGACAAAGTAAAGAATCGAACAGGCTTTCATGTGAGTGTAGATTACATGTGTAAAACAGCACTGAAGAAAATGTAAGTCATTTTATAACTGTACAGATGCCGAAACGCAAGTAGCCCAAGTAATCATAAAGGCTGGCTATACGTAGTGAATAGGCTGCAGGCGGTGCTGCCAATATGTATATGTGTACATAAAATCTGGACATTCGATGTCATTACTTTAGTAAGCTCAACCCACGGAGGAAGAGGATTGATGAGCTGTGTGTCGTAGCAAGAAAATAAGCTAAGGTTTGAAGAATGGACCAAAGGAAGACTGATTGGTCTGGTGTGAAAGTCTAGAAGCAGCTGAAACTGGTTATCATTCTTTGAAGACGGTGAACGTGAGAATGCCAAGGCACCCCTTGTTAAGTTGCAAAGAGAGAACACCATGAGTGCAAAGTTCCTTTATTCAAGACAATTAAATGCTATAATATGGGAGATTCACGGTCTCTGATCACATGAGTCCAGGATGAAAATAGAAGTGGGCATGCAGACCTGAACCTTGATAAGAATGTGCTCACACTCCCTTATATTCCCAGAGATGAGAAGCTCCACCAAGGCCAAGTTCAAAGACAATCTGAATGGCAGATGGCATGAGTGATGAGTGACGATGGGCTAATTGGGTGGGGAGGTACAGTCAAGTTCACCCACCAGCACTTAGGGTTCCAGCTTACGTGCTGCTAGAGAATCCAATGTTTCAGAAGGGTACAAGTGTGCCAACCATTTATAGAAGGCCATATAACAAAGGGCCTTATAGTTTGAGAGCCAATGAAATATTGTGTTTCTAAGTACTGTCGAAGATGACTTGTACTAAGGGAGGGCATGAGTTGCCCACCTAACTATAGAGATCCAATCACAACACGATCCTGTATAGAAAGTATACTTAGATACTCCTCTTAGTCCTATCACATCCTTTCTTGCTTGCCACGTAGTGTGACGTCACGTATAACGAATATTTGCTATATAAGAATGCTTTTTTATGAAATGCGTTGAGATTATGCTGTGCGACATCCATTGATGTCCGTTGTACTCCCTGTTTTAGATAATTTTTAATAAAACAGAGATATTTGCCAACTTCCTGAGTCTGTCTTATTGCTTAGAATGAGAGTTATTCTACATCCCATTCATAGTATGATGTGTTACCTTGATTAAAAGGACCATTGGGGTTCAAGAACATCAATACAGAGGAGCACCACACAGCCACATGCTTTTGTGGATAAAAGATGCTCCCAAATTTGCCCATGACAGTGACACTATGTTTTACAGTTTATAGAAAAATACATAACCTGCGACATCTCTTCACACATCTTATGCTTCCAAAAACTTAAGTCTGGCAAATACTGCCAATGTAGATATAGAAAACAAAGGTAAATACTATACCAAATGTCGCTTTGGCTTCCCTAGAGCAGTTTGCAAAAAAGATTGATGCCTTCTGTTAGACACAGTGTAAAAGGTAAATCCCTTAACAACACATACATTAAAAGGGACAAAGCATCCAAGTACATCAATGATTACAATGCAATCATTGCCCTCTTGTGGAATACAACATTGACATACAATACATTGAAGACAATTCCACTGCAGTTGCAAGTTATGTCACAGCCTCACCAAAGCTGAGCAAACAGAGCTAAAAGACCTCTGGAATGACAGATCATCTGAAAAAACACTGGCCCAAAAAACTGTACAGCTTCGGTATAAAATTGCTCACTGATAGAGAATGTGGGTGCTACAAAGCTGCAGACCGTTTAACAAGTACAGCTTTATATGCCAAATCTGAACACATTGGGCCTTATTACAAGTATGGCAGTAAGGCAACAACGGTGCCCGTATCGCTACCAGCACCGTTGCTACCGTACCGCCATACTGCGAGTTCTGCCTTTGCAGCCACCAGGTCTGACCTGTACCAGCACCCGCGAGCCGAACATGATGGTAGCACCGGTACCGTTATTAATGATACCGGTGCTACCACCCTCCCCATTCCCGTTCAGCCCTATGGGGCCGAATGGTGATGGGGAGTCCCTTATTACCGGCACCCGCGAATGGGCAATTACCGGGTCCGCCAAACTCGGCATGATCCGGTAATTGCCCATTCGCGGGCGCCAGATTTTTTTTCGCAAGTTTGGAGGTAGCCATCCATGGCTACCTCCAAACTCGTAATGAGGCCCATTGTGTGGCTAAATCCTGAAAAAGAAGACTAAAATCCTACCAAGAGATAGAAACAATAGCCACAAATTATCCTAAAAGCCAGGACACTTTAAAAAACAATTTAATTGACACATACTACATAATAGAAGTACTGCTTTGGAAAATATGTGCTTCTACGACATAACCCAAAACTACTCCTACAAAAACAATGTCACACCAGATGAGACAAATGGCAAATATTCGGTCTCAACTTGTGAAGGAAGCATAGTGAAACGTACCAAAGCCGGCCTAATTAAGCATTTAAAGTTATCATTTAAATCTCTGCAACATAGAGAACTGTATTACATGGCCCTACTGAAACTTTGTAAACCTTAGGGAAAATAAGAATTGTTAGATGACGATGGCTATGACGATTTTGAAGCTGCATTCTAAGCAAATGAAAGCAGTATAAGCAATGTCAACTTCCAACAATACAAACAAATGTTGGAAAATGAACGCCAACAAGAGGAAGAAATTGAAGCTCAACTAGATAAAGACACTCCTGAGGGCAGTCAACCTTCCCTTATTGGAAGCCAAGAACCACTTGGAGAACTACTCATTCTAAATGAAGCAGAAATAGCTATGACTGAGGTAGAAAAAACCATGGGTCTCATTACGAGCATGGAGGTAATGAAAAAAGGAAGGCAGAATGGTATTACCAGCATCGCTAATGGGTCTGGCCCATTACGAGCCGACAACCTGGCAATACCGCCACTGCCCGTACCCTTCATACTGGCATGCGCGCGTACACGCGCCCCTTCGCAGAGGAAATACCGGGATGCCGCTAACAGGAGGACATCACAGTCTTGTGGCCAATGTTGGATTTGACTTTTATGGACTTCATTCATTCATGGTGCGTCACTCATTCTCAACTCTCATGCTGGACTTCCTTTGCATCTTGTACTCATGGTGGCCCTGAATTATGCTGTTCCCATCTTCGTCTTGTATCCTGGCTTGCAACATTATGTGTTAATACTGACTTCTGCAATTGTATTCGCTCTCCACTCTTTTAGACTGCTTACTCTCTGTTCTCTCCTCCTTTCCCTTCTCCCTTTTCCTATTTCCTCCCCTTACTTTCTTCTATGCATTTACTCTATCAGAATTTTCCCTGAACATACATCAAAACATACATCAAAACATTGTAGCCCATGCCACACATAAAACCAATGCAGCACAGCAATGACAATATGCCCGACGTACAAGCAGGCCACCATGGGAATGTCAGGCGATGGATGACAGAATATGATCATACCTGTGGCAATGGCACTATTGCGAATACATACAGAGTACCACACATCACCAACATGGGTGTTTAAACATTGTCCTGCATCCACAGTACATCTTCATCAGGACAATGCAATGCACACCAGCAGAACATATTACCGTACACATTGTGTGAAACGAACCTGCGTGCATGCATCCAGGGACATGTGCATGTCAACACCGAATAGCTGCAGCCATGGTACTGATCACTAAGGCGCCAAGTCTGGTATCGACTAACGCATATCTCATTGTGCCCCCATGCAGGTGATGGTGGCTATCCCTTGAAGCCATGGCTACTTACCCCTGTACGGAACCCGCAGAACAGGCACAATAAGGAGTAAAATTGGGTTCATACCCATAGCCGTGTTGTGATCGAGCAGACCTTTGGCCTGTTGAAGGCACGGTTATGCTGTCTCAGCAGGTCTGGTGGAGCACTCATTTACAGGCCTGAGAAGGTGGCAAAGATCACCATGGTCTGTGCCATGCTGCACAACAGGTGCATCCGGAGAAACATAGCAATGCCACCTGAGATTGACCTGCATGCCCCGGAGCAGGAGGATGATGATGATGATGAAGGAGGAGCAGCAACCCTGCCAGTTCGCGCTGCACAGGATGGCCGTGCTGTGTGCCAATCACTGATTGACGATTTCTTCTGAACCACAGGGATGCTGATGGGTCTGTGTTAATACTATACTGGGCACTGGGATCGTATGGATATGGACACAGATTGTGTGGGGAGTTGGGCACTGTGTGCAGTCAAGAATTGAATAAACACACACGAAATGAACAATCTGCAGTCAAGAAATGATTTTTAACACAACGGGTGTATTGGAATATTAACAATGTAGTGCTAGAACCCTCCACCACAAAACCACCCTGCCCTCTCCCCCCACCCCCCAACACCCCCAACACCACATACCCCCAACACCCCATACCCCTCCAACAACCCATACCCCCAACATCCCATACCCCCCAACACCCCAAACACCCCCAACACTACCACCCTCACCCATTGTCATCACACACACGATGTTCTATTCAAGAGTTTTGCAAGGTGGCACTTGGCACATGAAGGGTGGGCTTGCTACTTCCAGCCTCTCTTCGGGTATGGGGCAGCATGTCTGTTTGGCGTGCGCTGCACCTGAGCATGCGCACAGGACTTGAGGGAGTCAAGCTGATATGTTTGGTGGATGGGGGGAGGTGGATGGGTGTGCCACTGCCGGTTCTGTTTGTTGCTGCTGCATATTCTCCAAGATCCTGCCAAGGACCTCTATGACCGCAGCTAAGCTGTCTCTGATCACTATGGTGTTGGCATTCATGGCAGTGATGGAAGCCGCATTTGCCTCCCAAATCTCGTGGCGGGTCTGTTCTCTCTCCGCCACATATTGGCGGACCAGCTCAATCAAATAGTCCTGCCGGGCCTCAACCCTCGTGAGGCGGGCCTCCATGTCTGTGGGGGCTGTGGAGGTGGAAGGTGCTGTGGCAGGGTGGCCCAAAGCTGGAATGCCCTCAGATGTTGTGGACAGATGTGGACTGGCCATTAATGTGGCATGTTCTAGCATGGGGCATACAGGTGTGCCCTGTGTGGAGTGCAGGGGGGTGGGCTGGGGACTGGGTGTATGCGGGCATACAACATGGATATTGTTCTCCATGTCAGAGAATTCCTTTGCGTGGCCCTCCAAGTCGCTGAGGGGGGCATTGGCTGCTACCTCCCCAGTGGAGCTTGTGGTAGCTGACGGGGCTCCATCACCCTCTGCCTCTGCAGGTGTAGTCGACTCCATTGTGGCTGTATTGTTGCCTGGTGTTGCCTCCTCCTCAGCTGCCCTGGCCTGTACTGCTGGCCTTTGTTGGACTCTGGGCGTTGTTGTTGCCCTGGAGGTGGAAGGTCCACTGCCTTCTTGTGTGGCTCTGGTACCCTTAGTGGATGTAGTGGCCTTTCAGGCAGACTCCTGGCCATCACTTTCTGCTTCTGTGCATGCGGGGGTACAAGAGATGCAGGGCATCAGTGATGGTGGTACGTGCAAGATGCATGATTTGGTGCTGTTCAGTATTTCACATTTCATGCATTGCTTTCTTGTAGGTGTGAGTGTTGTGTTCTAGGTGGCATACCGTTTGCATGCATTTCAGTGTGCTAGGGTTTGGGCCACCATCTGGACATGGATGTGTATACGTGTGTATGATGGCCCATACATTGGCTTGGTTCACTTTCACATCTGTTGTGCTGCATCATGCTTTAGTTTTCCGGGGGTTTACGGGGTCACTCACCTCCATCTCCTGATGTCGCCGCACCCATCTCCATTTCACCAAAGCCCTCTATCGACTCCATATTTATCATGGTGCTGCAGGTCTCCTCCCATCGCATCAATTTGGTGGGTGAGTGTTCCCCGCCGCCTGTGGCCATGGCCTACCTGCGGTTTGATGCCAGTATGTTTCGCACCCTGAGACGTATATCGTCCCACCTCTTTTTGCAGTCTTTCACCATGCAGGGGGTGGTGCCAACCGCTGTCACCTTATGTGCCACCTCCTCCCATATTTGTTTTTTTCTCAGTTGGGCTTCGCGCTTCAAGTTATGCGCAAACACCTCATCTGCATGGGCTGCCAGCGTATCCACAAGCATGTTGAGCTCCTCATCAGAGAAGCGCTTCTTGCACAAGCGGGGGGTGGACTTCGGGGTTGCCTTTGACATGATGGGATTATTGGGCCTGCTGTCCACTCTGTAGCACTGCTGTGTTGAGAGGATTGCAATGGATTGTGTTTTTTAAGATGGCTGCCGGCGCATTTCCCGTTCCAGCGCAATGATGTTACTTCCGGGTCCAGTATTATATTATGAGCCCGGTATTTGCATGATGGTATTGCCGTGTCCGTTATTAGGGGGTTGCTCCTGGGCGGAGGCGGTATCGATGGGTCCCGTGGTGGCGCTACCAGGGGTTTGAGGGCCTTTAACAGCATGGCGGTGCAGCCATTACCGGCATGGGGGTTCGCGCCTGCTAACGCTCTCGTAATCAGCCGCTATTAGCGGTGTCGAGGGTGCACGGACGGGATAATACCACCATGCCGGTAAGGACTGCGATTTTACCGCAATTCTCATAATGAGACCCCATGTGTCAATATAAACAATCTGAAGAAGACTTGCCAGTGTTCAAATCACAGCTAAATGATGAACAACTCATCATTTATCTAGAAGACAGTAAAGAAATTGAACATGGTTTTAAACATGAAACTAAAACATGTATTATAAAAATTATAAACCTCTGTTCCTGTATGTAAGTGGTGAAGCTGTTTCTGGTAAAACATTCTTAATTAAGATTTCTACAAAACTTAACAAACAACAACCTTTTGGCTGTTGTAACAGCCCCCACAGGTTTAGCTGCCTACAACATAGGAGGTGTACATTTACACCGACTACTGCTCCTTCCAGTAAAACACAAAACAAATTAGAATACTACAAATTATCAGCAGAGAAATTAAAGTGCTCCTAATAGATGAGGTAAGCATGGTTTCCAACCTGATGTTGGCTTTAATTCACCTCAGAATGCAAGAAGTCTTAAAACCGACAACGAAGATCTGTTTAGAGGAAAACAACACGTTATTGTTTCCAGATACCTCTGTGAGAAACTAGAAGGTGTCTCACCCACTAGTCCCCGGGGATCTGTCATCCAGGTGGCCAGGACATGGTCATCGCTTTTGGATCCAGTTCCTGGGGGTGGACCAGTGCGTGAGGATCACCTGGGTGAGGGGTCTTCGGGGAGTGGGACAGCAGATGGTGAGATGCGGTACCCATCCCCCTGTAACACCTTTACCCCATCCTACCAGGTAGGATACATAGGAACCTTGTCCCCCCCTTCCCTATACAAACACTTCCACTTGGACAGCCCGCTCTGGTAGAAAACAGACTCACACCCGAGCAGTGTACCTGACATGTCCCGCTACTATGGTCAGGCAAAGTCAGGCAATTACTGACAATCACTCACACATGACTTCCATTAAACTTCCCAAGATGGATAAAAGGCGGAGCTCGAGAGCACACTCTGAGTGAGGTAAAGCACCAAAGGAGCAGCAGTTTCGAGAAGGCAGCTGAATGAGGGGAGAAAGATGGCAAACAAGAAGTGTATGCAAGGTGGGAATTACCCTTGACCTTTCCAACAGGAAACTGTTACTATCAAAAACCTTGTAGATCAGATAACGTAAGGCCAGGAAACCAGGCTAAAGAATCCTACATTGTGTGTCGGAGATACCAAAGGCTATCCTGCGTAGCTGACCAAGTCGGGGAGAAGCAGCAGCTGCTGTGGTATCTTAAAGTAGCAGCAGGGAGATCAACACACCCAGTGAGTTGGTCAGGCCGATGCAAGACCGGTCTGTGTAGAAATCAAGGTTGGAAGCGGCAACATTGTATAACGAGCACTGGAACAAACATTGTTAAACACCTGTGATGAAAAACGCAAGTAAAGCTAACTTGCTGGTGAATGTTTGAACTTTGAGAAGGAAAGATACGATACCAGTGACAGAGTGGTCCAGCGCCACATGTATTCTCAATCGAAGGTCACTGTAAAGATATCCAGCCAATAGATATCAGAAACAAAAGTAAGAACGTTATATGAAGTGAATCGAAGTGGTCCTGCGACGGTTAAGCGAAACTCATTGCACATTCGAAAGTCTTCGATCTTTTATATAAAGAGAAAAACGTACAAAGTGAGAATGCATGGTTCGAGCCTGAACAAGGGAGATCAAATGTGAGTATTGTGCTAAGAGGGATCCAAGCCCGAACGAGGGAGACCAGTTGTGAACATTGTGGTAAAAAGGGGTCCAAGCCTGAAGGAGAGAGACCCATGATGAATATTGAGAACGAGAACTTGTATGTGAGAAAGCTCTGAGAAGAAAGGAACTTTGATGCTTATTTGTTGCTACAGACCCTCTGCTGTAAGAGACTGTTATTGGGAAAGAAGCTTTGACAAGAAGGCCCTGATAACCTTTACTTTGAACTCCATCCTAGTGGCAGAGAAGCCAGAGTGTGTGCGAAGCTCGAACATGCCACATTAACACGTGTTGAAAACATGGGGAAGGAAAGCCAACTGCTCAACTATCCCAACATATTATTTCTTGAACACTTTTCTTTTTGAATACACCATAACTCACAGCATTTTGTATTTAGAAGTAAGGATTGGCAATAGGTTTATTAGTATAGGCTCTTTTATTTTGACCGACTTGACTAGGACTGCATTATTTTTATTTGATGATTGTAGCTTGCTCCCATCTTTACATTTAAGTTTAGATAGACGTTCAACCAACCCACTGAAGTTCAATAAACACTGTTGAACTGGGGTGCCTTGTGTCTGTCTTCACTGTTTGAAACCAATCCTTCCTTACACCTCTTACAGTTCACACTAGTAAAAGGTCAACCTATTTTCAAAACATTAAACACACACAATGCTGCAACACGCTCGGCAGCATTGGAAATGTAAATCTCTGGAAACATTTTCAGTACAGAGAACTAACTCAAAACATGCATCAGTCTGCAGACCTCACCTATGCTAACATTTTAAAAAGCATTAGAACTGGTCTGTTTACTAATGATGCAAAATCCATCCTAAATAGTAGACTAATCCATGAGCTATATGGGCGAACACATCTGCTGCTGATATCATGCAACAATTAACTCAGCAAAATATAAAAAGCATGTCTTTAATGCCAACCCGATGAGACCATTTTAAAAGAAGAAATGCAACTCATACTGCATATCATTTCCACAGACAAACTAATTAGAAGTGCACAGCATGACACTCCCTGTGTCAATATGTGTGCCTAAACTGCAGATTAATACTAACACGTAACTTTGATGTAGAACAAGGTATAGTCAATAGAGCAATTGATACAGTTGTTAGCTTCCAAACATATCCACATGACAACAACATTCAGTTTGTCAATATCCACTTTGACAAACTTGCATAAGTTAAAAAAATGTGCCGCAAAATAGTAAGTTTCCTTCTTGTCAAAGACATGTACGTACGCAGAGAACAATTTTCTCTATCTCTTGCATATGCTGTCACTATTCACAAATCACAAAGTATAATCATAGATCATGCATTGATTGACATTGGCAGCACAGTCTTTAAGGAAGGTATGTGTTATGTAGTACTTTCACATATGCATACACTCAATGGTCTACTCCTAGTTAACTTTGATGCAAACAAAGTCTATGTTGACATTCCTTGCATCCTAGAATACAATAGGCTATGTACACTGTACTCCCCCATCTAGATATGTACCCTGTACCTCAAGAAATGCAACCTTTTGAAAGGAAACAAATGCAAATAAAACATACAACAGATCTCCCAAAATACTGCTAAAGAAACAATGACCATCGCCTTCTCATCAAATAATACAACCACAAAACTGTCTAGTGAAAACTCAACTGAACATCCATCAGAAAGCAAAGAGAAAAATGTCTCTTCTGAAAGAAAAATCTGCAGGCCCATCAAACGATGCCCAGCATAACTCGAACTCTCTGGTACATTTAAATTCAGCAACACAACTGGAGTAAATTGCTATGAAACTGTAACAATCAATATTCTCCAATTGCCAGCAATCATTCACAACATTTACTTAAAAACGACTCGCACCAGTTGTGTTTGCAAATCCTCGCCCTTCATAGAAATGCCACAAATAATCCTGACAACACTTACAGTGTCTCAGGTATAAGACAGGAATTGGACTACTGTTCAGGAATGGTGAAATTTACCATAAACACACAGCAAGATCCACATGAATTCCTAATGTACTTACTACAAGTAATAGAAAGCAAAAACATCCCTATAAATGAAATCTTCCAAATTACATACGTGTGGAAACATACATGCGCTCTCTGCAACCATGTTTCACAGAGCGCATCCCTAATGAACGATTTGTATATGTATCCATGCCAAATTGTGAATCCATTCCATTTCACCAGCATCTGCAGAATGCACATCATGGCATATTATGGAATTTTTGCAATTCTGACAATTGTTTCAGCATGCAAATCAACTCACATAGCCAATATGTCATACTAATGTTTCTAAGGCTCAATGCAGATGGTACCAAAAATAACTGTATGCTTACTATCGTAACACACGGCCAAGTATCTCTAGGGAAGAAAACGTTCACAACAGTAGGCATAATATACCACCCTGGTGCCACAACCACTTCAGTGCACTATACTGCATATGTCAAAAAAATAAGTGGTTGGTTTGAATGTTACTCCAAAACATAGGTTACCAGCAAATCTAACAAATGCCTACTTAATATTAATTCAACCCAAATTTACTCACTAAACTGGTGCACAATAAACAGTTAGAATACGTCAACAGGTATCTAACTACATCCATAATACTACAATAGTACTTTTAAAAGTTAAGATAGTTAGAATACGCCAACAGGTATCTAAATACTTAAAAAATACCCTCCATTGCAATACACTTGAAAAACGCCAACATCATTCGTGTTACGACAAAACTTCTTCCAGAGTCTAATGTATTTAGAATACACCAACAGGTATCTAACTACTTTGAACATTCCCTTAATAACAACAAACTTCAAACAAACATACTATCACACTTACACTGATATAATTGTAGCCGTTTACTTTTTTATCCTCTATGGACTTTTTTCCCCAATGATTATTGAAGTCAATACAACAACAGTGCAGCACACACTAATGTTGTACCAAACATAGTACATAGAATGTACTGTTTATGAGAGTCAGAAAAACAAAATTTATACGTAAAATTGTATGCAATTAAAGCTTTTCAACTATGCTGCTTAACAAAATTACAGTTTTTTCCACAGAAAACAAATCAGAGATGTTTACAACTAAGTAACCGTACTCAGTGTAAACAAATACATGTTCCATAAGCACTATCCTCAATTGTGCTACAATCATAAATAAGACATTCTTTCTACTCCCCCTGCGGTACCTATAATTACTATACACATTTTACCATAATGGTTGTGGCCAGTGCCCCCAAGAATCTGCCCACTGGCCACAACCACCACAATATAATTAAACCATACAACAAATACATTCAACACACCTACAAATAACAAAACTCGTCCTGATCCCCCTGCCATTGAATTATTGTCTGCAGACACCGAAATTGACCTCAGACTCAGCAGACCCGGCAGCACCTGCAAACCCTTGTTTCACCTACAAAACTACTCCATATCTTTATTCCACTCCCCTACCCTTTCCACGCCCTCTTTCAACAATGAAATAACCCCAAATGTGTTTTCCAAACTCTCCGCTCACATCGATGTCCACGGAATACCTCAGTGTTCGCAAACTTGGCGACAACTGCCTGGCCTTGTTCCACCTATAAAAAACGCCCCATGTCATCTTTATTCCACTCCCCCACCCTTTCTAGGCCCTCTTTTGGCCATCAAATAACCCAAAATGTGTTTTCCAGACTTTTTCCCCACTGCGCTATCCGCAGACACCGGCCGCTGTATCTGAATCCAACATGGCGACTGTTTCCAAAAATATGGCAAACCTCACGCTTTTTCACTATACCATCACACTAGACCCCGATTGGTACAGAGGGGTGTCCACGGACTGAATAGGGAAGTGAGTCTGCAGACCGAACTCAGATATCACTAACTATTTTGACCTACTATTTGACCATTTAAAAAAAAAACAACTACTGGACGGATTTAGACCAAATTTACAAAGGTACGCTTTCAGGACCAAGCCACCACTCCTGCCGCGCATTTGGTGAAAATCCGTCCAGCAGTTTCGGCTGTAGGTGTGAGCAACATTCTTAACCATAACTATAGGGCCGCTACCACAGGCCCTGTAATAATAATATATAACCAACATTATACTGTTCTGGTTCAAAGCAACCTGTTGCTCCATATTCAAGTGCATGTACAAGATAAAGTATATCAAAACATAACGTAAGGCTTTGTGCAAAAACACCTGTGTTTTTGTTTATTTTAAGATTTGTATGCACAGAGAGGTGTTGATACGTGTTTTGCACCCTTCATGGTGTTTACTCAAGATTTAGGCAATGTGAGGTACATACAAAAATATGACCAAGAAAAATGTCCGGGCCATGTAATTGACTCAATGTTTGCCCAGAGCAGAAGTAAATAAGTAGAGTTCTTATTCGATAATTCAGCTATCAGCTTTGATCAGCTGCACAAACACTCCATTCCCACTCACACATTTTTGGTTTGGGCTATTAAGTATTGTTTGCACCACCTACAAGCCGAAACTATTACATTAGAGTACAGATAGGGAGAAATGGCAAATGAGGAGGGACACACAGCTTGTAGGTTTTGTTTGGCTATTTGCCCACTAATTGACTGCCCATTATAGTGCTAATGCCTATGGCCATTCCATCCCAGTTCCTGCCCCTCCCTTCCCAAAAAACCTCCTCGTAGGAACTCTTTGAGCTTGCTTTATTCAAGCCTTGCCATCAAATTTTGCACTCAATGTTCCTGCCAGTGTTTTGTCAAATCAGTCTTCTGCGAGTTAATGACTTAATTAGAGCTGTAAACCTGCTACTGGTGTCATAAAAATGCCTTAACCAGGTCTGCCTTCGCCCACTAGATTTACAAGCACTCCGCGTGTCCTTCCCTGAAGGCCTGTTAAAAACATGCAAGGGCAAAGCCTACAGTTTTGGCTTATGTATAAGTGTCTTTGCAATGGCTACACAAAAGCCCAAACAGTGGGCATTAGAGGTTTGTAACACACCACACAGCAAGAAACTGCATCCTTATTCAAACATATCCTCAACATCCATCTAGCAAAACACCCCCTCTAATATCAGTAAGAGGAAGATCAGCAGCTACCCACTTAGGCGAATTGTTGCATAGTCACGGTGCTCAGGATGATAGCTGAGTCAATTACATACACCAGACCTTGGTCACGTGTGTGAATGGACACCACACAGATGCATGGTGTTGGGGTTGAGCCCTATTTTTGAACCTTTGCCCAAATATGCTGATTTATACATTCAACAGCACATTCATGAAACCTTACACAAAAGACACCACACAGATCATAAATACTATTGACAAAATCTCCTTTGGCCTCAAGAAGGCTCACCTGATTAGCCTGGACATATAGTCCTTCATTATACACTTGTATGACTCAAGCAGCAATCAACATATTGCACACACACACCTACAGAACTACCAAAGCAATGTGAAGCCCACTTACGTGCACACATTACATAACCGACTTGACACAAACCTCAGACACCGAAACTACTAACACTCTTCCATCTCTCCACAACACCCAACACACACAGGAATGCTCACATACAACACACAAATGTCAATCTATCAAATAATACCAGCACACAGTGATTGGTATTTCTGGACTGAAGCTACCAACAGCACATCAAAGCTCTCTTGTGCTTTTCCCCTTAACCCCACTAACCTTCCCAACCCACTTCTCAGATCCACCGGAGCACCTAGAGACCATACAAAATGGCAGCGGTGCATGGTACAAGTCCCAAAAACATAAACATAACATTTACTGTCTGGTGCACAGATTTGACTGTAAATTAAAATAAAGACAACCTGTTTTGCCAAATCGAGGGCACAGCAATGTGGGCTAACGTAAACGTGGCCCCAATATAGCAAACCTATAGCAGACTCTCTGCGAATACTGGATACACATTGGAGAAGGAATATATCTACACCTTCGACAATGCCTTCTTTCACAATATCATCCTATGGTGCCAATGTATTGATGAAGTTTCATCATGGCCGATCAATTTGTTCAATGGCTTAACACTTTACAGCCCCAGCTCTGATTTTCTAGTACGAGTCCAACAGAGATTTATTACCTGGACATTAACATCTTTGCTGACAATACTGTGTATATCTACCTGTATACACAACTCCCATCTAGCCATTCAGTTAACACTTTCAACAGCTTTCACCCTAAATCTCTGAGGGAAGAATTACCCTGCAGTATGTTTTTGAGATTACCTAGAAATAGCACTGGAAAAGATGGCTGTGAACATGAAGTCAAAAGTGTAACTCTCAAATCAAAACAGAAGTGTTATCCATCCAATTAGAGGGCACACTTTCCTTCTCTCCTCACATCTCTGACGTTTCTAAGAAGTCACACTACCAGCTGCACCTGCTCAGAGGTATTCTTCCTTTCCTCTCCTTCCCCAAGAAGCTCACTGTCTCTGGAGCTCTGGTTCTCTCTAGGCTAGACTACTGCAAGGTCCTCTTTCTAAATCTGCCTGCCTCTACTCTCCGCCTTCTGCAATTCATCCAAAACAGGACTGCGAGACTTGTTCTTGGCCTCAAGCTCAGGGATCGTATCTCTCAAGTACTGAATTCTCTGCACTGGCTCCCAGTGGCAGCGAGGATTAAGTTCAAAACCCTCTGCATTGTCCACAAGGCCACCTGAGGCCTGGGACTTCAATACCTCTAACTCTCTATCCTCCAACTCCCTCGGGGTCAGCCGCTTCTCCAAGCAGCGAGTTGGTGCTAGATCTCTTTCTTCTGCTGGGGCCTCTCTCTGGAACAGCCTCCTTGCCTCTCTGAAACTTGAGGAGAACCATCTATGGTTTCGGAAGCACCTCAAGATCTTCCTCTTTGCTTCTGCTTTCTCTCCTCCTCTCCCCTGCTAATCTCCTGACTGTATCTGATACTGCACTGGTTACCTGGCTACCCTCTGATCTCGGGCCCAGGTCCCCCCCCCCCACCAGTTGCACACCGTCACTGCCCCCTAGCAACCCTTGCACTTTGGGACTGTTTCTGTATCTCTACAGCCCCACTAGCACTTGACCCCTGATTTCTGCTCTTACCTTTCCACTTGCCACCAGCTGGCCGCACTTTTATTTATTGTATTTATATATTTTACTGTTACCCTATGTACTGCACTGTCCGCTCCCTTTTCCCCCGCACTTTTCCTCTTCTGCCCTCCCCTGCACTTGCGCAATCTCAATGTCACCTGACCCAGTAGGATCGTTGTCTTTCTTCCCTCTGTTTCCCCTCCCTTGCCTCGTCGCGCCTTGAAACACTGGTGTATAGGCGCATTATAAATGCCATATCATATCATATCATGTCTGTTGTTATGCTCTTCACCACCTCCATTAGACAATGTGTTCTATAAACTAGAGCCAGTGATGACCTCTAGAACACACCAACTCTCAAAGACAGTTCAAGATTTTTTTTCCTCAGATTTAGAAAGAGTCTTGCTAAGGGCATCCCTCTCTCTCTCATCTAGTGTAAGCCGTTCCCCTCCCTACCATAGGCTTCCCTCAATCCCAGGCCTCAGTCTAGAGATTGATAACCACTACTATTTACTAAGCTGTCTAACTGGTCAGCATGGCCTGAAGGCAAACACCTTTTCTTTTGACCTCATTCTGGAAACAATCTAGGTGGCCTCTAATCTAGGTTCCCCAATGTAGTGTATCACAAGGATTGGTGCCTTCCAGATACTCGGGCCCCACTAGGTCCTTTCCTTCCACACCGTTATGTTCCTCTCCCTTTCCTCCGCCTACTCTGCTCCTTAGTACTCCACCCCACTGTCTCTCCTTTCTCTCCCCACACTCACTATTCTAGCCCTGTGATGCTCCTCTTTTTACTACCTATCTCCGGTCTCTAATCTTACCATCTTTTTTTTAATTTTAATTTTTTTTTGTTTACAGCTGAATACATCAACTTTTACAAGTATTTTCATCTCAGTTACACATTAACTCATAACTAAAAATGGCATGTAGACATTAAGTTCACTAAAAGAAACAAAACAAAAATACTTCCATACAGTTAAATAGTCTCATTTCGTTACATCTAAGTATATTGTTTCTTCCAATTTTAAGATTTAAAAAAAAAATTGTAGAAATCCTCACAGTTACCAAGAATCCTGAGAAAATCATTTGCCATAGATATTCAGGAGACATTTTTCTGTACCGATCAAAGATTATTTTAAAGGATTTGGCACGCAAGTTTGCTAAATTCGGACACACTGTCAATAAATGTTGTAAGGTCTCTTTATAGGCATTATTCTGACAAAACCGGCAAATAGAACTACTGAGAGTGGTTGGTTTACACCTGAACTAAATTTCCAGTGTTGGCCAAAGATTGAATCTGAGCCTCATAAAGTCTGATCTGTGAGCCGGAGAGGGAGACTGTTTCAGATACGATTCAGGTTGGCTACATTTCTTGAATCCAAACAAGTGATTATGAAAATCTTGATACTGCATACAAGTCTTACGTGTTTTTATCCAATCTAGCTGGAATAATAATGTTTTTGTCTTTGTCGGGTTAGATAATAGTGTATCTACAGATATATTTGCATCTGTCAGAGCTCGAATTACAGTCAGTCTCCATCTCCTGACAAACAGATCCTGGGACTGAAACATGTGCCTTGAAAGAATCCCTATAAGCAAGGTTGACTTAATCGATAGCAGGCATTTTCTAAAGAGTGCAATTACTTGCCAGAAATTGTGAGCATATAGGGAACTTATCCCCAGTTCGTATCCAATCATAACTCCAGGGACACATCCTGGCAATTTAAGCATCCATTTCCAGAATCTGAATTCAAGCTTATTCCACCAAGTTTCACTTATCGGATTTCTGGATTCCACACCATATAGATCAATGGGAGCTGTCTTCTGTACAAAAAAAGGTTAGAGCAGGTAGGAGTGAAAATATTCCATATATACCCTCCACAGTAGTTGCTTGTGACACGGACCTTAAGATTTTTTGCTCCAAACATGAATAATGGGCCTTATCATCAGCCTGATCTGACAAAGTCACACCTAAATACATATACTGGTGTACACATTCTAACACTTGATGTTGTAGTGTCCATTTAAATTGTCGTTTAGTTTTACACTTTTTTTGATGGCACACCAATATTTTTGTTTTCTATAGATTAATTGACATAAGATTTTTTTGTACATAGGTGGAGAGAGCACCCAACAATCTCTGCAAGCCCTGGGGAGTTTTTAAGATCAGCACAAGATCATAGGCATACAAGATTGCCAAGATGGAACTAGAGGCTAATTTAGGCAGGTCTGCAAGAATATCCCAAAAGGAATCCAGGATGTCCGGTACAAAGAAATTAAAGAGGGCCGAGGCAAGTTTACATCCTTGCCTCAGCCCCCTCCAAGTGTCGATGCACGGAGTCAAGGAGACCTGTAGATCAACTCTGACTCGAATTCGAGTGTTGGTATGCATATCTCTCACTAACTGAACCAGATGGGCAGGACAATCAGCTTGCATTAACTTCTCAATTAGAAGTTCTCTAGAAACCGAGTCAAACGCATCTCTTAGATCTACAAAAGTAAAATACAAGGATTGGTTCAGTGGAAACAGTGAGAGATAATTGCTTTGATGGTTAAGAGATTGATCGCCATCTCCATTACAGGTCTAAATCCAGTTTGGAACTAATCACGGTTGGCACATACCTCAGTCCATTTGGTAAACTCATCCAAGATAAATCTCTAGAAGAGTTTTCCCGGTGCATAAAGAAGGGCGATCAGTCAACAGTTAGTTGGACAGGAGCGATCGCCCCTCTTGAAAATCGGCACCACCACAGAGCTTTTCCAGGATTCTGGCAGACTGTTAGTTTATACAATCTGGCTATACAGATTATAGAGAATTTTAGCCCATATTTGTGGATGTTGTTTAAAGGTCCAGTTAGTTAGCCAGTCAGGGCCGGGGGCTCTCGAATTGCTAGACCGGTTAAAACACATTAAGATGTTTTCTTCTGAGATTTGCATATTTGCATAACTTCCGGTGGGATTCTCCTCATTCTGAGTACATCCATCAGGAGGCTCGTACATCTTTGATAAGTGTGCTATCCATTGATGTTGCTTTACATCATTGATCTGGGCTGCCATTTGTCTAGGTTGTGTACCGGCATTAATCGATGCTCAGGTGTCAGAGGCATTCTTGGATTGGATAGTTCTCAACATGCCCTCTCTGTCTCTCTGATATAGGATGCTTCTATGCATTTGCATCCAATTCCTATATTTATATTTTACTGCTCGCAGTTGTTGCTGGTGCTCGGAAAGTGGTAGACAAAGGGCTGCCTTTTGATCTTTGTGTAACTGCATTTTTCGAGCTTGAACTTCAGGGTCAAAGCTATGTTAAGGTTTAGGTAAATGGTAAGGGCTTCTGCTTTTTTGATTTTGGAACATTTGTAGAGTGTCCGTGTTTAGATTGGTTTGCCAACCATTCTGGAGGAAGAGTAATAACAAAGTCTCATTCCATCGAAGACGATTGCCAGAATTGTTAATATTTAATGTATATATATAAAGGTCTGGAGAGCTAACGCAACAGAAGTGTCCAGAGACCGTTTGGCTACTGTTGCATCCGCCCTGCATCCCGCTACGCGGTGACGCAGGGCGTTCTAATAAAAGCCCCGCCCCCGAGCACGGGAGGCAGTTCCGGGCCAAGCTACGCATGGTGTCCTGAGTGGTTTCTTCGCTCCAGCTGGAGCTGTGACACAGAGGCCGTGCGGCCTGGTACCACGAGTCATCGGTCTCCCCGCACGCAGAGCCGCGGAGGCCGGATCCAACAATGGCGACGAGGTGAACTACGTCAGACACACGTGCTCGGCGCTCGACAGCCTCCAGATGGCTCACGGCCGTTGCAATTCAATTTTTGGACTCCCGGTGGGGGGGACACGCACGTGAACCCCCACCCACAAAAAAAATAAAAAAAATGTTCTCTTCTTCAGCAGGGGTAAACGTCCCCCACCTGCTTCAACCTGGCACAGCTTACAAGGGCGGCTCACCATGACGTGGAGGCGCCAGGACTCTCCATCTGCCTCCCAGGGGTCAGAAGCTCCAGGAACGTCGGAGGAGGCCCAAGGCTGATCCACATTGCTTAGGTCGGCACAAGTACACGTGGTGAGTGCCGGATCTCGCTACTGCTGCCCATGTGAACGATCGAAGGGATCGCCCAGGGACCTGTACCGAGGGGAAGGCAAGCGAACCACAGAATGGCGACCGGGCCATCCACCCCCAGACCCGGCACACCATTGAGATTGGTGGCAAACCTGTCGATGTCATCACCACAGCCTCACCCGGAAGGAAGTTCCTCGGGATTGATCCAGCCGTTCGACCCCTTCACTGACCCGTCATCCGTCGGCCCCAGGTGGCAGCTATGGATGCAGAAATTCGAAATGGCGATGGAATGCAAGGACATAACAACGGTCAGAAAGATGAGGTCGCACCTGCTGCTAAACGTGGGGATGAGGTACTACGCATTTTCAACTCTCTAAACGTTGATGATGGCCAGGATGCATACCAAAGCGCAAAAGATGCACGGACGGCGCACTTCCTCCCCCAATTAAACCCGGACTATGAGACCTTCATATTCTGCACCACCATTCAGGCAGAAGAAGAAACACTGGACGCATACCACACACGGCTGAGGAAGTTAGCCATGTCCTGTGAATTCACAAATGTCGAAAAGGAAATCCGGAGGCAACTCATCAATGGCATCCAATCCGAAAAACTGAGACGGATGGTACTTGGTGAGAAAGGTTCTCCCTCCAACGGATTCTCGAATTGGGTCGACAAAGAGAACTGGCACACACCAGGGCTGCCAATATGGGGGCAACGCTACACAAACTGCAACCCGCCCTCACCACAGCCATGTCGTCCCATGTCACCAACAGACAATTCACGAGAGATGAGGCTGGTGGCAGTTACGCTCAAAACAGGTGGCAACCACGTGTCCCGGGTCCCACAGAGTGTGGATGGTGTGGTGGACCGCGACATGGACGGCGAAACTGCCCCACGCAAGGAACAACATGCGGGGCATGTGGTAGGAAGGACCACTATGCGAAGGTATGCTGGTCAGTGGGCACCATGGCACAGCCCTCACAGAACCCTCAAGAAAAGAGCGGGACCAAAAAGAAGAAGCAGGTCAGTGCAAGGCGAATCGAAGCGGCCAACTCTTCGACCGAGGAAGAGGGCGATGATGTCTCAGGCACACAACATGATGCCGGTAAGGAACAAGGGAGAAAAGGGAGGAAGGTCTACCTAGTGTCGCCGTTGGATCAAGGGCAGACACAACAGAGAAAGAACCTCCGAAGGCACAAATGTTTGGTCACCATTCAAAATCAGCAAGTATGGATGACCATCAACATGGGAGCCTCCGTTAACGTCATGCCCACAAGCATGTTCCAGACGTTACGACCACAACCGGATCTGAAGGACACGGACACACTGCTGTTTGCGTACGGCAGCAGGAAGCCCCTACCAGTCGTCGGTAGATTCTGCACCACTCTAGTCCACGGCGAAAACAGGCTATGGTCAAAAATCTACGTCGTGAAGGCGGGGATCGAATGCCTTTTGAGTGCGGACGCGGCAGAGGATCTGGGTTTGGTCAAGTTCATCTGCCAAGTCGATGAAGTGCAAGAAGTCGAGAACATTTTAAAGCACTACCCCAAACTGCAAAAAGGGATAGGGTGTCTAAAAGGGAAGACCATCAGACTTCACATTGATGAATCGGTACAGCCGAAAGCAGTGAGACACAGGAGAACACTGTTCCACATGCGAGAACAAGTGGAGAAAGAACTCAAAGCGTTGGAAGAAGCCGGCATAATAGAGGAGGTGACTGGGCCTACACCATGGGTCTCCCCGATGGTAGTAACAAGAAAGCCCAAACAGTCCGGCAAAGTCCGGATTTGCATAGACATGCGTCTCCCGAACACCGCCATCAAGAGGCAGCGCCACATCACACCCACGCTCGGCGAAATCGTGGCCGACTTTACAGGGTTGCGACTGTTCTCCAAAGTTGATCTGAAGGCGGGGTACCACTAGTTAAAACTTCACAGAGACTCTCGCTACATCACAACCTTCTCAACACATCTGGGGCTGCGGAGGTATAAACGCCTGAGTTTTGGGATATCGTCAGCGGCTGAAGTTTTCCAACAAACCATCCAAGAATTCATCCGGGGCATACCTGGTGTCCTCAACATGAGCGACAATATCCTGATTCACGCTCCTGACAGGGAAGAACATCTCAAGAGGCTCCAGACCCTACTGGGCAGGCTAGAAGACCCTGGATTAACCATACATAAGGAAAAGTGTGAGCTTTTCAAATCTGAAATCACATTTTTTGGGTACAAATTCAGCAGTACAGGCATCTCCCCTGACCCCCAGAAGGTTGCAGACATTCAAGCGGCAAGCCCGCCAATGACACCCACTGAAGTGCGCAGCTTCCTTGGCATGGCCACCTACTGCGGTAGGTTCATCTGAAATCTGGCAACTCTCTCGGAGCCCCTACGCGAACTGACCAAACTAAACGCCAAATGGGAATGGGGGCAGGAGTGCCAGGAGGCCTTCGAAAGCATTAAGGAGTCCCTGTCCGTCGACACGAAAATGGCGTACTATGACACCGAGCTCCCGACGGAACTGTTCGTGCATGCGAACCCTGTAGGGCTAGGGGCCATCCTTACGCAGGTCACCAAGGATGGGGAGAAGAGGCCCATCGCAAAAGCATCAAGAGCTCTCACGATGACAGAACAGCGGTACTCTCATATCGAGAAGGAGGCCATTGCCGTGCTGTGGGGGTGTCGTCATTTTCATCTATACCTCTATGGACGGAGATTCACGGCGATCACAGATCACAAACCCCTATTACCCATCTTCATGGGTACGTCGGTACACCCACCGGCAAGGATCACTAAATGGTTGCTGCACCTCCAGCAGTACAATTTTGAGCTGGCCTACCAGCCGGGAAGTGGAAACCCGGCGGACTTCCTCTCAAGGCACCCTCGAGCGGCAACCTCACAAGAAGTCCAAGTGGCCGAAGAGACCGAGGAGCACATATGTCAGGTGGTGCGAGCCATGAGACCAAAGGCTGTCAGCATCGAGGACATCGAGTCTGAGACCCACAAAGACCCATGCTGCGACCTAGTGAAGGATGCCATTAACTCAGGCTACTGGAAGACATTCATGAAAAACATCCACAACAGGACAGTGGAAGCAAAGGTTTTTCTCTCCGGGATGTTCACCGTCAGACAAGACCTGTCAATCACAGAGAGTGGACTGCTGCTTAGGGGTAATCGGATTGTCATCCCACCGAGCATACAAGATAGAATAGTGGCACTGGCCCACGAAGGACATCAAGGGATGGCACGGACAAAAGCTCGGATCAGGCACCGGGTGTGGTTTCCACAGATTGACGAGAAGGTTGAAAAGCTGATAAGTACGTGCCTACCCTGCCAAATAACCGGGGCCCCGCCTGAACCCGAACCCATACAGTCAGCGGAATGTGGTTGTAGCCGGTGGGAGGCCATCAGCATCGATTTCTGCACACTATGGGAAGGCCTCTACCTCCTGGTGGCCATTGACAACCACTCCCGGTACCCCGAGGTCGAAATAGTGGAATCCACAGCAGCAGAGGTGGTCATCCCTGCCATGGAGAAAATGTTTGCAACACATGGCTTACCCACCACCATCAAGAGCGACAATGGTCCCCCCTTCACAGGGGAGGATTTCAAACAGTATTTGCATGAACTGAACGTAAAGTACCATCACATTATGCCGAGGTGGCCCCAGGCGAACGGCGATGTAGAACGTTTCATGAGGACCCTAAACAAAGTACTAAGAGTGGCAAACACGAACGCCAGCCCGTGGAGGATTGACCTATACCGTTTTCTGCGGAACTACCGGGTCACCCCTCACAGCACGACGGGCGTCCCGCCAGCTGACCTCATGTTTGGCACAGTTATAAAATCCTCGATTCAACATCACCCCAGCAAGGACGAAGTTGATGAGGAGCGCACGGAAAGGAGGAGAACGAGCGCCAACGCACACATGAGTGTCAAGAGGAGGGCGAGACCGTCCAACCACCGAGTGGGCGACCAAATGGTCATGCTGCGAAACCCAACAAAGTCAAAACTGGACACCAGATACGACGAGCTCCCATGGACCGTCAGTGGCAGGCAAGGGACCATGGTGACGGTAACGAGATGACGCCGCCAGGTGACAAGAAATGCGTCGTGGTTCAAGGCGGTGCCACGCAATCTGTGGACTGATGGCGAGGGCCACCAGGAAGATGAAGAATCTCAGTCCAATGAAGAAGAGCCGGCGCCCCTCCAGGATGAGGCAGCAGCGGGTGACAGGAGGTAGGAGCAGTGGAGCAAGCCGGACCTGGGGGAGCCGGACAGAGAAGGTGAGCCACCCAATGGGACAGCGGGGGTCAGCCACCGAGGAGGGCGATATAGTTTGATAACTGCCACGAGGCCACCCGCCAGGCTCAAAGACTATGTATGGTAGTCGGCCCTGTGTGGACTGTGAGCAAGGGTCCTTGGATATGAACAGTTGAATATTTGTTTTGAATTGAAGTTCATAGTATTTGTGTTTATCGTTAATCTTGTTTGAAATAAAGGAGGAATGTTGCATCCGCCCTGCGTCCCGCTACGCGGTGACGCAGGGCGTTCTAATAAAAACCCCGCCCCCGAGCACGGGAGGCAGTTCCGGGCCAACCTACGCATGGTGAGCTGCGTGGTTTCTTCGCTCCAGCTGGAGCTGCGACACAGAGGCCGCGCGGCCTGGTACCACGAGTCATCCGGTCTCCCCGCGCGCAGAGCCGAGGAGGCCGGATCCAACAGCTACCAGCATTTCATGATCGCTGGCAACTTGTGTAACAATTTCAAAATCATGTGTCTTGTCCATATAAATATAATCAATAATCGATTCACTTAAGTTATGCCGCCTGGTGCTCTTAGGTGGTATATCTTTTCGAAAGGCTCCATCCAGCATAACAAAGTTATGATCATTCATAATAGAGTTCCATCTTGCAACAGTAGGAATATTTTCCATAGACTTTTGGACAACACATTGGAGGTTCAAATCACCAACAATAATCACATTAAAAATATTAGGCGTCAGTGCTACCATGTCTAGAAGACATTCTAGATCGTCAAAAAAAACATTGTCTGAAATTGCTATAAAATGCGATAGAGATTACATAGAGCAATATTACATTTGCAGTATGTGATTCTAACAAGTTGAATAAATTAGTTGGGGGCCGCCCAAGAAAACAGTTCCAGGCCCTCATGATTTGCCACTGTAACTAAAAGGCCAGAGAAAGCACGACCTTTGCTGTTGGGTTAAGCAGCATGCAATGCAATATCATAAACATTCCACACAGGAGAAGTACATAGCCAAGTCTCTTGTAAGGCCAGGATTTGAATAGAGGATAGCATGTTGGCACTGGGCTTAGTAAAATGGGATGAACCGCGGGTATTCCAGCAAGCCAATACAAGATTCATATGATAATTTTGGGTGCCTAGAACATAGCTTATTTTGTTTGATGTGACTTTGGCCCCCGAACATCTCTATAAGGCTGAAGTTCACCATGTAGTAAGGCCTTTTTGCTAGACTCAATGTCTTGCCTTATTTAAAACATCACCCATGGTTGTTCTTTTTGCTCCTGATAGATCCAAAGCCAATACAAAACCCAAAGCGAAAAGTTCTAATTTTGCCTTCCACACCACATTCCTAACCACATTAGATGGGAGCCAGATTCATACTATTGACAGATCCAATTCACTTAAAAACTCAACCTGAGAGATGTCCGTCGAGTTAATTTCTTGCAAGGATGGAATGTCTTCAAATATCACCAGCGCAGAAGCTCTGTTCAGATCAAATATCAGAAAAGGAGCAGGTCGACATTTTAAAATAAAACAATGTTCTTTACACTCAGGTATTTATGGTGGTACATCTCTTTTAGTTATATCATGTGATGTCTTGGCAAGAGATTTGCTAGGAAGGTCATTAATTATAGTGTCTGACTTGTGCTGAGAACATTGGTCCTTTCGAATAAAGAGCCTCATATTATGAGACTCTTCATCTCTAAGGCTGGCCTAATTTTGCGATGTTATGAAGTCTCTAAGAGTTGTCTGAATTAAATCTTTACCTTACCATCACTACTCTCCCCTTTCTACACTTCTACTACTCTCCCCACTACTACTACTACGCCCCTCTCTTCTCCACTTCTACTCCCCTCTCCACTCTGCTACCATTACTCCCCTTTCCACTGAACTACTCTTCCCCTCTCCAGACTACTACTATTCTCCACCCACACTTTCTCCCAGTCTCCCTCATTTTATTCTTCCAGTCACCTTTTCATACGCTCACTGAAACCAAAGTACCACTTTCTCCCACCAACCATTACCGCCCCTTGCACAATCCTTCAGCAATTCTCCTCCATGCTCGTCTACACCATCCTTCCTCCCCCTTGGTTACTTGATCCTCCTTCTCCTTTGACATCACCCAAATAACCTACCCCTTCTTGTTTCCTGTAGCCTTTCTTATCCTCCCCTTCTCCCTCCACTAACTCCCTCTCTCACCTGCTTCGCCGAGCCAATCACTGGATTTACTTTCCCCAGGGTAGGTTTTACAGGTGAGCAAAAGCATAAAAGCGTTCTTAAGCCCTCCCGTTTTTTGTACGTGATTCTGATTGCTCTAGTGCATGGTGGCCAGCCCCGGGCAACAGTCCATTTCAATGTTCCAGTTTGTGTGAGGGCTTTCCGGCATAGTCGAGATGCCGGATTCACAGGATGACTGCTTCACTGCCCCTCACAGGTAAGATGATTGTCCATGTGGGTGTGCTTGAGCGTGCTGGGATTGTGGTTCCATGGAGGAGAAATGCTCCTTGCTGCTGCTGGGACTGTTTTCCTGGCACTGACCCATGCCTGGAAGTCTATACAGTTTTCTAATCTGCAGTGCAGATTTCTCTGAGTCTCAGTGGCTCCTCACAGTATGTCTCCCATGCAGGCTGCTCACTCTTCTGCCACCGCTTTGCATGCTGGTTCTGGAAGTCCTATGGCACAAAGAAGAAACTGACCAGCATTGTGCAGTTCAGTCACCGGGGAATAAAAAGTGCTATACATTTCAAGCCTGCAGGCACAGTTAGAAGGGCCTGGGACTGGGGCCTTTCCAACTCCCACAGCCTTCCTCTGGTGAAACTCCTGCTAGGCCTCCCACGCCAGTCTGAGGGGGGTCCTCATCCCTCTTCCACCATACCTTTATTCTTCTTGTGTGAAAACAGTTTTTCAGAAATGTTTTAATCTTGCTTTAATACATTCCAACTTAAGTTGTTTGCTTTATATTTATGCTCCTAGCCATAGCTATGACATTCCTATGAGAATCCAGAGGGCACTTCCATTATGTAATCCTCAAGTACAGACCTAGGTACCCGCTAAACTTCTAAACCTAGATTCACTATGACTTCCATAAAGTAATCTCTGTGCTTGATGGACCTCCTTTCAATTTGATCCGGTTTGTGACCTTTTCAAACATTGCTTCCCCCACAGAGATGCTGCATACCAATCTATGTTGGACCACTAAACTAACATGAGCGCCCCCACAGAGAATGTGCAGAACATAAAGAAAGGACTGGTGCATGCTGGTCCAGCTCCTGAGTAATAGCCTTCAGAATAATGCTACCTTGCCATCAATGTGGACACCGTGGGTGAGCCTTTAGTGATAAGGTGTACCCTTCATTTCTTCCAGGCAATTCAGTGGGAGCCCCCCACTTTTTTATACAAGCTTACATTTAGGAGCTTCATCGTTTACCTTTCCATTGCCAATTATCCTAGTTGTTAGGCACTTCAAGGACTAAAATTCCTCTCTGAAAGTAAGCTTCAAAATGCAGGCCCCACACAGATTTTATATCAGAGGCACACACAGTACCTTTGATTGACCCCGTCTCATTTTTTAATTGACAAAGACATCATCAACTCCACTGTACAGAACAATATAACAAGCCCTGCTTTGCCACACAAGAGGAATGTATGGACACATTGCATTCATTCTTTTGTATATATGCAACAAGGTCAATACCTCTTCTCTCAGCAGGTTTGCCTTTGGTTTCAATATAATCACATCTTTTGATTGTATTGTACCATATTAGAACAAAAGGTACAAGCAGAAATGATTTCATGTTTCCCTTCCTCAACTAGTACCCAACCCCCCACGTTTCTTCTACTTCCTTTTTTAACTCACACACTGCATGAACTTATATGCACTACAGATGTGCACATTGACCACAGCCACTGCAAAATCTTCTCCCTGAAGAAGATCCTGGACGAGACGTATATGACTGTCAATCTGCATTTTTTTGTTTAGTTAGCATGGGCTAATCCATTCATCCATTAATTCATGCGTACATTTAGTATAAACTGTGTTTAGTAATATAGCTTGTTTTTAGCTCTCTTAGATCCACATTTGCTGAGAGCTATGTAGAAAGATATATTTAGCTTGTTATTTTGTAAAGCGCACATTCTGAGTTTCTAAGTGCTAAGATGTGATCATTTTTTTGTCCATTATGAATTAGGTTTTAGCTGAGCGCGAAAGGCAAATGTGTTCGCAGCCAAACACTGTGTGTGTAGATATTTTCATAATAATCTGTCTCTTGGCAGACTGTCAGACATAGCCTTGACTACTTTGTTTTTGTTCTGCAGTCTTTCTGTCTCGATGCGAGAAAGAAAGAATGTTAACACACTATGCTTGCTGTTCTTAGAATATAATAGAACATGTCACCGTGTCCCAGTACAATAAACGGCTATGTTGAAATTGTGTATGCACGCACGTAGGCGAAAATGCTGGTTGCCATAGACTGCTTTCTATGCATGTAAAATTTAAAATGCGTCATCACTACAATGCTATTCTATATAACAGTGGATTTCTGTTCTGTTCAGTAGGGAGGGTAGAGCAGAGCTAGAGAGAAACAGTGCTGAAGTACTCATTGCTAGACAGTGCCGATTACTTGTTAGTGATTAGTGACTATTGCCATGCATAAATAAACATGCATTCTTATTATCCATTTTTGTGTCTGCCGTGATCTTCTTTTTGTTTCCATAGCATAGTATTTTTAGTTTCACAACTGAAACATGCCAGCATGAGAAAGCACACACTGTATAAGATATACGGTGTTCTGATTCATTTGCTGAATTTTATCATTCAATGTTTACATTTTTATATGTATTATCTCATGTGATTGTTGCTGCAGGAGCATTATATGTTGCAGAGCCCCGATAGATCACATATACACTCTTTTGTTTATTTCAATTGAGTATTCATATAATCCTGCTTGAATGTGGGCAGTTTGTGGCATTTTTTTAAGTAATCTCAGTGTGACTGCCTGGAGACTTCCCTTGGGTAGTATCCGTGGGCGGTATAAATCAACATAACATAACACATAATTAATAAAGTGAATATATAAGCAGTAAAACAGAGCTGAGTGCAATAAAATGCTGTCAGTATAAAATAAAAGAAGTGTTCTGAAAAAATAACTTAGGGAGTTGGGCATTCTGACAGGGCCAGTCTGTTGCGATAGGTGTATAATAAACTGACTATAATAAAATGACTTTTTGAACTACAGACGATGTGTAAGTCCTTTGTTGATCCCTTGGCCTATGACAAATGGTGTCAGAGTGTGATCAATGGGAGCAGACACAGGGGCCCCACCTAGGAGCAGCTACTGCACTAAAAATGCTCATATTAAACAAGAACAAGCAAGCTTCTGTATAGACCCTCCTCAGCGGACACCAGGTTTGGCACATATACCACAGAGTGTACTGTGTTACGAATGGGAGATGGAGTACTGCGCTCTACAGATTTAAGGATCCAGGTACCCTAAGGCATTTATCGTAGTTGGCTAGAGCGACGAGGCTATAGTGTTAGCATTAAGGAGTCCCTGTCCGTCGACACGAAAATGGCGTACTATGACTCCGAGCTCCCGACGGAACTGTTCGTGCATGCGAACCCTGTAGGGCTAGGGGCCATCCTTACGCAGGTCACCAAGGATGTGGAGAAGAGGCCCATCGCAAACGCATCAAGAGCTCTCACGATGACAGAACAGCGGTACTCTCATATCGAGAAGGAGGCCATTGCCGTGCTGTGGGGGTGTCGTCATTTTCATCTATACCTCTATGGACGGAGATTCACAGCGATCACAGATCACAAACCCCTATTACCCATCTTCATGGGTACGTCGTCACACCCACCGGCAAGGATCACTAAATGGTTGCTGCACCTCCAGCAGTACAATTTTGAGCTGGCCTACCAGCCGGGAAGTGGAAACCCGGCGGACTTCCTCTCAAGGCACCCTCGAGCGGCAACCTCACAAGAAGTCCAAGTGGCCGAAGAGACCGAGGAGCACATATGTCAGGTGGTGCGAGCCATGAGACCAAAGGCTGTCAGCATCGAGGACATTGAGTCTGAGACCCACAAAGACCCATGCTGCGACCTAGTGAAGGACGCCATCATCTCAGGCGACCGGAAGACATTCATGAAAAACACCCACAACAGGACAGTGGAAGCGAAGGTTTTTCTCTCCGGGATGTTCACCGTCAGACAAGACCTGTCGATCACAGAGAGTGGACTGCTGCTTAGGGGTAATCGGATTGTCATCCCACCGAGCATACAAGATAGAATAGTGGCACTGGCCCACGAAGGACATCAAGGGATGGCACGGACAAAAGCTCGGATCAGGCACCGGGTGTGGTTTCCACAGATTGACGAGAAGGTTGAAAAGCTGATAAGTACATGCCTACCCTGCCAAATAACCGGGGCCCCATCTGAACCCGAACCCATACAGTCAGCGGAACGTGGTTGTAGCCGGTGGGAGGCCATCAGCATCGATTTCTGCACACTACGGGAAGGCCTCTACCTCCTGGTGGCCATTGACAACCACTCCCGGTACCCCGAGGTCGAAATAGTGGAATCCACAGCAGCAGAGGTGGTCATCCCTGCCATGGAGAAAATGTTTGCAACACATGGCTTACCCACCACCATCAAGAGCGACAATGGTCCCCCCTTCACAGGGGAGGATTTCAAACAGTATTTGCACGAACTGAACGTAAAGTACCATCACATTATGCCGAGGTGGCCCCAGGCGAACGGCGATGTAGAACGTTTCATGAGGACCCTAAACAAAGTACTAAGAGTGGCAAAGACGAACGCCAGCCTGTGGAGGATTGACCTATACCATTTTCTGCGGAACTACCGGGTCACCCCTCACAGCACGACGGGCGTCCCGCCAGCTGACCTCATGTTTGGCACAGTTATAAAATCCTCGATTCCACATCACCCCAGCAAGGACGAAGTTGATGAGGAGCGCACGGAAAGGAGGAGAACGAGCGCCAACGCACACATGAGTGTCAAGAGGAGGGCGAGACCGTCCAACCACCGAGTGGGCGACCAAATGGTCATGCTGCGAAACCCAACAAAGTCAAAACTGGACACCAGATACGACGAGCTCCCATGGACCGTCAGTGGCAGGCAAGGGACCATGGTGACGGTAACGAGATGACGCCGCCAGGTGACAAGAAATGCATCGTGGTTCAAGGCGGTGCCACGCAATCTGTGGACTGATGGCGAGGGCCACCAGGAAGATGAAGAATCTCAGTCAAATGAAGAAGAGCCCGCGCCCCTCCAGGATGAGGCAGCAGCGGGTGACAGGACGTAGGAGCAGTGGAGCAAGCCGGACCTGGGGGAGCCGGACAGAGAAGGTGAGCCACCCAATGGGACAGCGGGGGTCAGCCACCGAGGAGGGCGATATAGTTTGAGAACTGCCACGAGGCCACCCGCCAGGCTCAAAGACTATGGGCCTCATTACACGGTAGGCGGTAAGGGTTTACCGGTACCGGTAAGGGCACCGGTACCGGTAAACCCTTACCGCCTTACTACGAGGTCCCTTTGCGGGTCCTCCCTTAACGCCTGGTTTTTCCAGGCGTTAAGGACGGGACCCGCAAAGGGACCTCAGAGCTAATTACGGTACCGCAATTTGCGGTACCGTAATTAGCACCTTCCCCATTCCCATTATGCCCTATGGGGCAAAAATGGGAATGGGGAAGGGTAAATGGGGATTGGGGAATTACCGCCCCCGCTCACCTTGGAGTAGGGCGGTAATTCCGCCATCCACCAAGGCGGACTCGGTACGGTACCGGCGGCAACCATGGCGCTAATAGCGCCATGGTTACCGCCTACCGTGTAATGAGGCCCTATGTATGGTAGTCGGCCCTGTGTGGACTGTGAGCAAGGGTCCTTGGATATGAACAGTTGAATATTTGTTTTGAATTGAAGTTCATAGTATTTGTGTTTATCGTTAATCTTGTTTGAAATAAAGGAGGAATGTTGCATCCGCCCTGCGTCCCGCTACGCGGTGACGCAGGGCGTTCTAATAAAAGCCCCGCCCCCGAGCACGGGAGGCAGTTCCGGGCCAACCTACGCATGGTGTGCTGCGTAGTTTCTTCGCTCCAGCTGGAGCTGCGACACAGAGGCCGCGCGGCCTGGTACCACGAGTCATCCGGTCTCCCCGCGCGCAGAGCCTTGGAGGCCGGATCCAACAGCTACCAGCATTTCATGATCGCTGGCAACTTGTGTAACAATTTCAAAATCATGTGTCTGAGTAAAAGTGCCCTTGTCCATATAAATATAATCAATAATCGATTCACTTAAGTTATGCCGCCTGGTGCTCTTAGGTGGTATATCTTTTCGAAAGGCCCATCCAGCATAACAAAGTTATGATCATTCATAATAGAGTTCCATCTTGCAACAGTAGGAATATTTTCCATAGACTTTTGGACAACACATTGGAGGTTCAAATCACCAACAATAATCACATTAAAGATATTAGGCGTCAGTGCTACCATGTCTAGAAGACATTCTAGATCGTCAAAAAAAACATTGTCTGAAATTGCTATAAAATGCGATAGAGGTTACATAGAGCAATATTACATTTGCAGTATATGATTCTAACAAGTTGAATAAATTAGTTGGGGGCCGCCCAAGAAAACTGTTCCAGGCCCTCATGATTTGCCACTGTAACTAAAAGGCTAGAGGAAGCACGACCTTTGCTGTTGGGTTAAGCAGCATGCAATGCAATATCATAAACATTCCACACAGGAGAAGTACATAGCCAAGTCTCTTGTAAGGCCAGGATTTGAATAGAGGATAGCATGTTGGCACTGGGCCCAGTAAGATGGGATGAACAGCGGGTATTCCAGCAAGCCAATACAAGATTCATATGATAATTTTGGGTGCCTAGAACATAGCTGATTTTGTTTGATGTGACTTTGGCCCCCGAACATCTCTATAAGGCTGAAGTTCACCATGTAGTAAGGCCTTTTTGCTAGACTCAATGTCTTGCCTTATTTAAAGCATCACCCACGGTTGTTCTTTTTGCTCCTGATAGATCCAAAGCCAATACAAAACCCAAAGCGAAAAGTTCTAATTTTGCCTTCCACACCACATTCCTAACCACATTAGATGGGAGCCAGATTCATACTATTGACAGGTCCAATTCACTTAAAAACTCAACCTGAGAGATGTCCGTCGAGTTAATTTCTTGCAAGGATGGAATGTCTTCAAATATCACCAGCGCAGAAGCTCTGGTCAGATCAAATATCAGAAAAGGAGCAGGTCGACATTTTAAAATAAAACAATGTTCTTTACACTCAGGTATTTATGGTGGTACATCTCTTTTAGTTATATCATGTGATGTCTTGGCAAGAGATTTGCTAGGAAGGTCATTAATTATAGTGTCTGACTTGTGCTGAGAACATTGGTCCTTTCGAATAAAGAGCCTCATATTATGAGACTCTTCATCTCTAAGGCTGGCCTAATTTTGCGATGTTATGAAGTCTCTAAGAGTTGTCTGAATTAAATCTTTACCTTACCATCACTACTCTCCCCTTTCTATACTTCTACTACTCTCCCCACTACTACTACTACGCCCCTCTCTTCTCCACTTCTACTCCCCTCTCCACTCTGCTGCCATTACTCCCCTTTCCACTGAACTAAACTTCCCCTCTCCAGACTACTACTATTCTCCACCCACACTTTCTCCCAGTCTCCCTCATTTTATTCTTCCAGTCACCTTTTCATACGCTCACTGAAACCAAAGTACCACTTTCTCCCACCAACCATTACCGCCCCTTGCACAATCCTTCAGCAATTCTCCTCCATGCTCGTCTACACCATCCTTCCTCCCCCTTGGTTACTTGATCCTCCTTCTCCTTTGACATCACCCAAATAACCTACCCCTTCTTGTTTCCTGTAGCCTTTCTTATCCTCCCCTTCTCCCTCCACTAACTCCCTCTCTCACCTGCTTCACCGGGCCAATCACTGGATTTACTTTCCCCAGGGTAGGTGTTACAGGTGAGCAAAAGCATAAAAGCGTTCTTAAGCCCTCCCGTTTTTTGTACGTGATTCTGACTGCTCTAGTGCATGGTGGCCAGCCCCAGGCAACAGTCCATTTCAATGTTCCAGTTTGTGTGAGGGCTTTCCGGCATAGTCGAGATGCCGGATTCACAGGATGACTGCTTCACTGCCCCTCACAGGTAAAATGATTGTCCATGTGGGTGTGCTTGAGCGTGCTGGGATTGTGGTTCCATGGAGGAGAAATGCTCCTTGCTGCTGCTGGGACTGTTTTCCTGGCACTGACCCATGCCTGGAAGTCTATACAGTTTTCTAATCTGCAGTGCAGATTTCTCTGAGTCTCAGTGGCTCCTCACAGTATGTCTCCCATGCAGGCTGCTCACTCTTCTGCCACCGCTTTGCATGCTGGTTCTGGAAGTCCTATGGCACAAAGAAGAAACTGACCAGCATTGTGCAGTTCAGTCACCGGGGAATAAAAAGTGCTATACATTTCAAGCCTGCAGGCACAGGTAGAAGGGCCTGGGACTGGGGCCTTTCCAACTCCCACAGCCTTCCTCTGGTGAAACTCCTGCTAGGCCTCCCACGCCAGTCTGAAAGGGGTTTCCCCATCCCTCTTCCACCATACCTTTATTCTTCTTGTGTGAAAACAGTTTTTCAGAAATGTTTTAATCTTGCTTTAATACATTCCAACTTAAGTTGTTTGCTTTATATTTATGCTCCTAGCCATAGCTATGACATTCCTATGAGAATCCAGAGGGCACTTCCATTATGTAATCCTCAAGTACAGACCTAGGTACCCGCTAAACTCCTAAACCTAGATTCACTATGACTTCCATAAAGTAATCTCTGTGCTTGATGGACCTCCTTTCAATTTGATCCAGTTTGTGACCTTTTCAAACATTGCTTCCCCCACAGAGATGCTGCATACCAATCTATGTTGGACCACTAAACTAACATGAGCGCCCCCACAGAGAATGTGCAGAACATAAAGAAAGGACTGGTGCATGCTGGTCCAGCTCCTGAGTAATAGCCTTCAGAATAATGCTACCTTGCCATCAATGTGGACACCGTGGGTGAGCCTTTAGTGATAAAGTGTACCCTTCATTTCTTCCAGGCAATTCAGTGGGAGCCCCCACTTTTTTATACAAGCTTACATTTAGGAGCTTCATCGTTTACCTTTCCATTGCCAATTATCCTAGTTGTTAGGCACCTCAAGGACTAAAATTCCTCTCTGAAAGTAAGCTTCAAAATGCAGGCCCCACACAGATTTTATATCAGAGGCACACACAGTACCTTTGATTGACCCCGTCTCATTTTTTAATTGACAAAGACATCATCAACTCCACTGTACAGAACAATATAACAAGCCCTGCTTTGCCACACAAGAGGAATGTATGGACACATTGCATTCATTCTTTTGTATATATGCAACAAGGTCAATACCTCTTCTCTCACCAGGTTTGCCATTGGTTTCAATATAATCACATCTTTTGATTGTATTGTACCATATTAGAACAAAAGGTACAAGCAGAAATGATTTCATGTTTCCCTTCCTCAACTAGTACCCAACCCCCCACGTTTCTTCTACTTCCTTTTTTAACTCACACACTGCATAAACTTATATGCACTACAGATGTGCACATTGACCACAACCACTGCAAAATCTTCTCCCTGAAGAAGATCCTGGACGAGACGTATATGACTGTGTCAATCTGCTTTTTTTTTGTTTAGTTAGCATGGGCTAATCCATTCATCCATTAATTCATGCAAACATTAGTATAAACTGTGTTTAGTAATATAGCTTGTTTTTAGCTCTCTTAGATCCACATTTGCTGAGAGCTATGTAGAAAGATATATTTAGCTTGTTATTTTGTAAAGCGCACATTCTGTGTTTCTAAGTGCTAAGATGTGATTATTTTTTTGTCCATTATGAATTAGGTTTTAGCTGAGCGCGAAAGGCAAATGTGTTCGCAGCCAAACACTGTGTGTGTAGATATTTTCATAATAATCTGTCTCTTGCAGACTGTCAGACATAGCCTTGACTACTTTGTTTTTGTTCTGCAGTCTTTCTGTCTCGATGCGAGAAAGAAAGAATGTTAACACAATATGCTTGCTGTTCTTAGAATATAATAGAACATGTCACCGTGTCCCAGTACAATAAACGGCTATGTTGAAATTGTGTATGCACGCACGTAGGCGAAAATGCTGGTTGCCATAGACTCCTTTTATGCATGTAAAATTTAAAATGCGTCATCACTACAATGCTATTCTATATAACAGTGGATTTCTGTTCTGTTCAGTAGGGAGGGTAGAGCAGAGCTAGAGAGAAACAGTGCTGAAGTACTCATTGCTAGACAGTGCCGATTACTTGTTAGTGATTAGTGACTATTGCCATGCATAAATAAACATGCATTCTTATTATCCATTTTTGTGTCTGCCGTGATCTTCTTTTTGTTTCCATAGCATAGTATTTTTAGTTTCACAACTGAAACATGCCAGCATGAGAAAGCACACACTGTATAAGATATACAGTGTTCTGATTCATTTGCTGAATTTTATCATTCAATGTTTACATTTTTATATGTATTATCTTATGTGATTGTTGCTGCAGGAGCATTATATGTTGCAGAGCCCCGATAGATCACATATACACTCTTTTGTTTATTTCAATTGAGTATTCATATAATCCTGCTTGAATGTGGGCAGTTTGTGGCATTTTTTTAAGTAATCTCAGTGTGACTGCCTGGAGACTGCCCTTGGGTAGTATCCGTGGGCGGTATAAATCAACATAAAATAACACATAATTAATAAAGTGAATATATAAGCAGTAAAATAGAGCTGAGTGCAATAAAATGCTGTCAGTATAAAATAAAAGAAGTGTTCTGAAAAAATAACTTAGGGAGTTGGGCATTCTGACAGGGCCAGTCTGTTGCGATAGGTGTATAATAAACTGACTATAATAAAATGACTTTTTGAACTACAGACGATGTGTAAGTCCTTTGTTGATCCCTTGGCCTATGACAAATGGTGTCAGAGTGTGATCAATGGGAGCAGACACAGGGGTCCCACCTAGGAGCAGCTAAAAATGCTCATATTAAACAAGAACAAGCAAGCTTCTGTATAGACCCTCCTCAGAGGACACCAGGTTTGGCACATATACCACAGAGTGTACTGTGTTACGAATGGGAGATGGAGTACTGCTCTCTACAGATTTAAGGATCCAGGTACCCTAAGACATTTATCGTAGTTGGCTAGAGCGACGAGGCTATAGTGTTGTTGATTAATCCGTTTGCCTACTCCTTTCCAGTCCAACAGAGGGATTCACTCACCCAGCTCATGTGTGAACGCATATACATTCCTGACATATGAAATGTCAAGGAGATATCGCATACATAGCAAGGATATGGAGGTCCCGAGTCCAAACATCCTCAAGCAGTGATCCAGGCCGCTGAAACCCTTACACTGGTACTCGGGTTGTCTCTTGATTTTATGGCTGCACAATGACATGACCATATGATGCAGCACTTGAGGCAGCCCAAAGCACAAGAACACGTACTAAATAGATTTTCTGTCCAGGGACGTACAGGCCGCTCAACTCATTGAGTGACCTGTCCCATCTTCCAGAATACTTCTAGGGACAGATGTTAGTAGCTCCACCCCTTCAACCTCTTCCTATCATAGAGGTCCCTTTCTCCTGGATTGGTATGGATATTATGCAACCCCTCAAACCATCCTGGGTGGGAAACCAATACATATTACTCAGAATGGATTATGACACCAGCTAATTGGTGGCCTTCCTCTTCTAGAACAATTAAATTCAAAAGATATTTATACTTCTGCTACCCTTCTTTACCCAAAGGAAATCCTTACAGGGCAAGGAACAATCTTATATACAGACTGGAGATGGAAGGCTTAGTGGAACAATTTAATCAAATCTTGAATAATTTGTAACGCAAGCTAGTGGCAGAGGATAGCAAAACTGGGATGCTCTAACTAGCATGGACTCTCTTTGCAGTCCAGAAACTCTCCCAAGCATCAGCAGGATTCTCACCCTTTGAATTGTTCTACAGGTCAGATCCTTGAAATGTGCTAAACAGGCTCAAAGAAGGTTCAGAGGCTTTGGTACAGCAACATCTAAAACATGCCCAATACAAGCAGAAAAGGACATGTAACCAGAAGACCAAATTGAGGAATGCAATGTGTTGACAAGGTACAAGGATTCCATCCTACTTCTGTGAACAAACTGTTGGTTAGGTGGCACTGACCCTACATAATCACCCAGGTAGTAAGTGATCTGAATGATCATGGACAACAGGTGGGCTGCTGGAAGCCTTCACAAGTGTATCCAGTTCAATGATTTGGAATGGAAAAATGTCAAAGAACCGCCAATGAGGCCACAGATAAGAAAATGCATGAAACCAAAGCTACAATGATTCAAAATGTATTTCACTAAATCAAATCTTGTGAATATTGTGGAGCTTCAAACCTTGCTCCTCGTATTTCAATCCTCCTGGTGGGGGAAGCTCAAATACCTGGGATTTTTTCTAGCAAAGACTTGCCATTCTCTCATTCAAAGTAATTTAACCAGGGGTACTTGCTTCCCTTTTTAGGGATTTAGATAGTTGAGTTGAGATTGGCATGTCGTGGATAGGACATATCAATGCCATTTATGGGTCACTATTGCCACTACTCCTATATTTAAAAAAAATATATTTTCCTATTCACATTCCTGAGAAAAACAAATTAATCCAGCATAACATTTTAAAATGTATTTGGCAAAAAAATATTCCCAGAGTTCCATGAAAAACATGAATTCCCTCTTTTTTTAAGAGGTGTGACAGTTCCAAACATAGTATGATACTTACTGGCTGCCAATCCTACAGCAACTTTAGAATGGACATCAGCAACACCTGATAATAGGTGATTTATGACTGAACAATGGGCTCTCTCCTTCCGTTAAAAGATTTACTCAGTCTCGCTTCCTTTCAATGACAACTCTCCAATCTACTGGCAAAATATTCTAGTATTGGCCTCAAGCTAATATGAAGCATATAGTCTTGTAAACAACATGATCTCAAATTCGGATTAATAAGGCCTTGTTGCAAGGTTGTGAATCTTGATGATTAATGTTTGCAGAAAAGGGAGTTGTGAAGATATTGAGATAGCTGTATTCCCATTCTTGGTTTTATTAATTGCCAACAAACTTTCAAATTAAGTAAGCGGCACAGATGTTAATACATCCAGCTTCGTCGCTGAATTTCTAATCCTTTGCTTAGGGCCTCTGGTTCAAGAAACAAGTCTAAGTTCAAAGATTTGCTGATTGATGTTCTTATGGGAAAACGAATTTCAATATTGTAGTACTACTGTAGCTATTATATTGGGGTTTCCTTACCAGCCTTAGATGACACACGTGTCTAACGGCTCTGGAGATGACTTAGCAGAGTTGTCCTTGTTTGACATCTGGTCTTCAGCAGCAAAGCCATCACCATGTACAGAAATCACACAAAATACCTATAAACCGCTTCTAGGTGGTATCTAATTCCAGTCCATCCTAATAAAATATATCCCATCGCCTTTCCATATTGTTGCCACTGATTCATACCTGGTGGGAATGCTGCATGGTCAGGTCATATAGTAAAAAGATTCTCTCTAATATTAATTTGATAACTTGTGTAAACCTCCCAATGGAACGCCACAAGGTCTTAAAGGATTCGGGAGGATAGCTCATGGGCAATGCGTTTGTATTGGAAGCAAGACAATGCAGAACAACACAGGTTTGAATCCCATTCCTCTGCTTAGAGACTGGTATTTGGTATTAGGTGTGCAGAAGTGCCTGAGTAAGTGGCAGTTTGCATGCATGCATTACTGGAGTCGTTGAAGACGCTACTGTTGTGCTTTTAAAAGGAGCTCATGAATATCTCCATTCAAGTGGACTTGGTTATTTGGTGGTTAACACACATGACTCCTCCCCTTCATGCCGGCTTACTATATTAATAGGCGTGCGTGCGCACTACGGAAGTGCGTGAGTAAGTGGCTGTGTGCTGGCCCGCGATACTGGAGACGTTGAAGACGCTACTGTTGTGCTTTTAAAAGGAGCTTGTGAATATCTCCATTCAAGTGGACTTTGTTATCTGGTGTGCGCTATATTCAAAGAAGACTTTCTATATGGACTAAAAGTGACTTTCACCTAATTAAAACTCTCTATTTACCTTAAAAGGAGGTTAACACATGTGACTCCTTCCCTTCACGGCGATTTACTATATTAACAGGCGTGTGCGTGCACTAGTGTGCACACACTGCAAAAGTGCCTGAGTAAGGCTGTTTGCTGTTCACTGCTTCATGCTGTGTGATAGTCTCACGAGGTGGTAAGTCTAACTTATTCCCCTTGATGAAACTTCCAGGCGTAACCTTTGTGGATCGCTCTACTCGCTCAAGTAAAGCCTGTATACGTAAAACCATCTCCCACCCGGGGTTACTGCCTGATGGGAAACTAGCAAAATGACTAGTTTCTTTAGTAAAATAGAGCGTAGCACGTGGAGGACCTCTGTGTTGGCCTCCCTTTTATTGGTTCTAAATTATTTTCTCAGGTATTGCAGCGTCCAAGTGTAAAGGCACTTGTAAATGGTGAGGAAATGCTTATTGGTAGTTGTGAAACTTTTGATGATAATGTATGTATGTGCAATGATAGCTTGGTAATTAGTACAAATAATGCTTCTCGTCCTTTGATAAACATGGAAATAACTTGATGCTCGCGACCCACCCCGTTGTTGTGGAAGGTGCCGACCTTGAGTAGTATTGTGAAAAGAAGTATCACAGGGGAGCTATCTCCAGTTGATATATTTAATGTCATTGCACCTGATCTGAACACAAAGGAATATGAACCAACAGAACAGGCAGAGGATGGTAATCTACACACTGCTAATAGCATGCCCCGCAGTTGTGTGTAGAGTTGCCATTATCTCCCTGCTTCGACTCTTATTCCCCGAGTGTTGAATCCGCAACGATTGGAGAAATGGAGCGGATAAACAGTTCGAGTAATAGAGTTGAAGTAGACCCTATCACTGGACAGATAATGTACAGACAGTTCAGAGCTGAACGGGGTGTATTGAGATGACAGAAACTAGCACTGAGGTGAATTTTTCTCATGTCAGCATTTCTGATTCGCCCAATTAAGGGAGCTTTGCAAGTGTATGCTCTGGGGAATTGATTGAAGCACAGGAGAATCTGCTAACTACTCTAGTTGATAAGTGCAACAACATAGAGTGCAAGCTTGATGTGCACTCTGTGTTGCTGCACAAAAGTATCAACAGAGGCAGGGAAACTCTTAAAGATAATGGTACAAATACTGAACAAATGCTGCATGGGAATAGGTTACTATCCTGTGGTGGTTTGACTAATCCTTAATCTGTGGAATCCACTATGGGAGGGGATTGCTGAAAATCATAGTAGTGTGTCTAATAACACTGACAAATCTGATAAAAATAGACTTCTTGGTAGGGCTAACCTCTATTAAGAAGAAGAAACACTACTCACAACCAGCTATGTACAGTAAAGGCTCCCTTGTTGCATTAACAATGGATGTATTTTAACTGAAAAACTAGTTTCTAACATTGATAGTGCCAAAATGTGACAATCTCTGCTAGAAAAAATACCAAAGGTATTGACGGGGAAGCCTATGTCGCTCTCTAGGGAGCCAAACTATGTTGGGACTCACACCGGTGCTATTCATGCAAACATGGAGAGACCGACCATAAAAGGATCCAAAAAAGCTGCAGGTATAACTGACATCAGATAATTTTTAGTTAACTTGGAACCTAAAGAACCTTTGCAACCCTTAGAATGTTGGGAAGGAACATGCCAGATAATAACTAAAAGAAAAAAGAAGGCAAAAAAGATAAAAGGGATATCTGATGTGGTGTTGATGGATATACAAAATATATTTGATGTAGAAAATCAAGATCATTGCCATAACAATGATGGTACTAAGGCACCAGAACCCATGAAGCTGCTTGATAATACTGCTAAAATTGTGAGTAAATCTGTTAGAATTGAAGAAAACTCTGAACAAATGCAATACGAGTATGCTGGATGATTACAAGAAAGATCCTTTGAATCATATATCCATCCTACAATTTCAGGCAATTGAACCTACAAAAAAACTGGTGGTGCTGAATTGAAGACATATCTTGAATCTATGTAAATCTATAGTCCATCTACGCATGGTGACATCGAAGGACTTTAAAATAGTAGACCAATTAGTGACTCCAATGACAGTAACCACCTATGCTTTGATATACTGACCCTTGAATACATCTTAATTCATGGTAGCTTTTTTGAGAATTTAGGCTATACATGTAAGGGAACCATCATGTGTAAAATAAAAAAATCAGATAGATTCTCTGAGCACCACATGTGATAGAAATAAACAGGCCGCAGGGGCTGACAAAACCGTAAAGGACAAAGAGTTATCTGTAAAAGAAATCTTAGTTAAGGGCAGTAATAATAGCAAAAGTACCACAAAACAAGATCAATGTGTAATAACCTCTTAAGGCTACTGGCAATGGTTGACGATGGCATTCAAAACTAATTTTGAGAATCAATCTCAATGACATCGATGTAGTGTTATCTTGGAACACGAGGGAAATTCGCATTATGGGCCTCATTACACGGATGGCGGTAAGGATTTACCGTTACCGGTATTTTACCGGTACCGGTAAATCCTTACCGCCTTACTACGAGGTCCCTTTGCGGGTTGGGGAATTTAACGCCTGCTTTTTGCAGGCGTTAAAAACCAACCCGCAAAGGGACCCAGGGAGCTAATTACGATACCGCAATTTGCGGTACCGTAATTAGCGCCTTCCCATTCCCATTATGCCCTATGGGGCAAAAATGGGAATGGGGAAGGGCAATGGTGGAAGGGGGGATTACCGCCCCACCAACCTTGGAATGGGGCGGTAATTCCCCTTTCCGCCAAGACGGTGCCGGTATTTTACCGGCATGAACCATGGCGCTAATAGCGCCATGGTTCTCCACCATCCGTGTAATGAGGCCCTATGTCAGTGATAATGGTTTGCTGGCAAATAACCATCACTTCTGCATAATTGCAATACAGGAAACATGGCTGTATGCTAAATGTGACATTGATGGCCGGAGTATATTTCAAAGTTTAGCGACAAAGGGTCCAAGAGGCTGATCGAAAGGAGGCATGTTGACTTCCATTAGGCATCAATGGACAGGCTGTAACCCATGTGGTCAACTACCATGGTGTTGGCAGTATCTGTGAGTTGCAATCAGCGGATGTTTACATCGTTATTGATAGTTCACATTTATAATCCACCTAATGGTGTGTTTAATAAGTAAATATAGGTACGGAAACAAGAATCTTGGAAGAAAACGACCCAGACACGCCCATTATTATCTTGGCAGATTTTAATGCCCAGATTATACATTCGAATGAACAGACTATAGAAAATCAGAGTTCTGGCTTGATAGAATTAAGTTCCAACACCCATGGTAAACCTCGGGCTAACCTATTACTTAGACACCAATTGAGGATGTTAAATGGAAATACTGCCAGTAATCGTAATCGCAGTGCAACACGAGAAAGCGGACCTAGTAAGTCAACAATTGACAATATGGTAATCAATAAAAGTGCTTAAGTGGTGGTGTTAGATATGGCAGTATGGTGTCGCGAGGAAAACAACCACCTTCTCTTATACCTTCTGTTGCCCACCTGTAAGGAATGCAATGATTACCATCTGAATGGGAATATAGGTGTTAACCATGCAGGGAATCCGATTATTTGGAATCCCGGCAAATTGGAAAAAGGCAAATTGGTTGCAGAATATGAGTTAACTAAATGTATAGAGCAAATGGCTTCCTTACAAGATGATTGTCAAACTGAAATGATGAAAATATTTGAACAAGCAGTAGTGGCCATTAAGGCAGTCACTAGACAGAAACGTAAATACTTAAGCAATAGCGAGAGATGGAATTTACATCAGGCTAAGAATTCATTTGATGTTGTAATACATAAAACAAAAATACAATTAAGATCATTAATTAGATATACTAAGAATTGTAACTGCAAAGATGCTACTATGAAAATAAGATAAGCCAAAAAACATCATCGAATATGGCTACGACAATATCGCACACATAGGGCAGATGAGATTTGGCGTACTGTAGCATTATTTGCTAAGAGCAACAACAATCAGGGAATCTAGTCTGTCATTAATGGCTCCAAGAAGAAAACTTAATAATAATCAGTGTTGCTGAACAAGATTGGATTCCCCATTGGAAACAACACTTGGTGCTTTGGTGTTAGTAGAGGCGATTGCCCTGCCTAATTTTACCATTTGGAGTGGCAATTATATGCTAGATAATTTAAGCAAACTGATTAAGAACTTGCGCAGTTCTAGGGCTGTAGGGCCGGATGACATCTGTAACGCACGTGTTCGGATGTCACCTGAGAAATGGGCATTAGCATTGAACATCCTGTTTCAGTGGATAGAGAAACATGCTCTAATGCCACCATCTTGGCGAGAAAGTGTAATTTTACCCGTCCACAAAAAAGGCGAACGGAAAGACCCTGGTAATTACAGGATGTTCGCAATGCTAGATATCCCTCGCAATGCTAGATATCCCTGCAAAGATTTTTGCAAAAATGATTCTTGTTGAATTTAATCAATGGATAGCTGAGTCCCATATTGTTTGTTTATTGATTTATATGGCGCACCAAACTCAGAGTTATCTGGGCACGTTACAAGTAAATTTGAAGTTTTCAGGTTGCACAAAGAATAGTTACAGTCGTTATATTCAATAATACAGCATGGAGCCGACAGTATAATACATAAAGTGGGTATATCACAACAATTTACATGGCAGAAGACAGCGTATTGATATGATAGGATATGATAGTCTTCCTGTTAATCAATCGGGTTTTAGAGCGCAATCATCTACCATGAACAACATAGCAAATTTAGTGGCCATTATTGAGTGTTCTTGTAATAGTCACAAGCTTCCTGTATTTGCTGCATTTATAGATTTTACTGCAGCATTCCACACTAAAATATGCGAAAGATTATGGTTTTAACTTAAAACATGGGCTATACCAGCAGGGCTGTTAAGTATGATCCAACTACTTTATACGGAAACATCTGTGAGAGTACACCTTGACAGTGAAGAGAAATTGTCTGATCCTGTAACAACACTGCGAGGAGTCAAACAAGGCTGCATTTTGGTGGCAACACTATTTAACCTGTACCTCGCCGACTTGCCGGTCAATCTATATGCTATTGTAACGCTTACCTGGACTCCTCGGGAGCGTAATGCCTTCTCAACCTGTGGACCTGATACTTGACACCTTTTGCATTCTCTTTCTGTTTAAACAACAATAACAACAATTGAACACTATGGCATCTATTAACTAAAATACTACTGCATGACATGTATGCTCCTTGAATCCCTCCCTTCCCACCTGTGTTTATTTTTTGTGGAGCTCTCATCCTGCTTTTCTACAGGGGCGCGTTGAGGTGGAGAAACAATGGTAACTTGGATAGCTGTTGTACTCTATAGCTTCTTGTCAAAAACATTTCTTTACTTTTAAGAATGAGTTTTAGGATAAGTAGCTGGAGAAAAGACTGTAGTCATTTAGGGCTTAAATTAGATTCCTACGTTGGAGAGATCTCTCTTTCTAATAACTTGCTCTTTTTCTCTTTCTTTTGCAGGTTCTCGGAATTTAGGAAAAGAGCTTATGGCTGAGAAGGGCTGAAGCGTTACCCAGAATGAGATAACATTTTTAAAACATGAGTTCGCCTACATGGAGTAACTGCGGCTTTCAGAGATAAGTGCACAAACAACTTTGAAGTGAAAACTTGAAGAACCTTCAAGTATGTAATGCTTATTGAATGTCTTCTTCTTTTAACTATTACGTTTGTTTATTGTTAATTAAATACCTCTTGTTTTGTCTGCAGGTTTTTCGGAAAGCTGAGAAAAAATACCCTCGGAAGATGTGGTGTCTGCATAATATTCTTCTGACTGAAGATGCTGCAACTACGAACGAAAACTGCTGGCTGAAGATGCTGCAGCGGTGAGTGAAACTTCTGATGGAGATGCTGCGACTACGAGCAGAGACTGCTGACAGAAGACGCTGTGGCTGAAAGTAAAACTTCTGACAGAAGATAATCGCTTCGAAGATAACCTTGGTGAGGTAAGTCTTTTCTATTAACTATTGAACTCTGCAAATTGCTGTAGAGCTAATGTCTCTATTATCTCCTTTTACAGGTTCTGTGAGGAGAAACGACGGTAGTGTTACCTGCTATCAGCGGATCAGACGTGAAGTGTGCATTTTAGCGGAGGCTGGGCTTAAATAGCTCCCTCTGCAATATCAATAGAACGTGCTGCAATTTATGAATGGATGTTGCGGCGGCCACAATAACAACAATTGAACACTATGGCATCTATTAACTAAAATACTACTGCATGACATGTATGCTCCTTGAATCCCTCCCTTCCCACCTGTGTTTATTTTTTGTGGAGCTCTCATCCTGCTTTTCTACAGGGGCGCGTTGAGGTGGAGAAACAATGGTAACTTGGATAGCTGTTGTACTCTATAGTTAAGTGTATGGAATTTACTGTAAAACATCACAAAAGTCTATGTAAGTGTATGCTGAGAATGATGTAAATGCCATTTGTGCCAGGCTAACACCCACCTTTGACCTGCTGGTGTATGTAATGTTCTCTGCCTAGCCTGAAAGCCTGAATGAGGATTATGTCCACTGACTGGGATCATGACAGCTATACGTTACAGATGAATTCATAATAGACACCTTGAGGTTAGGCTGGTTAGGCTATGCTGATGACCTCTTGTTAGATTATACCCCTGAAGGATTAGAGACCAAATTAAAGGCTCTAGAAATATTTGCAGAGGTGAATGGCCTAAAATAATTAAGATCAGTAAAACTAAAATAATCCCCTTTTTGGGCAAAATTAGATGCTCCCATTCTACAAATTACAAGTGGATGATCAACGATCAACAGATAGAAGTAGTAGAATGTTATATTTAGGTGTGATAATTGACCATAAAATCTGCTGGAAACAGCACTCGAATTATATAAAAATGAAATGTATGATGACTGTTATGGCTTTGAGACACTTTATTGGTCAACAATGGGATTTTTCTGTCAGTACTATCTTGCTGCTATACTCCTCTAAAGTAGTACCCTCTTTGTTACATAGCGCGGAATTCTGGGGTGTAAGTTTTACTAATGTAATAAAAAGGTTTGAAGCAAAACTGCTAAGGATTTTATTCAGAATGCCAAAATCATACCACATGAATATCTTATATTGGAGTTCAATTTAATGTGTGCTAGTGACATCTTAGAATATAAAATGGCAATGTTATTTGTGAAACTGTGCACTTTAAACAACAATACCTTCATTGTTGAGTTGATGAAAGGGTATACTATAAAAAAGAATCAACAGGATTTAAGCGTTATAGGTACGACGCGCGTAGTGTACTCCAGATGGGCGAAGGAGAATGCATATTTATGGATGCAATACACTCATGTAAAGGTTAACCAGTTACTGAAAATATTGATACTAAATCATGGTAAACAATGTGATATGATCAACCTTACTACACCAACCACAGTGTGTGAATCCTGTGAAGCGCTTTCCATCAAACTTCCTCTAGCTAATTCCCAAACTCTATCCATCCACCTTATCTACAGACCTCCCGGACCCACTGGGACATTCAAAGAGGATATCCATAATCTACTCTCCAACAACATAAAAATGTCTTCACAATTGCTTGTCCTAGGGGACTTCAACTTGGGCTTCAACGACCCCCTCGACAAAAATGCGATCATCATCGCCAATACTCTGTCTGATTTGGGCCTAATTCAAAAAAAGCTTGAACCCGCTCATATCAAAGGGAGAACCCTTGACTGGTTAGCAGAGTACAACTGCATCGCCAACATCAAATCCATCATCCAACAACCTTGGACTGACCATTTCCTTGTGTCCTTCAACCTATCCACCTCTAGACCATCCTCACCAGCTTCCATCATGGCCGCACCATGTCTCACTAGAAATAAAAAGGACATCACCAAGGAGAAAGTGATCCCAGCAATCCTACCTACACTTAACCAACTAGCGGATCAAATGGACCCTGGAACACTTGTTAATGAGTATAACAAAATTATGCTTACCACCCTTGACAGCATTGCCCCTTTAAAACTTAGATCAAGTAAACCTAAAGCTCATCTAAATAAATGGTTTTCTCCAGAACTAAAAGATCTATGACTTCTCAAAAGAAGCTGTGAAACAGCATGGAGAATAACCCCTTTGAAATACCACAGAAACAAACTCATGGAGGTCTCCTCCAGTTATAAAAAAGAAATCTACCTCGCTAAACAAAACTCTTACAACAAGCGTATCTCAAATGCCAATTCAAATATGAGGGAACTGTTCACCATCCTCAAAGAACTAGAGTCCCCCACCCCCATCTTGGACACATGCACCAAAGACAAAACCTGGTGCTCTGACATCCAACAAGAACTTTCCAACAAAATAGCCATGCTCCAAAATAAAATATCAAAGAAAAAAGCTTCACTTAGCCAACCACCCCAGACCATCAATGCAAACACAGCCTCACCTCCTAAGGATCAGGACCCAGCTCCACGTTTCACATTCTACAAAACTTCTGTTTTTGAGGTGGAGAAAGTTATCCTCACTCTTAAACTTTCCAACTATCAGGGTGACGCCTGTCCTGCCCAGCTCATAAAAGACGCTGCTAGAGATCTCTCGCCTTTTATCTCAAAACTGGTCAACGCCTCCTTCGTATCAGGCATCGTACCAACCAATTTAAAACAATCTTGGGTATTACCTCTGCTTAAAAAGCCAACTTTAGACCCTCTCATCCCTACAAACTACCGTCCAATTACGACCGTACCTTTCCTCCTCAAAATCTTGGATACGATAGCTTATACCCAGATTCAAAAATTCCTGGAACAACATAATCTCCTAGGAGCACGACAATCAGGATTCCGGCCCCAACATGGCACTGAGACTGCTCTCATTGACCTAAAGGCACAAATAGACGACCTACGTGATAAAGGCAAAATGGCACTGCTCCTGCTGTTGGATCTCTCAGCTGCATTCGACCTTGTGGACCACAAGGTCCTATGCAGCCATCTAGATTCAGCCGCACATTTCTCGATCAAGGCCAGAACATGGACTGAGTCTTTCCTCAGCGACAGGACGATGAGGGTGTTCTCCCCGTCTGCAGCAGCCGACCCTATCCCCATCCTATGCGGAGTCCTGCAGGGCTCCTGCGTCTCCCCTACTCTATACAACATATTTACCAAGCCCCTTTTTGATGATCTGCACCATCTTGGTTTCACCTACACTAATTATGCAGATGATACCCAGATTCTTCTCCCTCTTTCTGGGGATTATAATAAGGATTTGGACTTGGTGAATAGGGTGTATATCATCATCCAGGCATGGATGGCTACCCACAGACTATGCCTGAATGATGATAAAAACAGAACTCATCATCCTGGGAACTCAGTCCAACCTACAAAAACTAGGACAAGACTACTGCTCATTTGAGATTGATGGTAACATCATCAAGGTGTCCAAAGAAGTGAAGACAATGGGCTTCTACTTGGATTCCACCCTTTCATTTGACAAACAGGTGAAGACCTTGGCATCTTTTCCTGTTTTCCTGCTTACACTTGTAAGCTTATCAGAGCAGGAAAACACTTTCTATCAGATAACAATTGTATTATATTAGCCAGAGCCTTGATTCTATCCTGGCTCGATTATTGTAATGCCCTTTACATAGGTTCTAATAAATCCATCATTCACAAATTAGAAATTCTTCAAAACAACACCCTGCGAGCTGCTATGGGTGTGCCCAAAAGAGTGCATATATCCAATATCAGACGCCAAAATAACTGGCTGTCTACCCAAAATAAAATCCACCTAAAAACTGCTTCACTTGTTCACAAAGCCTTGAACAATGCCGCACCCAGCTATCTTACAAACAAATTCCTTAAGAGAAGCTCCACTAGACCCACACGAACACTGAATGCCAACTGCCTTATCATACCTAGATTCCGGTTGGCTAAGGTTGGGGAGACAGCTTCCAGGTCCGAGCAGCCCAACTCCGGAACTCCTTACCCCACACTCTACGAGTGGAGCAGCCCTTTCGAAAATTCAGACTAGAATATATAAAGCTCTTGAAAGTTGCTGACATCTAGTCTACCAGCATATATCCACTACAGTAACTGCCAAGTAGATATCTTAGATATTACCTAGCTGTCACCCATGGTCCTCTGAAGAGCCTCGGATACCAACTAGCACCTGTATATTTGTAAATTAATTGGCATTTGACCTTCTGGAGCAATGTATATCTTGCCTGCATGTAACCTGTATATAATTGTACATTTATGTACATACCGCACATTTATGTAATATTGTAACTTAAGCCTCGCACTGTCTTTTCTGCTGCACCCGGATACCCTCGGGTCTTGTGCGCATTATAAGTAAATAAACAAACAAACAAACAAACAAATCTAATAGTGGGCTGTTCTTGGAGTTGTGGTCTAAGGATTTGGCAAAACCAATATATCAAGCTGCCTTCCCAGATCGTTATACTATTAGGCGCTACCTCCTTTTTACATTTAATATGTGTGACACAATGGAGGCTAAGGGAGCAAAATTGGGTATTGTAAGACATTTGAGACTTTGTAGACTATGGGGTACATCAGCCATAGAATCTGCAGAACATATTATATGTTATTGTGAGAGCCTTCACTTTTTAGGAGTTAACTATCTGAAAGTGTATGACAATAGAAGCAATAACGAGAGCATTATGATGTATGGCAATCTATTTTATATGGAAATGATCAGAATCTTATGTTTCATTTGATACATTTTTATGAGTTATTTTATCCATTTTACTGGAATTGTCTGCTGGCACACTGTTTTTACAGAACTAGATTTTTATGAGATGATTTTATCTGATGTAATTTGATGTAATGTGATGAAATTGGAGTTTTTCTTGGGGAGTTTTATATGTAAAGCCTTTGTTGGCTGTGAACATATTAAATAAATAAATACATATTAGGCGTGTTATAAAAGATGAATTAAATTATCAGGAGATGTAGATTCCACTGATACTCATTGTGGCCATCCTTCAAAAGTAGTTTCTGGCATGCAACTAGAATAATCATCTCCCATACATGGAAGACTCTTTGTTCCGCTAATACTAATGAATGATTGTCCCGACTTTGACTTATAATGTCAATGGATAAAATGTCAGCTTCCCCATGTAAGTAGGCACCAACATAGTTGAAATGTTTGTCCCCATTTTTATCCTATGTTGAAATAAATGATTAAGCTCAGGTACAGCATAAGCCTTAGCCAATGCAGCCATTATCTTTTTAAAGGAGATTGGATCTTGTATAGGGGACACCCCTATACAGAGAGCAAATCTATGCAGAACCATTGCTGTATAGTGCTGTATGATATATACGTTTAGTTGATAGCCCTTTCATTTATTGCTTAGATGTATTATTGTTAGTGCTCTGATAGACCTTTGTATACATTGAGTACTCTGGAATTCATGGATCTCAACTGGAGTTACAGGTTAGCGATACCCTATATATCCCGTGGAAAGGCACGGCAATGCCCTGAACCAAGTTAACCTAAATCTTGAAATCCGATTCAACTACTTCTTGCTTATTTTAGTTTACCCAACATATAGTATTCTATGGACATGGTCATATTATGTTTTAATATGTTTAAATCATTTTGCGTGATCTCAATGTCACCTAGCCTAGTAAGATCGTTATATCTTTTTTCCCTCTGTTCCCCCTCCCTTGCCGCGCCTTGAAACACGTGTATAGGCGCATTATAAATGCCATTTCATATCATAATGAAGCTGCATGGTTTATCACCTGTACAATATGTAACAGTACTTGTCTGAAACTAATAGTTTTTCTTATCTTTCTTAAAATTCAAAAAAGAAACATTCTTAAATTAAAGAAATTATAAAAGTAGGAAATACTGAAAAGATAGGACTGTGTTCCAGAAAGCTGGTGTATTTACTGATGGGAAGGGGGAGGTGGTAAAGGGAGACACGCGTTGAAAGGAGGGGGGTTCTATGTTCTGATCTTGCAAGGAGGGGCGACCCTTGCATAGTGCCTGCTTGGGACAGTATAACCAAGACCTTTGTGAGAGCCACCCGAGCTGTGAAGGAGTTTAGTCAGCCTTGTTGAGGCCACATACCCAGACCCTGGGGAGAACCAAGACTCTATTGTGGGCTCACAACGGCAAAGGAACTAGAGGCAATTGTGGGCTTGTGCCTAGTAAGGCGACCCTGGGCTAGAGGGTGAAAATAGCTTTAGTCTGACAGCACCCCAAACACCCAAACAGGAGAGGTACATTGCTGCTGGTAATTTATTTATGGTCTCCTCCAAGACCAGGCGGAATCATAAGTTCTGGTGGGCAGACATTTGGTTTGTCTACAACGCCAAGGCCCAGGAGTGAAATCCACAATCAAAGGAGCAACAAAGAAAGGCCAAGAAAAAGTGTGCTGGTGTGCCTTGTGCACCACTCTCAGACTGTGAGCGAGCGGAAGGAGGCTACGGGGTGAGGAAACCCTGGGCACCTGCTATTTAGAGTGAAGAAACAGACCTGCACTGACACACCAGGCCCCCTTACTATAGATCATTGCACTTGTTTGTGTCTGTTCATCCTCCATCATGAAACGGTTAGCCATAGGTTATCATTCTTGTGTTTAAGATACACTCCACTACCCCATCCCAAAGAGAAAACTGTGATTGCAAACATAACTCTAGCCTCTTGCTCTACCCACCTTTAGCAATGCCTACGAAGGGCATTTGTAAGGTTGCTTGGCCTCTGCAAGTGCTCGTTTTTGGTTTGTATGAAGTCATGCTTAAATTGGCCTGGGAATGTTGCACAGGAAGAAACAGGGCATAGCTAGCCCCCCGCCACTAGGATTCTGAGTTTGATTATATGGAGACTGTCACTCATTTGGAGGTCTAAATGGCCCTAGGCATGAAAAGGAGCTTTTGACAAGTTACATTTTAACCTGTTTTACATGTCTGGAAGTTTGCTGGCAGGGGCATGGAGGGATTTTGCACTGTGGGCCAGCCTTTGCATCCAGCAACTTAGGATGCTGTCTAAGGGCACCTGGTTATGGTGTGCCAGCTATCTACACAGGTCAACCGTCCTCCACCCCGTCCCTAGCCTGCCCCCTCATGCTTTGTAATTATAATACTGCCTCTGTTAGTTTGCTTGGAGCCAGCCAGAAAACCAGTGAGGAAGCCATGCTAGGGTTATGGTGTACAGTGCTTACATTATTGGAATGCACCGACCTCAGGCAGGTCAGAGATACCAGTGAGACCTGGCACCACCAAGTCAATGATGCCACCCCACACCACCAGAACACCTTATTGACTGGACTCTTAAGGTAAGCAATTAAGAAAATGGTGGCTGGACACCTGCCTAGCAGTGATTAATACTGTGTGGGCGGGGGATGGGAGGGGCAGATCCTGCATTCACTGATCCGGGAACTGCTCCAGTTTGCATGTCACATGGCACAAAGTATATCCCGCCCACCCCCATGAAAACTCTGCCCTTTGACACTTCCTTTCAGAATGAAATCTGCCCCTGAGAATTTGTTCTGAGGTAAACGGCTGCGGAATGGTTTCTCAGCCCCCCTGTAATCAAATATCCGCGCTCTTCCTACCATTTCCTTCCGTGTCTTTCGCGCATGCTGCCCATTTAAAGATTTCAAGTAATTTAAAGGCTAGCTTTTACGTCATTTACCGGCACTGCTCTATTGGTAAATGCAAGCCATTTACAGGAACTCTACTGCTGGTAATGTAGTAATATCGTCTACTTTCCGGGGATCCACAGCGATGTTCATTTCTGAAAAAGCAGAGTCATGGGGTTCTAAGCTGGAATGGCAGCTCAGCAGATTCAGCGACTGTTGCTGATCTGTTTGCATTTAGAAGGGCACGTTTTTAGGTTTGCCAGAGATAAAATACCATTTTGCGGTTAAGTTATTTAATGCAAGTGTACTGCCGAGGAGTGTCAGGAGAATCACCCCTGAGGCCTAAAGATGGGAAGGTAGCTCAGTGGGTCGGGCGACACGCTGCGATCAGTGCATAATCCACACAAGCCACTGCATCTGTTTGACTGCTTGGGGAGATGTTCCAGCCCGCTTAAAGTTTCCGAAGGCGCGAATAATAAGTGCTTTGCCTACGATTAGTTATATATTGCCAGGTTGAGTTTATCACATGAACTGGTGCGTCGCAAGACCTTTAAAATGTTCCAAGCTTCTCACTTCAGACGATGCAAACTGTCAAGAACAACCATAAGAAGGCTTGAATCCTGACATGGCCGACTCAGCCCTGCTGGGTAATACCAACAGTGTCGGAGTAATCCGGCATAGAGCTCTTTATTAGATATGCAATATGGCCTGATATGATCTCTTCCATTCAACCTCATGCTGCCGAGTTCAGAGGATTGCTTTACAGCTGTGTACAAAACATCTTCATTTAAACTGAAAGGAAGTCTGTCCATGAAACAGATTCCGCTCAAATGCCCAAATACGATGTGTATCAAGTTGTAAAATACTGGGGGCAGCCGGAAGGTTTGCTATGTCAGGCCCCCTACTCTTTCTTGGCAGAAGGTAGAGTTTGAGACGGAGACGGTGTGTATGCGCCGTCATGTTATTTTGCTGTTGCCTCCTGGGTCCTGCCCGGGTGTTTATTTTCTCCTGCTGCTGTCACTGTGTAACCTTATTTTCATACCATATTTCTTGGAAGCTGATGGGGGCTGGGGAGAGGGGGGGGGGTTCTCCACCTCCCAACCCCACTGAATGCTTACCTCATGGGGTGTCATTTGGTTGCACAAAGACCTCCACTGTCCGAGCTATGTATAGGGAAATGTCTCTGTTTTTCGAGCAGTGGCCTGCTGCCTTGGCGAGTAGCTGCGCAGTTTAATGGAATAGCTTATTGGTGGAACATGGATGAAAAGGACGTGTGGTTCAGCGTGAGTAAACGTGCTGGAGCTTGAAAGACCGATGGCTGCGTTTCACTAAAATAAGGGAATTAAAGCAGGGCACGGAATGCCCCTATCTATGCCAACAGGGCTCTCTCTGTCCCCTCCATGGCCAGCATGGTCAATGATTTCTACTCCCACGCAAACAGGGCTCAAGAAGCCCTCCCTCCCCTAACCAGCGGGACCCATGCAGGCCAAACCAGCCACCCTCAGATCAGCCCATGGCGCTCACCCTGGAAACCATCAGCCCCCAGCCCACACTACTTCCATCAACCAAGATCCTAAATCAGCCATTCCCTGTACTGGCCCGCTCAAACTTAAACATCTACACTGCTGTACCTCTCAGCTGCCCTCTTACCAGACTGCACCCCCACCTCACATATATCTGGTACTTGTCCTACCCACCCACTATCCCCACCTCCAACGCCAATACCATCACGTGCACCCCTATCAATGCACGCTCCTTCTGCGCCCAAGCCACTGACATCTACAACCTTATACTAGACAGCATTCTTGATCTGCTCGCAGTCACTGAAACACGGCTGCATGATGTAGCCAGCCCAACGCTTTCATTAGCCATCCCATCAGGTTTCTCTATCCCAAGTTTAGACAGAAACACTAAACCAGGAGGAGGAGTCAATCTCATTACTAAAGCTTCCTTGCCGATTAGAGCCTCTCCTCTACCGCACACTCAAGGCTACAAACTCCTACTTGCCAAATTGGAGCCCAGTCTCTAAACTACCATCAACATTCTACTCCTCTAGCGTCACCCCAATAATCTCAAGTCACCAGACACCGACATCCCACTTCTCCTCACCCTGCTCGTCAAACTCAGGACCAAATTAATTTTTCTAGGAGACTTCAACCTTGGCTTCAACAATGTCACAGATGCAAAGTCCACTGCCCTTTTTGCCTCCCTTCAAGACTTGAGCTTCACTCAATCAGTCGCCACCCCTACCCACTCCAAAGGCCGAACCCTTGACTGGATCGTGAATCTCAACCCTCCAGTCTTTATTACCTCTGCGGACCCCGTTCCATGGACAGACCATTTTAAAGAAATGTTTTTTATTGATACAGCTGATTTGCAATCAACTTTTCAATATATCATTTGTTTTTTATACAACATAAAACATACATAAAATCTGAATCATTTTTTAAGGCTAAGAAAGGAAGAACACTATTGAAATAAAAAAGAAAGAAGAAGAATCAAAAAGAAAGTTAAATATAACAATAATTAAAATCTTAGTCAAACCATTATTAATATTTGTCTTTGTAGAAGTTTCATTTTTTTCCTCCAGTATTGAGTAAAGAAGAAAGAGAAAAAACGATTCCATTATCTCAATTGAAAAACAGTCCTTATTCAAATCCTTTTTCTTTTAAACAATTGCTATAGCATAACTTAATTTTCTGTTGTCTACTTGAATCAATCTTTGCCACAGATCATCTTTGTCAGACATGTACACGTTTTTAAATAGATCTTTGAAATAATATGTTCTATATTCTGATAGAGATTCACATTCTGTCATTAGATGTTTCATTGATTCGTTCGGTAGTTTACAGAATCGACAGGCCATTCCCTGATCCTATTCAGCCTCCCTCAAGAGCCCACAACCACCTGCAAAGGCGCCAAACAACTTCCCATAATCTCCAGACAGACCTGCAAACTCACCAAAGAACAGCTACAACCCACCATTGCATCCTTCCTCTCCTCCCTGCCTGAATGCAACAACATTGAAGTCATTCTTACCAGTTACCATGCAATACTTCTACATACCCAAAACCCCCACGCGCCTCTGAAAACCACCCTTCAGACATATAACGCAAATAACAAATGGTTCTCTGAAGTGCAGAAGTGCATGTTCTGGAGACACAAGCATGCTCTTGAACCCCTCTGCAGAAAGAACCCCTCTGTAGCCAACAAAGAAGCCTTTCTCACCTCTGCCAGGAATTACAAAGATGCTATAATCACAACCAAATCCAGCATCTACAATACTAGAATCATGGAGGCCACCTCCAACACCAGGGAGCTATTCAAAATTCTTAAAGAGCTCGAATCCCCAGTACCTCCAACCTCCAGCTTCATTGAAGACAAAGCCTGGTGTACAACTATCCAATCAGCACAGGCTGACAAAACCCGAAAGTTAAGAGATAAAACTATCCTTAAGGCATCCTTGCTCACCACCAAAGCTCCTGTGCCTCTTAACCAAAGTGTATTCGTCCCAGTTACCCTGCCACCTTTTCACTTTACTCGAGTCACCCCTGACGACATCCTAACCATCCTCCAGCACCTCAAACCCTCTAACTGAAAAGGTGACACCTGCCCCTCCCACATCATCAAACTTTGTGCAGCCCCTCTCGCACATATCATCTCCAAATTCATCAATGCTTCCTTTGCGTAATGCTCTTTCACCACATCCATCACAGAAATCAGGTTCACGCCATTACTTAAGAAAACATCCCTTGTCCCCTCCGCCCCTAACTACTGCCCCATCACTACAGTTCCATACCTTCTCAAAATTCTTGACCGTACAGCCTATATCCACCTCCAAGCCCACCTGGAAAAACATTTTATTTTATTATTTTTTTATTTTTATTAGCATTTGGTTTTGCATTTGTAAACCTTAGGCTTTTTATCAAAATATCACAAAAATACTAGAACAAAAGAAACAAAACACATGAAAATAAAAATAACCACATAGGAAGCAAGATAAATCACAGAAAACACAACAAGATTAATTCAGTTCAATTCCTTAACATAAATCCAATGTGTTCAATAAAATCAATCTAGTTAAGATTTCAGAATAGCCTTCACTGGTTCCATCTCAGACCACAGTTACAAGCAGGGTCCTTGCTACGCTTGATTAATCAGCGGAGGCATTCTGAAGCTGTCTTTTCCTCTATTGTCACAAACACTTCTTTCAGAAAAGCTAGGAGGGGGCAAGTATTATTAAAGTGATTTCCCCTTGAAGTAAGGCTGACCACCATTCCTCTACTGACCTGGTCATAAATTGCGAGATGAATTTCCCCAACCATCTACTTCTCTGTTGCTTTAGGTCGGGACATAACAGAGTCAGATGGAACAGCGTCTCCCTTTGCCCTTCACAAAGTCTACAATCATAATTTCTCAGTTTTGTTTCTTTTCTTGCTTCCAAAAGCTCTTTAGTGGGCATCAGGTTCATCCGGAATCGCATAAAATCTGCTCTCTGCTGTTTACATGGGAACATTTTCAGGTATCGCTGGGGGTTACTTCTTGCTCTATGTTCGAGATCCCTATGTCCATAAAGCTTTAAACTTCTGACCTTTTATCTTGTATAAATCCAATCTTGGTCCAAAAGTTTTCTTTTAGTTTTGGCAGGACCTTTCACAAATAATTCTTTGGATGTACTCAATTTGGCAAGGATGTTTAGACAAAAGCTTTTCCAAGATTTTAGAGCTAATTCCGATTTGTCTTGAAGGACTTGATTCAACACTTTAAAACAGCCTTCCAAGGTACCTAGAAGACATTTACGAAAAAGGGCAACGTTTTCCATTGAAAGGTTCCATACAGAGAAACCAACCCCAGCTCTTCTCGTAATAGTTCAATAGGCAGGCTTGGTGGGAGGACCAAAACCTGTCTCCAATATAAACCTTCCAGCTTAGACCAAAGATCCACTGGAAGAAGGAATGTAGTTTCTGAGCTGTTAAAGTCAATTACAGGCTGTAGTTTGAATGTACAGTAGTTTTTGAAAATTATTCTTGCCTGCGATGTCAGGCTTCTGATCTTCATTCTTAATCTGGTTTCTTGAGGAGCCTCTACTTTGCTGTTATTTATAGAAACCCCCAAGTACACCATGATTGAGACTACCAAGATGTTTTCTCCTTTAAGATACCAGGATTGTTTTTTGGATATTTTATGACCAAATGTCCCTCCTAAAGCCAGGATTTTTGATTTTGCAACATTAACTTTCAAACCATAATCATCTAGATATTTTGCTATTGCATCAAGTTGTCTTTGCAAGCCCACTTTAGTTTTAGGATTAAGTCGTCTGCATATAGCTGACGACACACTGCTTCCCCGGCCTTCTAGGGGGAAACATTCTGATGTAATAAAGGGCATTCAGTATATCCGAGATGAATTGGTTGAACATGGTGGGGGCAAATGTGCACCCTTGTTTCAAGCCTTTTGTTGTTTTTATTGGGTCTATTAAGTGACCACCTTTGTCCAATCTCATCTGCACACTAGTATTCCTTTGCAGAACCATGAGGGCTTCTCTTAAGTCATTTGGGCAATTCCATAGCTTTAGCTTTTCCCACAATTTGGCTCTCTCAATTATATCGAAGGCTTGGGTGAGATCGATTGAGGCTAAATAGACCCTCCTCTTCGTCTTAGTTTAACAATTGCTTTGATTTGGTTAATTAAAAAAATGTTTAGGTTAGTTCCTATGTCTTTCTCAAAGCCTGCCTGTCATTTGTCATAGTGTCCTGAGCTTATTTTCCAGGTATTGAAGGCCTTCAAGACTAGAGCTCCAAAGATTTTACCATTACATCTAGAAGGGCGACAGGCCTATTGATAAATGGTTTCGACCTATCGCCCTTCTTAAAAATAGGAACAACAATTGAGGTACTCCATAATTCTGGAACCTTCTTGGTCCTCTTAATTTCCTCAAATAGATCAAACATTACTCTGGCCCATCCATGTGAATCCTCCTTTAACTTACAGTTAGGCTGTTGGGCCCTGGCGCCCTCGAATTACTTGCCAACAGAATCAGAGATTTAATTTCAGCTCTTTCTGTCGGGAAGGACCAACCAGTATCAGATAGTAGCAGTTTGCCTCCCATCTCTTTATCTGTATTAAACAGGACTTCAAAGTGTTTCCGCCAGAGTGTATGGGAGGAAAGTTCTTTTAGGCCCCCTCCCCTCCATTCTGACCCGCTTGCACATTATGTTCCTCCAACGGCTACCCATGCGCCTGTGGCCAGAGGTGCCGGATAGCCGCGGGACGACCCATATGGATGCAAAGCTCAACCAAGAGGTTGATTATTGACTCCATTTTGTACCATACCCTACTCCATTTTGTACATGTTAAAACAGGTCTCTTAGCAAAACCAGCCTGCAGGGCTGCAGCTCTCCCTTCTAGATCGCACACAGTGAGCCAGTTATTTCCCTCCCCTCCTCCTCTCTGTGTCCCTGCAGCAGTCCTGTTCTCACAGGAGACAATGCACGAACAAGCTACAAGACAAACACTGTATCTTTCTCCTTCCTCCGTCCATCACTGACCTGTGAATGACCGGGCAAGAGCTTGGGTTTCAGAGAAACAATTCATCTAAAAAAAAATGTCCTTGCAGACCCTACATTTATGATATATGCTGTGGATAACCCCCCAACCTCACTCTTCTTTTGAAGTAACAGATACATACTCCATGCCTGTGTGCCACCCTGTTTCACTCACACTGCTAATCCCCCCTGTAAAGGCTATAAATCCCCTTCTGTGGTTGTGTACTAAGGGGCTGACACTATGAAATGCAACAAAACGATCTTTATCAATTGCACTGCACATACAGTTATGACCTATATATCTGGGTCCTATATTGTTGGTTGCACCTCATTCCTTACCAAAGACCTATGCTAATGTATGATATGCCAAGTAGCTCGCTCGATATGATGCAAAGTATATGACCCATATGCTCAATGGTTTTTTAATACTGTATATATTCATGATGGCCATGATGGGGCATCTTTTAATACAGTATTATTATTACAGTAAGAGCAAGAGTATGGGATGCACTAAGAGACACTTTTCCAGATACACCAGATGTACAGTCTGTAATGCAGTGTACAATGGGTGAGGAGGAGGATGCAATGGCCTTCATTTTACGGGTGCAGGAGATGTGGAGGGCGGAGACGGGCACGGATTGGGTTCAATCAACCTCCCTGTTTTACTTCATAATCAAAAGAGGACTCCCGAAGGAAGTTCAGAAGGCCCTTGATAAAATAGCTGGGATAGAAGCAGCAGGGAGGGCAACTACTGCTGCTTCGACCTTCACTAATTTTGTTTGAATTAATTTAGCCTCGTCTGACAGTATCTTTTGGGCTATCTCCCTTTCTCTTTCTTTAATTCTTTTGCAATGATGTACTATAATACTCTGTATTCCCTGCCACTGGTGGGGGCGGAGATAGGAAACAAACAGTTCATTTTTATGGTAGACTCAGGAGCAGAAAAATCGTGCCTACGAGAAGGCAGGTTTCTGTTATCTAATCATAAAATGGAGACGCAGGGCTTCTCTGGGGCGGTGGTCGAGGTTCCATACACAGAAGAATTGGATGTAACAGTAGGGGGAAAAACAGTGCGAGCACCTCTATTGTACTACGAAGAGTCACCCATAAATCTGCTGGGGAGGGTTCTCCTTAGTAAGCTCAATATGACCATTTCCTTTACAGAAAGGACGATAGTGTGTTCTACTCCTGGGATCTGTCCAATGCGAGCAATGCTAGTAATATACACACAAGCCACGGCACAACAGGTGCATGGAATACCCGTGCACCCAGATATATTCATCCAAGGGTTAAAGACATTGGCGCGGGTTGTACCTGAACTGAAGCGCCACCAATGGAGAGAGCAACAGAATTTGTGTTTCGTCCCGTAGCACACCCCAAAATAATGCCAGGATCGGTGATGTCCCTAGACTTATATGGGGTGCAGGTATCATCACAAAGGATAGCAGTGATCGGGCGGGACATACATGGATGTGAATGGTGAACAGTGCTGTGCCTAAATGCCAACATAGCCCTGCAAGATTTGTCTGACGAGGAGCTCTTCACTGACTCAGACAGTGATGGAGAAATAATAATGGAGATAGCAATTCCCTGTGACATAATGATTCAGAATCGACAAGTGCCACTACCGCTTATGGCCGTGGTGTGCACACCACCAGCATTTTTTAATGATGACATGCAACTGGTGCCAAAAGATTTATGGACAACAGGCCCACATGACATGGGATTGTTGCGTGAAGTGACACCAGTAAAAATAAAACTCTAACCAGGGGCATTGTTGCCCCGGGTGAAACAGTACCTCCTGTCACAAGAGGCAGAAGAAGGGATAAAAGAAACAATACATGCCCTACTACAGCAACGGATCCTAGTACCCTCAAATTCTCCTTGTAATACATGTATATACCCGATCAAAAAGGCAAAGGGAAGGGCTTGGGGGATGATACAGGACCTACTCCCCCCAATGATGTCATACAAAAAGAATTCCCACTTGTCCCAAATCCTGCATCAATTTTGTGCAGTATACCCAAAAATGTGTCATGTTTCACAATGGTAGATCTGAAGAACACATTCTTCTCAGTGCCACTAGACCCTGAGTCAGAATATTTGACAGCCTTCACCCTGGAAGGGAAAAGATATGAACATTGTAGATTGTCCCAGGGATACTGTGAGAGCCCAAGAATATTCAACAGAATTTTTCATGAAGATCTTGGAAATATTGACACAAAGAGTACGATCATTCAATACGTAGACGATCTTTTGATTTGTGGAAAGAATGAGGATGAGTGCACACAGGACTCTGTAACACTATTGACATTGTTGGCACACAAAGGCTACAAAGTGGACAAAGAGACATTACAATACTGTCTGACAGAAGTGTTGTAAAGGAGATGCAGAAATTTCTCGGCATGTGCAATTATTTCCACGCACGGATATCAGAATACGCAGGGTACACAAAACCTCTCCTGCAGGGCCTTAAAGAAGCACAGAGGGAGAACATAGCAATACAATGGACACTGGCATCAACACACTGAAAGGGTTGATATCTATGGCACCTGTCCTAGCTACACCAGATTTTGAACGCAAATTCTACTTATTTTTGCATTGTGATGGAACACTCATGACAGCAGTACTGACACAAAAACCATAATTGGGTCACACGCCTCTGGCATACTACAGTAGTACACTAGACGAGTGACGCAGGGACACTTCTCTTGCGAACAAGCTCTCGCAGCCGCAGCGTTCGCCATTGAAAATAGTGCAACAATTGTGATGGGATGCTCTGTAACTCTATACGTGGAACATTCACTATTTGCCATACTAGAAAGGTCCAAAAGTACACTAACAACACAGAGAGCCACAGCATATGAAATAATACTATGAAGTGCAAATACACACATAATGAGGTGTAAAACAGTGAATCCAGCCACATTTCTCACAGAAGCATGCACAGTGGAAGACATGCAAACACACGATTGTGCCACATACAGAGGGGAAGATAATGGCACACCCACTGCCAATGAGGATGCACTGACTGAAGGAGAGGTATATTTTATAGATGGGTCAGCATCAATAAATTGTGAGACACTGGAAAAACATGTGGTGGTGACAGTGGTACGATTGGAAGAAGGAGAATATGAAGTTATTGTCCAAAAAAGATTGCCCGCCCATTTTTCAGCACAAGCAGCCAAACTAGTGGCACTAATTGAAGCACTGCATACAGCGAAAGGAACCGCAGTAACCATATACACTGATTCCGCATACATGACCACAACAGTGCATGGCGGACTGGCACACTGGGGAAGGAGAGGATTTTGAAGAGCAGATGGGTCCCCGGTGCAGCACGCCGAATTACTAGCAGAACTAATAGAAGCACTAAAAGAGCCAACGGTCGTGGCACTAGTGAAATGCCAGGCCCACACAAACAAGAATGACGTCATCTCATTAGGTAATGTGGCAGCGGATGCTGCCGCCAAAGATGCATCCTATTTAATTAAGGAAACAACAGGTGAATATGTCTTACAAAACCAGGTGGAAGAAGAGCAAAGGGATGGATACAACTCTATGCCAGTATCTCAGATATTAGAATTACAGAAGGACGTGCCAGCAGAGGAAAAAGAATTATGGGAAAAAAGAGGGTGTAGTCAATCATCCACTAACGTTCTCTGGTGGCAGAATAACACAGGTAAAGTAGTAATGACCCAGAAACTACTTGAAATAGCTTTTCAACAGCTTCACTTCCCAGCCCACAATGCCAAACAACATATTGCAGCTGAAATTCAGGAAAATTGTTCGTGCCAGGATTACAAGAGCAAATATCCAAAATGGTGATAGAATGTACTACTGTCATGCCGCCGAGTTTCTGGCGTCTATGGAGCCGCTGGCGATGCAGAATTTAGTCCCGTCCGCCATCGGCTTTCGGCCACGCCCCCTGTTTCCTGGTTTCACTTTCCTTTTGTTCCCATTGGTTGGGTGCTCCGCGGCCCGGTGTTTTAACCAGCCACTTCCGGGTCACGGATGCGTCACAACGCTTCCTGTTTCGTCCCGTTAGCCCCGAGTTGCTTGCTACCTGTTGCTCTCTTCCTGGGTTACTCGCCTTTCCCCCCGGTCGGGTCCTCGCGCCCAGTCCGGCTACCCCCGCTGTTCTTCCTTCGTCCTTCCGCTGATTCTGTCTGCCTTTCTCTCGCTCCCTTGGCTTTGTTTCACTCGCCCACCTCCTCTGCCCTCCTTCCAACTTGTTTACCCTCCCTCCTTCCCATCTTCACTTACCACCTTTCTTCCTCTTGTCTGTTCCGCTTGCTCCGTCCTTCTGTTTCCTACTTCCTCTCGCTCAGCTCTGTACTTTCCGTGTACCAGTTCCCTGCCTTGTCCATTGGATTTGCTCTCGCCTACCTCCCGGATAGTTTTGCTGTGACCTTCCGTGTACCAGACTCCGGCCTGTTCTCCTGGACTGCCTTTGCTTACCGTTTTGTTACTTCCACTTCTAGCCTCGTGTACCAGTTCCTCGGACCGCTTACGGGACTGCCTGTGTCCTGGGGGGGGTTCACTCCCACGTGTTGCCTCCAGACACTTCCCACCAGCTCTCACCCTTCAAGGATTCCTGGTTCCACTCCTCCAAGCCACCCGACGATAACACAGGGGTTTTTTGTGCCTAAGGGCTTTTTCCCCTCCTGGTCGATCCCGGGGGAGGGGCCCCTTGGTCTCCCTTCTTGGGGGGCATGGTGGCTTCCTCCCGGGGTCGACCCTATCTACATTAAAAAAAAAGGTGCGATCACGAAGAAAGGAAAAGAAGGGTTCTTGGAAGGAAGAAGAAGGTGAGGAGTCGGGGGAGGGGGTGATCTCAGAATCTACACTGTCGGACGAAGATATCACCGACCCCGGTGACAACTACATGCCAAACATACAATTCAGGAATGACATTGAGAACACTACGAGGAACATTGCCTAAACCAATTGGACCATTCCGAGAGCTACACATAGATCATGCAGATATGGGAGAAAGATGCAATGGATCTTGATACATGATAGTGGTAGTGTGTCCCTTTTCAAGGTGGGGTAGAAGCAGGCCCTGCGCCCACCCAGACGCAAAGTGTGCAGCCCAGTTCCTAATGCGGGAGGTGTTCCCCCGCTGGGGGATTTGTGATGTAATATGTTGCGACAATGAAACGCATTTCGTCAATGATCTGTTCAAAGAAGTAACAACAATGTTAGGCATTACTCACAAATTCTGCACGATTTATCACCGGCAATCAAATGGCGTTGTTGAGAAAATAAATGGACTCCTTAAAAGTAGAACTATGTTACACACTGAAGAAAAATTGGGTATATTGTTTACCTGTTTGAATTGAGAAACCAACACAGCAAGGACCACCATTTGTCCCCCCATGAGATAGTGACAGGTAGACGCATGCACACAGCACACTCCCCACTATGGAGACAATCAGATGCACACAGAAGTGCAACAGTGCTAGGGGAAGAGTTCCATGAGTATCTGAATAAATGTACAAAAGCAGCGTGTATGATTGCAAAACAGCTAGCACCCCCATTCACACAAGAAGCAGCAAATTATACGGTAACTCCAGCCACAGATAGCCCAAGAGGTCAGCTCATGCCAGGGGAGATGGTGTACATAAGGAGTTTCATACGTCGGTGAAATGCACCCAGGTTTCATGGCCCATATGAAGTTGTGTATTGTACACCCACAGCCGTGAAGGTAAAAGGCCTAAGGTATTGGATACATTTGCCCGACATATGCAAAGCATATGACATTGTAGCACAAAATGAAGACACAGATAGATCAGAAGGAGTGTCCCAAACGTAAAAGGAAAAACAGACACCACTGATGAGATATGTGAAACAAAAGAATAAGAGAAATAACCTGATTATTCAGAAATTAGATGTGCATTCTGTAGTGTAACAATGTGAAGAAGAAAGAAGTTGTGTCAAACAGTAATGAGATTGCAATAACAAGTGATGATAAAACATGGTTTTTGCTCTCTCTCTCTCTCTCTCCCTCTATTTCTCTCTTGCTCTCTTTCTCTCTCACTTTTATTATATTAGTGGTATAGGGTAAACAATGATGTTCATAAAAGAGACAAAAACTAATAAGAACATTACTTTAAATGAAGCGAAATGTATACAGAAAAATACGAGTAACAAGATACATATATGTCCTTGCTTAACACGCCTTTATGTCTCATTGTGTAGGAGCAACCATGGCAACGGAGGGGGCCCCCGATCAACAACAGTAGATTAGATAGAAATGGAAATAGTGGCTTTAATTTGAGAAAGTACTCGTATGAATGCAGATTATTCTTTTGTGCAGCAATATTCTTTTCAAAGTTGTTTGGCCTGGTAGTGTACTGGGCCATAATAGCATGTATATCTATTGATCTAAATCAGCTGGGGGGCAGCTTGGTAAAACAGGGCACCCACCTAATATGGGACTGGTTCAAGCACATCTGGGAACATGGGACACAGATAAACGGCACACAGCACTAAAATAACACAACCAGCACAACTGTATCAGTACGTTCCACTGCTCGATATAACAAATCCGAGTTCAATGTCTATGACATGAATGACCCAAACCCCTCTGAATTACCCTGGCTATATGATGATTCCGATCCAAATGCGACTGTATTACTTGTACCTGACACAACTGAACAATATGCAGTGTTCCCTAAGAGTGTGGAGCGAGATAATGAAAAAACTGTCGAGAGATTTATTGCCCTATATAACGAGTGGGAAAAGGGGGGGGCAGGTGGAACACCCTTTACCCAGCATGATGAAAGAAAAGCTTTGGAGCACACAGGAGGTAATAGAAGAAGAAAAAGGGGGGGTGGGACGGAACAAATATGATGAATACCACGGGTTAGGACTAGACGCAATAGAAGACCCACAACACCCCCACCAATCTAATAAATGGTACGCATACATGAGCTCTACTTCAAAGCAAACAACTAATGAGAGCTGCTATGTGTGCTCTCTAATACCCCATGCCTCGGGTACTCCTAAAATGCTGTTACCACAAGAGTCACCTGTTGCAGAGACACAGTGTCTCCTTCATCTTGCACTATGCAGAATAAAAAATACTTTTCAAGCCCACACTGTTTCTTTTGAAATGCTGCAAAATGAAAAGACATGCTACTCAAAACCTCAAGGTGTAATGTGCCTGAACAAACCTTTCCTAGTTATAAAGGGAACATTATATTCGGACAACAAGTGGCAAGATGAGCAGATAACATGCAAAGCAGAGGCACTACAAGGACAGGCAGATGAAAAATTGAAATAGATCCAGAGAACGTGCGCCCCGACATGGACCCAACACATCGCAAAGCTCACGTGGGTCACGGCCCTTGAAAAGTCATTCAAACTGCAGAAAGAAATATCCTATGAACTGTGCTTGCATGGAGAGGGAAAAGTAAATATGGGCACAAACAAGAACTGTAGCAAAACACTCATCATCCCAGACATGAAAAAAGGGACTGCTGCATGAATGGACCCTTACTGGGTTTGCGGCAAACAGGCATACCTGCACCTTCCGCAGTCATGGAGGAGCACATGCTCTCTGGCAACGCTGCATTCCGCCCTGATGGTGATACTTGAAAGCCATATTCAAGGGGAAAAAGGGCTGTTGGCCGTCAAGGATCCAGAGCCCCTGCAACCAACTGAAGACGTCCCTGTATATGCCATATCCGAGGAAAAACTGCAAAGCACAGTCTCAAGAAAAAGAAGGTGTCAAACTATATCCCCAAGGCATCCTCTGAACTTTTGGTGCAAATCCCAGATAGGTTCCGACTGTTTAACTCCGCTGAAACGTTCTTTGCCTCCCTCGTTCCAAGCATCCAGGTGCGGGCCAATGCAAAATGGCTCCAGATCACCCGCTGGGAGCTGATCCAACTGGCCAAGGACAAAGAAGAAGGATTCAATGTCATCAAGGTGGAGCTAAGGGCCCTGCGGTTGATGACGATGCAGAACAGGTACGTCCTAGACCTGTTGATAGCCAGGGATGGAGCTGTTTGCCGAAAAAATAGGGAGTACATTTTGCATATTTGTACCTTCTGCAGACGCGGACAATGGAACTTTGTTGCATGTAATAGCACCCGTGCACAACCTTGGCGAGCCTATGAAAGAAGAAGGAGGGGTGCAGCCCAGCACTTGGTTCAACGACATGTTTTCATGGGTACCTTCCTGGCTCGGAATGGCTGTCAAACTATTAATACCCACCATCGTTTTCCTGCGCTTTATTTTTTGTGTGAGCTAATTAGGCCTTAGGTGCTGGGCAGATGCAGTACCTAACAGTGCAATGATGATGGTGACAATGGGCAGTGCAAAAGGAGTGGTGAAGATGATGCACGAGGCACAAGTACAAACAGGAGAAGACTCAGTGGCAAAATATAGGTTAACGGCCATATACAACGATGAGTACATTGTAGATAGGTTATACCACACAACAATAAAAGAGCCCCGGGAACTAGTTTGGAATGATGAGGTGTGGGTGGACTTGGAGGGAGATGGGGGCTGTATCTACATGACTTGTACCCCATATGAGTATGCTAGGGCTGGGGAGAGTCTCAGGGCAGTGTGTAGAGCAAGGATGCCATGAAAGGGAACACCTGCATGGGATGAGGCAGTGGCCGACGAAGAAGAGCGTAAAAGATTGTGTGAATTATAATATTCATTACTTAAGTAACGAAAGGGGGGAATGTATGGGAAGAAAGGTCTTTTACGCCCCCTCCGCTCCATTCCGACCCGCTTGCACATTTTGTTCCTCCAATGGCTACCCATGCGCCTGTGGCCAGAGGTGCTGGATAGCCGCAGGACGAACCATATGGATGCAAAGCTAAACCAAGAGGCCGATTATTGACTCCATTTTGTATCAAACCCCAACTCCATTTTGTACATGTTGAAACAGGTCTCTTAGCAAAACCTGCCTGCAGGGCTGCAGCTCTCCCTTCTAGATCGCACACAGTGAGCCAGTTATTTTCCTCCCCTCCTCCCGTCTGTGTCCCTGCAGCAGTCCTGTTCTCACGGGAGACTAGGCGCGAACAAGCTACAAGACAAACACTGTATCTTTAGCCTTCCTCTGTCCATCACTGACCTGTGAATGACCTGGCAAGAGCTTGGGTCTGAGAGAAACAATTCATCTCCACAAACATGTCCCATCACTTGCAGACCCTACATTTATGATATATGATGTGGATAACCCCCAACCTCACTCCTCTTTTGAAGTAACAGATACATACCCCCCGCCTGTGTGCCACCCTGTTTCACCCACACTGCTAATTCCCCATTTAAAGGCTATAAATCCCCTTCTGTGGTTGTGTACTAAGGGGCTGACTCTATGAAATGCAAGAAAACAATCTTTATCAATTGCACTGTACATAAAGTTATGATCTATATGTCTGGGTCCTATATTGTTGGTTGCACATCGTTCCTTACCGAAGACCTACGCTAATGTATGATATGCCAAGTAGCTCACTCGATATGATGCAAATTATAAGACCCTTATGCTCAATGGTTTCTTAATACTATATATATATATTAACAAACATGTTCAAATAGTATAAGTTTCTCATGTGTACAATATAAACTGCAAGGCCACGAGGCCAGTCTAAATAGAGTCATTTTGCAGCACGATAATCATGGTAGATGCAAAGGCATAGCTTATAATGTAATCAGAGCTTGTTTATTATTTGTTGTGCATGCAGTGGCAATACCCTGCTTTACCTCATCCTAATGATTCACGTATAATCCCACAAAGTGAACGGGACCAAGCTCAACAGGCCTCAGGGCCCTCTCTCCCGTCTCTCGCAGCGCCGCGCACTCAGCCCCCACCATTCTCCCCTGCTTGCTGGGCTGATGGCTAAAAGCTCTTGCCTCACTGATGCCACAATGCTACAAATGTAACCTCTCACCCTTTCGCCCTTCCGCTGAGCCTGCACCAAGTATCCACCCTCCCACCAGCCCCCTGACACACAATGTCTCCATAAACCTGCCTCACACCCCTAGACTCTGGTTAAAGAAATATGGGCAACAAGCCCCTCTCCCCAAGGCCTTTTGAGGTAACAATTGCATGCCCCTCATCAATGTACCACCCCAGCTCACCCCAGATCCCTAATCCTATGTGTGGCAATATATTCCCCTCACGATAACAAACAATAACCATTCCTTCATGGGATCTGAGGGAATGTTTGACAAATTTGACAACATAATATTGTGAATAGGCTAGGCACCTGGACCCATGTAGTCTAATTTTTTATCATCCAGGTCAAAACATCTAGTAGTATAACTCTTGTATGTCAAAATGTATAAATAATGTTCAAGATATGTGTGGCCACAAGGGCAAATCTTAAGCAGCTTATATCTTCACGATTTGGACATCGCCTGACCTCGCACCTCACCCAGATGAGCCTAGCTGACCCATGTGCTCCATGAAGTAACCAGTTTCCTGGGGTATTCACACGCACAGACCACTTCTCTCAAGCAAGGCGGGATGCCCACTGGCTACAAGTCAAAGCCTGTATAGAGTTCAAGATCTTGTCAATCACACACCGCTGCATCCACAACGCGGCACCCTCCTTCCTTAACTAGTGAATATCCAAAAAATCTAGACCCCGCTTTCTTCGCTCCTCATCCTCCCTTGTCCTATTTACACCCAGATACAATAGAATGCGAGCAGGGGGAGTGAGCTTTCCTGTCACTGCACCCACACTGTGAAACATCCTACCATCAATCATTCAAGTTGATCATATGTTCTGCTCAGGAAACGTCTGAAAACTTGGTTGTTCAATAAATACGATTAAGACCCTATCAAGCCTGACAGTACAAACTCTATCTTCCATTGCCTATGATACAAATTATATTCAATGCTACCAACTATGTACTAGCGCAGTGATACCTACGGGTCTGGGTGCTGTAAACAAATTATAAAAATGAATAAATAAATAAATGAAGTTACCAATACAACCTCTCTATGGGGGTCATTATAGGTTTTTGGCGGTGCAGTAAAAATGCCAGTAAAAGTGCTGGTAAATCCATTACTGCCCTTTTACCACACTGCCAAACCACAACTTTGCCAGTGGGGTCACTGATTTACCTCCAGCCAACAGCTGGAGGTAAATCAGTCCCCCACCGGCAAAATATATTCAGGTTTTACCAGCACTGGTGCCGGTAATACCTACAATCCCCACCATGGAGTCCCATGGCACTCCATGGAATGGGATTTTACCATCCTTTCTACTGCCTGTAATATCCCAGTAATATGGGATATCAGGTGGCAGAAATGGTAGGTCGGTTTTCCAGTATCTAACCAGAATTACTGGCGGGATACCGTCAAACTTCTAATGACCCCCTATTTATATAAAGCAGAAAATCTGTTTGTTTGTTCCTTATACAGTTCCACACCACTCCACCAATCTGCACCAAATTATGCCAAGTTACCTGTTGTGACCCTCCGGACATTACTGGCTACATGACATTTGTACACCCCACCCCTTTCCCTTGATTTCCGCCCCTTCACACATGAGACGGTTGCCTGAAATTGGCAAAACATCAATGTGGTTGTAGAAGGAACTGAAAAAGCATATTTTAAGCGTCTCGATTTAAAACTCTACGGTCACCACAGGACCTTGAAAATCATGTTTCAAGGCCCTAGGATGCACAAGATAGTTGCACCGCGACGCAACACAGAGATCTCCAAACGGTCACTTCACATGTAGAGAAGTTGTTCTTATTGCTTGGACTGAAATTTTTTTTTTTTTTTTTTAAATGAATTTTTATTAATTTTTCAAAACAACCAACAATACAAACCAAACCGCAGTGCAATTAGCAATATCACATTTAACATTCAACCATTAGTGCGCACTGCTCCCCTGATCCCCCCCCTTCGCGAGCCTGTTTCCATGTCGTTTTCTGTATCTGTCACGCATGAATGGGCATCGTTATCATCCGATTCTTCCGAATCCACCCCTGTCCCAAATGTGCAGGATATCAGTGTCTTCCATGCCATCAGGGAGCCCAATTCCTCCTCCCAAGACATACAACTCGCCTCCTGCCACACCGTTGTTTCAGCCTCCGCCCATTTCTGCAGGTCACTCCACCACACCTCAACCCGTGGCTTGTGACATTTTTTCCAGCCCATGGCTATTCTTCGTTTGGCTAGCACATACGCTAAGTCTTTTAGTTTGCCCACATGTTTCTGCTTCCGAGGTCTGGGAAACCCACCCAACAAACATGCCCAGGCGGTGTCTACAGCAAGCGTGACCCCTCTCTCTCTCAACTTGCGCGCCACCTCCCTCCAGAACCCCTCAATCACTGGGCACGCCCAGAACATATGCGCCATGTCCGCATTCTCTTCGTCACACTTAGGGCACGCCTGTCTGCCGGCATTCCGGGATTTGGATATCCTCAACAGGGTCATATACGCCCTGTGCGTGACATACAACTGTATTTGCTGTAATCTAGCATTCCTAGACACCCTCTTGTGATATCCTAGAGCCCGCTCCCACATCCCATCTCCCATCTGGGTCCCCACCTCACTCTCCCACTCCGATCGTAGATATGTCAATTCTTTTCCAACCTTCGACATCACCATCTCATATAGCCTAGAGATTTCATGTCCCCCCTCCCTTGTATCATATATCACTCCCATAGTAACATCCGGTTCATCTGCCAAGGTAGTCTCAGGCCATAGTTCCCGAATTCTCCTCCCCAATCTGTGATATGTGACATATTGGCCCCCATGTAATCCCACCTCCTCGCTAAGTTCTACAAACCCCTTGATGGCGCCCTCCTGCCACATGTCACCCAATGTCACCAGCCCCACAGATTCCCAGTAGGTCCTGATAATCCCCCTCAGTTGTCCATCTTCCCCCGCCAGGGCAACTAGTGGCACCTGCGGAGAGCACGGGAGTGGGTCCCCCATCATTTTGCATGCTCGTCTCCACATCTTCCACCCCAGCCTCACCATCTCCGGATACTTCTTTGTGACAGCCTCGGGCAACCAGATGACGTCCTTTAGATAAAACGGGGCACAATCTTGCCCGAACAATCTAAGTTCTGGGGTTTCTTTGTCGGAAAGCCATTTGGTCACGAACTGCAATTGGCTCGCTATGTAATAAGCCTCGAAGTTTGGGAGTCTGACTCCCCCTTTTTCATGAAAGTTCTGTAACTTCCAAAGCGCTACTCTGTTTCGAGTACCATGCCACAAGAACTCTCTGCAAACCCCATTTATTTTAGCAAAAAAACTCTTAGGGATCATGTATGGGATGTTGCTAAAGTAATATAGCAGCCTAGGCAGAACCACCATTTTAAGCATCGCTCCACGCCCCATCATCGCCAAAGGCAACTTCTCCCAAAAACTCATGCATGCCCGTATTTTCTCGACAGCCATCTCAGTGTTACACCTATGTTCTTCCTCCACCGTGTGGCAAACATCTATCCCCAGGTAACGAAATGTATTAACTGACCAGGGCACCTGCAACACTGGCAACCTTTCTATGGGAACATCCCTATAGCTGCCCAAAGGGAAGATGCTCGATTTCTGGGGGTTGACCGCTATGCCTGACAACCTCGCATACCTCCCCATCACGTCCAGGATATACTGTAAATTCTCCTCCGGATGACTCAGGTACAATAACAAGTCATCCGCATACAGGGATATCAGGTGCCTTTCCCCCCCTACCTCAATACCCACTATATCATACTGCTGCCTCAGGTACAGTGCCAGAGGTTCCAGAGCCAAAATGTATAGCATCGGGGACCAAGGGCACCCTTGTCTAGTGCCTCTGCTAAGTTGCCATCTCTCAGATATGATTGTACCCGTCCGCACTCTAGCCAATGGAGCACTGTACAGCAACTCCGCCCATCTAATGTATCCCGGTCCCAGTCCGTATTCTCCCAAGGCCGCCAGCAGCCACTCCCATCTTTGGACTGAAATGTTAAAGCTGAAATGTTAAAGCTGCAGATAAATTGATATTTTAGCATTTTGGTAATTCAGTTCTCCCTTCTCTCTTGTGCTGCAGACTACTTCATGCCAGTCCTGATACTTCAGGATATGGGCTATGATCCGGCATGGTGACACACCTGAGGTGTCACGATTCCAGTAAGGGCACAAGGCATGAGTGTTAAAACCAGGAGTACATCCCCCCATGACAATGTAGGGAGAAGGTGGACTTGAAAGGTGGCTGGCTGGCAGAGGTGTTCGATGAGAATGGCATTGACCCACACCAACATGGCTGCCAAGAAAGAACCCACTATGGAACCCAAGATGGCCCCTGGCAGATACAAAGAACTGACATCCCTGGTGACTAGTGTTGACAGGGCATGGCTCGAGGATATAAAACCACGCCCTTGGACACACCCTGTGCTTAGTGTTTCGTCTGCTACCTACCAGCGCAGTGTAATGCTTACCGCCCCTGTTCCTCCAGGTGCTGTGAACGCACTGACTTATTTGCAGCGTACTCACCTGAAGACCGGAGGCATTATCGCAAGAATTCCACATCACGCTTCTGTCCTGATACTTACATGGATTGTCGCCTATCTGTAGATGCACAACCCGATAACTTCATTCATCGCTAGAGTTCTGTTTCGAGTTCTGTTCTCTGATTAAAGTCCACAGCAAGCGCAGCTCCTGAAACCGAGAAAGACAATAGTAAGAGACTGCAATTACCAGTTAATTCCGTCCAACATTCCCTGTTTTGCACAAATTTACCTGCGCCAGAGTTGAACCGCATCGCTCTTCTTGCCCACTGCAGCAATTCTTGTAAAGACATTGGGCCTCATTACGAGTCTGGCGGTAACCTGCTGGTTTTTCCGGCTCGGTAACCGCTGGACTCGTATTACCATTCCGCCTTAGTGATTCCCGGAATTACCGGTGACCCGGGAATTCCGGAGTCGGAATTCGGTAAATCCCCATTCCCATTGAGTCCAATGGGAATGGTGACCATGGAAATACCGGAACCATCTTGTGATGGTGCCGGTGTTTCCACGTCCGCCTGCAGGCGGGCGGTGTTAAACCCGCCAGGTCAGACCTGGCGGGAATGACACCTCCGCCTGCAGGACTCGAGATCACCCGGTATGGAAAAAACGGTGGCGGCGGGTTTACCGCCACCATTATTTCCATACCAGGTGACTCGTAATGAGGCCCATTCTGTTGATTCTGCATCTGGGAAGAAAGAGAGAAAGAGACTAATTAAAGCGCATCGCATCATTGGGAAAGAGAAAACAGTACAAAATAAGCAGTGATTCACACCTAAAGCGGCCAAAGCTCCACAGCAGCATTCTACAAAGACTTACCTTCAAACTTCCAGCATCCAGTTTGCAGCTGGCCTGGACCACTACCTTCAGTGAAGTAACTGGAGTCGGATGCTTACCAGATCTCTCCGACCTGCCTTCTTCATTTTAATACGGTGAGCCCAATATCAGCGCGCCAGCTATCCTACCTAGAGGGACAAAGGGGAGGTGGGAGAGAAAGCGAAAGGGAACAAATACTGATTGCCTATATTTACTTAACTTTAGGTCTTCGTCTAGACCCCCTAGCACACCTTACCAGAGGCTCGACGTTCATCCGGGTCCCTCCCAACCTCACTGTCCCCTGGGGTTTGATTCATTAGCGGATCATTGGGGAAAGGAGTGGCTGGGATATTAATCTTAGCAGAGGTATTCCGTGGGGGCAACGCTTCGGAACAGTCCAGACCAGGCACTCTTGCAGGCCACCAGAGGTAAGCGTTATTACATGAGGAGGGGGAGGGCCATGCATTCAACGGGCTTGTTCAACTATGAAGTGTAGAGAGGGGTGGACCACATGTAAGAGATGCAGCATTAGCTTTTCAAGGAACAATTCCATGTTACCTACTGTGGTCCGCTCTAGGACTCCTAGAACCTGTGTTTTATTTCATCTAGACTGGGTTTCCAGGTCCTCAATCTTGCCTAGATTAATTTCAGCTGCTTTTCGAGAAGACTGCATTGTGGTACCTATTGGTTTAAGATTAGTTTCCGTTGATTCTATTCGCTATTCCACTGCATCGATTCTGTGAGTATGCTTTTCCAGGGGGATTTGCATGGAATCAACCTTGCAGGATAGTCCATCTATTTTTTGTGTGACTTCTTGAATTCCTGCTTTCATAGATATCAGCATTGCTTTAAGAACCTCTCCCCTGTTGCTGTCTCCATTCTGCATGTGGCAGTCAGAATGGTTAGTGATTAAACTGAGGCTGAAAGAGGTGCTGGATGGACTCATATTTGTATTTCCTGGCAACATGAAGGTGAATTTATGTAGCTTTTGGTGGAATGGTGGCTTTGTAATTCAACCCTGTTCTGTTATTGGAGTCTGCTGCCTCGCATGCAAGCTGCCACCCAAGGCTCGGTTCCCCACCTCATCCTCCCCACTCTTTCTCAGTGCTTCAGTTCCAAGCTTAGAGACTTTATGGCAGTCTCAGCATTGTTCTTTTTCGCAGCCAATCCGCTTCCCAGGTCCTCCCCCTCTCCGCCCACTGCCCCTCATTCTTGGCCTGCCGCCAATGCAGGAAATGAGACACCTCCTCAGTGGTCCTAACAGCATTGTTCTCCAACATTCTCAGGGCAAGTTTTACAACTTGTATCCCATTGCTGCTACCTCACTCATCTTGTATTCCATTGTGACCCCCACCCTCTTGTCCACCACACCAGGGTCAGTTCGAACTAGTGCAGATCAGTTCCTTTCCAAAGGATTTTGAAGGACTTGTAGTGGTTTCGGCTGCGCCGTTAGGCTTGGCAGCCATTTTACACCACAACTTCTTCTGTAACAATCTTTTAAAGTTGTGTTAATTGTTTTTTAAAAGACTCAAGCTAATGTCATTGTAGCTAAATTAACAGCCTGAATCCATTTAGTTCAGCTCGTTTTACTTAGATTTTTATTTTGGGAGCTATTCCCAACAGTTATAGAGAGGAGTGGTGTTTTTTTAGAATATGACATCATTTTGCATTTTAAATGGGTTTTGTGATAAATCATCCAGCACAGGAACAGTTGAAATGTATTTAGCAAAAATGTATTTTTTCAAAAGATGCATTTCAATGAAATGTTTTACCCGTTCCTCCCTGCTATGCATTGTTTAGATATTTAAATGCCAAATATTTCCCTTTGTCCTTGATAATTGCCCAGAAGCCAGCACACAACATACACTCTTTGTAAATAAATAATAAATGAAGTAAATGGTGCGTTGCTAATAATTACCCAATATCGGCGTCCCTTGGGAGCTTGGAAGTAAATCATTTAATATCAGCAGAAGAACAGAAAAGCCAAGGACGATAGTGATCTTGAAGCTGAGCCTCTCCCCGTCGTCCATGGAGATGAACATGCTGGCCAGATCGAGCAGCACCAGGAAGCAGGCAGGGATGATCAGGTTCACCACGTAATGGCTGGGGGTCCTCTGGATCACAATCTAGAACACAGATGCAAGGAGGTCTTCAGAGGAATGACCCCTTAACATTCAATCGGATTTCATTTGTGGCAACTCGGACCAGATTAAATAAAAACAATCAAGACATTGAGGGTAGCTTTAAACACACAGTAGCCGAGAAGGGATATTTCAAGTGAGGGGGCTGTGTCAAGGGATACAGTTATCATTCAGCATGTTGTGTCTTTTCTCTCTCTGCTCTAGTGTGGATGTGTCAGGTCAAACGAGATAGGATAAAGCAGGGACAGATGCATCATCAAAACGAGTTTAGGGTGTGGAAAAAGAATATCTCGGTGTTTAGTGGTAGAATCCCCCTGCAAATCCTTGCCCGTACTGCAGGGTGCTACCCCTGCGCCAACCCCGTCTTCACTTATAGGTACTGTTCGGCTATATGTTGTGTACATGTCATTGGCGGTGTCTATGCAAGCTGAAGCCCTGTGCAATGAAGCTTCCTGCGGCTGGAACCTTTTAGTTAATTGCTCACAATGCAAGTTAATGCCACCTGGAACCTCCAGTGGCTTATATCTATTTCACCCTGCCCACACTGCAGTCTGTGTCAGGCACTGTCAACAAGATTCCACAGAACACACAAGGCAACATTGAGATACAACACTTCTATTTTCACACAACAAAAGGGGTTGTTGTATATTCATACATCCACAGGGAGTAGCATCTCTCTCAACTGTGAATCATGAGGCATAACTATCTGAATGGTAAGGATAGTAATATAGGATGTGGTGCATGGCCATTCTGAAGGACTACCTGAAGCTTCCCTAAGGGCACGTCAGTAGTGGCAGTGGCACAGGGGTAACTGCCCTCATCCCCCCCTTAATGCCTGGTGTGCAGCCCCACCAACCCACCAAAGCATTTTTATTAATTGTTTTACTTGGCTATTGATTTAGGGAGGAGCAGTTTCTCTGCGTGCTGTTGATGGTTCGGAGCCCTGAAATGCTTAGTGTCTGTATGCTGTGGGAGGGGGGGGGGCAGGGGTAGCGGTGAGCAGGGGTAAGGGGAGTGGTGTGGGTGGGGGGCTTTGAAACATGATTTCCAGGTTCTGGGTTGTGGCATGTTTACCGTAGCAGGAATCAGATGTATAGCCCATTGCCCCATTTTTCACACAAAAGGTGTGCTGTAAAATGCATTATTTCAACCCATTACTTTAAAAACATCCCTGAGGAGAGTATCTGGGAGTGTGTTTTTGGAACTACTTTATTGCAAGATCCCTAGGTTACGGACCCATTTCGTGCATTAACCATTTAGACCCAATTGGTCTTGTGTATATGTCTTTAGATAGGATTGTATTGATCTAAAAGTATTACTGTGATTGTTATTGTGTGGTGACCTTTCAAAGGCCTTGAAATAAATGTATTTGTATTTTGAATATATATACACCTGACTGGGAGTGATTTGTAAGTGTCCTTTACTCTGTTTGCTCATTTAGATCTTTCAGTCACCCTCACCCATCCCGAGGCCAGTCTTGACGGCTGCCAATGCTACCTTGATTGGTCTGGCTTGTCCAGAAGGTTACCCTGTTTCAAGAAATTAGGCTGGCCTTCGGAACCTCTGTCCACCAGGTCAGAGTTCAGAAATCCGTCTTAACAAATTTGTGTACAGCGGTGGGATAGGACTGAAGGTATCCAGTGTTGCACACTAATGAAGGCATTTCAAGTTATTCCTACCCAGGACACATAGTGACTTTGTAGTGATAACTGTAAAGGCCGTAGACCTATCCAATATAATGGAATCAAGTACCTTTTTTAACCTTAAATGCTTCTAGATCAGAAACATTGAGAAGAACAAGTTACTTACCAACTGTAACGGGATTTTGATTGGATGTTCGTCCCACGTATTCCTCATCTTAGATATAGCCTTACCTTCAGTTTTGCTGTTTTGGAAATTCTTCTCTCTCACCACTAGAGGGCGCTCCACTCAAGGCCGATGTCATCCACTGTATAAATGCCTCGAGCGCGCCCGTTGGCCTCAGTTCTGTTTTTTCATGTATTATAGTCCATGGATTATAGTTAAAGGGCGTGCCTCTTTTGACCCAGGCCTTAAAAGAATTTAGAGTGTAAATCACATAAACTGTACTGTGGGGTAGGCTGGGAGGGTCGATGAGGAATACGTCGGAGGAACATCCAATCGAAAGAACGTTACAGTTGGTAAGTAACTTGTTCTTCAAATGGATTGTGTCCTCCCACGTATTCCTCATCTTAGATAGACTCTCAAAGCAGTTTTGTATTGGAGGTACAGAAATTGTAGTCATGTACAGAATGAAGTACTGATTTAGCGAATAGACCTCCTTGAGAAGAAGTCAAATCTAGAGCATATTGTTTTATAAAAGTGTGCATGAATGACCATGTGGCTGCTGTGCAAATATATTGCACAGGGACACCTCTTTGAAGTGCTGTTGAAGTTGCCATGCCCCTGGTTGAATGAGCCATCAGCCCATCAGGCAGTTCTTTCCCAGCCAATCTATAACATTCTGTTATAGCTAAAATTATCCATCTAGATAATGTTTGTTTAATTACAGCAAGTCCTAGTTTGCGGCCAGTGTATCCCACAAAAAGTTGATCACACTGATGTATTTTTGCCAATCTTGAAAGATAGAAGCTAAGAGCTCTTCCAGGATCTAATCTATGTAGCCGTTCCTCTTCCTTACTTGCGTTGGAGGAGGATAGAAAGTAGGCAGTGTTATTTTTTGTGACAGGTGAAAATCTGAAACAATTTTTGGCAAAAAAAAAAAGATGGTTTTACTCTAAGGACTACTTTATCTTTATAAAAGATGGTGTGAGGAGGACCGCAAGAAAGCGCCTGTACCTCACTTTCCCTGCGGGCTGATGTCATTGCCACAAGAAGTATTGTTTTTAAAGTAAGCCTTAATGGACAAGAATGTAAAGGCTCAAAAGGAATACATGTGAGGAACTTTAGAACCAAGTTTAAATCCCACACAGGAAATTGAATTATTAAAGGTATCTTAAAGTAGGAATCTTCCTTTGAGGAGCGCTTAAAAATGGATAGCGCTGCTAAGTATCCTTTTATCGTACCAACCTGGAGCCCCAGATTAGCTAAGTGTAATAGAAAAGACAATACTGTGGGAATATTACATTGAAAAGGGTCCACATTCTTTTCTCTGCACCAGTTACTAAACTTGTTCCAATGACACCGATACAGATATTTAGTTGCGGGCCTTCTGGCCGAAAGCAAGATCTCCATTGCGTCATCCAGAAGGTCCCAATCCTTGTATCTCAACCTCTCAGAAGCCATGCGTGAAGGTTGAGTGTGTTGACCTCTGGATGGAGAATGTGACCTCCGTCTTGCGAGAGAAGATCCTCTCTTTTTGGAAGACATATTGGAGTCCAGACGGTCCGGGTACCATGTTCTCATCGCCCAATCCGGGGCAATTAGGATCATGGTTTTCCCGAACCTTCTCAACCTCCTGATTACTTGAGGGATCACAGGGACTGGAGGGAACGCATACAGAAGAGGGAATTCCCATTCCACCACAAACGCGTCCGCTAGAGCTCCTCTCAGGGGAAAATCCCTTGAGCAGTACAATTCGCACTTCCGGTTGGCGCCGGTCGCGAACAGGTCAACTTGAGGGGTTCCCCAAAGGGCGAAGATCTCTTGAAGGACTTCCTGAGCTAGCTCCCGCTCCCACTCGTGGGAGACTGTGCTCTGCCTGCTCAGAGCGTCCGCTGCCGTGTTTTGGTCTCCGGCTAGATGAACTGCCGACAGAGAGATACCTTCTTGTATTGCCCAAAACCAGAGCTGCATTGCTTCTCTGCACAGTGGCAGTGACCCTACTCCTCCTCTCTTGTTGAGGTAGTACATGGCCACTGTGTTGTCCATCATTATTAGGACATTCTTTCCCCGTACAGAAGGCAGGAAGGCCTTCAGCACTAGTCTGATTGCCCTCAGCTCCAATAGGTTGATATGTAGTTTGGACTCCAATGGAGACCAACGACCGCTGATTGTCAGATCGTTGGTGTGAGCTCCCCACCCTGTGAATGAGGCGTCCGTTACTACTATTATCTCCGGCCATGGTTGCCAAAAAGATTCTCCCTTGAGGCTATGTTTCCTCCAAGTGCACCATTGTAGATCATGCGCTACTCTGGTTGGAACTTGGAACAGATCTGACATTTCTCCTGAAAATTGAGACCATTGAGTCCTGAGAGCCCATTGAAGGGATCTCATCCTCAATCTGGCTTCTGCCACCAGAAAAATGCAAGATGCCATTAGACTGAGCAACCTGAGAAAATCGAAGACCGGTAGATACTGGGCATTCTGGAATTTTATTACCATCTGCAAAATGTGGTGAGCTCTCTCTTCGGGAGGCGAGGCTTTGCCCGAACAAGTATCCAGGACTTCTCCGATAAACTGGAGTTTCTGTGATGGTATCATGTTTGAGTTTTTGAAATTCGGAGAAAACCCTAGTTTGTGAAGGAAGTGGCAAGTCTTGGACAGATGATTCTGGGCTTGCTCTGGAGAACGTGCCCTCATCATCCAATCGTCCAGATAGGGGTAGACGTGTATCTCCCATCTCCTGAGACTCGCTGCCAAACCGTAGACCATAGGAGGTTGGTGGTTCCCCTTGCAGTAAGATCCTTCCTCCTGCAGTTGGCGCATGAGGTTCCCTTTGCTGGTCATCTTGGCATCAAGAGAACCAAGCAAAGGTCATCCATGAATTTCTACTGGCCCAAGATGGGGGTGTAAGTAGAAAGTCACTGCAGGAGTAGTGCCACCTGCCAGTTATCTGGAAAAAGTGGCACAAAAATCCCAGCTCCATTGGTACCACTCCCAGTTGTGGGGGCACCATTTGAGAGGGTATGGATCGACATTGTTGGTCCCCTTGACCCCAAACATCCTCAGGCAATAGGTTTATCCTGGTTGACCATGCCATCAGGTATCCTGAGGCCATCGCATTGAAGACTGTTACTGCCAAGTCAGTTGCAAAAGCTTTACTTGGCATAATTAGTAGGGCTGGCTTCCCTAAAGAAGTTGTGTCTGATAGGGGCAGCAACTTTATGTTAAAGTATATGTAGGCCATGTGGAAGGAATGTGGTGTCACCTATATGCTTTCATCTGCATACCACCCACAAACCAATGTTCTTGTTGAAAGGTTTAACAGGACCTTAAAAAGCATAATTGGGGCTCTGGAAGAACCCCAAAGAAGAAAATGGGATCTTCTGTTACCATGCTTACTGTTTGCCTACAGAGAGGTACCACAGGAGGGTGTTGGCTTGAGCCCCTTCAACCCTCTGCTTGGTCACCCTGTGAGGGGACCCTTAGCCATAGTCAAGGAGGGATGGGAGATGCCCACTCTATAACTACCAGCGCAGTAGACTATGTGCTAGGGCTCAGAAAGAGGATGGTACTCCTAATGGGTCTGGCTAGTGAGAAACTGAAGGCAGGGCAAGCAGCGGTGAAACATTTGTATGACCAGAAGGCTGCCCTCATCAATTTTGCACCTGGTCAACAAGTCCTGATCATGAATCCTATAAGGCCTAGAGCTTTACAGGACAAATGGTCAGGCCCTTACACAGTGGTGGAGTCACTGGGTGAGGTCAACTATTTAGTGGACCTTGGAAGGGCTGGACAAGCTCCATAGGTGTTCTATGTGAATAGGCTGTAGGCTTTCATCCCAAGAGTTGAAATTGCTGCACTGCTGCTGGTTTCAGATGTTGAGGAGGAGGAGTCAGATCCTCTTTGTGACCTGTTTGAGGGCAGTCCTTCAGATAGCTCCATCGAGGGTGTCAAAGTGGCCCCTCACCTGACTTCTGATCAGGAGGCTGAGGTGAAATGCTTGCTGAGGCAATTTTCCCCCTTGTTTTCACAGTCTCCTGGTTTGACACCTTGGTGCAAACATGACATTGACAAATGAGATAGTGTCCCTACCAAACGTAGGGGATACAGGATGTCAGACAAAGTAAGGTCTGACATTAAGACAGATGTCAACAAAATGTTGGACCTTGGGGTGACTGAACCCTCCAGTAGTCCTTGGTCCAGCCATGTGGTTTTGGTTCCAAAGGCGGGTGCCTCTGAGTTGAGGTTCTGTGTGGAATACATGGCTCTGAATGCTGTCACCAAGACAGATGCATACTCCTTGCCTAGAACACATGAGCTGGTGGATACTTTGGGTGCCTCCAAATACCTCAGCACATTTGACCTCACTGCAGGCTATTGGGAAATAGCTCTTGCAGAAAATGCCAAGGAGAAAACAGCTTTATCAACACCAGAGGGTCTTTACCAAATCAGGGTAATGCCTTTTGGGTTAAAGAATGCCCCTACCACTTTCCAGAGGCTTCTGAATCATGTCCTTAATGGGTTGGATGAATTCTGTCTTGCATACCTGGATGATATAGCAGTCTTCACTGTCTTCTGGGAGGATCATGCGAAACACCTTAGGATTGTGTTGCAGGTTCTTCACAAGGCCCATGTGACCATAAAGGCCAGTGAGTGCCAGATTGAACAAGGTTCAGTGGTCTACTTTGAACATGAAGTAGGTGGAGGGAGGATACAGCCTCTTCCCAGTAAAGTACAAGCAGTACAAGACTGGCCTACCCCTACCACACAAACCCAAGTGAGAGTAGTTTTAGGACTCACTGGGTACTTCATGGCAGACTATGGCACCATAGCTGCCCCACTGACTGCTCTCACAACTCCTAAGAAACCCAAGAAGGTAATTTGGTCTGAAGAGTGTACAAAGGCCTTCAATGGCTTGAAAGACTCCTTGTGCCAGGCCCCTGTTCTCAGGGCCCCAGATTACCAAAAACCTTTTATTCTGCAGACAGATGACTCTGACACTGGGATAAGAGCTGTACTATCACAAGTAGATGAGAAGGGTTAGGAACACCCTATTGGCTTCATTAGTCGCCAGCTTAAAGGATAGTTCCGGGACTTTTTTTTTATTGTCCCTACGGTTCGGCCATGTGTTTTTAAGCATAAATCGGTAGATCGTAGAAAACTTTCCTATGGACCTTACCTGACTTTTCGTCCATTAACGCACTCGAAATCAGCCGCCATTTTCTGATAATCCTATCATTTCCCCCCATCGCCCTGGCTCACCTGCTTTTGCGGCACTAAATCAAATCCCCCGCCCCTGAGCCTGACATCAGCAGACGCGTACCGCCCATTTCCCAACGCCAAAGCACGTTTCGTGTCAACAATCGCAGCGCCTCAGCTAATGACGTGTCGCCATGGAAATGGCAGGACGCCTCTTTCCTCAATAAGTATAAACACACCGTTTCACAACACACAGCAGCAGATTTTCGATTCCATTTTTCTCTCTGTGTTACTTTGAGTATTCTGTGACTCGTTTCTGTGCTCTGGTCAGCTACCTTCGCCGCTTCTAGGCCTTGTGAACACCTGTACCATCTCTGTAAATTATTTTACTTTCTTTACCACACAATGGCTACAATAATGCCGTATATGTACGAGCCCGAGTACACCGAGGAAGAACTACTGGAAAGGCAAGCACGCGGAAACGATGGGGATTCGGACGGCAGTTGGGAGGACCAGTCAACGGATGAAGAGCCTGGACCATGTCGCATGGACGGCGTCTCCACCTGCGTGCAATCGGTGCGAGCTAATGCCAACTGAGGAGGAGAACTGCTGCTGTCGTGAAAATTCCGGGTGCTTGGCCTACATTTCGGAAGGCGAGCCAAGTCCGCAATGCATCACCAAGCTGCCAGAGTTCAGGGAAGCCTGCCTCTCACGGACCGTGTTGAGGATGATGATGGTGCTTATGCACGAACTTCGCGGTACTGTTCGTCCGCGTAATCCGAGTAACGAGTAAGTATACTCTGGTTGTGATGTCAGTGATGCCACTACTATTTCATGGTCGTCTCCCACATATAAAATTACATCTACATATCATTCGAATGCATGTAAATTGGTTCCATATTGTGCATTTTCTAGATAGAATTTTTTTCAAAGCAGAATGACATTTTTTACCTGAATCGACAGTGATAAGAAAGTTTTGTCATTTTAATACAGTTTGCATCTTTCATTTTCACAGGTGGTACAGGCTGGTGGCCTATCGTTGCTTCACTTGGTGGCTTCACGGGAGGCTCGGACACCGCGTTCGGAGAGTAATACCTGCCTGTGCAGTACTTGCCATTAGACAACATTTCCCCAGCGACAGTGGACAATACCGCGGATTTTCCCTGGATGTGCTGCAACCGGAACTTTACAATGTGTAATGTTTATTATTTATGTTCAATTGAAATTAAGATCTAAAATAAAACCCAACATATATTTTAACAATGTTTGTTATGATTTTTTAAATGAATCTAGTGTGTCTCCATTGAATAGTCTTCCTGTGCCTTGTCTTGTCACACCACATGTCTCCGGCCAGCATCCTCCCTCACGCTGGCCGCCCACCTTCAATCCACATAACCGTTGAACCCATATGCAGCAGACATACATATGTTATTTTGCGGGTTGGCATCAAGCCTCCCGGCCTTGCCTCCTCCCCCAAAAATACTTACCACACCACTTTGTTCAAGCGTTGGCAATAAAAGGCTGTTGGATTTTATTGATACAAAACATGGTTATAGGTAAATAATCAATATGGTTGATCATAATAAATCATCCTTTTGGGCACCGGGTACAGAGATGACCCCCTCTGGCCCGTGCCGCCTTGCCACCACAGGCCAGCCTGCTGCTGACTAACTGCCTAGGCATCCAGGGTCTCCAGGGTGAACTGCACCCATATATTCTCCTGGGAGGCTGAGGTATTTATAAACTCACCCCCCTGCCTTCCATGTACTAGATCCTGCAGCCTGCCTCTTACATGCAGTTAGGTGGCCTCTCCTTGGTGAGGCCCTGCGGCAAACGGGTCTTGTCTGCAAGACCACCGCCCCAATCCACCCCCCCGCCCTATCAAAGGCAGTTCGCACCGTGGTACTTGTGCTGGCAAGTGGAGCTGTCAGGGAGCGATAAAGGCCAAGAGGTGCCAAATAGCATGTACACTTCAAAGTGGTCTATAGAGCATGGGTTGTTGTTCCCATGTCTACCTCCAGACCCCGTGTCTCCTGCCAAGCATCCCCCCTCACGCTGAACGCCCCCCTGCAATCCACATAAGTGTGTCTCCATTCACGAGTCTTCCTGTGTCTTGTCTGCACGACCACCGCCCCAATCCACCCCCTGCCCTATCAAAGGCAGTTCGCACCGGGGTACTTGTGCTGGCAAGTGGAGCTGTCAGGGAGCGATAAAGGCCAAGAGGTGCCAAATAGCATGTACACTTCAAAGTGGTCTATAGAGCATGGGTTGTTGTTCCCATGTCTACCTCCAGACCCTGTGTCTCCTGCCAAGCATCCCCCCTCACGCTGAACGCCCCCCTGCAATCCACATAAGTGTGTCTCCATTCACGAGTCTTCCTGTGTCTTGTCTGCACGACCACCGCCCCAATCCACCCCCTGCCCTATCAAAGGCAGTTCGCACCGGGGTACTTGTGCTGGCAAGTGGAGCTGTCAGGGAGCGATAAAGGCCAAGAGGTGCCAAATAGCATGTACACTTCAAAGTGGTCTATAGAGCATGGGTTGTTGTTCCCATGTCTACCTCCAGACCCCGTGTCTCCTGCCAAGCATCCCCCCTCACGCTGGACGCCCCCCTGCAAACCGCATAATGCCACGACATATACACGTCATTCACAAACACACCCCTGTTTCGAATTCTTTATAACCCACTTCATATTTCTAATGAGAACTTCTTTGCGCTTTGCTAGTCAACCCGTGAAGGTGCTGGTTATCTGCTCTTCGTCTCTGTGAACTTCCGTGACCACTTCGAGGAAACTCGTCAGTTTGCAACCTGTGAACTGCTCCCTGTTCTACGACAAGAAACTACTCTGATCCCTGCATCTAACTGTTTGTTCGTCAAGGTAAGGCCATGTACCATAATCATTTTGCGTCCAATTTCTTTTCGTTCAAGACAGTACATGCAAGGAACTAGTCACATGTTCTGAGTTTAGTGAAATTATTTTTCTATTTTTTTAAAGTTATTCAAATACTTATCCGCATGTGAATAACGTGTATAGATCCAAGAACCAAAACGAACCTTGCATTGAACCTTTTATGTGTCATTTTATTTTTTAACACATTGGTATTCATAGAGAATTGTTGATCTTTACTTTTCAGAACTTTCCACAATGCCTGCCTGTTCCATTGGCGGTTGCCCTTCGAAGACTCATAGTAAATCTGAAGGTACTATAATGCATGTTTTCCCTAAAACAATAGATCAGATAAGAGAATGGGTCAGATATTGCGGATATCCACCGGCTGAGCTTGAAAGTAGAGTCCTAGAAGTCTTTGCGGACAAGAGGGGTGATCGATACCGCATCTGCAGCAGGCACTTTACCTCTGACATGTACTCCACATCATTGCTAATAAAGAAGAACACACCGCGAGCGAAGCGGAAATTGCTCTCAACCGCTATTCCCACTCTATTCGTCCACATCCCTCCACTGGTGAGTCAAGTTTACGTATTTATCTCTCGGCCTTGCGGTAGTGTGTAGCATTAGCTAACAATAATTTCCCCATTAATGTATCCACTCAATATGAAGGCGGAAGATTCTCCATCCGTGTCGTTATTGCAGTCATCAGCCACTTCAAGCGCCTATCGGGTAATCTTACTTAGCTATTCTGCCACTGACTTGTTTTAGTCATGTAAATCAATAGTTTTAATTTATCGTGTGATTATTTTACCTAATGGTACACCCTTGTACTCGTCCTCTAGTCTTTGTTTTCAGTTATAATTATTGTTATCCAAAATAATGCAAGTACTGTCTTTCAGGGAGATGCTGAGGAGTCCAACGCATTGACGACAACCGTTGATGTCACTCAGATGCTCGAGGTACGTTTCCGGACAGTTCCATCGATGGAGATCATCAGATCTTGCATTCTTGTAGCGTGATTGTTACACACAATGTTTCTTTCATTTTTAGCCATTGATATGTCCTTCTGTCGTCGCCCTCCTATGTGTCTTCTTTTTTCAATATTGTGTTCAATACTAATGAAAGTCCTATGTTTCAGGGAGTCGATGGAGCATTAGTCCAAGAAGAAGGGGGAGCATGCAGTTACGGGTCGGCGCAACAGCTTGCAGAAGTGTGCACCGCATTTACATCGTCCCTGCATTTCGAGGTATGGATACTGACAGTTCGATCAAGCGAAATCATATGACGTGATTACATCCGCTATACTTCCTTCTTTATTAACGCAAGTACTATGTTTCAGGGAGATGACGGAGCTTCTTCTACAAGAACATCACCCCTAGTAGTTGATGCAGATCTCTGGGTGGTGACACTTCCAACGATCGAGCAAATCGAATCATATTTAGATATCCATTATTTATTTTAGACAACTGATCATTTGTGCAGGTCTATTTAGATGAGCCGTTGACGCCTGCACAAAGTGTATGTTCTTTTTAACAAAATAGAAAACCATACTAATGCAATTACTGTGTTTCAGGGAGTTACTGAAGTCTATGAGGAGCCCGAGGTATGGATCTTGACAGTTCCATCTAACTAGATCAACAATGCGTGAATAATTGTCGTTTGAATGTTCTACACAAAGCGTTCATTCGTGTTTTGCTATTGAGATGTACGTGGGTATTGGTCCCCAAGTACATTTTGTGTTTTCAATATTATTATACATACTAATGAAAGTTCTATGTTTCAGGGAGTCGATGGAGCGTCAGTGCGTGATGGATGTGCTTATCATGAAAATATAGTCGTTGCAGCGCAAGAGGAAGTGGAGACATGCACACACGAGTCGGAGCAACAGCGTCCCGATGTTGAAGTTCGAGGCAAGAAAGTTTCAAAGAAAAGAAAGCAAAAGAAGGTTAGCGTCCTGGTCACTATTTATGTTGTTTTTCAATACTGTAAGTTGTGTTTAAACTGAACATCCCTTTTCCAATCTGTCCTCTAGTTGCGAGTGGGTGTACGAACTAGATCTACACAGACAGTGAAGCGAACGAGAGATGTTGCTTGTCAAACCTTTTGGCAGGGACTTGAGACTGGAGATGCATCATGCCAATGGGCAGAATATGAAGTGATTGACAACGGAGCTATACCACATCCAGCCATTGATAGTGAATGTCCTCCTGGTAGTTCGGAATGCAGTCGGAGATCAATTCACAGAATCCACACCCGCAAAAACTAAGACCGCGAGAAAGTTGAAGAAATTGTTTTATTCACCCATCGCCGGAGAAGGAACAGATGTTGCAATGGAAGAGAATGAAGTGGACGACAATGAAACACCATCAATATCACTGGAAATAGCGGAAGACGATATCAGAGATTCTACCTTTCATATGAGTGACATGTCCTCAACGTTACAGGCCGAACCAGCTGGGATGCTGAGTGACAGTATAAGGAAAGAGGCCAAATTCATTGTATTCGATAGTTGTTTGATTGATATTTGGATGAAATGTGGGCAGTGGGTTGGTGGGGAAGTATGTGGGGAGCCATTGATTAATGTGACTCGTGCAATTCGAGGCACTAACCTTAAAATACATGCCACCTGTACAAAATATCATCCTTTCTCATGGTCTGCACAACCCATGCTGGGGCAACTGCCAGCAGGCAATCTACTTTGTGCAGCGGCTGCCCTTTTTAGTGGTTCAAGTTTTAAAAAAGTTAGAGTCTTTCTTTCAGTTTGTGGGAATCCATTTCATTGCGAAAACTCAGTTCTACAAATACCAAACCGATTATCTATTTCCAGCCATTAGCGAAGCTTGGAGAATGGAAAAAATGTCTATTGATAGTACATTCGCGGGCAAACGGTTCAGGCTAGCCGGTGATGGACAGTGCGACAGCCCAGGATTTTCAGCCAAGTACTGCACCTACCACTTTCAGGACATGGAAAGTAAGAAAATTGTGAGTTCGGTGGTCACAAAGTACATCCTCAGTGGCCATGGAGAAAGTTGGCTTTGTAGCATCATTGCAAGAACTACAATCGCGGGGAATGGTGATCGACCTGATAGCCACGGACAGACACGTTTCAATTGCCAAGACAATGAGAGAAGAGTACAAGAATATAAATCACCAATTTGACGTTTGGCATCTTGCAAAAACAATCAATAAAAAAATGTCGGCTGCAGGAAAAAAAAAAAGATATGCAAGGTATTTCACAGTGGTCCAAGTCAATCAGCAACCATCTTTGGTGGAGCTCAAAAACATGTGGAGGGTCGTTGGAAATTCTACTGGAAAAATGGCGGTCAGTAATGCTACACTGTAGCAACGTTCACCGCTGGACCACAAACCAACATTTCCACAATTGTGAACATGGCCATTTGTCCACAGAGGAGGCACGGAAGAAGAAGTGGTTGATTCCTTCATCACCCACTCACAAAGCCATTGAAAAGATTGTATTTGATAAAACTATAACAAGAGATTTGAGGGGACTCACGGAATTCTGCCACACAGGAGATTTGGAGGTGTTCCACAATATGTGCCTAAAGTACAGGCCAAAACTATTGCATTTTGGCATGGAGGGCATGATAAATCGGACTCTTCTAGCGGTCTTGGCACATAACCATAATGTTGGACGTCAACAAAGTAGGACGACCGGAACTTTAGGGACGCTTCGCTACAATAAGGCCTTCACTAAAAGAAGTAAACAATGGGTGATCAAACCAGTGTTTCAGGATATGCAATATGAGTTTATTGAGAGACTTATTGTTGATGTCCTAGATAGGCACATACATGGAGTTGTGAACGAACCTGTGCAGGGGACAACTGCATTGCCACCCAACATTGCCTCTGTTCCATGTCCACCTAAAGCAGAGCTCATTGAGAAATACACATCACGGTTTAAATGATTGTAATTTGATTGTCTGTTCTCTCGAGTCTCCTCATGTCGCAGGCCCATTGAATATGTGTATCTATGTAATGTGTAAATAAAAGTGATTGCTCAGTGTACATGCAATGTGTCTCTCCACCGTTGCCCCTCCCTTCACCGTGCAGTTGTGCGAACCACCCGGGTGTCACCTGTGACTTTGCTCTGGAGTCTCCTCATGTTGCAGGCCCATTGAATATGTGTAACTATGTATTGTGTAAATAAAAGTGATTGCTCAATGTACATGCAATGTGTCTATCCAACCTTGTTCATTTGCGCATTAAATTAAACCAAACAGTAATATAAATCATTTTTCAAAAAATATAGAATGTCTCCGTATTTATGGTTCTCTGGGGCTGCAAATGCACGCAGACAAAATGCAAAGATGGAGTGTAAATTTCAAGTCCTGTGAGATGGCCTTACACTGAATGTAGCTAACTAGGAATGTGTGCTCGTTCAAAGTGAAGGTCAGCTGCTTTGATTTTTTGCTCGGGTGCCGGAATGGCCCACGACTCAGTATAAGGTTCTATTGTTATTTGACCTTGACAGGCCGGGACCATCCCGAAAGACTTCTTTTTGGGGGTGTGGGGCAATAACGTAAGAAACGATAATGAATATAATTTCAGAAACGAAAGCCATTTAATGTTCGTTCATTAGAAGAAATAACGTCGGCATAGAAGGAGTGGTATTTCGGGGCTGCCCTACGCACAGACACAATGGAAAATGCAAATATAATGTAAGTAACTCTTTAGATGAGTTTATACCGCAATTTAATTACTATACAGTAGCTTTAAAGACGGGTTAAGTTGTACTTGTTCGTTCTATGTGGCATATTGTTTTGTACCGCGCACTATCTTGAGGAGAACCATCTCCTTTTACGGAAGCACCTCAAAACCTTCGTCTTTGCTTCTGCTTTCTCTCTCCCTCTCCCCTGCTACAACTGGTCCACTGTCTGCGACCTCGGTCCTGGGCCCTTCCACTCTCCACCTGCACTGCCTCCCTGTCAACCCCTGCACTGGGGGACTGTCTCAGTATCCTACAGCCCCCCCTTGACGTATAATACCCAGTTGCACTGTCCTAGCTATGAAATAATTTCCCGACCCAATATATAAAATGAATAATTTTAATAAAGATCTGATGGTGAGACTAATTTAATTTTTATGTTTTTAAAACAGGTACATCCTTCATTATTGTATGTGTCACGAGTACCAAACACCGGCGGATGGCTTTTATAACCGCCAGTTGCTTCTCCGCGTGAACAACGTTACCACCCTGACCATTTTATGGGACGATCGCCAAGTACAAGTATGCCCTTACGCGGTACTAACGGCTAGATGCAACATACAGACCGTTGTGGTGGCCTAGTGCCTCGTTGTTGGAACAGCCATGCGATTATCAGTGCGACCGAAGAGCTTATTTTATCGTAAACCAACACCCTGTGTACTGCACACGAACATCGCTTGCCTCAAGACAAACTATTTTGGGTCGAGAGCAAAGAAAAATGCAAATCGCAGAATATTCTCTAAACATTTGATGTCCAATAAATGTACTTTGCCAAATGGACAATCTTGCCGTTTGCTTTTAAACCACAGTTTCATATTCCGAATTGTGGCGCTGTATTGTGAGATGATCTAAGACCCTGTGTACAGCAAAGGAACATCGCGTGCCTCAAAAAGAACTTTTTGGAACGTGAGCAAATAAAAATGCAAATCGCTGAATATTCTCTAAACATTTGATGTCAAATAAATGTACTTTACCAAATTTACAATCTTGCGGTTTGATTTAAAAGTACAGTTTCATATTCCGAATTGTGGCGCGCTGTGTTGTGAGCTAATCTGTGTTCGTTTCCGGGTTCTGTGTGTAGTCGCGTAGAAGACGCCTGGGCGCGTTTGCCTACGCAGCACAGTCACGTCACAGATAGAGGCGGGGAATATGAATGTTTTGATAAAGTCTGTTTCAGGGGCGGGGGGTTTGATTTAGTGCCGCAAAAGCAGGTGAGCCAGGGCGATGGGGGGAAATGATAGGATTATCAGAAAATGGCGGCTGATTTCGAGTGCGTTAATGGACGAAAAGTCGGGTAAGGTCCATAGGAAAGTTTTCTACGATCTACCGATTTATGCTTAAAAACACATGGCCGAACCGTAGGGACAATAAAAAAAAAGTCCCGGAACTATCCTTTAAGGACGGAGGGCTCAGATGATCCAGAGTAGAGAAATAATGTTTCTCTGTTGTGTGGGCCCTAAGGAAGTTCAGCCCCTACCTCTATGGAACCCATGTCAATGTGCAAACTGACCATAAGCCCTTAAAGTGGCTAAAGAACATGAAGAGAGAGAATCCAAAGTTGCTTAGGTGGTCCATAATTCTTCAAGGTTTTGACTTTACTATTGAGCATAGGCCAGGTGTCCAACATAACAATGCTGATGGGTTGTTCAGAATGGTTAACCGACCTGAACATGAGACTCACCCATGGGCAGATTAATTCCCCTTGTCCTTGGTCTGGGAGGGGCGAGTGTTAGGAAAGATTTCCATTTAATGTGTAATTTTCCCTCCAGTTGTGTACCCCCCAACATTTTGCTTTGTTTAAACACCATAGTCTGACTTTGCCAGAGGAACACAGCCTTCTGCTGCACTCTCCTGGGCTTTTCGCTCACTGTGTTATGGGGAAACTGACATTCCCTTAAAGACAGTCAGTACTGGGAGACTTTGTTTCCCTTAGTCCTTGTCAATGTTGCAACTGTTCTGCAGCATGTAACAAGTGCTCAAAGTACCTTACAGTCCAGTGCATGTGGGCCTAATAGTAATTTCCAAAGGCCCTATATACTCTCTAAGGATTTTTTTAGGAGAAGCGCAGATGTGTCTCGGTCAGGGCTGGTGGCAGCTTATCTTTTAATCTAATTTCAACCCTTTCCTGCCAAGTAAACCGTGTTAACTGCGTTTGGCATGAACAGATGGCTTGGCTCCAAAATGGCCATGCCACTAGCTTCCTTGTACTGTCTTTTGGCCAGCTTACCCCTTCACCTTCCCCAGGTCAAGCCGACCTGGGTCAGTCCTTATTCGGGCATGCATTCTCCTGCAAAACGCCAAGCTTTCACAGGCTTCTACATCCCTTGTGTGTGTGCTTCCAGGATGTGGGCTGGACTGTCTGGTTCCAATACACATCCGGGTGCCAGAGAGTCTGATGTGCTGTGAATACCTGGGACCACTGTGGTCCGTGATTGGTCCACATATGTTATGCCTGTCTGAGAGCAGATCTCTCATTGGCTGAGTTAAGGAACCACTGGTGACCTGCTGGAAGGTTTGGCACCCTCAGTCCGCTGCCGTCCCCACTGGACCCCTCTGCATCTGATCGTCCTAGAAGGTCTGCAAAGATGCTTTGACCCATTGGAATAGTGGGACCAACTATTCTCGGCACTGTCATCAAACCCTGCATGTAAGCCTTCCCGGAAGGGTCTCTGGGCCAACAAGTGGGCTGACCAGTTTACGGAGGACCTTTGCCCTGATACCACTGCCATTTTGAGGAGACACTGGGAACTTGGTACGTCGCCAGCTCTGTGTTCATGGCACTCTCAAACTGAATTTCGTACACTTGACGTTCCCAGGTCTGGAGTAAAGTGAGTGTGCCCGAACCGGAGTATACGCGGTTACGCAGCCGTGATGATGAACTTTGCAGGTGCGCTGCTTTTGTGCCCCTCTTGTCCTGAAGCCTGCTGCAGTGAAACTGGCCTGATCCATCCACCAGGAGCGGAGACATCACCACTGTCCCGTTTGGGAATCAATGCTGTATCTTTGTCGCTGAAAGCCGCACAGCCGCCAAATTGCCACACTTGAACATGCAACCGAAGTGGACTCGACTGCCAAAGTTTGATCCGGAGTGCGCCGGTGGTCGGTGAGTAATTACAACCCTAACCAGTGGCCCATAGTGCCTCCATCCATTTTTATGCATGAGTGGGCCCTGAGGGCCCCTCTCCTTTCCACTGCTAGTCCGAGCTAGCAAACTATTCCTGAACTCTGGAACCTGTTCTGCCCTGTTGGGGAGACCCTCCATGAATAGTGGGAACTTATTCTTCATCACCTCACCCATCTTCCTGAGCTGCTACAGTCCCTTGAAGAGACCCCGTTTTGTCTATCTGCATTACAGTGTGCCCCAGCATTGCAAGTACATTTGAGCAATAGGCTCCACTCTTCTTAGGGATTGGATTACCTCTCAGTTAGGATTATGTTGGATGCAGAAGGGAACTAAGGATTATTTGCACTGCTGTTTCCTTCCCATTTTAGGTCACAGACCTATTTCGTGCATTAACCCTTCAGACCCCATTGGTCTTGTATATATGTATTTAGATAGGATTGTATTGTTCTAAAAGTATTACTGTGATTGTTATTGTGTGGTGAACTTTCAAAGGCCTTGAAATAAATGGATTTGTATTTTTAATATATATACACCTGACTGGGAGTGATTTGTAAGTGTCCTTTACTCTGTGTGCTCATTGAGGTCTTTCAGTCACCCTCACCCCTCCTAAAACCTAGTCTTGACTACCACCAATGCTACCATGATGGGTCTGGCTTGTCCAGAAGGTTACCCTGTTCCAAGTAACTAGACTGGCCTTCTGAACCAGGTCAGAGTTCAGAAATCCGTCTTAACACTCTCTCCTTGTGTCTCCATTGCTTCTTTAAAGGTTTGCATTCCTTTGATCTGAAGGAGTCGGTTAGATTCAGCTTGTTGGTTCTCAGTTGCCTTAATATAGAATTGTCTGACAGCTTGCGTTTGAATAAGGGCTGAAGCTATTAATTCTCTCAATTGTTAAGAGGCTTCTTGATGTTTAGTTTCCCAGGTTAACTGCCTCTCTACTTGTTTCTTTATTGCTTTTTTAAAGGCCTGCATACCTTTGGTCTAGGTGAGTCGGTTAACTTCAGCCTGTTCACTCAGAGTCATCTGAAGTTAGATTTATTCGGCAGCTCGCATATGAATTACAGGCCCGCATAATTGATTCTTGAGAGGCCTAATCTTCTTGGGGTAAGGGGTTTCATGGAGCTGCAAAGAACTGGACCTTATTGGAACCTATCCCGTCACCCTGGAAGAATGTATAAATCCTGGTGATTCTGGGACACCTTAAATAAGGTTTGATGGAACCTCAGGTACATCATTTCCTCACACCCTGTTCATCAGAGCTATCTTTGTGGGTGGAGCTGCAAGCACAGGTTGAGTTTCCTATTGGTCTGTAGGTCTTCTTCATGAATCTTCTCTTGGCCTGATCACATTGTTGACTCTATTTCAGATTTTGGTGGGTATTTATTAGAACATCCTAACTTGTTGTTGATGGACCAGAACTTCACGTCAAGTCCAACTAATACCACCTCTGACAGCACAGGTGGCATATTCACCCAAATGACAACTAGGCCAGAGTGAGGTTTCAATGTTTCATTAAATAAAACTAGGCCAGGTCATAGCTTAATCAAAAATAAAAAGTCATTGCCATGGTCTAAAAGAAAAATGCATTCAGAATTATGGCCAACAAAAATGTCTTTCTATTAGGTGAAATTAAACTTTAAAGTTTATCACCAGAATCCAAGAGATTGACACAAACTCCTGTAGTCTCACTTTCCATAGTTTCAGTTCTACCTCTGTTTCGGGGATCACCTCTGTTTCAGGGAGAACCCCAGTTTTTGGGTTCAAATCACTTCTTAGGTGTTAAACTCTGTTTCGAGTTTTCTTCTCCTTTCAGGATTTTGGGGTTTACTCCCCGCTCGGTCTTTACTTTTAATTTAGGATTTAGCTGTCCCTTTAGGCTTAACTCCAGTTTTGGTGGTCACTACTCTCTCAGTTACACTTCAATTTCAGGGTTCACACCCTTTTCGGCTTCACTTCAAATGTGGTGTTCTCCTCACTTACAAGTGTCTTTGCAAGGTTAATGGGTTCAGAGGCTTCTTGTTCAGTCTGTTACTAAGCAGTGATGAGGTCCACAGCTGATATCTGGTTGGTTGGCGTTTTTAGATTCCATATTCATGCTGCTAGAAACTTCCTGAGCATTTGTTGAGCTTTTTCCTTTACGTCCAGCATGTGCCCCCTTTACTAAGACCTGTCAATTGGATGCACACTGCTGATGTTTCTGACTCACATCGACCTGCCTCTTGGAAGTCTCTGTTCCTTAAACAGTGACATTGGTCTTCTTGTGACAGATAGGCTTGTGGTTGGGCTCAAGAGAGGTCCAACACTCCTGACATCCTTGTCCGGTTAGGGTTGAAGTTGTGGCTCTTTCTCTCCATGCACTGAAAAACAAGCAATTCCCTTCACCTACAGTATGCTTCATGGGTATGGAAATTGGACTATAATGGGAAACCTCATCACAGAGTATAACACAAGTTCTTGAAACCCTCTATAGATTTGTAGCAGGATTGGAGTGTTTGCATTTTTACTTTTCATTGTTTAATTTACACATGGTTGCTTTCAAAGCCAATATAGCATTAAAAAGAACATTTAATTTCTCCCAACTGGCCTTTTAGTGCAATTTAGGGCACCGCTCACCTTTATTTGACTATTGTCAAGTTATGCAGAACTCAAATACTCAAACAGCAGTGAAAAGTAATTTGCCAATTCCTGAGCAAACCTTTTGAAAGAGACCTGAGGCAACTGTGGTGAATAAGAAGGAAGATGCAGACTCATATTCAGGCTGTTTTTAACTAAAAGAAAAATGCCTATCTGTTCCTACTGCTAAGAGGGATTTTCCTATCTCTGAACTAAAACTAAGGGTACTTGTCTACTGTCAAAATAAGAAAAGTTAGTCCTCAGTCCAAAACCTATCCAATATCTGGCCCCACCACTTTAAAAAACAACAGAAAATTAGGCCAGAACCATGTTCTCACAGTTCAGGCTTTATCCAGCCAATGTTGTTGGGATCACTCCCAGGGCAGTGTTCACAGTTCACCAAAGAAATATTCTTCACCATTCATCAAAACAAACTCCTTAGGTCTTTTTTAGGCTCCTCGTAAACAGTTGCAAGTCTCTACATAAACCACACGTCTCTTGTCGTTTTAGAGAAGAGAGGATTCCCTTCCTCCTTGTCCACTTATGTGGCCCTTTTCTTTCCTCCCCTATGTCACAATCTTGACCAGACTCATTAAACCCTCCAGGTTCTCTTCTCTTTATCAGTTGTGTAAGGTTCCTGGTTTACCCAGGCATCTCCAGTCCCCTCTGGGTTTTTGGCTCTGTTCGTTTTCGTGGTGCGATGTTTGCCCCTGACAATATTCATAAATCGGTTTCTCAGGCTCCTCTAACCCTCCTCATTAGGCATCTACTTGGTGCTGCATCCTGATCGCCTCCCTCCTCCCTGGACAACCCTGGTACCTTCCTTGTTGTTGCGGGAGCTCAGTGGGATGACATTTGCCAATATGGTGGAGGATTTACCGCCAGGATACCGGTAAGGCCACGATGAGGCCCATTGTATCTTTTATGTAATCTATTCACCTCGCTTCTTCATTAATGTATATTACAATTCTTTTATGTCATCTATGTTGGAAATATGATCATGTTATCTGTCTTTGCACACAGTGTATTGTATATTTATGCAAGCATTGATTTTTAAATGCATTTGTAAGGTCTTTCTTACCTATTGGTTGAGTACGCAGCATCTAGGGTGATTGTCTAGATGATTCTCATACAGCTTTTAGGTGTCCTTGGACCAGGGACACAGGCTCTGGAGTACTCCATATTGTTCTAAAAACCTTTTCTTTAAGTTTATATATTTGTTTAAATATTCATTCAGTGGGAAGGGCCCATCCTAGCATTCACATAGGGCAGCCACCGGCCGTTTAGTCAATTTTCTGAAAATATTAACGCCTTTTTTATGATACTCAAGCAGAGGTATTTTTCTGCAGATCGCAGATCAGCACTTTCACATTATTTTGTAATAAAATATGAGAGGGATCCCCTTCCAAATTGTCCTGGCATTCATGGGGAAATATTTCACAAGATGAAAACTGAAGTCGAAGAGTACCTTTTTAGAGCAGTATATATTTTGTCTGTGGTAATAATAGGGTTGAGAGGATTGGAAACGGTCTTTGCTGCGAATATTGTTCATCATCAGCCAGGTGCCTGAGTTAGCCCTAAAGGTTTCTGTGTTCATTGTAGTTTTTAATTACTAGAGGCTGCACAGGGAGGTTGCCCTATAGAGCCTCCTTTGCTGTAACTGAGAATGAGCAGAAAGAACCATTGTCTATAATATTCACAAAATGAGACACCTATATAGGAAACACAGCATCTACCCATATGATCTTTATGGTATGCAGTGATTATATCGAATAGAAAATAACAAATGCAATTTTACTGAGAAAAAAAATGAATGCTAAATATACAGGGTGTAGGGGTAAGGGGTTAAAAGGTGCAGTGGAGTAAAATTGCTGAAAATGTTGGGGGGGACATGACATCTGATGAAAAGGTGCCCAGCCAAACGAATGGGGACAAAATGGTGTGCCATGAAAGTTGGGGGGGACAAACACCCCCGTCCCCTCCTAAAATTATGCCCATGAAAAGGTGTGGGGGTGGTTTGGGTGGGGTTAGAAGCATTCGTAAACAGGGATTTTGGGGGGGATCCCCAATTTATTTATTTTTTAAAGAAGTCCGTTTTTTTTCTCAGTAAAATTGCATTTGTTATTTCTCAATTCGTTATAATCACATTACCTTTGGCAAACAATCTGTTCTTCTTCTTTCTTGCCCACCACCTTCATGTATAGATATTGTTCACATTATGATACAGATTTTGTTGTCTGCTTCTTGAAAGGGTAACGTGGCACTGTTCTAAGCAGGGTTACTGTTCTGAGCCCTTTTAACCCCATATTAATCTCTCCAAAGGTAATGAGCTCATTGTTGGTTCAGGCCCTTACTGTCTTGTGGCAGAGGACAGATTAACAGATGAAGTTGAAGCTAGTGCCAGCACCACTCATTGAAAGCAAGGACTTTTTGGACTTTTCTGTTGGCAATACACAGCCTTCGCCCATCTACCCTATTCACCCTTCCCTAGGAGCAGTCAGAAATGTAAAGAGGGGGAGCATGAGTGATGGGCCAGTGTGAGTGCTGATAAGCCTTCTTAAACCACTGAATGGACGGTCTTATGGTGTACAGTTGGCAGTTTTGAAGAGCGTTGCACCGCTTTCTTAATGGTACACTACATTTTCCAAATAAGGGATTGTTTCAGTATAATTCCGTGCCTCAGAAGGATCAAGTGTCACCTATGAGGGTAGCTCAAAGACCACAAGTAGCATGCCCTTACTCTTCATCCCTAAACCCCAAAACTCAGCTGAGAACCATTCATGTCTGCAGAAGGCCAGGTCCAGGAGAATGTCTTGTCAAGCTCTCATTTCTCCTGCTCAATCCCAGTATCTCAAGGAGAAAGCCACATCAGGCACTGCTTGCCCCTATGAGGTTCTCGCGCTGGCCGAATCAATGTAATATTTCTAATTTGCATCAGAACATTCAAACTCAAAGATGTATTCTTCCTCACAACAGCACTGCGTTTCATTCTGAGAAAATGTATCATATCTACACAATGACATTTCTTATTTTTGTTAAATGAGTTGCATATTAAACTTAACTTCTCCTACCTTATACACAATTAGGCTCCAAACAGAGCCTGCATAACTGTCGTTTTGACTTTCCACATCTATTCGAAGGAGGCTCCAGTCACCTTTGCTTCGAAACACATCCTTGGACCTTTCTGTTACTTCACTTGAGTTTGATATTGCATTTATGACTATCTCATCGGCTGCGAGTGCAAAATATAAGTGAGAGATGTCAATTTAAGTTCCTTTTGTTGGCGCCAAAAATCATCAGCCAGCATGTGAGCATTACATTTTAGCAAAATACAACATAGAGTAAATTTAACATGAAAACAGAATAGAACTTTATATCAGCTATGATAGAAAATGAAAACCTTTTATTTAAAACATATCATTGTATTTTCCATTAAAGAATTCTTCAAAATAAACATTGGGTGATTGCAAACAACACTCATTACATTTAACGGTAATCAAGAGAAAACACTGCACCTTTGTACACTTCAGTGACAGTGCTTTTTTAAAAAGTGTTTCCATATACACCAGCTTAAAGTGTCAGGTTGTACAAGGGTCAAAGAAAGTGTAACTAGGATCGACATTTGGATGATACGACCCCATTCTGAGGGGGGATTGCCTTTCTTTCCACCAAATATTTCAAACATGTTTCTATTACAATCTGTAGCGCAGTTATGAATACACAATTACAAATCAGATAAAGGATGCTACTTGGAAAATGTAAGTTATAAAGCTAAAAATAACTTGTTGGTAAGGGTCAACACTATAGTAGAGAAAATAACAGTAAGAAAACATTCACATTTGTTAAATTAAAAAGGCAAGTCTCATACAGATTATGGTATTTGGGTCAGATGATATTTGCATCTAGATAATGTCTAAATGTGCCTATCTTCTACACAGAGAGCCAAGCAGAGGTTGAGCTTCTGCTAGAAACCTGGTTTGCCTACTTGAGTTCAGTCCAGGAGGAGAAACACTACTCACAGTTGCAATGCTTCAATTGCCTCAATGTGGATGTGAAAGATAGCATTCTGCAATGTTCAGGTTTTGGCTCATAGATGTTGCTTTGGCCATGTCCCCACCAGTGGGCATGGGCTATTAGGGAAGAGAGGTGGTCCCTCACTTGCTTTCAGCTGTCACTAAGGAAAAGAGACAACATCCATGAGTGACAGGAGGACGGACTAACACAGCCTTTTGCACTCTTGGACACCTATCTGTACTGTGGATGTCTGCTGGGGATGGCAGGATGAGCCAACGTAAGCACACACGCACTGCACCGGTTCACACCCTTGTGGAGCAACACACTACAACCCAGGGACAAATGATAGCTTGGGGGTGCAAGTACAAAAACACCCCCATTGGCAATTGAAGACCTTGACCCTGCCCCCAATTGGTGGTGAATGTATGTAAGTCTGTTGATTGTGCATGTGTGTGAACACCTGCATACATTTGAGAGTGTGAGTGTATGAGTTTGTTACAGTGGATGTTTGTCTTTTATAGTAGTATCATGTGTTTGAAAATGGGCGTTTGCATATGACGGTGTGTATGTGCATAAGAACGGTTGTATGTGAGAGTGGTTGCATGTGTCTCTGGGTAGGTGTGTTGATGTATGTAAGGTTGTGCAAGGGGATGTTGAGGTCAGCCAGGGCCACAGGTACTGAGAGCCTGTCTTGCAGGATACCGCTGACATATTTTGGCATTTTGAGCATGTAAAGGTGTTTTACAGGGCAAAATACTGCCATATATTATTTGCAAAGACATCATCAAAGTGTGTTTTACAGCTGCAATTCTTGCATATACTGCGAGTAGAGGTAAAACAAAAGTGTGTTTTACAGTGCAATGCTGGCATATATTATTTGCACAGGCATCATGAAAGTGTGTTCTACAGTGGCAATGATGGCATGTATTGTGAGCACAGGCAACATTAAAATATGCCATACAGTAGCAATGCTGCCATATGTTACAGCCACAGGCCTCATGAAAATGATCCTGTGTATTGTTGCCAATTTCACATTTACTGGGTTTTTACATGTGTGACTCTACAGAACTGCTTATAAATTGTATTGCTTTTAGTCAGTTTTTCCGAACTTCGTCCTACAATATGCAGCATTTTGTTTATTAAAAAATGAGCTGGAGAAGGGATAGTCCATTTACACAAGCACCACTCGCTACTACCCTCTCCAAACGTATGCTGTGCAGGCTGTATGCTGTTACACCGACTTCTTTTGAAAGGTTTACATTTTGTTCAACTCAGTTTCATTGAGGCAACCAAATGCACATTCCACACTTTCATACAAATAAATAAGTGTGTGCGTGTAGGGGAGCAATGGGGTGGAGGGTGATTAGGTTAGAGAGGGGCAGGGTGGGGAGCGGAGGTATGGGGGTAGGACACCCATATTGAAAAAAGGTAAAGAAATAGGTCAACCAAATTGAGTCGACCAAATAGTAAACTTTAAAAAAGTAGCCTCTGTAACAATATAGATCCATACAGCTACTGGTGGCCCACATCACAACAGCACAAGATATTGATCCATTCATAGGATTATTCACATTTAGCAAGTAGGAGGTAAGAATACAAGAGAAGTTGAATTGCAGCTAACTGTTGCAATAGCTTGCATTATAACTTGATAATAGGTTATTAAGTGTTACAATGTGTTTTGCTTACTGAAATAATCTACCTTTGTATTGCTTTTCTGTAGATTTGTACCTCTTTTGCCCTTTAAAATGTCCTTTAGTGATAATAAATCATGCATACTGAGAGAAATAGCTTCTTCTGAACATGGAAGCAAGGAAACCCTGTTGCAGTGACTTTTTGATGGTTGTCATGGCTGATGAATCGACAGACAACACAAACTTGACAGTCAGCAATTATACTCAAAGGGCTCTATCACGAGATTGGTGATATCCTGGTGGTAATTGCGCCGGGATACCGCCAATGTAAATAGCGTTACCGCTACTCAGTCCGGCGCTATTAGTGCTGGATCACAAGTAGGAGTAAGGGGATCTATGAGATTATTGCAACGAGTTTACTGCGCCAGCCGAAAACGCGACTTTTTTCCTACCCCCTTTTCACAGACCATATATGAGAGGGGATACCTCCCGCAACCCGTCATACTCCCCCCAACATTAATAATTTACTTTACCCCATCCTCGACATATATATTCTGAGAAATGGAGTTAAAAAAATAATAAAGTTGACATTTTCGGCCGGCGCAGTAAACCCGGCGTAGTAATTGTATGATTCCGCAGTAAGGCAGTAAATCCCCATTCCCCATTGGTTTCATCAGACTCAATTGGTATTGGGTGGAGCTATAAGCAGCAGCACAATTAGCGCTGCGCTAATAGTGCCGAAAGCAGGCAAAAAGGGGAAATTCTTTACCTCCAGCGAAAAGCTGAGCCTTTCCCATCTACTCTGGTCGATGTGGGTCCCAGACCCGTATCACAGTTCCTTTAGTGATTAGTTTTGGCAGACTTGGTTCACTGTTCACTACCTTTCCAGGTACTGCCACAAAGAAGATGATTAGTGATGTTCTTCCTCTCAGGTTATGGGTCCCAGACCCTGCTCTCTTCTCTGTATTTTACTCCTAATAGACCTGGTTCACTCTCCTGCCAGCTACTATTGTTTAGCGTATTCCTCTGTTATATTTGGGTGGCAGACCCTTGGTTTTGAGGTTTCGCGTGGGCCCTTTCCTGACCCCATAAGCCCATGTACCTCTGGGTCTCTGTCGTTCCTCATTCGGCAGTCTCAGGCACTTTGACATCCTCGTTAGCTTCTCCCGCTCTCCTACTGCTTCCACAGCACTTGTGGCAACGTCACAGTGTTGAGCTCTGGCCAGGTTGCACGTCTCTCCACGACCTCGCGGTCCGGCTGCTTCCTGCATTTGAACTCTTCTTTCCCCAGCTCTCCAGTCGGACTGTGCGGGGCGGGCCGGGTAGGCATGCATTGGTTCCCCTTTTTGCATCCCAGGCAGCAACCTCGCCTTCTCGGCACGCTGGACATCCTCCAAGCTTTCGGTTTCTCCTGGGAGGGTCTGACAACAAGGTAAGTCCTTCCTCAGCCTTTATTTAGAATGGGTGATGGTGTCTAGACCGCTCATTCAGGTTCCAATGGAGATTCGTTATGGCTCTGCACTTCCTCCTTGTCTCAGTACCTCTTACTGAAGGGATAGTCAAGTCATCCCTACTCTTCCTTGTCTCAGTGACTGCTGCCTCATCAACCTCGCAGACATACATGGGATAGTGTAAAATGGAGGTGTGTGGCATGGGACGATGGGGTGTGAAGGAGTTGGGTGAAGGGTGAGGGGTGTTGTACTGCTTTTTTCTGAGATGTCCTCCCTGATCACCAGAGGGGGAGTCTATCCCCATGAGATCCTCCCACTCAGTACCACCCCTAGGGGGACTGTTGGGTAGCGGCCTCACCTGCCTGGCCTCATGGGAAGGGGCTCCCCTTTGGGGAGAAGTGACAACATTTTGGGATTCATCACAAGTGGAAGTAATTGAATTATCAATACTTTAACACCACTTTTCCCCACACCTCCATACCTGTAATGAGGTCATATGAGACCAACACATATCTCTTGGTCCACAATAATTCTCTCAGTTTCAGACTCCTTAATCCAAGGATCCCTTTCCAGGATATATATATATATATATATATATATATATATATATATATATATATATATATATATATATATATATATATTTTTTTTTTTTAATGTAATTGTGTTTTTGGTATACATCATAACATTCACAAATAAAACATGTTTTCAACAGCACCAATTTCATTATTATATAAAACCAATTAATTCATAAACACAATATGCATAAATATTTATAGTACAAACGCAAACATTATTTTACAGTAAAATTCATCTTCATCATACAAGGACCCTACATACTTTCCCCACACACTTAGACCTCATTCAGATAACTTCATCCACTAATTTAAAAATCACCACTATAAACCATACTAAAGTTATTATTAAGGCTACATGTGCACCATTAATAGGCTTTTTCCATGACATTTGCCATATGATATTTGAGGTAGAGGATACGAAACAAACCAAGAAATGTTATCCTCAATAACATTAATGCAGAGCATTCAATGATTACATGATACAATGTTTCAGTGCACTGATTTTTACATGCTGTACAAGATCTTAGTTCTCTTGGAATTTTGTATTTGGTTCCAATCACTTCTAAAGTAAGCAAACGGTTCAGACAAAATGTCATATACCAAAACCTAAACACAGACGTGGGGAATCTCTGTTAGTATGGTCTTACTTCATTTTTAGTTACGTACCAGACAGACTTTCCTATATACAATTTTAGTCTTTGTAAATCATCCCAGTCTGTTATTCTATCCCAGGTTCGCAACTTTTGCTTTATTACTCTATACGGATCATAGCTGTTGAGACTCAACAATTGTATAAACTTAACACATCTTGTTCTAAAATGTAAAACATGTTTATTAAAGTCGCTTTTAGTAGTCTCTCCCAATACACTAGCTAAGCTCAAAGCTTCAGCATTAGTAATTTTCTTATACAGATAGATGCACTTGTTCACATATGTTGCCCACCAAGATTGCAAATTCATCTCTAAACATATTACACTTATTTGAACTGATCTAGGTAACCTAAGAAATTCTCTACAAATACATCCTTCTAAAATGTTGAAAAAGTTCCTATTTGAGAAGTGAACTATTTCAGTTCCATATAGTATCATTGGGTTTACTTTCATGCGGAAGAATTCAATTAGCGACTTTAGCGAAAAGGCACATTGTCGAGATTTAATAGATTCCATTAATGAAATACTCGCTCTAACTTTGTTTCACATCTTATCTTTCTTTATATTTAGGGTTTTGTTGGAAAAGATAAAGCCTAAATAACAAAATGAGTCTACTTCTTTTATCAGGATTTCATTGATGGACCATAGAAAGTGCTTTTTCCGCTTTCTGCCATTATTACTGATTTTACTGGATTTATAACTGGTTTGTTTTTACTAAGGACATCTGCTACCCCATTGAGTGAATGTTGCAAGTCAACCGGTGTAAGATCTAATAAAAGTAAGTCATCTGTATATGCTATACAATGGATTCCATTGCCAATTTGGGTGAATAGGCTCCACATTTTCAAGTATGTTCCTAAAAATCAGAAATATGTAAATTGAACAATGATGATGGTATAACACAGCCCTGGCAGAGTGCTCTACCAAATGATATATTACGCAACAGATTATCCTCTGTTTTCAGTCTAACCCTTACCTCATTTTTAGAATACAACAGTTCCAATATATAAAGCAGGCCAGGATCGATCCCCCTCCTCCGCAGCCTGGTCCATAAATAGATCTATCAATGTTGTTGAAGGCAGAGGACAGATCCAGGGACACCACATATAATGTATGACCTGTTGCTCTCCCTACCATGGCCATGCATGAATGTAAGACCATCCCATTAATCACTGTTCCAATCCCTTTCCTATATCCTGTTTGACAAGGATTATATCGTTTTACTCTCTCAGCCCACTTGCTAAGATCATTCAAGATCATGTTGGCCAGGATCTTTGCAGAGCTATCTATGAGGGCAATGGCACGGTAACTCATAGGAGAGTCTTGTCTTTCTTTTTTGAACATAGGTACTATGATAGCATGGTGCCAAGACTTGGGGATCATCATCATCTCTGTTATTTGTGTGAAGAGATTAAAGAGAATTCAGCCCAAAACCTATGTTATTCTTAAATAGATTCATTGATGTTCCATCAGGGCCTCATGAATGTGAATTCTTAGATCTTCAATGATCAATTTAACGTCCTCTGTGTCTAATTCATACTTGCATGTCTCACTCCTTGGTATACTTGAATGAATAATCTACATTCACTTCCATGCCATTCATCTTTAAAATAGTGGTGAAATGATTGACCCACAATACTTCAGCAACACATGTTGATTGCATTGTGGGTGAAGTTTTACCTCTATTTTTTAATTTCCACCAAATAACACATGCATCTTTCTGGGCTATACTTATAAGGAACTCTTGATTTTCTTTGATATAATCTTAGAATTCTTCACCCAGTTGTTATACTTCTGTTTAAATAATCATATTTTCTTTTCACCCCACTCCATACGCAAAGCCATCTTTACTTTTTTTTTAGATCTTTTCTTAAGTTTTTCTAATGCATTCTTATTGTAGCATTGACATGCTTCCCCTTACTCTCTGCCAACGTAGTTTGTTTCCAATTAATTGCTGTTTTTAATCTCTCTTTAAGGAAGGTCATAGTGCTAGTTAACTATTTAGGGGAGCAGCAATGATCTTTCTCCTGTTGTGTTAAAGCATTTCACCATGCTCCTAAGTCTTGGTTGACTTTGGCCACATTCTTATTAAATTGAATTAGCCTATTTCCTGAGATATTCATAATTACATTTGTACATGCAGAATTGACACAGTGGGCTACATTACAAGTGAGGCGGAACGGGTTAACGGGACCCGCTAAAGGAGGCTGACCCGTTAAACCCGTTCCGCCTCATTACAAGCTCCCCCCGCGGGACCTGGTAAGTAACGCCTGATCAAACCAGGCGTGCTTAACGGGTCCCGAAAGGGGAAGAGGGAGCAAACAACGGGCCGCTCGTAATCGGCCCATTGTTTGCTCCCTCCCCCATTCCCATTCAGCCCTATGGGGGCTGAAATCGGAATGGGGAAGGTCCGGGCCCGGGTTCCTGAAGGGAGGAATTACCGGGCCCTCCGAACTCGGAATGGCCCTGTAATTCCCCATTCTGGTAACCCGGACTCGATTTTGGCGGCAGCCATGCCGCCAATAGCGGCATGGCTACTGCCAATATTGTAATGAGGCCCAGTGAGTAACATCTCAAGGTCTTGTGAAACTCGCTGTGAACATTGCGTGGTCGCTGAACGGGTTTGTTTTATCCCAAAGAAGGTGATGTCTTTTGTCTCAACATTTGCCAAAATAAATATAGTCAATTACTGAGGACGAGGAAATTCCAAACTAAGTGGGTTCCAGGGTTTGGCCTGGACGAGAGAGGGAGTTTAACTGACTAAACTCCCATCTGTCCAGAAAAGGTGCCCAGATACCTCCATCGGACATCCTTCTTACTAATTGACCTAGATCAGAATTACTAACTTTCCCTTCATTCAGTTAATCAAAAGGTTCATCTACTACGAGACAATTACATAAAATCACCTGCAATTAATACATGGCCATTAGTATGGTTAGTAGCACAATCTAGCAATACATTTTCTAGATCATTAATAACATCAATTTAATCTCTGGATTAAAATAAACATTAATTATGTACATCCTCAGTAAGTACCCCCAGTCTGTGTGAGAACTCTCATTACCAAAATAGCTTCCGATTTGGATATAATATGTTCAATGACTGTCCCTTGAGCATTCTTTAGCGCTGTTAGCATCTCTCCAAACGGACGTACTTTACTTGCTTTTCTTGCTAACCTGATATCTGATCGCAACCTGTCAATGGCTGGAACAACATTCTGCCAAGGTTCCTTTATTAACTATTATTTATCAAACTCCTGGGACATTTTTCTCATTTTAGTGTTCAAGCTATTGTGGCCACGAGAGTTCTGACTAATTATGTTGGCCTCATGTTTAACTGAACCTGCGACGACTTCCAATGTTGGTTGTCAGGGAGGAGGTAAGCCAGGCACAATTAGCAGGTTCTTGATCGAGTGTGACCTTGCCCATCAACATTACACTTTATATTCATTTTGGTTCGTCAAGTGTACTGAGATTATCAGACTTATCACCTCCACCATCTTGCTCGGGTTTCAATATGTAAGAGCCGCACATTTTCCTCGCCAACAATCATCAAACAAATCTACCAATTTTAAGTATGTTTGCAAAATCGTTTCTAGTTCAGAAATCGAGCTGAAGAGGGACAATATTCTGAATCTGTTTTAAGGTATATTATAATCTTCTTCAAATACAGATTTGAATACTGGTGTCAAGGAATAAATATTTGGTGTAATTAACTTAGGTTTGGACTTTTAGTCTCTTGCACTTTTGGTCTGACTACTTTTGCAGTCTATAAAACTCTTTCTTTATCACCCGCTTCTCCCGTTTCTGTCAATCTCTTTATTTGAGGTAGCAGAAGGGAATCAGTAACCTCTTGTTCTTCTACATTAGGACTAGTGGAAGAGCCAATGTCATTGTGTTCAGACTCGCCTTCTCTAGACACAGAAGAGACTGCTGTATGTATTGCTGAGAAGAATTTTCTAATTCCATTAAGTTTTATTCTCCTCTTCTTTTTCCTTTTAGTAACTGATTTTTTATCTATTTGTGGTCGATCCTCAAGTTGTACTACTATATTTCTGCTTGACCTGTTTGTCCAGGAAAGCTCCTCTCATTCTCAGGGACCGATCTCTCCAATGATTGCTGAGTATCCTTATTATTATTATTTCAGGATCTTGCATATCTATGTTTAGCCGTTCTGATATTATTTGTTCACGAAAATGCGATGCCCCCAAGATTGACCTTAGAAATTTCCTAGATCCCTTGTTAGTGTTTTTTGCAGTTCCTTTAATGTTTTTCATTTTTTTTTTAGGTAGACACAGGTATTGGATTTCTTTTTCATTCAAGTTAATTTTGAACTGTGGAAGGGGGCTCATCTTCTATTTCATATATCCTGTCTTCAGATGATTGATTGTGCCTTATTTTAGTGGATTCAGGGGGAGTGTTGATTTTAATGTACTCTCGTAATCCCATCAAAATAGAGATATTTGATCTGACTTCTACAACCAAAGTATTGAATAGTCTTATAAAAGATTGCAAGACCACATTCATTGCTGCCAAAGTACTACCTCCCATTTTTGAGGACTCGTGAGAAGGAGTCTCATTGCCATGAAACGGTATAGAAGAGCCATCTTCTACATGTATTTGGTCCTGTATAGTTGCTCCATTTCACAAATTTTGGGATGTTATTTCCCTACTCAACAGGGAATCAGACGAGACACTTAGACATGTTGAAGGAATATCTAAAGCGTGGATTTCATCTTCCAGGCTTAAACATGCATTTGTCAATGATGTGTGAGCTCTCCTTTCCACTTCACACAAAACATGACCTCAGATATCAATGTCTTCTACCATGTCATTTGCCATTTCCAGTATTGCAGTATCTGGAAGCAATCGTGCAACTTGGCTTTAGGTTTTTGGATGCACAGGGAAGAAGGTGGTCATTGTCTCTTGGGTTACCTGGTTGAAGTGGGAAGGTTGAAATCTGCCCCCCTTCCTGAAAAGCACTAGACCCAGAAGAAGTATTGAACAGCATGGCCGCTCGTACGAGCTCGCACCAACCTCCATTGCACCCAGGATGGACAAGTACCATGAGAAATGCCCTCTCAGTCGACCTTACAATCCAGGAGCAGTACGAACATCACCCAAAGTGGACAAAGACCCACAGGAGAAAATCAAAGACAACTCCATTGACAGTCTCGACTAAAGCGCCAAGAAGCTATCTATCATGTCATTAAATACTACATAGTAGTGTCAGACATAAAGCACATGTGCCATCCGCACAATGGGACACAATCACACACCCAAAACACACGAAAAACACATGCGTACAGTTCTATAAGTTAGAGGACAGTGACATATACATATTGTCTGCAAGTTTATTATTTTGCCATTCGCTTGTTGCAGCAACACAGAAACCGCAAGGAGCAAGAAGATATTAGGCCTCATTACGAGGCTGGCGGTCCTGTAATGAACAATGCCAGTACGGGACCGGCACCGTTCATTATGGCTGCCTGATTACAAGGTCCCCTAGCGGGACCCGGAACAGACGTCCGGTAAAAGCAGACGTCCTTTCCGGGTCCCGCAAGGGGACCTGGGAGCTAATAATGGGCCTGTTATCAATGGGCCCGTTATTAGCTCCATCCCCATTCCCATTGAGCACTATGGGGGCTCAAATGGGAATGGGGAATGGTTCTGTGCATGAGGAATTACCGGGTCCTCCAAGGTCAGAATGACCTGGTAATTCCTCATTCACAGACCCCGGTATGGAGGCAGTCATGGCGCTAATAGCACTATGGCTACATCCATACTCGTAATGAGGCCCATTATGTACAAGCTTGCAAGTGCTTACATGCAAATGCTGTGCCTGGATTTCTCTCCATGTGCTAATCGCTGAGAGTTTGTTGGCTGTAATAAACTTGTTACCTGCCTGGACTTGTGTTCCTTTTGGGAAGGGGAAGGAGTTAGGCCTTCCATGAGTTTGGAGTCTGCAAACTCTTAGCAACTACCCTGCTTGCCTGGGAGTTCTCCTGAACATGGTTACCTTTGCCCCCTCCAATCCTAAATTTGCAACCATTTCTTTATCTAAGGGAGTTGGTTCCCCACTCCTTGGATTATACCTTTTAGGTTTGCTACACATACTGCCCACGTAAGAAAATACTCACAAACCTAGATCTACTCAACACGTTCCAATACTACATACAACACTTGTAAGATTGGAGCAGGAATCTGCTGATCTTGCTTTTGTGTAAATGTATTTTTTCCCCATGGGAAATATGTTACTGGTGGTACCAGTCAGTCTGTTTTCTTTTGGCAAAACGCTGCCCATTTTTAAACGTGCTCCTAGAGTTCTCCTGGTGTAGCAATAACAACTTCTTAGAGCGGCTGTCATAACGCGCCGCTCCAGGAAAGGGGGGGCGTAGTAGACGACTTCAGCACCCGTTGTTTTTTCTACGCAGGTGGCAATTGCCATGGCGCCTGCGTCAGCACCATGGACGCGGACACATTGGTTCTGCGGCTTCTCACTCATGTCGGTTAACACTTCCATCACCATGGTTACCCCGATACGAGGCGACGTCACCGTGAGGACGTACTTCCTTTTTCTTTAAAAGCAATCTCCTTCAAGGGGGCGTTGCTTCTGATTGACGTTGTTACACAACCTTTCTTGGCTGTTAATCCGAAATTCCCTCAAAGTTCTTTCAACCTTGCAAGCAAGCGAATTCCTATCCCTCCTTGCCTCCTCCCTTTGTTTACCTGATTGCTGCTGCCTTTCGTCTCGCTGAGAGGATGCCTGCCCCCATGCGGAGCTCATACAACACCCGCAAGTTCTTCGTCATCATATGGCAGTACATTCATTCTCTGTAGCCTTGCGATCCCGCAATCAGTGAAACCCTGCCTGCATGCGGAAACCTATACAGACCGGCAAATCTTATTACTTGGTCTTTCCCGTGGCTCTCGTTGCCGAAACAGGAGTAAACAACCCCCTCCAGTTACGATCATCCTGGACCATCAAACAATGCCGAACTCTTTGAACTGATCCTGGGCCGCTACACGGATTGTATTGGATTTTCCCTTGGATATGATGATAATTTTCATTCTTTTTTCCTTTTATCATTGTGGACATACCAGCGAACTTCTAACAAGCACATTCCCAGGACCAGACGCTTTGCTGATATTGGTGCCTACAATAGAGTCACTAGAACGTCCTCGTTCCGACTGGGTAGGTCCTTACTAACCTTCCTTTTTCTTATTTTGTCCTCCACATTCTTTGATGTTTATTGTTTGGTTTTATTGACATTTCCTTGGATTTTGGTTACACGCAGGAAGAACATCTATAGAGCAACACCTTAGCAACTTCTGGCTTGGCTTCTTTTTATTACAGGTTAGTTTGAGTATTACGGTTTAGTATTTTCCTTACCTCCTTAAGAGATGATAAAACTGTCTTTTTCTTCTTTTCAGCCTGGTGCACACCAAGGTGGTGTGAATTGCTCTTTTGCCCTAACTGCACTCTGACTGTACCCTTGAACAGCGAGATGGATACTTAGGGGAAAAGGTTGTTTCTGTTTCAGGAGACCCCATCTGTGGGGTGCGCGACACGAGACCACTTACACATTCTTCTCTGAAGTCTGGTGAGTATCTGATCAGCGATAATACCCGCAACAGCAGAGCACCCTAACAAACAACTTATTACAACTGTAAATGATTCTTTCTTTAAACAGACTGCTTTCTTATTATGAACACAAACCAGCTCCTAGGTTAAACCCCACAGTCATTGACGATCATTAATAACAGCTGTGTGCAAGTACCAATATCTACAGTAGTAGTTCTTTCTTTTGACGGCGAAATAATTAATTCACAGTTGTCAGTCTGCTCAAAGGGATCAACCCTGCTGTCATCAACACTCTATTACGACAGCCTGCACACCTTAAGGAGACAGGGGCCTTATTTAGAGGTCCATGTAAAAATAGAAAAGTGTTGTTCCAAGCCGGAATAACACATTTCTTAAATGCACCATATTCTGACAGGGAAACAATGTGGTGCAGAGATATGAAAGCGGCTTGACAAGGGCCATAGCAACCAGGAGGAATGCAGGGCAGCCACATGGAGGGGATTCTCCTCACAGAAGCACTGGTTTAGCATGTCAATAAAAGGAGTTAAAATACAACACCTCTGAGGTGTTAACCTCCACTGCAGAATACTTTAATGAAAGATTAAGAACATTTTCTTAAATTAAAGAAATGTACACAATGTCACAGGAGCACATGTTTCCCCCACAGCGAGAGATTTTAGCAGCTTTTGCTGCTGCAAATTACATCTCCCCTGCAATAATTCCACTCACTTCAGAATGGAGGTGCTGGAAACTGGATGGGAGAGTGTCGTATTTCCACACTGTTTTTATCATGAGCTCAGAAATGTCCCCAGGCTGTGTTTGCCAGTGTGTTCGAAATCGCTAAATCATCCGGCACTTATCGTTATCCACACATAGCTTGCAGTAGCATTTTAAGTTCTTGCCAGTGCTGACTTTCAACAAATAAAAACACATGTCGTTTAAAAATACCGATGCTCTGTCTTACTGCCACAGTGAAGTTTCCAGATTGCCGCTGATCTCCCAAACAACGGCAATAGCTCTAAGGAGCGTGTAATTATGCTCAACACGCCTACTCGTCTACAGTGTCATTTAGACAAAACCATCATGTCTCAACAGTGTTCGTTTTGCTGCTGCACCACTTCGTTCCTCATTTGGGCGGGCGATTGTTATGCTGTAACTGAGCCGGTGAACGACGAGCACCAGTGCCAAAGCCGTTGCACTGAGCGCCAAACACTCTGCAACATGCCACGTGCTCTTGGCTTGCTGCAGTAGGTAGTTAAAAGTTAGAAGTGAATGGCGCACCGCCAAACAATGTCAACAGAAGAGAGACAACCAGGTACCAATTTGCTTTTTCGAGCACTCACCTTCCTTCACCAAACACACTGCAATTGTAATTATCAGTCACTGAGTCTGAGGTTTCGAATGTGCCTTCACTTCTTTCTTGGCTCTTTGGTTTTCTCTTTGGTTTGTAGATCCAGGACATCTGCTTCTCATCCTTAACTCCAGAGATTCCACTTCATCTAGGTATCAGCTCCTGCAAGCACCTTGTGGTAAGGACTGGCTGTGGAGGAAGCTAGAGCTGGCCAATGTACAAGGGAGCCCCTCAGCTTCCGCCAAGATATTTGCCACTTGAGCTTCTCTAATGGTTGGGCCATGGTACCTTCTTCACCTCCCCACAATGAGAGGGTGGTCTGTGTCCCTAATACCCCATCCTTATCTACCTCCTTGATTAGGTACAATGCTCTCCTACCTAAGGTATCTTTCTTTCTCCTCCTGATTTATCCCCTCTTTTCCCCTCTCTCTTTCTCTACCTCATCCTTGATGTCTTGCCACATACTTGTACCTCCATCCCAACTCCAAACATATCTCCTAATGTTAGATGGTGTCACCTCCTCTTATTTCTCCATATTTTTCTGCATCACTTCTTGAATATACTAATTGTCTCCTTACTTGGTGTTTCCAACAACCTGAATCTGTCTCTTCTTCAACTCCTCACATGCTAATATTCCTCCTTGCTACATCCTTCTTCACCTTCACCTCCTCCTCACTCCTCCTGTTATTTCGACCTCCCCACTTCCTTGTTCACATACACCTCCTCGTTACCTCTGATATTCCTCATCTCCCTTTACTTACTCTTCACTATCTTAAACCTTCTCTCTTGTCCTATGGAAACTTCACTCCAGCCTCTTTTCTCCTGCTCTGCCACAGCCTCCTTCTGCATGCCACCAACCCCATCCAAGAATTCCTCATTGCTTCCAACACCCCCACACTACATCTCTCCCAATCTACACTACTGAACCCCCTTCCACTGTTGTTCTGGGAGCTGGTCCTTGAATATAGCTTCAGTATAGCGTGCATTCAGGTAAGAGCTTCGACAAGAGCTGTTGTGGCTGGCTGGACTTCTCTTCTGGATACTACTATACCTCATGTGGTGTTTGTAGGTGTTTTTGTACTGTTGAATCAGCTCCTTGCTTCAAGCTCTTCCTATTACCCAGAATACTATATCATCAGAACGCATGCGCATTCGGGTAAGAGCTTCAGCAAGAGCTGTTGTGGCTGGCTGGACCTCTCATCCGGACACTACTATACCCCATGTGGTGTTTGTAGGTGTTTTTGTACTATTGAATCAGCTCCTTGCTTCAAGCTCCTCCTATTACCCAGAATGCTATATCATCAGAAAGCACGCTTATTCACGTGCGCGCATTCAGGTAAGAGCTTCGGCAAGAGCTGTTGTGGCCGTTAGGGCTGTGAAGGGCGACTGTCTTGACACCCCCATACAGCATTCGAGGTAACCGTTTACGAGTCTCATGCTGGTTTCCACCTAACTGCTTAAATTCATTATTACTATGTGCGTGAGATCTAATCTCAAATTACTGTTTGTCGTTCAATTGTTTAATCCGCTCTTTATGCGGAGGACTTGTAGTCTGAAATTGTACACTTTAAAGACAGGCATGCCGTCTAAATTGGTTACGTTAAATCTGATACAGCGACTGAAGTCCATGCCCATTAAACCAGGACAAGGGTCCTGTCTCTCAGACTCGGCTACATTCCCAATTAATGTCCGCCGCCATTTGCATGTTTTATCCAAAGGACACAGAGAAATCTCGGCCGATTGGTTCCCTTTGAGAGACTTCAGAAAGTTGCTCTCCAACTGGCGTCATGACTTTAAATCCATTTGTCAGCGACACCACTATGGAAGCCATACCTATTATAGGAACTGGCCAAGTTGTGCACACCGACATTGCTCCTTCAAACATATGCAAGGATAACTTACAACGCCCTGTTCGCCATTCAAGCACTGTGACGTCCTGTGCTCTTGACCTACCTATCCCATCTGTAGGAAACATAATCAATATTGACTCTCCCATTAAAGCCAACCGCTTTGACCTGTTAGCTGAGAATGTGAACTTTGCGAACATCTCCATGCAAGGAATGAATCCTTTGCATGATTCTATGCAAAGTTACCATTTGGACTGAAACATTACAAATCAAGTCACCATTTGGACTGAAACATTACAAATCAAACAAATCCTCATTTAAATCTTTCACAATCACCCATACCATTTTCTAATGTTCCCCATAACTCATCAGAAACACTGTCACATTCTCCTTGTCATGCACATGCAAAACAAGTGGGGCAAGACACCTCCGACCTTTCCCTTTGACAGTTCCTGCTCGTAGTCCTTTACTTGAAACTTCGTTATCTGCACTGAATCTTGCTATAAATTCCTTATTAAGATTGTATGAAACACTTGATGAAAGATTAGTGTCACAGTCTATCTTAGTTGAAAAGTTATTGCAACAACAATCTCTGACCACCGAAGCACTGAAATCTTTACCGCAGCTTGATTCTAAATCGAAAGTAGATTCACAACAAGCTCTCGTAATTAGCACACAACAGAATCTACTAATTCAAACTTGTGCCACTGAGATCATTCAGCAGTTAACCAGGCATTTGGCCCAGGGACCATTAGTAAACCCTGAAACAACTACTTCTGTACTAGCTGTTGAAAAAAGGTCACTGCCACCTGCGCCTGCTGACGCAGTACTCATTGTTGAACCCGAAGTAATTGATATAACGCAGAAAGAAGTAATCAAATTAGCGAGCGCCAGTAAACAAGCAACCAAGAAAAAAAGAATACAATAAAATCCAAGAGTGATCAAGATATCACTGTATTTTGTAAACCTATAAATGAAATACCTATTTTATTAGAAACTTCATTGTATGCAAAGAAATCTAAAAACATAAAATCTTCCAAATCATCACAACAAGCAGCCACAGAAAGCTTCCTGAAAAACTTAACCAGACCCAAGAAAGGATTAATGGCTGTAAGCATGGCAATAACTAAGAAATATGCAAATATGAATAAAATGAAGGCAATACCTTCACAAGCAATAACTCATGAACCTTACCCGCATGAACCTTTAGACGACCTTCCAAATGTAATTGATGCTGAAGTAAGACAGACACAAGGTCGCTTGAAAAAAATTAACTCTGAGAATAAAGGTCTCCGATTTGATCCTCAAACAAACATAACAAGGGAGTATGAAATTCATGTTTTAGAGGAAAGACTTGCCCAAATAGAAAAGCCGGTGATTTCATATCTCTTGAATACTGTGCTTCCACTCAGACCTCAAAACTCTCAACCAATATTAACCTCAAACCTGCCAACTCGAAAACAAAATCCACAGTTACAACTGTTGAATAAACACAATGACCAATTTAACACTCTGAATACAAACCCAAAAATCTGTGGCAAACAAACTGGCTCTAACTATCACACCCTTTTAATCCAATGTAGACCAGGACCATATGATATATATGATCTTAATCATACATCTATACTAAACATCTTTGCAGACATTCCTAGTTTGGAAGATCTTTCCTCTATTGACATAGATCAAGTAGAATTTCTTGATGATTAAAATCTGTCCTGTGCCCGAATATGGATTAGTCTAGTGTCATCCTAAATCTAATATGGCAAGCCAGACGGACGATCTTTGATCTAGGTTTTTCACTTACATACGAGACATTTCAGAAAAAGACTTGTTCAGAAACATCGACATCTTCAAGTGAAAAACTATCAGTCACTGAGTCATAATGCGGTACCAGGTTCAATTCAGTAACTCAAGGAACAATGAGTCTATTAAACTCAACATGCCCTAGCTGTACATGACCCATTTCAACTTCATAACCATCAAAACCAAATTAATTGCAAACTTTGAACTTGAATAGTTGGAATATGCAAGGTCGTAGTCACTTGATACATAATGATCAACAGATCTTGAACTTTATGACATTATGGTAATGCAGGAAACATGGTTAATAGAAACACCTGTTTGGAACAACTATACTGTCCTAACCATGCCTGCAATACAACATCACAAGGGTAGACCAATGGCTGGTCTACTCGTTGCAGCCAAAATATCATCCGGGCTATCTATGTCTGAATGAGCTGAGCCCAACCACCATTTACAGGTTTTTAGAATTGTTTGGAATTCATATACAATACCCCTGGTAAATATTTCTTGGAACAGAGCGGTCACCTCTGATAATGTCTTCTTTGCAAACATCAAGCTATTGCTTGATCTAATCTTTGCTGGCATGTCAGTTTCAAAAATTCTCATGGCTGGTGATCTGAACATCCACTGCTTTGCTAATAACGCCCCCTCAGAGACCGCTTTAGTCCACAGATGGGAGACTCTCATGGTGGATCGCCAATTATTAATGTTAAATGGAACTGTAGAAGGAGATCTACATCATAGACCAACGTGGTGTTGCCAAAATCAACAAGCAACAATAGACTACATCTATACAGATCGCAGTACCTTCTTACTTATAGATAATTTCTCTATTCAAAGACAATCACACAGCGATCATGACCAGCTGATGTTATCATGGAGTTGGGAACTCAATCCCACCGCCTCTCAATATTGAAGTAACCAACTGGCTGTAAATGGTGGTCGCAATAGATTGCGACTCTCTGATGACAATTTACATAGTTTGCATTTTTGCCTAAAATTTAATGTACCACAAAATCCATCGACCTTACTTTCTGATGGCCTATACGTGGCAGCCCTTCAACTGTTTGTAGAAGCAGAAAAACATTACAAAAACGATATCCAAGCATAAGCACCTGTTTCACCCCAAACTCAAACAATGAAAAGCACTTCTTCGGAAAGCAATAAGACAGATAAACACCTAAAAAATAAAGGATAATTTCAGCCAGATAAAGCACTTGAAAGCCGACTATAAAAATTGGCTAACATCAAGGAAATCCCTCATGTATCAAAATGACGGAGAAGATATGATGAGGGCCTTTGCCTCTAAGAATTCGAGATCCATATGGCAACTTCTTAATCATACAACTCTTACCTCTCAATTATCACTCCAGACAAGCAGTGTACATGAGCAAATGTGGATAGAACATTTCTCGGCACTCTATGCTTCACATGACCTGGTCCTTTTAGAGCCTTTTGACATGCCTTCTCCAAATCTTAACATCATCTTTGACTATGATGATATAGTGTCAGTCTAGAAAAGTAGACAACCCTCCAACAGAAGGCTTATGCAGGATAATTGGTTGGCCGAAGTATAAAGAATATATGCTCATTACTCATTACCTAGCTATTAGTTTAACTAGAGTGCGGCCATTTTTAGGTAACCAGAATCGCCATTTTTATTTTCTCTATGTTTCTCTTTAACATCACCACTTTTGCCTCATGTAAAACTGCTTTGCTGGAGATATTATTTCGCTTCAATGGTCCAAAGTTATTAAAGACATGTTGAAACATTGCGCGAGGAGCCAGACAGAAAAGCCCATTTCCCTCCTTCACAGATCCTTGGAAGCGGGGAGCAAGGCATTCTTATCAGTACATGGATGCCAGTGAGTCTCCTTAAAAGAATAGCAACGTACGAAACTAATATTAAAGGGTTTGAATTATGCTCTTCTTAGCGGCCCCCCTTCTGAGCGCTGTGAGCCCCCGGAGAGCAAATTGACTTCTAAAGCGTGAATCGAAACCAGGAGATAGTGATGCCTGGAATGTACCAGTCCCCCAGCTTGTCCATGAAAACAGAAGCACTGTGTTCTCACAAATAAAGAATAGTGTCTGTAAATTCGAGATTGCAAACTGTTACTAAATATGGTGATCTAAAATGTCATATTCGTCACCATTGTCAATCATCGCCTCCACTCCAAAGGGAATGAATTAGGGGCGGCATCGAATGTGTAAAATGTGTCATTACTGATTGTGAGATGCTCATTTTGTATATATGTAACTGATGTACGATTTTCGCTCTCTTGCATCCCCCGAGGTCTGTTAGACACACGTCGCGGGGCGTGGGACCATTTGGCCAACTGAGACTATTTGTTTTTGCAATAAACCCTAGATTTTGGGAATACAACCTCGTGTCTGGCGTATCAGTTTGTGTGTGGTGATTGTGCCTTGTTTCCACATACGAGGGTCCCTCAGAGGCCCCTTCAAGATGGCGCCGGAATAGGGACCCTCCCCCACTTGTTCCATTGTGTACGTTGCAAACTTAGGAAGGCGACAAGAACGGCGAGGATGGGAGCGATCGAGCTGGGATCAAGAGGTGTCCGCGCGCCCTGCAAAAGTGATGTGATTCCTTTGCAGATCAGCACACAGCTGATCCCTGATCGACGTGCTTGGCCAGCGAACAAGGGGGCGAGGGTCCCGAAACGAGGCAGTGCCGAGATACGCAGACACAAAGTCATTGGTTGCATCAGTATACGGACGAATTGTGTCTTGAAAAGACAAATTGACTAGTCAGGTGAGTCGTGCCCCGATTCGTAAGTGATCCTGATATTGGCTGAGAGTTCATTTTGCAAAATCAAACGCCCAAAGTAAGTTTGATTAGCCAAGGGTAAGGTTAAAACATGCCTGGGGTATTGTCTACGTTAGCAGGTTTTTTCCGCTGCGGCGAACAATCTTTGGAAACTGGCCAGGTCGCGCCTCCGGGGGGAACGCCGGCTTATGATATGTATGTGAAGTATGGTGTGGGAGCGATAATGTTTTGTGAAATTTGGCATAAGCAAACCAGAAAGCAGGAAGACCTTCAATGGCCGAGGAATGGTAGTTTTGAGATGGATCAGATAGACAACCTGGAAAAAGTTTTGATAAGTAAGAAAGTGCGTCCTGCGGCACTTGATATCCTTAGGGATTGGAGGAGGGAAGCAATGCTCCGATTTAGAAGTAGAGAGAAACATGCGCGCAGACATAAGCCAAAAGCAGAGAGAGCGGAGGAAAAAGAGGAGGAGGAGTGGAGCAATAGTTTGAGAAAGGCAAATAGACGCGACCAGTTGAATATTGAAAAAATATATCCACAGAGCGAGTTACATGCATTAGACGAATTAATAAATAAAATACTAACCGAGACAAATCAAGGCCCGAGAAGTGAAACTAAGAAGATTACGACAATAGCCGTCATCCAAAAACCTCCAATTGCTCAACCTAACCTGTCCCAACTCCAATACAGACACAGGCAGCGTTAGTAATGGTACCGCCCTCTAGTCAGCCAGCCCCGAATGTTTCGCAACCATCACAGCCCCAGCAGATCTCTCCCGTGCCCACTGCCCCTTCCACACCTTCAACTCAAGGGGGTATTTCTGTTCCGACTGCGCCCCCCATAAGCGAATTAGAACAAAGCGAGTGTATGAGAGTGACCCGCAGCGCGTTTAGCAGGGAGAGAAAGCGTGAGCTGAAAGAGCAGGCAGAAATGTATATAGACGAGAACGATAGGACGGCCACGTTAGCGTCAATACATGACTTCAGGAAGAGCAACGAAAAACAGGTATTATTGGAATGCATGGGGGAATATTTGTCGGCGCAATGGAAAAAGTTAGTTGGGAAGTTACCACCTCAGCGATTATTGGATTTGAATGCATTGGCTCGTTGTGGAGGGAGAGATGAAGAAATAAAAGAGCATGTGAAGCGACTGTTTGAATTAAAGAATGAACTTGATGAAGAATATTCTGAAATACTTGCCACACCGGGGTGCAGGAGGAAAGATATTGAGAGAAGTAGGAAGAAAGCGAAGGGGTTTTATATGCAGAAATCCTTGCCAGCACCGGGACAGATAGGTGATAGGCAAAGATTGCGAGTGTGTATGCGGGAGAAAATGAGATGGATGTCAAGCCCAAGGATTTCTGTGGGTGAAATAAATGAGATATGTAATGAGTACCCTTTACAAATAAGAATAGAAGCCCTGCGAACAATAGTTCAGTGTTACTTCAGCAGGTAGCAGGACATAACAGGGGAAGGGGAAATGTGCAGAGCAGGGGCAATTTGAATATGCATGGAGGGCCTCTGGGGTTAAACCAATGTGCATATTGTAGAGAGGAAGGACACTGGCGGGCACAATGCCCACACTTACAAAATAGAGGCGGATATGGTCAGAGGAGACAGCACAGAGGGCATCCAGGAATAAATGGCCATAATAGAAACCATATGCAGCAGCACCAGAATAGTCAAGGGAATGGTGCACAAAATCAGGGCCAGGCGACAAATCAAAATTCTTTTACTCAGAGTCAAAATCATCAGGCCAATCAAAGTGGAAACAGAGGAAGAGGAGGGAATATTTTTGATATTCAGACAGGTGCATACTATAGTAATAGTAGTGATTACACCTCGGATGATGTGTTGTTACCCCAATAGGACAGCCCAGGACAGGGGTCGGAACCAGTATCCATTCCCATGAATCAGAAAGGACCCTACGTAGAAATGAAAGTTGGGAATGAAGAGCATAGATTCCTCGTAGACACGTAGACATTTCCTCGATAGATCATCACTTGGTTCCAGATATACCTCTGTCAGGGCGACAAAATATCTCAGTAGGGTTCGCAGGCACCCCAGTAATAAATCCTGAGTTCAAACCAGTAGCAGTGACAATAGGGCCTTTTACTGAACATTGTCCATTTCTTTTGACAGAGAATTGTGGGGAAAACCACCTAGGATTGAATCTATTGAAAAAGCTAAGCGCGGTCATCCTCTGCACACCAGATGGGGTATTTTTGACTATTTCTCCTCAGAGTGGGCTGACTTCTGAATTTGTGACAAAATCTTTAACAGGGGTATTGAGTGAGGTGCCAACTTATATTTGGGCCATGAATGACAATGATGTGGGATGCTTGAAAATAGCGCCAGTGAAAATTGTTTTGAAAGAAGGAGTGACGTTACCAGGTATTCCACACTATGAAATTTCAGCAGAAGGGGAGAAAGGATTGAAAAGTATTGTTTCTGATTTGGTGAGATTGGGAGTGATTGAAGAAATTACAGGCAGTATATGCAACAGCCCCATCCTTCCAGTGTATAAGAAAGGGGGTAATGAGGTACCGTACCATTTCATAATTGATCTCCGTGCACTAAACAAAGTATTAGATCCCCAAGTTCCGTTAGTGCCAGATGTCACTACGATATTGACAATGATCCCTGCATCGGCAGAATACTTTAGTGTTATCGATTTGAAGAACGCTTTCTTTAGCATTCCAGTACACAGAGAAAGCAGGTATGCATTTGCTTTCACTTTAGGAGGATGATCATTCACATTCACACGCATTCCACAAGGCTATACTGAAAGTCTGAGCATATATAGTAGAGCATTGAAAGAACAACCAGACATGTTAGAATTACCGGCAGACTGTGTGTTGTTGCAATACATTGACGATTTGTTACTCGCTGCTGACACAGAAGAAATTTGTAAAAAAGGTACTGTCTTATTATTGACCCATCTAGCTATGCATGGCCATAAAGCGAGCTTAAAGAAATTCCAGTACTCTCAGAAAGAAGTGGCTTTCTTAGGTTAGTTACTTTCAAAGGAAGGGAGAAGATTAATGCCAGAAAGGATAGAGAGCATTTCTGGTATGCCTATTCCAAAGATGCAGAAGGAAGTCAGAGCTATAATTTGCATGGCTTCATATTGCCGTCAATGGATTGGGAACTTCGTCTTAATTGTAAAACCAATGGTGGAATTGACAAAAAAGGATGCTGTGATGCCTTTGCAGTGGAATGAAGAATGTCAGAAAGCATTTGACTCGCTAAAAACCATTTTTGAGTTCTGCTCCAGTTTTGGGCACACCGAATTATGAAAAGGTTTTTAGGCTGTTTGTGCATGAGAGCGAAGGATGTGCGTTGTCTGTCTTAACACAGGAACAAGGTGGAAGAAATAGGCCGTGCGGTTATTTTTCTTCTGCGCTGGACCCTGCGCTCTACCACAATGTTTGCGAGCTGTTGCAGCGGCTGCTGCATCAGTGAAACAAGCAGAAGGGATGGTATTGGGGCACACTTTAATTCTCATGGTGCCACATGCCGTAGATGTCCTACTTAATAGAACGCAGACGCAACACCTCACCACTGCTAGATTGACTAGATATGAAATTGTATTGTTCGCCCCCCACATCCAAATCATGAGGTGTAGCTTTGAATCCAGCAGAATTAATGCCAATGCCCGGGGAAAACATTGATGAGACTGAATCACCTCCCCATGATTGCTTAATGGTTACTGAGGAAGAAACAAAAGGGAGAATTGATCTAGACGATACACCACTAAAAGAACCAGATGGAGAACTGTTTTGTGATGGTTCTTGCTTTAAATTACCTGACGGCACTTCAACCGCCGCATACGCTATCACCACGTTAAAAAGCATTGTGGAGAGTAAAAGAATCCCATACAACTCTGCCCAAGCAGCAGAGATAATTGCCTTAACAAGGGCTTGTGAAATTTCAGAGAACTTGAGCGTAAATATCTACACTGATAGCCAGTACGCTTTTGGCGTGGTTCATAACTTCGGCCGACTGTGGGCGGAGAGAGGGTTCCTAACATCACATCGGGCTAGAATTCAACATGGCCCTTTGATTGTATGATTACTGTCTGCACTTACGTGTCCAAAGCACCTGGTGAAAGTGAAATGCGAGGCGCTTAAAAAGGTGACATGCAGAGTGGGAGAAGGAAACGCATTTGCAGACAGAATTGCAAAGCAAACTGCCACTGATTTGAATACAAAAATGTTAACAGTACAATCGAAGGAAGTGCCCTGTATGATAGAAAATGGAATTGTAACTGTTAGAGAGATGCAGGCGGAAGCTACCGCTGATGAAATAGAGGGATGGGCAAAGGGCGTTGCAGAACTAGACTTGGAGGGTTGTTGGGTGGACAAGAAGAGCGGGAATTGGATGTTGCCGAATGCTTATGTAAATGCGATGGTAACAATGGCTCACAGTCCCACCCACATCTGTGCGAAGAAAATAGTCCAACATTTGGCCACTGTCTGAAAATCCTCTCATAAAAAAGAATGCCGAAAGGCTAGCACAGAACTGCAAAACGTGCCTACAGCACAATGTGGGGAAGGGAACGGTGACTCCAACAGGAAGTTTCGGACCTCCCTCTATGCCATTCGAAGTGATTCACTTTGACTTCATAGAAATGGAGAGATGCCAGTATGTTCTGGTGATCATATGTGCATTCAGCAAATGGGTAGAAGTGTATCCATTGAAAGACTGAACAGCCATGAGTATTTCTCTCGCTTCGGTCTGCCCCGTGTCATATGGTCGGACAATGGTCCGCATTTTGTAGGTGCTGTAATATTACAGATTTGTGCAGGTCTCCAGATCGATAAGCGATTCCATTGCTCCAGGCATGCCATGAGTGCCGGACTCATTGAACGTCATAACAGCATCATGAAATCCAAAATAAGTAAGATTTGTGGAGGCAGCAAGCTAAGTTGGGTAGATGCATTGCCAATAGCGTTACTGTGTATGCGAACATCAGTGCAAGCCAGAACTGGTCTCTCCCCATACAAAATCATAATGGGAAGACCAGCGAATGTATGGTGTGCACCCCAGCTGAAAAGAATGAGAGAGGTAGAATACCCTGTACTCAGCATTTATTGTAATTTGTAAGTAAAAAAACTGCGTTTGATTCATCAGCAGGTGCAGGAGGCATTACCAGTGAGGTACACTGGTCCAGGACATGCATTGGAGCCAGGAACCTGGGTGCTGATTAGAAATTATGAGCGGAAAACATTGCTGGCACCCAGGTGGCGTGGGCCCTACCAAATCCTTTTGACCACGCAGACAGAGATACGCGTGGATGGGCGGAAAGCGTGGATTCACGCCACGCATGCCAAGAAAGTCCCACCGCCATTTGAGACTTCAACTGATGGGGACAAAGACCAGAAAGAGACAGCAGCGGCTCCAGAAACAAAAAATGCAATTGCCAGTTCTTTGCCACAAAGCCTGCCTGATCCTGAAACAAAGCCTGATGAGATTGCCATAAGAGAGGAAGGGCAAAGGGCGCCCCAACGTTGTCCAGCAGATTCTGAATCACTGCTGGCCGATATCAAGCGTATACCTCTGTGGCGCCCACCATCTTCTGTTGCGCCGCAGCCTGCATCGTCGCCTGGGCACTCATCATCATCTGCCATTGTGTCCCAGGATGATTCCAAGCTTGAGACCGGAAGTGCACCCGCACTATTTGTCGACCACACGATACCGGGAGCAAATCGGTATAACCTGCGGAGCAGAAAAAAGGAGTGATCACATCTTCAGCTTTTTGTGATTTTATTGCCTCTGTTTCCTATTCTCGGGTGAAGTAGGAACCGGAGGCCTAGAGGAGAGTGGCGTGAGAGTTGTGCAAGCTAGACAGCTCAACAAATGCAACTCCTCGGTGCTAAATCCATGTGTCTGGAACCCGAGCGGACAAGCGGGGCGCACATGGTACAAAGGCAGCTGCTCTGAAACTCTAGAGCAATGTGCAAATGCACGGGAATCTTACCGAACAGATAAGCCATCCAGGCTGAACAAAAACTGGCATGGAGGAACTGTAGACATTTATCGAACTCTCTGACATCTCAACAGTCACATCGGCAGGAGCTATTCACGACGAACACGGCGAGAGCAGAATGACGGGGGAAGATGCTGGAGCCAGCCAACGTCTCCTTCTGCACCAATGCTGATAGCGAATTAAACGCAGTACATAGAAAGGTGAAAAAGGGACATGGTCGAAAGAATTGTATGTTGGGTTTAACGATAATAATGTGTATAATGAGTATATTAGCCCGAATATTGACCATATCAGTATTATGGTACCTAGAAGAAATGCACCCCCTTGAAGTACTGTTGCCTACTGTGAACATTTCCACGACGGAAAGCCCAGTCCATGTGATTTCCTATACCTTGTCCCCAATGGAAGAGAGACATAGGGAAGGATATGGGAACAACACATTACTATTGATAATGAACATGACACACTCACTAATAAGAAAGAACAACTGTTGGGTCTGTGCCCACCTGCCGCAGCATGGTGGTCAGGGAATAGGATGGTATGTACTGCCCCTGCCATTAACTTCTGCATGTTATGCTTCTCTGAGTGCCTTATATTATGGGAAATGGAACGAAAGTGAAACTGGTCAATTAGACAAAACAAACATGAATGAATTCGAGGAACTGTCAAAAAATGACAGTTCAGGCTGTCAGACTTTCCTACCCCATCACTTTTTCCTACTTCTGGGTGGGTTGCCCAATGCCTGCTCTCGGTAGGATTTTCTGACGGGTAGCAAAAAAGGACAGGTCAGACTGTCAGATTTTCCTACCCCATCACTTTTCCCTACCTCTCGGTGGGTTGCTCAATGCTTGCTCTCGGTAGGATTTTCTGACGGATAGCAAAAAATGACAGTTCAGGCTGTCAGATTTTCCTACCCCGTCACTTTTTCCTACCTTTGGGTGGGTTGCCCAATGCCTGCTCTCTGTAGGATTTTCTGACGGGGAGCAAAAAATGACAGTGCAGGCTGTCAGATTTTCCTACCCCGTCACTTTTTCCTACATCTGGGTGGGTTGCCCAATGCCTGCTCTCGGTAGGATTTTCTGACGGGTAGGAAAAAATGGCAGGTCAGACTGTCAGATTTTCCGACCCCTTCACTTTTTCCTACACCTGGGTGGGTTGCCCAATGCCTGCTCTCGGTAGGATTTTCTGACGGGTAGCAAAAAATGACAGTTCAAGCTGTCAGATTTTCCTACCCCGTCACTTTTTCCTACCCCTGGGTGGGTTGCCCAATGCCTGCTCTCGGTAGGATTTTCTGACGGGTAGCAAAAAATGACAGTTCAGGCTGTCAGATTTTCCTAATGAGTCACTTTTTCCTACCTCTGAGTGGGTTGCCCAATGCCTGCTCTCGGTAGGATTTTCTGACGGGTAGCAAAAAATGACAGTTCAGGCTGTCAGATTTTCCTACCCCGTCACTTTTTCCTACCTCTGGGTGGGTTGCCCAATGCCTGCTCTCAGTAGGATTTTCTGACGGGTAGCAAAAAAAAAGACAGTTCAGGCTGTCAGATTTTCCTACCCAGTCACTTTTTCCTACCTCTGAGTGGGTTGCCCAATGCCTGCTCTCGGTAGGATTTTCTGACGGGTAGCAAAAAATGACAGTTCAGGCTGTCAGATTTTCCTACCCCGTCACTTTTTCCTACCTCTGAGTGGGTTGCCCAATGCCTGCTCTCGGTAGGATTTTCTGATGGGTAGCAAAAAATGACAGTTCAGGTTGTCAGATTTTCCTACCCCGTCACTTTTTCCTACCTCTGGGTGGGTTGCCCAATGCCTGCTCTCGGTAGGATTTTCTGATGAGTAGGAAAAAATAACAGTTCAAGCTGTCAGATTTTCCTACCCCGTCCCTTTTTCCTACCTCTGGGTGGGTTGCCCAATGCCTGCTCTTGGTAGAATTTTCTGACGGGCAGCAAAAAATGACAGTTCAGGCTGTCAGATTTTCCTACCCAGTCACTTTTTCCTACCTCTGAGTGGGTTGCCCAATGCCTGCTCTAGGTAGGATTTTCTGACGGGTAGCAAAAAATGACAGTTCAGGCTGTCAGATTTTCCTACCCTGTCACTTTTTCCTACCCCTGGGTGGCTTGCCCAATGCATGCTCTCGGTAGGATTTTCTGATGGGTAGGAAAAAATGACAGTTCAGGATGTCAGATTTTCCTACCCGTCACTTTTTCCTACCTCTGGGTGGGTTTCCCAATGCCTGCTCTCAGTAGGATTTTCTGACGGGTAGCAAAAAAAAGACAGTTCAGGCTGTCAGATTTTCCTACACCATCACTTTTTCCTACCCCTGGGTGGGTTGCCCAATGCCTGCTCTCGGTAGGATTTTCTGACAGGTGCAAAAAATGACAGTTAGGCTGTCAGATTTTCCTACCCCATCACTTTTTCCTACCTCTTGGTGGGTTGCCCAGTGCCTGCTCTCGGTAGGATTTTCTGATGGGTAGCAAAAAATGACAGTTCAGGTTGTCAGATTTTCCTACCCCGTCACTTTTTCCTACCTCTAGGTGGGTTGCCCAATGCCTGCTCTCGGTAGGATTTTCTGACGGGTAACAAAAATAAGACAGTTCAGGCTGTCAGATTTTCCTACCCAGTCACTTTTTCCTACCTCTGAGTGGGTTGCCTAATGCCTGCTCTCGGTAGGATTTTCTGACGGGTAGCAAAAAAGGACAGTTCAGGCTGTCAGATTTTCCTACCCCGTCACTCTTTCCTACACCTGGGTGAGTTGCCCAATGCCTGCTCTCGGTAGGATTTTCTGATGGGTAGGAAAAAAATGACAGATCAAGCTGTCAGATTTTCCTACCCCGTCACTTTTTCCTACCTCTGGGTGGGTTGCCCAATGCCTGCTCTCGGTAGGATTTTCTAACGAGTAGCAAAAAATGACAGTTCAGGCTGTCAGATTTTCCTACCCAGTCACATTTTCCTACCTCTGAGTGGGTTGCCCAATGCCTGCTCTCGGTAGGATTTTCTGACGGGTAGCAAAAAATGACAGTTCAGGCTGTCAGATTTTCCTACCCAGTCACTTTTTCCTACCTCTGAATGGGTTGCCCAATGCCTGCTCTCGTTAGGATTTTCTGACGGGTAGCAAAAAATGACATTACAATTCCTTTTAGATTTTCCTACTGAGCCAGATTTTCCTACCGATAGGATTTTCTGTCAGATAGCAAAAAGACAGATAGCAAAAAGTGGCGTTACACCCACGCAGATGTATGGCAGAGATCTGCCATAAAAATGCATGAAAATGGGGCATGACGTGAATGAAAGGCATCAAAGCCTTACTCAAAGCTTTTACGCCTTTCATTCATGTTACGCCCCCAACGGACATGAGCTCTTCAAAGTGTTAAAAAGGTGTTACAGGCGAAACATATGTATGCCCGTATTTTGCACCTCTAATCCCAAAGTCATTGAGTAGATCTAAATGAGGAAATAGAAGGGTCTAGTTAATACACTGATAGGTAGACATATTTGATCACTATTTTGTTGACTCCCCTTCCACTACACCCCACCCGCCCCTTTTACAGTAATTGTCCCACTGTTTGGGCACAGACAGCGTCCACAGTTGTGATGTCAGCATTCCTTCTGGCATATGTTGGCTCGTTGCTTCAGAATCATTTTGATGGGTCCCCAGATTTGACGTTTCTGAAAATGATTTCTTTTAGGAATTGGCACATGGTGCTTTTCAACCTTTGTTATCGTCTGTCTCATAGCAACAACAACCAATCGACTGCTAGAAAAATTGGAAAGTATAATTATGTCAACAAACCGGAATGGCGTTAAAAATTGGCGTTAAAAATATAGATACAGTGATTTTAATGTTCAGTTGAAGCTTATGGAGGAGTTAAAGCGATTAACAGAGAAAGAAGATATAATTTGGAACATTCCGACACCAGTGGCCTCCTTTCATTACTGCCTACACTCAGATGGCCTAAGAATGGGCCGTACCTAGGAGCAGACTTTTGCAACCTTTGGTCATGGGAACAGGCACTGCCACTCAGCTGCTCTGCCCACCACCAGTTTTCGAACCTTCTAGGCCTCTACTTAATGACTCTTGGGCAGCTCCAGGCAGAGAGCATTGAGTAGGCTGCTGGTCATGTGACCAGGCACTGCCACTCAGCTGCTTCGCCCATTACCAGTATTCACACCTTTCAGGCCTCTACTTAAGGACTCTACGCCAGACAGACAGCTTTGAGTAGGCTGCTGGTCAGGTGACCAGGCACTGCCACTCAGCTGCTCCACCCACTATCAGTTTTTGTGCCGTCCAGGCCTCTACTTAAGGACTGCAGGCCAGCTCCAAGCAGACATCATTTAGTAGGCTGCTGGTCACGTGACCAGACTCTGCCACTCAGCTGCTCTGCCCACCACCAGTATTCACCCCTTTTGGTCTCTACTTACAGATTCTCGGACAGATCCAAGCAGACAGCTTTGAGTAGGCTTCTGGCCACCTGACCAGGCCCTGCCACTCAGCTGCTCTGCCCCACACCAGTATTCACACCTTGCAGGCCTCTATAAAAGGACTCTAGGCCAGCACCAGGCATACAGCTTTGAGTAGGCTGTTGGTCACATGAAAATGTCCTACCACTCACCTGCTCCACCCACCACCAATGTGTGCAGCCTCCAGGTCTCCAAGTAGGACCCTAGGCTAGCACCAGGCAGACAGCTTTAAGTAGACTGCTGGTCACCTGACCAGGCCCTGCCACTCAGCTGCTTCGCCCCTACCACCAGTATTCACGCCTTGCAGGCCTCTATAAAAGGACTCTATGCCAGCACAAGGCAGACAGCTTTGAGTAGGCTGTTGGTCACATGACCATGTCCTGCCACTCACCTGCTCCACCCACCACCAATATATGCCCCCTCCAGGTCTCCAAGTAAGGACCCTAGGCTAGCACCAGGCAGACAGCTTTGAGTAGACTGCTGGTTACCTGACCAGGCCCTGCCACTCAGCTGCTCCGCCCACCACCAGTTTTCAAGCCTTCCAGACCTCTAACTAAGGACTCTAGGCCAACTCCAGGGGACAGCATTGAGTAGGCCGCTGGTCAGATGGCCAGTGCCTGCCACTCAGCTGCTCTGCTCATCACCAGTATTCGCACCTTCCAGGCCTCTAATTAAGTACTATAAGCCAGACAGCTTTGTGTGGGCTGCTGGTCAAGTGAACAGGGCCTGCCACTCAGCTGCTCCGCCCACCATCCGTTTTCATGGCTTCCAGGCCTCTATATAAGAATTCTAGTCCAGCAGAAGGCAGACAGCTCTGAGTAAACAGTTGGTCACGTGACCATGCTCTGCCACTCAGCTGCTCTGCCCAACACCAATATTTGCCCCCTCCCGGCCTCTACTTAAGGACTCTAGGCTACCAACAGGCAGACAGCTTTGAGTAGGTTGCTGATCACGAGACCTGACCCTGCCACTCAGCTGCTCAGCCCACTACCAATGTTCGTGCCTTCCAGGCCTCCACTTAGGGACTCTAGGCCAACTCCAGAAGACAGCATAGAGTAGGATGCTGGTGATGGGAAATGTCATTGGCACTTAGCTGCTCTGCCCACCATCGGATTTTATGCCTTCCAGGCCTCTACCTAAGGACTCCAGGCCAGCTCCAGGCAGTCAACATTGAGTAGGCTGCTAGTCACTTGACCAGGCACTGCCATTCAACTGCTTCGCCCACCAACAGTATTCACCCCCCTCCAGGCCTCTTTTTAAGGACTATAGGCCAGCTACAGGCAGACAGCATTGAGTAGGATACTGGTCACGGGACCAGGCCTTGCCAACTTGGACTAGGCTGCTGGTCACGTAACCAGGCACTGACACTCAGCTGCTCCGCCCATCACCATTATTCGTGCCTTCCAGACCTCTACTTAAGGATTCTAGGCTAGCTCCAGGTCGACAGCATTGAGAAGAGGCTGCTCGTAATGTGATTAGGCCCTGCCACTCACTGCTCTGCCCACCACCAGTACTCACCCCTTACAGGTCTCTACTTAAGGAATCTAGGCCATCTACAGGCAGATAGGTTTGAATAGGCTGCAGGTCATGTGACCAGGCCCTACAACTCAGATGCCCCCCCCATCACCAGTTTTGGTACCTTCAGGCCTCTATTTCAGGACTCTAGGCCAGCTCTGGGCAGTCAGCATTGAGTAGGTTGTTGGTAGTGTGACCAGGCCCTGCCACTGGACTGGTCTGCCCACCACCAAAATCTGTGCCTCCCAGGCCTCTACTTAAGGACTCGAGGCCACCTCCAGCCAGACAGGTTTGTTTATGTTGCTGGTCAAATGAACAGACCCTGCCACTCAGCTGCTCAGCCCACCATCAGTTTGCATGCCTTCCAGGCCTCCATATAAGGACTTTAAGCCAGCATGAGGCTGACAGCTTTGAGTAGGCTGTTGGTCATGTGACCATGCCCTGCCACTCAGCTGCTCCGCCCACTACCAATATTTGCCCCCTCCAGGCCTTTACTTAAGGACTCTAGGCTAGCAACAGGCAGACAGCTTTGAGTAGGCTGCTGGTCACCTGACCAGGCCCTGCCACTCGGCTGCTCCACCCACCACCAGTTTTTGAGCCTTCCAGTGCTCTACTTAAGAACTCTAGGTCAGTTCCAGGAAACAGCTACTTAGCTGCTTCAACCACCACCAATAGTTGCACCTTCCAGTCTTCACATTAAGTGCTGTAGGCCATTTCCAGACAGATAGCTTGTGTAGGTTGCTGGCCACATGACAAAGCCCTGCCATTCAGCTTTCCCACCCATCATCAGGTTTCATGCCTTCCAGGCCTCTAGTTAAGGACTCTAGGCCAGCTAGAGGCAGACAGCTTTGAGTAGGCTACTGGTCAAGTGACCAGTCCCTGCCACTCAGCTGCCCAACTCAACACCAGTTTTTTTGCCTTCCAGACCTTTATTTAAGGACTATTGGCCAGCTCCAGGCAGACAGCTTTGAGTAGGCTGATGGTGACCTGACCAGGCACTGCCACTTGGCTGCTCCGCCCACCACCAGTATTCACACCTTCCAGGCTTCTAATTAAGTACTCATGTCCATCTCCAGCCAGATAGCTTTGTGTAGGTTGCTGACCACGTGACCAGGTCCTGCCACTCAGTTGCTCCGGCCACCATCAGTTGGATGCCTTCCAGGCCTCTACTTAAGGACTTTAGGCTAGCTCCAGGCTGACAGCGCTAATAGTCTGCTGGTCAAGCAACCGGGCACGACACTCAGCAGCTCCACCCACCACCAGTATTCACCCCCTCAGGCCTTTACTCGAAGACTCTAGACCAGCTACAGGTAGAAAGCACTGAGTAGGCTACTGGTCACGTGACCAGTCCATGCCAGCTCGGATATGGCTGCTGGTCACGTGACCAGATCCTGCCACTCAGCTGTTTTGCCCACCGCCATTATTCACACCTTCGAGACCTCTAGTTAAGGATTGTAGGCCAGCTCCATTCAGACAGCATTGAGTATAGGCTGCTGCTAACGTGACCAGGCCTTGTCACTCAGCTGTCTCTCCCACCACCAGTTTTGGTGCCTTCCAGGCCTCTACTTAAGGAGTCTAGGCAAGCTCCAGGCAGACAGCATTGCGTAGCTTGCTGGTAACATAACCAGTCCCTGCCACTCAGTTGCTCCGCCCACCACCAATATTCATGCCTCCCAGACCTATACTTAAGGACTCTAAGCCAGCTCCTGGAAGACAGCATTGTGTAGGCTGCTGGTCACATAACCAGGCCTGACACTCAGCTACTCTGCCCACCACCTCTTTCACCAGTCCTCCTTAGGCATCCTCATCGCCAGCGTCATCAGCAAAGGACAGACGAAGACAAGGCTCTCACCTGTTTGTTTTTTTCAGCCTTATAGGGCCAAGGGCAGGAACTGCTATTGTAACGCTCACCTGATTCCCGCAGAGGCGCCGGTCTTGACTGGGTGAATGCCGTATCTTCAAAGGTGATGTGTAACACACGGTTGGTTCTTTGGGCTGGACCTCTGTGCACTGTATGTCTGACTCGAAGAGTAAGATGTCTGCAGATAGAACATATGGGATTAATGAACTGGGGTTATTGGGTGCCTCTCTCCTCTTCCCTTTCTCTTCTCCTGTAGAACCCCAAAGGTTAACACCCTCACCTTAGGTAAGTGAACGCCGAGCTCTCCATCTGCCTCGGGGCAGGGTGCCGTAACCAGTTTCTTCACTGGATAAGTGTGCAGGCCTCTTGACCTCAGAGGACTGCTGTCCGTCGTTAACTGCACGAACGGTAAGTTCTGGGCACTTCAAATGTCTTAAAACTCTTTTGTAATGTTATCTCTTGTTTTGCAGGGTTCCGGCGATGGCGGATGGCGGGCTGATGAGAGTTGAGGATCGAACCCGCGTGAGGAATAGAAGCGCCTGGAAGCACGTAAGTAAGCGCTTGTAGCCTGCTTCACGAAGCGCACTAACTGTCCCTTTTATCTTGCAGGTACAAGTTCGGAGCTTTAGAGAAGCTGAAGGGTGCTGGAATACCCACTGGATTCGGCGTGGAAGGAGTAATGGCACGTGAGTAATAAAGTTGCCCAATGTCTTTAAACGCACCTTCTTTTGTCTTTCAGATGCGGGATGCAGCGCCGAAGGCCTCCGGAGCGTGCGAAGAGCTGGTAAGCTTTTGTCTTTCAGATGCCGGAATGCAGTGCGAAGACCTCCGGAGCATGCGAAGAGTAGGTAAGCCTTTGTCTTTCAGATGCCGGAATGCAGCACGAGGCGTTGGTGACAGCCGATGGACCAGGTAAGAGATGCGCTGCCACTGAAGACCGTAGTGCTAACTTGTTCTTTCTTTGTCTTTACAGGTGCTGCTGAAGACTGGATTCCAGGATGGTAAGCCTTTGTTCCCTTAGGCCCAGGATCAGAAGCAGAAGACACAATGAGCGTTCTGCTGCAGAGAATGCAGAATAACGCAAAGCAAGATTCATCCATCGGGTGTGGTTTAAATAGCCTCCTATAGTGCTTAGGTGTCTCCTTCCACAGCCACGCCTAAGAAAAGAGTTCCTGCTTTCCAGAAGAGTTTCAGTGTTCTGAACCTAGGGAGTGGCTCCTGCCCAACCCAACAGGAAAAGTAGTCCCAAACAGAAGAGGATCAGGGGTTCAACTGGCAGGTAAGTAAGCAGCATGGTCTGCTGCAGGTAAGTCCACCCAAGCATTATGAGCCCGGCGCTTCCAGCGCTGGGACTGGGCATCTTTATGAGCCTGGTGCCACTGGCGCCAGGACAGGGTCCAAAAGGTCCCAATTGGGACTGGCTGGCACTCGGAACCGGGGTTATGGGTCTGCTTCCAAGGGAGTCGGGCAAGTCCTGATCTTTTGGAAGCAGAGATCATGACAGCACCCCCCCTCAAGGCCCCTCCCAAACCGGGCTTCTCCGGGGGTTTGGGCTTGTTAGGAAATGTTCGATGAAATCTTTTGATTAGACGAGGCGCGTGGACATATTCTGCAGGTTCCCAGGATCTTTCTTGGGGACCGTAGCCTTTCCAGTCAATCAGGTAAAATAGTTTAGATTTGGAGATATTGGAATCCAGGATGCTTTTGACTTCAAACTCGAGTTCTCCATCAACTAGAATAGGTTTTGGAGATGTAGTTTGTCGGGTTTGAGGTTGCACGGGTTTTAATAGAGAGACGTGGAAGACCGGATGTATCTTCATGTGAGGGGGCAAGTCCAACTTGACCGCTACTGGATTTACTATGGTAGTGATGGAATAGGGATCAAGGTATCTTGGGTTGAATGTGCGTGGTCCTTTTAGAGGTAGATATTTGGTGGATAACCAGACTTGATCTCCTACTTGATATTGGGGGGCTTCCTTCCGATGTTGGTCTGCTCCTTTCTTGTATTGTTCTTTAGCCCTTTGAAGGTGAAAAACGGCTTCCTTAAAGGCTTGGGTGATTGTAGAATGCAGGTGGTCTACTGCTGGTGTTCCAAGATCTTGGAGTGGATCCAACTCCGAGGTTCGAGGGTGACTACCGTATAAAAGAAAAAACAGGGTCTTCCCAGTTCCCGAGTGGACAGAGTTATTGTAGGCATATTCGGCTATCCAAAGGATATCGTTCCAAGTTTTTTCAGTTTGTTGTAGCATGCAGCGCAAATACTGTTCCAGAGTTTGATTGGTCCTCTCGGTTTGTCCGTCGGTTTGAGGGTGGTGGCTGGTCGAAAGTCTCACATCAATTTGAGCCGACCGACAGCAACTTCGCCAAAAATGAGAAATAAATTGACTACCTCGATCCGAAATTAGAACTGAAGGAAAACCGTGCAGTCGGACGATGTTTTCGAGAAATTCTCGGGCCAGAGTTGCTGCTGTTGGTAAGCCTTTGAGTGGAATGAAATGCGCCATCTTGGAGAATAGGTCCACGATTACTAGGATCGTATTGTATCCGGAGCATGGAGGTAGATTGGTGATGAAGTCCATAGAAAGCGTATGCCAAGGGCGAGGCGGGATGTCAATAGGGCGTAAGAGGCCGGCTGGTTTTTCCTTTTGACTCTTGTTTTGGGCGCATACTCCACAGGACATTATAAAGTCTCTGATATCTTTTTTCCAAGACGGCCACCAGAAGTAGCGCTTGATCTTTTCCGAGGTCTTGGTCATACCGGGATGTCCTTCCATTAAAGAATCGTGATAACAGGAGATTACCTTTTTCTGTAAATCTGTGCTGGGCAGGTATAACCGTTCTTGGAAATATAATAGGTTGTCCTTCACCGTAAAGTCCTTTCCCTGCAGATGCCAATTCTGTATGTCTGCTGGAGTTACCAGTAGCCTGGCTTTATCCTTAACTTCCTCTATGGATTGTGTGGCGATTACACCTAGAATTCTTTGTTCGGGAATGATAGGTACAGGTTTAGGGTTGATCAAATGTTCTTCCACTCCCATCCGAGAAAGGGCATCAGCTTTACCGTTTTTTGTACCAGGTCGATAGGTAATTATGAAGTCAAACTCGGCAAAGAATAGTGCCCAACGGAGTTGCCTAGAGGATTGAGCTTTTGCGGTTTTCAAATATTGCAGGTTTCGGTGATCTGTAATCACAGTAACGGTGTGTCGGGCCCCCAGAAGATAATGCCGCCAAGCCTTAAAGGCGGACTTGATAGCTAGAAGTTTCTTATCAGTAATAGTGTAATTGATTTCAGGAGGCGAGAATTTGCGGGACCAAAATGCCACGGGATGAAACGGATTGGTTACTGGGTCCTTTTGTGATAGAACTGCCCCCATGGCAAGGCTGGAAGCATCAGTTTCAACGATGTAGGGGAGTTCTGGGCGAGGATGTTTTAAGATCGGTGCAGAGATAAATCTAGTCTTCAAATTCTGGAAAGCTTGTTCCGCCTCGGTAGACCATTCAAAACGTTTGTTTTTCTTTAACAAGGCGGTGATGGGCTGTACTATTCGAGAGAATTCGGGGATAAACCTGCGGTAAAAGTTAGCGAAGCCTAACATGCTTTGAACACCTTTTACGGAGGATGGCGATGGCCATTTGAGAATTGCATCGACCTTCTTTGAATCCATACGCACTCCGCTAGGTGATAATATGAATCCCAAGAATTCAACTTCAGTCACGTTGAAAACACATTTTTCCAACTTAGCGAAAAGTTTGTGTTGACGCAATCGCTCGAGGACCATTTTCACGTGTTTCCGATGTTCAGTTTCCGATGAAGAATAAACGAGGATGTCGTCAATGTAAACAACAACACACACATCTATGAGCTCTCTGAGGACATCGTTCATAAAATATTGAAAGGCGGCCGGGGCATTGCAAAGTCCGAAGGGCATGACCTGATATTCAAATAGCCCATACTTGGTGCGGAAGGCCGTCTTCCATTCATCGCCCTCTTTTACTCGTACCAAGTGGTAGGCTCCTCTAAGATCCAGCTTTGTATATATGCATGCTTTTCTGACTTGGTCCAGGAGTTCAGGGATCAAAGGTAACGGATATCTATTCTTAACGGTGATCTGGTTCAGGGCGCGATAATCTATACAAGTTCTAAGGTCCCCTTCTTTTTTTGGAACGAAGAACAAAGCTGAGGAAGCAGGGGACTTGGAAGGACGAATAAACCCATTCGCTAGGTATTGATCCAGGTATTGTCGGAGGTGAAGATTCTCAGGCTCGGTGAGGGCATAAATTCTACTACAAGGAGGAGTAGATCCAGGTATCAGGTCTTTCTGGCAGTCATAAGACCTATGAGGAGGTAGAGAGTTAGCCTGATCCTTCCGGAAAACATCTTGGAATTCTAGGTATTCAGGAGGTAACTGAGGAGCCTCCGAGGAAATTGCTGCCAGTGCAACACCAGGTCGAGGGTGACAAGTAGAGACACATTCTGGAAACTGAACCGTTCTTGCTCGCCAATCGATCTGAGGATTGTGCTTCTCTAACCAAGGAATTCCTAGAATAATCTGGAACTGGGGGGCCTTGATCACATCGAACACGATCTTCTCATGGTGTCCATCTTGACTTACTAGCGTCACTTCTTGGGTGGTATGCGTTACTGGTCCGGAGGCTATCTCCGTACCATCCACCGTAGTAATGACGTCCTTTACAGCCTTTGGACAAAGAGTCAGATTCATCCTCAAAACCATTTCATGATCCACATAATTGCCGATGGCACCGCTGTCGACGTAAGCTTCAATCGCATGTAATCGATCCAGATGTTCAGGGCTAATGAGGACCATGGGTATCACGAAATGCGAGGTCACGGAACTGGTTTTAACGCTCGGCAAGAGGACCTCTATTCTTGTCGGGCGAGGTCGTTTCCCTGCTCAGAGTTTGTGACCCTGGTAACTGCAGCTCCTACTGCCTTCTTGGCTGGTTTCACCGGACAGTCTCGAAGAAAGTGCCCCGAGTTTCCGCAATAGAGGCATAATTACAGCTGTTTTCTCCTTTCCCGCTCCTTTTGTGTTAGTGGTCCTTTCAGGCCCCCTATTTGCATGGGTTCCCCGGAGTCTACTCCTTTGGTAGGAGTTGGTGGTTTGGAAAATACTCGAGCATCAAACTTGGAACGATCGGCCTTCCTGTTCTGCAGTCTGTGGTCAATTTGAACGACTAAGTCAATATAGTCCGAACAGTCTTGCGAGGGATTCACTACTTGGGCTAACACATCTTTGAGCTCTCCACGTAGACCTCTATAAAACAGCGTAATCCTTTTGTCCTCAGGCCATCGAGTTTCCACTATCAGTCTGTTGAAAGACGCAATATAACCCAAAAGGTCTTGATTACCCTGTCGCAATGAAAGGAGCTCATTGTCCAAGGCCTGCCCCTGTGAATGTCTTGCAAACAGTTTTTCCATACTGAGCTGAAAAGCTCGAAAATCATGGAGAACCGGATCATCTTGATTAACTAGAGGGATCGACCAGTCTGCCGCATTGCCACTAAGGTACGAAAGCTACCTTAGCTTGATCAGTTGGAAAAGCTGCTGGCCGGCATAAGAAGTGCAACCGGCACTGATTAATAAATACTGCAAACCTCTTTGGGTCACCAGAAAATCGTTCGGGCGGAGCCAGAGGTACATTCCCAGGTAGGTTGATCTGCACTGGGTTCGTAGAGGATGTTGAAGGAAGATTTGCCCCTGATGCGGGTAACGGAGTTTGTCCGGCTTGTGACTGTAGCAATTGTCTAGCGAGATCGTCTGTTCGCTCCTTGGAAATAATCAGTTCCCTTCTTAGAGCATTCATTTCCTGACGGGCTGCATGCACTTCTGCTCTTAGTTCCCCAAGTAACTGGGCTAGCTGGTCGGTATCCGAGGTTTCCATAGCGCCTGGGTGGGAGTTTTGCGATAGGCTTTGCGTTCTGTAACGCTCACCTGATTCCCGCAGAGGCGCCGGTCTTGACTGGGTGAATGCCGTATCTTCAAAGGTGATGTGTAACACACGGTTGGCTCTTTGGGCTGGACCTCTGTGCACTGTATGTCTGACTCGAAGAGTAAGATGTCTGCAGATAGAAAATATGGGATTAATGAACTGGGGTTATTGGGTGCCTCTCTCCTCTTCCCTTTCTCTTCTCCTGTAGAACCCCAAAGGTTAACACCCTCACCTTAGGTAAGTGAACGCTGAGCTCTCCATCTGCTTCGGGGCAGGGTGCCGTAACCAGTTTCTTCACTGGATAAGGGTGCAGGCCTCTTGACCTCAGAGGACTGCTGTCCGTCGTTAACTGCACGAACGGTAAGTTCTGGGCACTTCAAATGTCTTAAAAGTCTTTTGTAATGTTATCTCTTGTTTTGCAGGGTTCCGGCGATGGCGGATGGCGGGGTGATGAGAGTGTGGATGGAACCCGCGTGAGGAATAGAAGCGCCTGGAAGCACGTAAGTAAGCGCTTGTAGCCTGCTTCACGATGCGCACTAACTGTCCCTTTTATCTTGCAGGTACAAGTTCGGAGCTTTAGAGAAGCTGAAGGGTGCTGGAATACCCATTGGATTCGGTGTGGGAAGGAGTAATGGCACGTGAGTAATAAAGTTGCCCAATGTCTTTAAACGCACCTTCTTTTGTCTTTCAGATGCGGGATGCAGCGCCGAAGGCCTCCGGAGCGTGCGAAGAGCTGGTAAGCTTTTGTCTTTCAGATGCCGGAATGCAGTGCGAAGACCTCCGGAGCATGCGAAGAGTAGGTAAGCCTTTGTCTTTCAGATGCCGGAATGCAGCGCGAGGCGTTGGTGACAGTCGATGGACCAGGTAAGAGATGCGCTGCCACTGAAGACCGTAGTGCTAACTTGTTCTTTCTTTGTCTTTACAGGTGCTGCTGAAGACTGGATTCCAGGATGGTAAGCCTTTGTTCCCTTAGGCCCAGGATCAGAAGCAGAAGACACGATGAGCGTTCTGCTGCAGAGAATGCAGAATAACGCAAAGCAAGATTCATCCATCGGGTGTGGTTAAAATAGCCTCCTGTAGTGCTTAGGTGTCTCCTTCCACAGCCACGCCTAAGAAAAGAGTTCCTGCTTTCCAGAAGAGTTCCAATGTTCTGAGCCTAGGGAGTGGCTCCTGCCCCACCCAACAGGAAAAGTAGTCCCAAACAGAAGAGGATCAGGGGTTCAACTGGCAGGTAAGTAAGCAGCATGGTCTGCTGCAGGTAAGTCCACCCAAGCATTATGAGCCCGGCGCTTCCAGCGCTGGGACTGGGCATCTTTATGAGCCTGGTGCCACTGGTGCCAGGACAGGGTCCAAAAGGTCCCAATTGGGACTGGCTGGCACTCGGAACTGGGGTTATGGGTCTGCTTCCAAGGGAGTCGGGCAAGTCCTGATCTTTTGGAAACAGAGATCATGACAGCTATACTGCATTTCACCTACAAAGAAGTCGCTGTGACTGCTACTCATCCAAAACACAGCACCATGTGTCTCCTCCCTCCATAACACATCCTCACTCTCGCTAGCATTCGAATTACCAAGTGCCATAGGCAGCCCCAGCAAGCTATTCTAGCAAACCTCATTAGTCACCCTTGCCCCCATACAATGTCCATGGAACACAGGCATACACCCTGTCATGTTGATCAATGCTCACTCAGAAGTCACTCATGCTGCAGAGATCGCAGGCCTCATCTAGTACAACAACCTGAATGCCCTGTTCATCACTGAAAACATGGTTTACCCCATCCCAACACATGTTTTCGACATCCCTCTACCCCACGGCTACTGCATCAAACATGGCGAATGACGAGGAAGAGCAGGAGGCGGAGTGACAATCATCAACAGGAGTGATTGGCCATGCTCCATCATCCCCTCTCCGATAACCAGCTTGTCTGAATTACTCGTCTCCCGGTTCACTTTATCGCATAAGGATTCCATCACCTTCGACCTCATCTACAGACCACCTCACAGGAGTGACTCTTTCGTTTCAGACATCTCCAATGTATTCTCCTTTGCCAATTTAACACATCTAATAATGTCTTTCTCAAAGATTGTAATGTCCCTGATTCACAGGCCGACAACCACATGAGGAGCACGCTTTTCGCACTGACCAGTTCCATGGACCATATGTAAATTGTGCTCTCCTCAAAACGCACAAAAAAGGCAATACCCTAGACGTAGTTTTCACATCCCACTCATTACCTGCACAGACGCTTTCCCACTCGGGTGGTCTGACAATGTCACCCGCCCCACCGCCCCCGCTATCGGTCAGCCAGTCGAGTACGGCCCACAAAGGTCAGGCTAAATGCCCCCTCATTCAAGGCTGCTATTCCGAGTCTTTCCAGTCAATGAGCTAGAAGCAAACCTTGTAGACTAACCTACCACAGGGAATACCTCTGTCCTCCCAGAGTTATGCAACATCTATCATGAAACTGGTGGACACTCCTGCCCCCCTAAAAACCAGCCGCGCTAAGACCAAACCATCCGCCCCTTTGTACAACCATGAGCTCGACTTCAACAAACGCTCAATCAGAGACCTAGAGAAACTGTGGTGCAAAAATAGAATCCCTGGAGACCTCACCAAACTCAAATCTTTCTGTGCCAACCGAAGGATTCTGATTACCGAGGCCAAAGATGCCTACTGCTCCACCATCAATCCAAACAAAAACAATAGGTACTTCTGAGCACACCTATTTTAAAATGAGATAATGAGGAGTAAAGGAACTTAGGGGTCTATACGCTTTTATATACTTCAGGGTGCTTGGGAGATAATGCAACCCTGGCACAAAGGTTGTGTGACAATTGTAAACATAAAATAAGAAGCCCACATTTAAGGATACTCCCATTCCCTGCACACTATTAAGTGAAAGTTTTAAAGAACACAATATTTACTATTTCGAAAAAGAACAGCTAGATCCACATGTACAGTTAAATCCATAGCTTTGAGCCATAGCTCAACGCATTTCGGGACAGGTCAATCCCTTTATCAGGAGAATTTCTCCTCTAAATATGTTAAATATTAAGTGTAGAGTATATCTCAATACTATGTTTACTATAAGTGTAAATATGAACAATACTATAGATCCATAAGGGAAAGCTTGTGTGAAATATTAAATTAATTCACTTTTGAAATAAATACCTTTCAATCTTGAAAGTAACTGGTATATGGTTAATATTCTCAATAGGCACAACATATACAGGAAGATGTCAATTACTTTGTAATTTAAAAGATACTCCAAATAGTCCAAACAGGTCAGGAGAAGTACTACCTCATGAAGATGATAGGAATCCTACTGGAGATGTATGTATGAAGAAGTCTGGGTATTGAAGATCTAAACTATAATGTAAAGAAAAATCTGTTTGAGGCTCAATGTCAATTAATGGAGTTTGCAAGAGTAAAAAGAACACAAAGGAAACTAGGGCATCTACTACCACTCCACCACCATTGTTGCAGCCTCTAACAGGAGCAATGCCCTCTTCGAAGTAGTGAATCATTATAACAAACACTCAGCAGATCCTGAGGTACCAGCAAATAAGAGAAAATGCGATGAAATCAACACATTTTTTTATAAAAGAAAATAGATATAATCCGATAGTCAATCGAATCAACCTCCCACAGCATTAAGCGACACCTGCTACCCGAGACACACACTCCCGTCTCTCACTCTCAGATCTCCTAAAAACGATTGCCTCCCTCAAAACGACTTCTTACTCTGGCTATATCATCCCAGCCTTCATTATTAAACAACTGACAGGCCCGGTGCTGAACACACTCTTCAGCATCATTAATGCCTCCCTTATAGGATAATTCTCGGACACCATCAAGACTGGTCTCAAACAAACAAAACTACTCCCCAAAATTGAACATCTTCACCTTCTAAAAGACTATAAATCAGGGTTCCACCCCAAGTGTAGCATTGAGACAGCCATCATTCAGGCAGTGGATGATGCCCTCCAAATCATGTAAAAGAGTGACTCATGACCCCTCATCCTCCTTGACCATTCGCTGCATTCGACCCCGTGAACAGAATGCTGACAGGATGGGATTCTCTGGCATGGTCCTGAATTGGTTTACCTCCTACCTATCGGTCAGACACCAGGCAGTCCAGATGAACTTGCTGCATTCTGACCAACTCCAGGTGTTCTGTGGAGTCCTGATAGGCTCCATCCTCTGACCAATCCTTTTGAACCTTTACATGGAGTCTCTGGGCACTCTCCCTAAAGAACCTAATATAACCCTCCACTAGTATGTGGATACTCCATTGTACATGAGAATAAATAGCACGCAGGTCATCACTCGTCTCCGTGGTTACCTATCCATCATCCAGTTTTGGATGTCGACATCCACTTCAAACTAAACCCATCCAAGACTGAAATTGTCCTCATTGGTTCGCCTGCTAAATGGCAACTTCTGCAACAAGGGGGGGTCATTCCGGCCCTGGCGGTAGGGGGTTAACGCCACCGTTAAGGATGCTGGTGCCGTTAACCCCCTACCACCTTATTACAAGGTCCCTTAGCAGGAGCCACTAAGGGACCAGGGAGCAAATAACGGGCCCGCTATTGGCAGGCCCGTTATTAGCTCCCACCCCATTCCCATTGAGCCCTATGGGGGCTCAAATGGGAATGGGGATTGGTTTTTTGCATGGGGACTTACCGGGTCCTCCTAGGTTGGAATGATCCGGTAAGTCCTCATTCAAGGAACCCGGACCCGGACCGATTTTGGAGGCAGCCATGGTGCTCAGAGCACCATGGCTACCTCCAAACTCAGAATGACCCCCAATGTCTCATTGATACGCACCTAGAAGGACTGAGCAAAATCCTTAGGCTTCAATAATGGCAGCAGCCTGTCCTTACAGATACACATACCGAAGAAGGCCCAAACAGCCTGGTTCCAGATCTCCACTCTTCGGAAAATCAAACACTTCATCCCGCTGCAGGACTTCCAGGCCGTAGCGCAAGCCCTTGTGGTCTTATGCCCTCCTGTTGGTTGCAGACTGCTGCTCACTTGTCTCCCCTAAAAGCAGTTCACGACTCTGCAACACGTGATCAAATCTACCCCGTCCTGCGTGAACTATATTGGCTACCTCTCCAGGTGAGGATACTGTTCAAGGCTACATATATCACAAGTAGCACGTACCTGCTGGCTAAGAGAAAATGGACCTATATCGCTGAATCGCAACTTGTCAGCAAAGAAGGGACCCACAAACAATCCTTCTCTTGTCATGCACCAACCCTCTGGAAATGGAACCCAGCGTCCTCTCGAAATAACCCCACAATTTTCAAATTTCGCAAATCTCTCAAAACATGACTTTTTCAACAACACCTGAACAAGGACTTATTCCAATAGACACACATACCGAGGCACAGAACTCAACTCACAGTATTGCGCTAATGTTAAAAAATGCAAGCCCAAACGCTGGCTAGCCACACTCTGCACAGTGCTCCGCTGCTCTTCAGTAATAAAATAAAATATTAAAATAAAATTAGATCCCAGAAGTAGGATCCCACAAGTGATGGGCCCAAACAAGTTACCAATTGATTTATTTAAGTCAGAGCCTGAAGTTTGGGTTCCTTTTTTAACCTTGTTTTTTAATGATATTAACACTGATAAATATGTCCCACACCGTTGTCAATCTCATTAATTGATGCCCTGACCAAGGTTTACAGGAATAGCCTTCTTCTTCGTTTTGAGGATTGTGTAAACAAAATGGGGCCTTCACAGATACACAACAGGATCCTGGAATCGTTGCTCCAGGTGTTTCTATTGCATAAGGTCATGCAAAAGTTCATCCTCTATAAAATTAAATAGTGATATATGTTTTTGACATTGTGGATCATGGCAAAATGTGGAAAGAAGTTTGGTATCCTCTGCATTACTATTGGCTATTGGCAATCATGCACTTATACAGTGCTAATGGAATGGTAATAAGATAGGGCCAAGTAGGAGAAACATCTGCGCCACTACAAATTTAAACAGAGGTGTACCAGGGTTGTGTCATGTCCCCCTGTTGTTTCTATTGTTTATTAATGATTTAGCTATCAACGTTTCTAATTTAGAGGGAGATGCACCTTGATTGTGGGGAGAAAAGTAGGCATATTTCTTTATGCTGGCGACTTGGTTGTAAGATCAAAGTCCCTAATGGGATTCCGCAAAAAGCTGCAAACCCTAAAGGCATTTTGCGAGGCTTGGGGACAGAAAATTAATACAAAATAACTTTAGTTATTGCCTTTCATATTAACACATCAATAAAACGGAGGGTATCCCTAATTGGTGCCAAGCTTCAACTGGTACATTTTTTATGGTTGGAAGATGAGCTGGTGCTATTTGAACATGCTGGGGGAAGTTTCCATGCGATTTGGCTGTTGTGCGGATGGGGTATGTGCAGGAGTTTCCACACGATTTGGCGGGGGTGCGGACACCACATTGGATCCCCATCACCTGTGACCACACCCTGCAGGCAGCCCACACCACATGGGACCCCCCATCACCCATGACCACACCCTGCAGGCAGCCCACACCACAAGGGACGCCCCCATCACCCGTGACCATGCTCTGCAGGCAGCACACACCACAAGGGATGCCTCATCACCTGTGAGCATACCCTGCAGGCAGCCCACACCACATGGGACCCCCATCACCCATGACCACAGCCTGCAGGCAGCCCACACTACAAGGGACGCCCCATCACCCGTGACCACAGCCTGTAGGCAGCCCACACCACATGGAACCCCCCATCACCCGTGACCACACCCTGCAGGCAGCCCACACCACAAGGGATGCCCCATCACCCGTGACCACACACTGCAGGCAGCCCACACCACAAGGGATGCCCCATCACCCATGACCAGACCCTGCAGGCAGCCCACACCACTCGGGATGCCCCTATCACCCGTGACCACAGCCTGCAGGCAGCACACACCACATGGGACCCCCCCGTCACCCATGGCCACACCCTGCAGGCAGCCCACACCACAAGGGATGCCCCCATCACCCGTGACAACACCCTGCAGGTAGCCCACACCACAAAGGACACCCCCATCACCTGTGCCCACACCCTGCAGGCTGCCCACACCACAAGGGACGCCCCCATCACCTGTGACGCGACCCCGCAGGCAGCCCACACTACATGGGCCGCAATGCAGCCAAATTGCATGTAAATTCCCGTGCGTACCCCGGACGCACCCCAGCAAAATCACGTGGAAATGCCTGCATGTACCCCGGACGCACCCCAGCCCAATTGCGTGAAAACTCCTGCACGTAACCCGCGATACACACACAAATCCACTGGAAGCAGCCCCCTCCTGACGGGACAGCCACACCCCATCCCCCATCACCCGTGACCACACCCTGCAGGCAGCCCACACCACATAGGATCACCCGTGACCACACCCTGCAGGCACCCCATACCACATGGGACCCCCCATCACCAGTGACCACACCCTGCAGGCACCCCACACCACACTGGACTGCCCCAGCCCCCATCACCCATGACCACACCCTGCAGGCAGCCCACATCACAAGGGATGCCCCCATCACCTGTGACCACAGTCTTCAGGCAGCCCACACCACATGGGACCCCCATCACCTATGACAACACCCTGCAGGCAGCCCACACCACAAGGGACGCCCCCATCACCCGTCACCATACCCTGCAGGCAGCCCACCCCACAAGGGACACCCCCATCACCTCTGCCCACACCCTGCAGGCTGCCCACACCACAAGGGATGCCCCCATCACCTCTGACGCCACCCCGCAGGCACCCCACACTACATGGGACGCACCGCAGCCAAATCACGAGGAAATTCCTGCGTGTACCCCGGACGCACCCAAGCAAAATCGTGTGAAAATGCCTGCACTTACCCCGGACGCACCCCAGCCCAATTGCGTAGAAACTCCTGCACGTAACCCGCGATACACACACAAATCCACTGGAAGCAGACCCCTCCTGACGGGACAGCCGCACCCCATCCCCCATCACCTGTGACCACACCCTGCAGGCAGCCCACACCACATGGGATCACGCGTGACCACACCCTGCAGGCAGCCTATACCACATCTGATCCCTCATCACCCGTGACCACACCCTGCAGGCAGCCCACACCACATTGGACACCCCCAGCCCCCATCACCTGTGACCACACCCTGCAGGCAGCCCACACCTCATGGGACCCCCCCATCACACTTGCCCACACCCTGCAGGCAGCCCACACCACGAGGGACACCCCATTCACCTGTGACCACATCCTGCAGGCAGCCCACACCACATGAAACCCCCCCTATCACCCATGACCACAGCCTGCAGGCAGCCCACACCACATGGGACCCTCCCATCACCCATGACCACACCCTGCAGGCAGCCCACACCACAAGGGATGCCCCCATCACCCGTGACCACAGCCTGCAGGCAGCCCACACCACATGGGACCCCCATCACCTGTGACAACACCCTGCAGGTAGCCCACACCACAAGGGACGCCCCCATCACCTGTGACCATAGCCTGCAGGCAGTCCACCCCACAAGGGACACCCCCATCACCTGTGCCCACACCCTGCAGGCTGCCCACACCACAAGGGACGCCCCCATCACCTGTGACGCGACCCCGCAGGCAGCCCACACTACATGGGCCGCAACGCAGCCAAATTGTGTGTAAATTCCCGTGCGTACCCCGGACGCACCTCAGCAAAATCACGTGGAAATGCCTGCATGTACCCCGGACGCACCGCAGCCCAATTGCGTGAAAACTCCTGCACATAATCCGCGATACACACACAAATCCACTGGAAGCAGCCCCCTCCTGATGGGACAGCCACACCCCATCCCCCATCACCCGTGACCACACCCTGCAGGCAGCCCACACCACATTGGACTCCCCCAGCCCCCATCACGCATGACCACACCCTGCAGGCAGCCCACACCACAAGGGACGCCCCGATCACCTGTGACTACAGCCTTCAGGCAGCCCACACCACATGGGGCCCCCATCACCTGTGACAACACCCTGTAGGCAGCCCACACAGGAAGGGACGCCCCCATCACCCGTGACCATACCCTGCAGGCAGCCCATCCCACAAGGGACACCCCCATCACCTCTGCCCACACCCTGCAGGCTGCCCACACCACAAGGGACGCCCTCATCACCTGTGACGCCACCCCGCAGGCACCCCACACTACATGGGACGCACCGCAGCCAAATCACGAGGAAATTCCCGCACGTACCCCGGACGCACCCAAGCAAAATCGTGTGTAAATGCCTGCACTTACCCCGGACGCACCCCAGCCCAATTTCGTGGAAACTCCTGCACGTAATCCGGGATACACACACAAATCCACTGGAAGCAGACCCCTCCTGACGGGACAGCAACACCCCATCCCTCATCACCTGTGACCACACCCTGCAGGCAGCCCACACCACATGGGATCACCCGTGACCACACCCTGCAGGCAGGCCATACCACATCTGACCCCTCATCACCCGTGACCACACCCTGCAGGCAGCCCACACTACATTGGACACCTCCAACCCCCATCACCTGTGACCACACCCTGCAGGCAGCCCACATCTAATGGGACCCCCCATCACACTTGCCCACACCCTGCAGGCAGCCCACACCACGAGGGACACCCCATTCACCTGTGACCACATCCTGCAGGCAGCCCACACCACATGAAACCCCCATCACCTGTGACGCCACCCTACAGGAAGCCCACCCTACATGGGACTCCCCCATCACTTGTGTCCAAACCCTGCAGGCAGCCCACACCACATGGGACACTCATCACCTGTGACCACACCCTGCAGGCAGCCCACACCACATAGGACCCCTCGCCCGCCCCCATCACCCATGACCACACCCTGCAGGCAATCCACACCACAAGGGATGCCCCATCACCCGTGACCACACCCTACAGGCAGCCCACACCACATGGGAGCCCCCATCACCCGTGAACACACCCTGCAGGCAGCCAATACCACATGGGAGCCTGCATCAGGGAGTTGCTGCATTATTGAGGCACTTGAAGGTAAGGGAGACTGTTTTAAGTAGAATTATATCATTGACCTTTAGCCAATGATTAACTGTCCTTAGCTCTGATATATGTTCTCTGATAGGAATGTTTAGAGCAGTTCTTAGAGCATTATTCTGTAACATTTGATTTTTTTTCCAGAATATACTTGTTTGTGCCTAAGTAGGGGCCATTGCAATAGTCCAATTTCGAGAGTATCCGGGCGTTGGCTAGGATAATGCAACTAGATTTGGATAAGAATGGCCTACAGGCCCTGATTAACTTACAGATGTAGACTGTTGACAATGCCAAGGTGTTTACTTGTTTACTTAAGGTTAGTGTAGAGTCAAGGTAGAAACCTAAAGTTTTGACTTCTTTAACAACCTTAATTGTGTTTCCGTCAATATTGAAGGTGGAATAGTTGGTATTCCATTTTATTAAGTTGGAAGCTGTTCTGAGAATCAGGAGCTCCGTTTTGTCATCATTCAGGCAGAGACCATGGGCTGCCATCCATGCCTGAATGAGGAGGTACATTTTGTTCACCAAAGCCGTGTCCTTATGGTAATCGCCCGAAAGGGGTATGAGGATCTGGGTGTCATCTGCATAATTAATGTAGGTGACACCCAGACTGTCCAATTTGTCAAACAAAGGCTTTGTAAATATATTGTACATAGTTGGCGAAACACAGGATCCTTGTGGAATGCTGCAGGTAGTTTGGATAGGGTCAGCTGAAGCTGACGGTGAGAAGACTCTCATGGTACTGTTATTTAAAAACGATTGGACCCGTGCTATTGGGTCCGTAGAGAAGTGAGCCGCTGAGGCCAGGAATTTGCAAAGAACTTCGTGGTTCACCAGGTCAAAGGCAGCTGACAGGTCAAGGAGGAGTAGCATGGCGGTTTTCCCTTTGTCCTTAAGATCATCAGTTTGAGTTTTTAAATCGGTTAGGGCATTTTTAGTGCCATGTTGTGGCCTGAAGCCAGATTGGCGGGCACCTAAAAGATGGTTAGTTTCAAGCTCCTTCTGTATTTGAAAGTTTGCTACTTTGTCAAGTATTTTAAGTAGGAATGGCACCGTTGTAATTTGCGTATAGTTAGTTGGAATGGACGGATCCAATGTTTGCTTTTTTAATAGAGGCAAGACCCATGAATCTTTTAAGTTGCTTAAGACAATATTTGTCGAGAAGGAGGTGCAAATTAAGTTAGATATGAATAGCGGAAGGTCTCTGGATGCGTCTTTAATTATCTGGGCAGGACAATTGTCGCCCTGCCATGTTGACGGTTTCAAGGAGGAGATAATTATTTTGGTTTCAAGAATGGACACTTTGGAGAATCTGAATTGATCTACCGTATTTGATGATCACTCGCCAGTCGACTCCAGACGGAGATGCAATTCCATGACCTGGGCGTGCTGCGCTGGGTAGAACTGCTCCAGGACCTGCATGTTGTTGGTGGTCAAACGGCCTCATTGCCCCTCTTGGTTCTCACCAGCCTGGAGGAAGCTCCAGGCCTTGTTGTGGGTCCTGGCTTTGTAGTCCTCCCAGCGCTTGTGGACATGGTGGTAGTTTGCGGGTGCCACCCCCTCCGCTTTGATGGCACTCACGATGTCAGCCCAGATCTTCCTCCATCCTTCCTTGCCGACTTGCTTTGGTCCATGGAAGAGGGCATCATAATGCTGCAGGACTCCACCAGGATGTCAACTTCCCTTGCTGAGAAGCTGACAGCCCTCTGCTTCGCTGCCGGGGGGTTGCCACTTACCTCCGATGATGTTGGTTCAGACTTGCCAACCGCCGAAGCAGGTGTGGGTGTGCAAGGTGGTCCTGCAGCTGGGTTGTGGAGCGGTGGTCTGGAACATCAGAAGTCTTCTGGATTAGCAGAGGTGGTCACAGGTCCGACGACAGGAGCACTGGCAATGACTGTACAGCAAGCACCAAAATTGCAGGGCATGTGGGCAGCAAGCACACACAGTGGGCAGGCAGCAGCAGATTGATTGTGGGAGGCAGCTCAGGGCACTTGGAGGCAGGTAAATGGGCTGGTAGGCAGTAGCATGGGTCTTCTGTGTTACTCGCATGGGCAGCCAGGAAACAGAGTGACTCTGCACGTGCGGAAACAGCATGTAAGTGTAAAATCAGAGGAAAGGCCCTAAGCGTGTAAGTTACGTGACACACGCTGAACGTTGGGCATTGGCTTTCAGGATCAGGATAAAGGTGTGCGTAGGATAACATTACAATGCACGTGTAATTTGTAGCAGACGGATGCGTGAACTGAGAAGTATTTTGGGGTGCCACGCTAATTGTTCACTACTGTGACAGTACATACTTCTTCTTTTGGTGGGGGAGTTGCCTCTGCGCACATGCGGGTGTATTTTTTCTTTTCTTGTGAGGCTGATGGTGAGTCACGTACGCATTTTTCATACTGCGGGTGCGCATGTGTGTTGCGTACCCCCTATGGGGGCTGAAATGGGAATGGGGATGGTCCGGGTCCGGGTTCCCTGAATGGGGAAATACCAGGCCCTCCAAAGTCGGAATGGCCCGGTATTTCCCCATTCAGGGACCACGGACCCGGACCCGAGTTTAGAGGCAGCCATGCCCTTACTAAGGGCATGGCTACCTCCAAACTCGTAATGAGGCCCATGGTCTTGGAAGTAAAGGCTAGCAGGAGTAGTGGAGCAACTTCTCCATCTAGACCCCATCTTTTATATTTTCAAATCATTTTCACTTTTTATTATTCAGCTGTTCCATTTTTATTTCTAGTTTCATCCATAGTCACTGCAGGTGTTTTTGCCTATTCTTGCCTGAATATAACTTTCAATAAATGTTTTCAAACTTACTCTTATTGAGGTCTAGTTTGTCAAGTTTGAGTATCCCAACACTTGGACTGTCACAGTACATGTCCGCCACCCGCATCCCAGGGAGAGGGCAGGAGCCCCCCCTCCCCTCAACCAGAAGCACACAGTCCTCCACCGGGTGGAGCACACAGCCGATCTAGCGTTCTCTGTGTGCCCTTCGTGCTGCCTTCCTGCACGCTGCACTACGGGTAAGGCACTGCTCCCCCAACTGCCTCATTTCTACAGCTACAACATTGAAAATACCTACGAAGTGTTGCGTAGCTGTTTAGCTTTGTTTGCGTGTATTTTTGCATCGAGTGCCACATTGCATCCGCCCGACTCGTGCCAACTACCTCTGCCTGACCTGCAAATGTCGGGCGCAACGCGGCGCCACAGTGAGGCTGGAGCCTCGTTGCCCAGCAAATGAAATCCTTTTGTCCACATGGTATCGGCCGGCAGGTGGAAGCGCCGGCGGCTTGCAAACAAGGCCGTAGCTTAGGCCCCTGTTTGCCCCCTGTTCGCCACATGGCACACTGGGCGCCCACTAGCAACAAATAAATGTGCGTTAATGAATAATGGACATCTGACCACCTGACTACCGTCCCCGACACCTAAAGGAAACCCGGCCTTCCAGGTAGCAACACCAAGTGAGTACATCACGGATCAACCCTTTGTTCTCACAGTTGCTTGGCATGTATCTGCCCATCCTCCCTGTTTGACACAAACTGACCTAAAATATGTCCATATTTCCTGCTACACCGCACCACCATGAACTCAATTAATGCATCTTACCACCATCTGCATTTCAATCACTTATACTGCCATGCACAGTCCCTCTGATTCTCCTATGCCACCATTTTAACTTGTCTGCTCATAGGAGCCCATTAGCTGTTTCACCTTTTGTCTTGTCTGCTCATAGGGGTCCATTAGCTGTCTCACCTTTGTCTTGCCTGCTCATAGGATCCCATTAGCTGTCTCACCTTTGTCTTGCCTGCTCATAGGAGCCCATTAGCTGTGCCACCATTTTAACTTGCCTGCTCATAGGGGCCCATTAGCTGTTTCACCTTTTTAACTTGTCTGCTCATAGTAGCCCATTAGCTGTGCCACCATTTTAACTTGTCTGCTCATAGAAGCCCATTAGCTGTCTCACCTTTGTCTTGCCTGCTCATAGGAGCCCATTAGCTGTGCCACCATTTTAACTTGCCTGCTCATAGGGGCCCATTAGCTGTTTCACCTTTTTAACTTGTCTGCTCATAAGAGCCCATTAGCTGTGCCACCATTTTAACTTGTCTGCTCATAGGGGCCCATTAGCTGTTTCACCTTTTTAACTTGTCTGCTCATAGGAGCCCACCTACTGTGCCACCACCTATTGTGAATACCCATCCTCCGCTCCAATCAGACTATACTACCATCCACCAACATGGCCACACACCAGCCCAGCATACCACTCCACTCGCAAACCATTCCTCCTACACCATTCCTCCCTGCTCTCATTATAGGTGAGCCCCACCCTGCCTCCTCCAAGATCCAAGTACTTCAGCACTCAACCAATACCATAAAACAGCCTCCAGAGCAGACCCATGCACTCCCGCCACCTATACATCTCAGAAACTAAAGCTCCCAATCCCTCAAAGCAACCACTATGACACCCAAAGGCGTTACCCTAACCCCCTAGGCACTCCCCTCCACAACTATCACATTGATAAGCTCTCCGGAACTCAGCACTTCACACCCCTTGACCACTGTCACGCCTAAACCCAGTTACAATGCCAACACCCAAATTCAACTTGCACTCATAAATGCAAGGTCAATGCAAACCCACGCCACAGAAATCCATGACCTGATCACTGATCTGGAGCTTGACGCATTAGCCATTACTGAAACCTGGCTGCATGAAGCTTCCGGTCCAGCCATATGCGAATCTTTACCCCCTGGCTACACAATCCTCTGCCAGGACAGACCCACACACAAAGGTGGTGGAGTCTCCCTCATTATCAAAGAAACGTACAAGGCCAGACAAATCAAGTCTGCCACATCTGACAATTTTGACGCCCTCTGTATAAAAAATGAATTCACGGCCAAAGACACCATCACTATGCACCTAGTATACAGCCCTCCAGGCCACCTGTTGGACTTCCAAGACAACCTCCTACACCTCATAGGCAACAACCTCAAATTTAACAATAGAGCCATCCTCCTAGGAGATTTCAACCTTGATTCAAGGATTTAAAAGACAAACAAAGTAAAGCTTTCGCAAAATCTCTCTTTGAACTAGAATTCATCCAAAAAATTGACTCCCCCACCCATGTCAAAGGACGCATATTGGATTGAGTAGCTGACCATAACTGTGGTGTTGACACCAGCTCAAACACTGCACGCCCTTAGACAGACCACCATCTAATCCACTTCCACATCCCTTCAAGCATTGTAACCCAATGAAACTCTCCTATGCCAGCCGCCACGGCAAGGTCAAAAAACTGCTTACCAAAGACAGACTTATCCCTCTCTTGGAAGTTTCAGCTCTAGCACAACCTCTCTCAAACAACCCGACAGAACTGGTCAATCTCTACAAATCCATCCTCAAAGAAGCAGTTGACACCATTACTCCATTAGAGAAAAAAAAGAGCAAAAAATATCAAACACACCAACTCCTGGTACAATCAAGACCTCCTCGACCTAAAAGTACTCAAAAGGCAAGCCCTAAACAAATGGCAATCTTACCCGTCCGACTCCACACATGACTCCTACCTCGCCATTGCCAAGCAATACAAAATCTCCATTGCCGCAGCAAAAGCCGCTGCATATAACATCAGAATTGACAAAGCGAAATCCCAATCCAAGGAACTATTCGCCATTTTCAATTAGCTGGCTGTTCCCCCGTCATCCACACATCAAACAGTAAAGGACGAGAAATGGTGTAATGACATCCAGCATGCTATGTTGGGAAAAATCAATTTGCTCCAAGAAAAGATCAAATCCAACTTCACCAACCTACCTAAAACCACACCACCTATACCTACCACTCCTGAACCCAACCCTCCTAACCTCTTAGACCCCAAGCTCCCGCCGCTCTATACCTTCAGAAATGTAACCATCCCCGAAGTCACATCAATCATGATGCATATAAAACCATCACTATGCAAAGAGGACATCTGTTCAGCAAGCTTAATCAAAGACTGCTAAAAAAAAAAAAACACTGGACCCTGACTCCCCAAACAATTACAGGCCCATCACCACGGTGCCATTCTTGTTGAAAATCCTCGACAAAGCTGCATATCTGCAGATCCGATCCTACCTCGAGCTGCACAACATACTGGGAAAGAGGTAATCTGGTTTTCGCCCCCGGCATGGCACTGAGTCAGCCCTGCTTGACTTAAAAAATCAGCTACTATGTTTTGCAATTGACAGCTTGACAGTGGACAGTGTGGCGGAGGACCCTTTGTGTGGGCTGTCCTTAGCTTTAGCCGTGGGCAGCTTAATTGGAATGGTTTCCTTAAATGAGAGTCTGTCTGAGTCTTATAAAGTGGGTCCATTCTGGACCTTTTCTATTCATGTACAGTGCTTTGGCAAAAACGCTATATAAATAACAATCATTATCAATAGAAAATGGAAAATAAATGATCAAGACGGGTGCAAATTTAAACTGAATTAAAAATCATGAAAAACGTCAAAGGTTTCCTAAACCGAGTTAAAAATGATGAAAAATATACAACCACGAGAGACGTTGTAAAGGATTTACTCCTTTAAATCTGCAACAACGAAAAAATCCAAAGATGTCTCTTTGGAGGAGGAATTTAAGTTAGCCACCTCATTGGTGGAGTTCAAACTAACTAGGGAGGTATACAGCCCAAACATTTTTTATTCCTGGCAATTTTGTTGGCAGTCGAAGATTCTCAGCCTGAACACAGGGAATTACTCTGAGCAGGACAGTCTATTAAAGGGCTACAGCTGAAGAAGTGAAATCATTACTGCATAGCTGTGAGCTGCATCATTGCTTAGGACTTCGGCATCAGAAGGGGATGTACAAAAAGCAAAAGTGAAGACATTTTATAAAGTTTTCCTCATTTTAGGAGCTATAATCAGCAACACTATGCCCAGAAAGAATACTGGCATTGATAATAAGTCGTACATTAAAAAATTAATGGTTTCAGCAACATGTTTTAATAGTTAATGAGCCCGTTACTTTTAATGGTTGGAGCCCATACACTAAAGTCATCAGGGGAAATATGCTGAAAATCACTGTTGTAACTGGGGCCACAAAGACCACAGCTACAAGATGTTTTCCACAAGAAAGCATCATCAGAAATGACAACAAACTGAGAAGTTGCTGTCTGCTCAGGGCAAGGCCAACACCCAATTGTGATGCATGTCCACATTGATACATATGACTCCTATTTTGCAGACATGTTACTATTAGGATGAGCATTGTGACAAATGAAAACCAAGCCAACTGTGCACTGTGTGCTCAACATAGGCGCATGCTGACATCATTAACAGAGACATTTGAGTTAAACATAAAAATCTAGATCCATTTTAGGTTCCCAAAATGCTCTTTAATTTTATGCAAAGCAGCCAGGAACTGTTGTGTCATTTATCCCCATACTCTTTAAAGTATACAGACTGGATGCAAACAAGAGCACCAAGTTCATGCCGAGTGATCCAAAACACATGTTTGCAGTGCTTCATCCTTTTTATTTGTATAATTTCCATTATTATTATTATTATTATTATTATTATTATTATTATTATTATTATTATTATTATTATTATTATATTAATTGAGCATGGACCTAGATTCAGGAAGCAATGGAGCCCTTCATAAGTCATAGGAGAGGTAGCAGATCATAAGGGATAAATACAAGGGAGCTAACAACGGGTGGGGAGTGGGCAATTTGGCATCAAGAGGGATCTACAAGTAACCAGGGGAGGAAACAGATGGGTGCAAATCGCTCAATCTCTGGTTAGGTGGAGAGTGGAGGGTGTGTGGACATAGGTGTTTTGGAGAAGCCATCCCTTGAATGGAATGCTCTTAAGCTCTGTCCTGAAATGTAAAAACAAAGGGGATGAATGCTGTTGATGGACAGGAGGTTCCAGCGAATGGGGGCACAACCAGAGAAGGCCTGTCTTCTGATATTTTATTTCCTGTGCCAGTACTACGGACTCAGTTTAATTAAATGATTTACACTGGAAATGCTGGGATATATTGTGGGTACAGCTGTATAAAAACTACTTACAATGGCAATGCTGACATATGTTGTCAACCCCGGCATCATGAATATTTTGTCAAATGCTGCTGTCTACTGTTGGCGACATGGCGTCTAGTAGATGTTTTGATGCATCATTACCATAGAGAACCAATTATGAATTGTATGACTTTTTAACACATTTTTCTCAAACAATATGCTGTAATATGCACAATTTGAACAGAATATATCAAAACTTTTCTCAGGAGACAACCCGATTCCCCCTACATTACTGAGGGCTCTCTTGTTATGCATGCTCGCTTGCGCTAATTTGTGAAAGATGTTAAGGCCCATTGCACTAAAAATACGCGCCTTCTGCTACTAACCTTGAAATGGGTATAATGCCACTTTCCCCTCATTAGGTGTCTGACCCTCCCTCCACTGGCCCCCAAAGCTGCCTCTGCTACTGCCATGTGCCTAACAATGTTACTGGCTGCATACAAAGGCGGCTGGTACATTTGGCTACCAAGGGCCAGGCACCACTCCCATGTTTCTATGTAAGGTATAAGATTTAAAGTTCTGTGCCGTAATTTGCGCAAATTTACCCCGCCTGCTATGCTCCCGTTCTTTGAACCAATTCTTGCAGATCTTGCTAGATTTGACTCATCTACTAAACTGGCCTCAGCTTTTACAATGAAGCAATGCTGCAGGCTGTTAATACCCTTGCCCCGCTTAAACAAATCTTAGCCCTCAAGGAAATGGTATACACCGGAAATTCAGACCCTAAAATATCAAAAAAATCAAGCTCTTAAAAGATGGAAGAGATCGTCATCCTCAGAGGTTAAACTCAGCTACTCTAAAGCAGCCAGGGCATATAAATTTGCCATTTGTGAGGCTAAGAAAACCACCTACAAAGAATTGAAGGGGCGTCATCGAGTACAAAGGAACTTTTTAAGATCCTGAGCGAACTTGAGGAGCTATGCCCCTCCACCTCAGTAGTTGTTAAATTTATTGCATGGTGTACGTATGTCCAGAACTTCATGAGGCAGAAAATTGAAAGGATTAAGAAGGACTCTGCGAATAATCTGCCTCCCCCTGTGGTCTAGGCAAAACCAGCCATCCAACTGTCACCAGGACTCTCTTTGAGTTCTCTGATTTGTCAGAAGCCGATATGCTGGACTTGCTGCAAGAAATCAAGCCAACAACCTTCAACGGTGATAGCTGCCCTGCGCCTATTGTAAAGATGTGTGTGGCTTTTCTTATACCTCTGATCACTACATTTGTCAACCTCTCATTTAGGGAGAGTATGGTTCCCATCTCGATCTCGTGGGTCTCACCATTTCTAAAAAAAACATCACTTGATCCCAATCTGCCAGGCAACTATCGCCCTATAACAAACTCCCTGTTTCTCTTGAAGATTCTAGATTAAGTGGCATGCCATCAAATTAAAAACTTTCTAGAACAACATAATATACTTGGTGTTAAAGTTAAACAATCGGGTTTCAGAAGCAATCATAGCACTGAATCCACACTTCTGGACTGAAAAACAACTGTTCTTCAGTGCTTTGATAAGGGCAAAGCCTCCTTCGTGATGCTGCTTGATCCCACGGGGGCCTTTGATCTTGTGGATCACTCTTTCTTGACCGCCAGACTACAAGACTCTCCTTTCTTCTCCAAAGGGGCGTCCTGCTGGGTTCTGTCATTACTATCCAACCAAACCACCAGAGTCTTTCATGAGGACGTCATGGCAGTGGGTTATAAATTGGATTGTGGGGTCCCACAGAGATCCTGTTTATCCCCTACACTGTTCAACATCTTTACTCTTTCGCTTTTCAATCTTTTAGACGCAGGAGGCATTGTGTACGCAAATTATGCTGATGACACTCAGTGCCTTATTCCTCTTACTGGTGATTATGTGCACGACTCACTGACTGTTAACAACACTTATGACCCAATTCAAGAGTGGATGATGCTTAATGGGCTAGTTATCAATAATGCAAAAACTGAAATTATGATGGTCGGAACTGCTGCAAAACTGCATATAATGGACCCTGTATATTCCACCTTCCAATTTGCTGACTGGTAGCTTGCAACTCTACCCAAGGTAAAAATGCTGGATATGGTAGTGGATCCAGAACGTTCAATGAAAGCGCATGTCAGCAGTCTTGGGTCCTGATCATCATATTATATGAAATTGCTGGTGCAAATTAGGCCTTTTTTAGACTCTCCGGATAGTGCGACACTTGCGCATGCAATAATTGCCTCTCGCCTGTACTACTGCGCCAGCCTGATGCAGGGCGCCAGTAAGGGAGAAATGAAGCGGGTAATTCATGGATTATTTGCGCCAAAAAAAACGGGATTTGTGCACCATTCTGCCCGCAAATCCCTGTTTAACAAATGGGGATTTGCTGGCAGAATGGCGCACAAATCCCGTTTTTTTCAGCACATATAATCCATGAATGACCTATTTACATGTGGTTCAAAATAATGCTGCTAGAGCAGTCTCTGGCCTTCGGAGAATGGACCACATCTCTGGAGTAAGGAGAACACTCCATTGGCTGCCTGTGCAGAAACGGATTTCATTCAGGACACTTGGCAAACCAGCTTGGCTCCCTGTTAGGTGCACATTACGTTCAAACAACTCGGGACTTCTGGAAGTACCCTCAGCCAAACTGTCACCGGTGCTGGAGGGCTGCTTCCCTGTGGCAGCCCCTCGGCTCTGGAATGCCCTATCGCCCAACTGAGAAATTGCAGCACTCTATCGGCTTTTAAACGCGGACTGAAAACGCTTCTCTTTGAACAATTCTCCTTGGACCAGCCTGTTGTATGCATCTGATTAACCTGCTGCCTTTTTGTCTGTTGTTGTTGTGTTGTCCCCGCGCTTCTGTGCCTACGGGCGATGTTCCATTGTGTTATAAATAAAAAAAATAAAAAAATACCTTTGATTCAAAACCTTACATCTTTCACGGAGTGCTGTCCGCATCACATGCCGCAACAGTCATCATAATCATGAGTGGTGGCACAGGCTGGCCCGAGAGTCTGTGGCACAGAATATGCTTCTTCCAGGAGCTTGGTGATGGAGGGCCCTCAGCATGGCATGCAGAGAGGCCCCCTCCTTTTGCTTTACGCCATCCTGAAAATGCTAATCTATCATGGATATCGGCCGGAAAGGTGCACATACGCTAGAGAGAGTATTGTATCCTAAGTGCTGCAGATTCTGTTGCTGCAATCTGGGTTCTGCGTTCACATTGCTTCAAGCCACGATAAAAGCGTCAAAAGTCCTTTGCCTTTTAAAATATGTTTCCTTTTTCCATAAATACAACCAAGAGATTTTGAGAAAAAAAGATGTCGAGAACGTCCATTGATGCTGCTCATCATTGAAACCTTTCCTGCACCTGCATTATTAAAACATTTAAAAGGTTTAATGTACCTGAATGCATGAACGAACCAACTGTTAATTTGCAGGTCTGGATGTCAAAAGGAAATTTGTAGGTGTCAATTCCACAAGTGCTTGAAATCATCATTGGCTCGAGCCTGTCAATTTCCCCATCATTCGATACGTACAAGAATTGAACTGCTGGCGATTTGTCTTCATCCGTCCTAAAGAAAACCAAACAAACATCATTGTAAACCCTTTTTACAGGAGTACTAGTGTGGCCTTACACTGTTAATAGGAGAGGCGCACCATGGGCCTGAATTTTCTATTGCAGGACAAAAGCAAGGAAAATACATGCCATGAAATCTAAAGTGCTCTAATGTGCAACAAAATGGCATTCATATGTTAGAACAAAAACCACATGCCTCCATCTGCCAGAGCTCAAGGAGGCGTCAGGGGGCTTGATCACTTAACACGCAGCAGTCACATGCTCCAGTCATTCGTATATCCCACATAAAGGAGTCCACAATGCTTGAAACTTAAGCCAGAACTTTACTTGACATGAAGTCCCAAGTGCCTGGCTGGCAGAAAAGAGATACAAACTATTTATAAACTCATTGCTGGTGCACCTAACAATTTACACAATTCCCCAACCAAAACAGCTTACTCTTTCCCATAGCTAGTTAAATTAAGGGGTGATCTCATATAATATTTAGGAAGATGTGTGTGCCATCAGAAGTGCACGATTGCAGAGAATAAAACCAACCCCTTGAATTGAGAAATTCCGAGGCAACTAGTTGGGATTATACTCTACTCATGCTTCTGCTACTTTCAACACCTGGAAACAGGGTGCCAAAAACCCTGAGTAGTTACACCCTTTCATTTGTGCAGAGCGATTGTATTGCTTCAAAGCTAAGCGGCATTACCTCCACGTCCCTCTTCCTCGTCAGAGTACTCACCTATGGGCAGGGGTGTTGCTAGGTCTGGAAATTATCTGGGGCTATGTTAATGTCGGTACTGTTGGGACTCGGGGCTAGCTAGCATTTTGGTTGTAGCCCCTGAGCTTCTATCCGGGGCTACAACCAAAAGACCCCGGGCTTTAGGCCCATCAGGCACCCCTAGCAATTCCTCTGCCTATGGGGCTCTGCATCTCATACAGGAACTTTTATTTTCTTTCGGAGGCATAAACCTCCTATTTACCCACAATACACCAGTTCTTTTTCCTCCTGTCTCTGACAGGGACTGGATTGTCCTGGAGCAGGGCACCGGGACACATAGTTGCAGAGTCTTCTGTGGTGGTGTCTCGAGAGGCACAGACTCCCGGTAATATGTGGGCTCTCAGGCTCCCTGCAGGGCTTGGGGCCCGGTTGAGCGGACATTGCTAGCTAGGACATCTTGCGCGGCTTGGGGTTCTGTTGAGTGGCAAGTTTCATATGTGCTTTTTCCCTGGCTCAGCGGCAGCTGTTATTACGGCAGTGCCAAGAGACATGCATTGTGGTACCCCAAACCCCCCGCCTCCTTCCTGCTGGGGCCTGCTTGCAGGTGGGGCTTTCCCTGTGTATCTGCTGGCCCGGGAGTTATTGTGTCCTCCGTGAAGGCCTGACTAGGGGCGGGGCTGAGTGGAATTTCTGTGCGGGTTGCAGCTTTCTCCACTGCATCCTGTTTACTGCCTGTTGCCTGGAGATAGATTCTTCTGCAACGTGCTGAGGGCAGTAATCATCGCCCCCCTCAACTTCTTCTGCTTCTATCCGTTCATCAGTGGGGTCAGATTCAGATGAAGAGGCTAAAGGAAAATATCTATCCAGGGATGAGGTGGCGTCTGTGATATCCCAGGTTTGGGACTCCATGGGGTTTTCTGACCCTATGTAGGCGGAGAGCTCGTCTGAGCCTAAGATACGGCACTATAAGCAAGGGGACATAGGAATTTCTTCCAGACAGAGTCAGTAGACAATGTTCTGGTCAGTTTGGCGGGCCACTCCTCCATGGCAGTGAGGAGGCTGCTCTTCGAGACCCAGTAGACCCAAAGCTGAACTCTGCTTTGAAGAAGGCTCATAGGGTATCCCACTTTGCACTGCGGGCTAATGTCTATGGGTCCTATACAGCAGAGATGGTTCTAGGGGGCTTCCGGCCTCTCCATACGGCAATGAAGGATGCGCACAGGTGCTTGCTGACATGCAGAGGCAAGTGCAGCTTCTCTCGTATCTTTCCTATGATGGCGTCAGGGTCACCACCATGGCCATGGCAGCTTGCATTTCTGCACGCTGTCATCTTCATTACAGGGATTGGAAATTGGGTAGCTCCCAGAAGGCAGCTGCTCTTAAACTTCCATTTGTGGCATGTAAGCTTTTCAGGGACTCTCTTGAATACAAGGTTCACCAGGTTTCTTGGGCGGACAAGCACACAGACCGGTTGCGGCATAAGCCTGCACCACAGTGTAGACGTTTTTCAGGGACTGCACAAAGGAGCCGGGGGTCTGATGGCAGACCTGGCCCTTATCATCACTCCAGGGGTGTCCGTCCTGGCCCTGGGGGGTTGAAGCTTACGGAAGGTCATCTGAAGGCCTGACAATTACCATTGGTCGGAGAGGGGACGACTCCAACAGTTTTTTCTGGTGTGGGAGTGGAGGTCCTCTGATGCCTGGGTCCTACAGATTGTCCTGGAAGGCTATCAAAGCAACTTTCTGTCCCCTCCTATTCAGTCATCCGGGATCATGACTACTTTGCCCAGGGACCCTACCAAGAAAGCAGCCATGTATTTGGCCATTGCCGAACTTCTGTTCAAGGGGGCCATTATGACTGTGCCCAGGGAACAGTGGGGTCTGGGGTCCTACTCTCGGGTCTTCTTAGTCCGGAAGCCATGGGGGAGGTTACATCTGCTTTTGGACTTGAAAGCACTCAACACATTTGTCAGGAGTGTTAGTTTTCGGAAGGAGACATTGCAGAAAATCATTCCCCTGGTCAGACAGGGGAAGTGGATGATCTCCTTGGATCTCCAAGATGCCTATTATCATGTGCCCATTCACCCATCACATCTACAGTTCCTCAGGTTCTCCGTTGAGGGGGGGGCATTATCAGTTCTGGCCCTTCCTTTTGGCCTGAAGTCAGCACTGAGGGTCTTCGAAAAAGGTGGTCACACCACTGTTGGCGCATTTACATCTGCAGGAGATCCAGCTATTCCCCTACTTGGAACACTGGCTGGTGAAAGCGGATCTCCGCTGCACTGTGCAATCTCACCTTCTCCTTGTCTGTCAGTCACTCCGAGAGTGGGGCTTCTTGATCAACTGGGACAAATTTCATCTGACCCCGTCCCAATACCTGCTGTTCATAGGGACTCGATTCTGCACCAGGAGTGGGAAGGTCCTTCTCCCCAAGTCAGGGCTTTCTGGCTCCAGTCACTCCTATCCAAAGTCATTCGGCATCCCTGGGCGTCAAAGAGAGAGCTCCTGGTGGGGCAGGGGCACATGGCATCTTCTGTATTTTTGGTTCCCCCGCCTCCATCTCCGGCCCTTGGTGATACATCTACTTCGTCACTGGTTCCCCTCCCCCCACTCCCTCGAGCAGCGGGTTCCGATTTCACACAGTCTGAGGGCAGATCTGGATTGGTGGTTACAAAAGTCCTCTGTCCAGAGGGGTGTGGAATTGGAACGTCCTCCTCGGGTGGTGTCGACCACTGATGCCAGCGGCTCTAGCTGGGGGGCCTACCTGGGGTATCTGTCTGCGCAGGGGCAGTGGAACCTTGTGGGGCGCCATCGATCCTTGAATTGGGAGTGAGCTGGCGGCCAATGATCGAGCTCTCCTGTGGTTTGCTCCCCTCTTACAGGGAAGGGCTATGTTGGTTCGGACCGACAATTTCTCTGCCATGGCCTATGTCAACAATCAGGGTGGCTCAGGAGCGAGGGCCATGAATTGTATGGCAGGGCGCATCAGGGTTTGGGACAAGAGGCATTTGCTGTCCCAGGGGTTGGTACACCATTGGGGGTGGAGAATGTGGTAGTGGATTGTCTCAGCAGGGTTTCCCCTGACTACCTGGAGTTGATGTTCTCCGATCATGTGCTTGTGGGGGTTTGTTGCCGGTTCAAGACTCCGGTGTTGGATCTGTTTGCCAAGGTTCCCAGGTTTTGCTCCCAGTTCCCGGCAGTGGTGGTGTGGGGGATGGATGCATTGAATTTCGAGTGGACATGGGATCTCCTGTATACCTTCCCTGCCCTTGCTCTCATTCCCAGGGTGGTACAGATGATCTGCCGGTGTTCTTCTCTGGTGATGTTGGTGGTTCCCTTTTGGTCTCGCAGGGGCTTGTTCCTTTCGCTCATGGATCTTCATGTTCGAAAAGTATGGAGGATTCCCAGGTGGTCTTGCCCTCTTCGAGGGGTCAGGTATTGGGGTTACCTGTGATCTGCTGATCTGCTTACCTCCTGAGAGAGCAAGGTTGTTGACTTTGGGTTTTTCGTTACCTGTTGTGGAAACCATTCTACATTCCAGGCAGCCTAGTACCTTGAAGGCCTATGATAGGCATTGGTCCCATTTTCACAGTTGTTGTGTGGGTGCCGGGCTATGCCCCAGGGTTGTGGTGTCCCGGGGTTACAGTTTTTGCAGGATGTTTTTGCATGCTCAGTGAGCTGCATTGAATACCCTGTTGGAGGGTTCCGGAGTGCCCCTGCTGGATCTGGTCTGGTGGGCCGGTTCCTTAGGAGCCTGGCTTCTTCTCGGCTGCCCCTGGTTTTGCGTTTTCTTAATTTGTCTCCTTTTGAGCCGATTGAAATTGTTGATGTTAAGCACCTTATGTGCAAGACGGCTTTCTTGGTTGCCATCACCTCTGCACATCGTTTGGGGCGCTCATTTGCTGTCCACCATTTCTATGAATCTTGCCTGACTACTTAGTGTTACAGTGTGATCCTGCTTCTTGCCTAGGGTGGCCTGTAAGTTTCATTTGTTACAGGAAGTGGTCCTGCCAATCTTTTTTCCTGACTCCCTTTCCCCAGAGGAAGTGGCCTGCCACTGCCTGGATGTATGACGGTCGGTCTTGGAGTATCTGACCAGGACAACCCCAGTTTGGTGGTTCGTCAGTCTTCTGATGACCTTTGGGGCAGCTGGATCATGGAGGAAGGCGTCAGGGATTAAGATGGTGATCTCTATGGCGCATGTGGCCTCTGGTCTTTCTGTCCCTTTGGGTGTGCAAGGTTGTTCTACCAGGGGTATGGTGGCTTCGTGGGCGGATGCTCAGGGTGTTCTGTTGCATGAGATTTTCAGGGCTGCTACCTGGGCAGATCCCAATACCTTTATTACGCATTACAGACTGAATGTGGGCAATTCTAGGGATGGTTCTATTGGAGTTGGGGTGCTGTTGGTGGCCCAGCTGTGATGTTCCATTGTTCGATTGCACAATAAACGTGGTATTTTTGCATTGATTCCTGGGCGTCCTCTTGCTTTCCTGCTTCCTCTTGTGGCTTGGGTATGCCTCATAGGTGAGAACTGGGACGATGAAGAGGGACGATGAGGTAATGCTCAGATTACTTACTGGCAATCTCCATTACTCCTAGTCCTACTCTTCCTTGTCACAGTACTGCTGACCTGGCCACCTTCCTGTGGTGTGGAAAGGCCTGGGATCTGTCCAGGCTTGCTATGCACTGGTGTCTTCTGGCTAAGTAGGCTGTTTGTAACTGTGAAAGAAATAGAAAAAGTTCCTGTATGGGAGGTAGAGCCTCATTGGTGTGTTCTCTAACGAGGAAGAGTAGGACTAGGAGTAATGAAAATTACCGGTAAGTAATCTGACCACTACTCCTAGCTGGATCCTCCAAACAAAAGAAGGGACATTGTGGGAGGAGGAGTAGGAAAGAACTGTAATATCAAGCAGCGCAGAGCCGGAAGGTTTGGCTGACGTCATAAGAATAGAGTCAATGTCAGAGGGAATTGTTGGGTTCTATCATCATTCCATCATTAGACACCACTAGTGTCGGTATTCTCCATGGGATTCTCTATACCCGGCAATATTTGGTGTATTCTCCATGGGATTCTCCATCCCCCACAATATTTGACCACAGTGTCGGGATCTCCACTCCCCCCAATATTTGACATCAAAGTGTCAGGTTATTCCATGGGATTCTTCATCCCCGACAATATTTGACCAGAGTGTCAGGATCTCCATCCCCCACAATATTTGACCTCAAAGTGTCGACATTTCCTTGGGATTATCATCCCCCCAAAATTTTACATCAAGTATCGGGAATCACATCCCTCCTACCATTTGCACACCTCCACCCTCTCACTGAGTCACATCACACATTAGGCAATTTGCACACAAAATATTTGAAAAACAAGTGTATAAACATCAATTGAGTTCATCATATTTGTGATTTTACCTGTAAAATAAATACATTAACAACAATTGTGTAGTTGGGATGTCCTAAAAAAAACTACACAACATTTCCTGGTGTTCTAAAAAAAAACTCCACTACATTTCCTTATCAACAGAGGCCACGACATCCACTTAAAACTCTCACACCATAACTCAACAAAGGCCATAGCGCTTGCACATACCAACCCAACGCACACCAGTACACAGCATATCAATTCCATCACTGTAACTCAGACAGGCCTCACATCACAGCTGCACTTTGTAAGAGTTGTTTCTGACATCAGTAATGCAACCACAACACCTTAACACTAAAATATGCTGTTGTGGTTTCGAAGCTTTAAAAAAAAAAAAAAAAGGAAAAGTGAACCTTGCTGCGTGCCGGAACGTGACAACGCAGCGTGGCTTCTTCTTCCGTGATGTTACTACAAGGGAGCGCTGCCATGGGATCTGTTCATATGATGGCCACCAAAGTAATCATTTACTATACATGGCGATGCTAAGCTTTTCCCTGCTGTCATTACAATTTTGGAACTATGCTTGGAACTGAAAGGTAATGGTGTTCTTCTCACTGGGTGTTTTGTTGAAGGCGCTCAAGGTTTTCTGGCATCAGTAATGGATTTGATGCAGATCGTGAGGAGAGGAGCGCAGCAATCTTGGCTGGAAGAGGTTCTGAAAAATTGTTCACAGTCAAAGCGCTACATGTCTTTTGAGGAATGATGGGATTTGTGCTGGTTAGCTGCCATATCAGCCGAGTTTTATGGTCAACAATTTCAAAGACACTCTGCTGATTGGGAGGTTTTCTCCGTTTAAAAAAAAAAAAGGAGGATATGTATTGCTGTGATGATATTTTTCAAGTGTTACTGTGGTATTAAGATCGTGAAGCGCTTAATATGTCACGTGAGGCCTGTTAGCTCACTTCGTTGCAGAGTTGTTTTTAAGGCTTGCAGTGTTGAATGGCTTTGAAAGTGAGTGATGTTGAGGTTGATTTGCCGTGGCCTCTGTGTGAGTATGTTATATGTGACATAATGAGTTGTACTATGTATCTTTATTTTGGTTAACCATATCTTACATTCACAGGTTCATCAAACATAAAGGACTTTGTAGGGTAAAGAATATGGACTCGGTAGTAGTGTTTAACTCCCGCTTACCATTCTTCTACGCTCAATTTACCTATGCTTGTATGGTGAGAGATCTGTGGTGAGTGACTTGTTTGTGTTGTGGTGATAATGAGTAATTTGGTTATTTTGTTGGGATTTATGGCCCCTCGCACTAGGTGCATTTTGGTGATGTAGAATATCTTGGCGGGACTTATTGTCCCTCGCACTAGGTGCATTTTGGTGATTCGTGGTCCTCGCACTAGGTGCATTTTGGTGATTTGGTGTACTCGCACTAGGTGCATTTCGGTGATTTGTGTTCCTCACACTAGGTGCATTTTGGTGATTTGGTGTATTGGTGATTTGGTGTACTCGCACTAGGTGCATTTCAGTGATTCGTGTTCCTTGCACTAGGTGCATTTTGGTGATTTGGTGTACTCGCACTAGGTGCATTTTGGAGATTTGTGGTCCTCGCACTAGGTGCATTTCGGTGATTTGTGGTCCTCGCACTAGGTGCATTTCAGTGAGTTGGTGTGCTCGCACTTTGGTGCATTTCGGTGATTTGTGGTTCTCACACTAGGTGCATTTCGGTGATTTGAGGTCCTTACACATGTTGCTGAGCTGTGTTGGGATTAGTGGTTCCGACATTTGTGCTAGAATTTATTGGGATGTGTGTCCCACTCATGCTTGTTTGGGAGCATGAAATATGGCGATGTGGCCACTTGTGGGGATTGGTATCCCGGGTTGGTGGATACAGGTGGAGGTGTTTAACCTCTTATGGTGTCTTTGCACACCTTGTTAAGGGCTGATGGATGAGGATGGTACTGTGTCCGAGTTAGTTGGTTTACTTTGGTGTTGGGAGTGAGGGCTGGTTCCCTGTGTTTGACGTCCGTTGTGGGCCCGCTACGGAGTTGGATGCATGTATGTGTTGGAGTTTAGCTTATTAGCTAGTTTAAGGTCTGGCAGTGGAGTTCAGCAGTTCTGCTCTGAGCATAATGTTTGGTATGGAAGTATTGGTGGTGGAGAGTACGGTCTGGGTTGGATGTCCTTCATGGATCGTTTCTCTAGAGTTACTTAGTATTCTCCCTTTGTTTCTTCCTTTGTTGTATTTCTGGTTTTGTAAAGGGGGAAGATATGTTAGGTTTGTGTTTTACTTGCTGTTTGATTGGTCTGTATGCCTGAGTCTCTGACAAAATGTTGGTGTGGAATGTTTTGAGTGAAGTGTGCCTGTATGTTCCACAAAGTCAGTTGGGACCTGAACTTAGAAGATGAGGGGGCCGGTGGATGTCTCTCCCTGTTATATACTTGACTTAATTGCTCCATGTGTACTTACCCTTTGTGTCAACTTAGTAAATATATGAACCCAAGTTGAACGGCTCTCTGCATTCATTTAACCCAAGCACAAAACTTAACAGGAATGTCTGCCTTTTTTGGGAAGGCAGAGGAAAACAAACAGCAATGGCCAGTCCACCTGAGATATACATGTATTTGGGGGAATAAGAAGTGTTGATTGTATAACGTCACTACAGCAAGGTTCCAGAACAGAAAAAAATCAAGGAAAGAAATGAGAGGAAAACAGTTGTCCTACTTTGAGTTTAAAAGGTTACAAAAGATAATAATTAGTTTGGTTTAACAAAGAGAAACGAGAATAACAGTATTTAGTCTTGAAGTGGGCAAGTACTGTGGAGAAAATAAATGAGTGGAAGGGGGAGAGCAGAGGAAAGGCAAATGGACAGGAGGGGCAAGACTGGTGTATACATGAAGGGAAGGCAACAAGCACAGAGGGGTACGAAAAGAGGTTAAAGAAGAGAGGAGGCGGGATAAGAAAGTGAATGTGAGCAAAACGGGAGAGGATAAAGGAAAAAGAGTCTGATACTAAAGCTGCATTTTATGTTTCATGAACAAACATGAGCCAAATAGTTTATTTGGAGCACTCCCCAACAATACATTTGGAGAAAGGGAATATGATTTTATCATCAGTGCTGCAATAAATGTATTGATGTTAACATTTAATGCAATTAAGGTAAATCGACAAAGGTAATTATCCGATAATTAAGTTACAGTGCCAATTCACTTAGGATTGCGTATTTGAGTGATACATGCAACAACACATGAAAAAAGCTCAATGTCAGGACAAAGTGGACGATCATTGTTTTGTGTTGTCTACAGTAAACCATCCTGCATTTGCCTGGATGAAAAGAAGTTAAGGCCATGAAGCATTTTGCAGGAGTTTACAATAATGGATAAATAAAAACGTAACAATTAAACAGTTAGGGCAACCAATTAAACTGTTAGGGCTAGATTGGTGTGCAGTTAACAATCATAATACAGCAATGATACCATGTTCTGCTGGCTTCTCCATCCAGTAACGGTCCGGGGTCCAAGTAACAGGCCCGAGCGAGGCAAACCCTTGAGGTGCTAATAGCAATTGGGAGAAAAAAAAACACCCGTGCAGCTTTGTTCGTAGCAGCGGCCGGGGAGAGTCAAGATTGCCATGGAAATTCAAGGCAAGGCTCCGCTCGGAGCTCCTCTTCCATTTCCATGTCTTACCAGTGTAACCCCCGGCCCATGGACCTCCTGGAGTTGTGTTCCAAAAAAAGGGCTGCACTTGCTACTTGGAAAAATAACCCTAAGGACACTACTTAAGCAGCCTTTCAGGCTATGTCTACAGATTATAACACCGCCATCATTAAGGCTAAAGCTGCATCCTTCAACACTAAGATAGCTAATGCCAAACTGGGGGCAAAAGAAATCTTTGCCATTTTCAGAGAGCTGGAGACTACCCCCCCCCGCCTCCTACTCTCCTAAAGGATAAGGCTTGGTGTAATAAAATCCAATTTGTCATGTTGGATTAGCTGGACACCTTGCATACCAAAATCGTAGCCCACCAACAGGCACTTACTAACCTGATAGCTAACACTCACATCAACCCGTCCACAAATCCATTAAACCATCCAACTGTAAAGGGGACGCCTGCCCGGCACAAGTCATTAAGGACTGTGCCCCCTCCCTTGCCCCACTTATCACTGCCTTCATGAATTCCTCCTTCCAGTCTGGCCATGTCCCAACTGGACTTAAGGAAGCTTGGGTTCGACTGCTCCTTAAAAAACCTTCCTTAGACCCATCGGTTCCAGGGAACTAGAGGCCCATTACCACTGTCCCCTTCTTGTTAAAAATCCTGACAAAGCAGCCTCACTGCAAGTCCAAAAATTCCTTGAAGACAACCATCTTCTTGGTCTACGGCAGTCCGGGTTCCAGCCGTGTCATGGCACCGAAACAGCCCTGCTTGACCTCAAAAACCAAATTGATGACCTCGGAGACGCAGGTAAACCTGCGCTCCTTCTCCTCCTGGACTTATCCGTCGCCTTTGATTTGGTGGATCACAAGACCCTCAGCCATCACCTCTCCACTGTGCCAACCCTAGCCTAATTAAATGTGGTGTCCCACAGGGTTTGTGCATTGCTCCCACCCTCTACAACCTCTTCACGAAGCTTCTGTTCAAAATCCTGGACGCCCTGGGCATCTCATATACAAACTATGCAGATGACACCCAGGTGCTCATCCCCCTCTCGGGTGATTACTTGTCTGACTTGAACACCCTCAATTCCATCTACTCAACGATCCAATCCTGGACGGCAGAAAATTGGTTATGACTCAACAGGGAGAAGACCGAACTTCTGTTAATTGGATCCCCCGTCCACCTTGGGTAAGTTGGACAAGCAATACAGCTCCTTCACCGTTGATAACATCCCCATCACTGTCTCCTAAGCGGTTAGGATCCTGGGCGTTTATTTGGAACCTAATCTTACTATGAATAGGCAGGTTAATGCCATAGCATCTCCTCAGCGTACCACTCCAAACTACTTAATGCAACAAGACCTTTCTTATGCCAACAGAATTGCCTCACCATTGCTAGGGCAATAATTGGATCAAGACTGGACTACTGCGATGCCCTTTTTGTAGGAACTTCAGGCAAGAATCTTGCTAAACTGCAACTAGTACAAAATAACGTCCTCAGGGCTGCCACAGGCATCTCACGTAGGGATCACATCTCTGAGCTCAAGAGCTCCAGTTAAGGAAAGGATCGTTTTTAAAATCCTTGCCTTGACGCACAAGTGTCTCCATGACCTGACACCCCCTTACCTGGTTCAAAGGATTTCCAAACCCACTCCTTCCAGGCCAGCAAGAACGGCATACTCTAACAGGATCACCGTTCCCAAAACAGGCAGAGTTTGGGTGGGTGGTACCAGCTTCCCAACTATGGCCGCCACCTATTGGAACACCCTCCCTTCTCATATCAGGCTAATTGACTCTAATGCAGCTTTTCGGAAAGGCATCAAAACTAGGCTCTTTGTATGACACTGCATGTATTTCTCCTGTATCTACCTCTGTATATCTAACTACCGTATCTACCTCTGTATGTAACCAAGTAACCTGTACCAAGATTATTTCTGTTGGGTGGCTTTCTGTAACCCTGAATTAAGCCTTCTTACATTCCTGTAATAGCACCACGATGCCTTTGGGCTGTAGTGCGCTCTACAACACCAAAATATAAAAAATAAATATGGGCCTTGTTAGCTAGGGGATTATGCAAATATGAGAAGTATACAAATAAATAAAGACATATTAGGAGTTTGTTTAAAGCTTGCACGTGACACTGCACGTGTTTCTCCTGTATCTACCTCTGTATATCTAACTACCGTATCTACCTCTGTATGTAACCAAGTAACCTGTACCAAGATTATTTCTGTTGGGTGGCTTTCTGTAACCCTGAATTAAGCCTTCTTACATTCCTGTAATAGCACCACGATGCCTTTGGGCTGTAGTGCGCTCTACAACACCAAAATATAAAAAATAAATATGGGCCTTGCTAGCTAGGGGGTTATGCAAATATGAGAAGTATACAAATAAATAAAGACATATTAGGAGTTTGTTTAAAGCTTTTATTAGATGTGTATGTGTTTTACATTGACTGATTTACCTGACTGTACCATGTTCCCCCCCACGGGGGACACATGGAACCTTAAGGCTGAAGGACAATGGCAGGTCTCCCCTGCCAATAAAGAGAGAATGGACTGGACTCAGAGGGGAGAAAAGAAGACCCGTTGCAAGTGACAGTTGAAAGGAGAGCCAGGAAAAAGAAGGGCAGTGAAAAAGTCAGAAAGACAGAAAGGAAAAGAAAGAGCTGTGTTCCCTGGGGGGTTCGCAGCCTCAAGCTGCTCCCCGGGGCACTTTGATGGGGTTGAGCTGGGCTGCGTCTGCCTGCTGCAGACTGGCATGAAGATAAGGCCCGGGCCGCGTGTGCAGTATGGCCCAGGTGAAGACAAACGCCCGCGCCCAGGACCGCATGTGTAGGGTGGACCCCGAGCGAGAATGTGGCCTGAGAGGCATTGATCTGCCCGGTGGCCAATCCAGACGGGCCAGAAGATGGGAAAAGCCACTTGCCGCATGCCCGGTGCAGCCCCGGTGAAGATAACGCCCCGGGGCTACGTGTATCAGCGACACGAACTGGAGCATGGTGCAGCCCGGTCGGGTGAATATCATGGCTGTGTCAGCAAGCCCGTCTGACCCATGGCCAAGTGGGGCAGGCGGTAAAGAGGAAGAATCCCCAACGGCACAGGTGGGGAGAGGAGTCTGCCAGCCCCGCACGAGGGCCTGCGCAGCATCCACTCTCCCCGGGGCAGACGGGGAGAGCAGAGAAGCAGAACTTACCTGGAGCCCCGGTCACAATGTCTAGTGCGACCGCGTCTCAGCGCATTGAGCACCTGCTGGGCACTGACTCCGCCCTGGTGGGCTGGCCTGGGTGGAGTCCAACAAGTTAACACTCTATCACGGTCTATGGAGAAGTTATTCTAATTAACCTATTACATGTGTATACTCAGTACATCATATACTTTTAACAACACTTACTAGGGGGCCATCCCTCAGAAAGGGTATGGCACCACTAATACAGAAAAATCTAACACCTATACTGATATAACACACTCATAAGGATCCTTAACAATAAGGTCCTTATTTACATATAAACTTCATAAAACAGACCTAATACTCCCAGTGGTGTGTGTTCTTACTCCTATACACAGTGCTGGAAAAAAGTATCTCGAAGAATTCTGACTAAAATATCGACTGAATTTTAGTCAGAATTCTTCAAGATACTTTTTTCCAGCACTGTATTTAGAGGAAATTAGCACACAAATGCTACACTAAGGGACTTTATGAGTGATACATCCCTTCTGTTTGTCTAACTTCCTTGTAGGAGTAGGAACACACACCACTGGGAGAAAAGTTTTTTTCCGTAAGGGAGTCAACCCCCTCTTGAAATTAACGTCCTGAAGAAGATGACCTAAACCAGTGTGGTTACGAAACCGGTCGACCTGGGCACCATCCACTCTCCCCGGGGCAGACAGGGAGAGTGGAGAAGCAGAACTTACCTAGAGCCCCGGTCGCAATGTCTAGTGCGACCGCGGCTCAGCGCATTGTGCGCCAGCTGAGCACTGACTCCGCCCAAGTAGGCGTACCTGGGTGAAATCCGACAAGGACTTTTCCCCGCCTGGGAATTCATTGCCACAGAGGAAAACAAAAACAAAAGCATAAACAGCAGAGCTGTCAGCAGCCACGTTGCGCTCAACTTTTTAAAGTTTATTTCAGATTAAAGGATTCCTCGTGTGATTACGCATTGGCGTCCTTTACTTTAATTTTTTTTATTTTGTTTTTTTTGTTGGTCTTGGTGGATGGGTCTATATTTTAACCAGGCTGATCCTGGGTTCAAACTCAGTGAGGGTCACTTAAAAAAATGCCAATTGCATGCCAATGTCCAATACATTTTTAAAAAGTATAGCGGATCACCAACGTTTGCACTTCCATGCTGTTGGATCCCCTGCATGCAAATGTTTTACAAGGAGATGTTCAAAAGTAAAGATTAAAACAAGGCAATTTCACCTTCGCTCTTTACTTTTACTCTATTTTGCAAACAAGCAAACACTGCCTATAAATTGCACTTTGCAGGTAGCTTTTACGGATAGATTCCTATTGAGTCCTCTTCTTGCTCATTAGCAGGTGCCAATTGAGGTGTGGATTCCATAGGAATTAATTAGTTTCACGCCTGCATGAAAATTCCTTGTAGACATAAAACAGAGTGTTCACATAAGACCGAGTAGGAAAGTACGACAGAGATGGTAACTCCACCACCTTGTGTCTGCACGAAAATGGATCAGATTGGAAAATGGAGGCATACAAGCAATACGTCTTGCTTTTACGCCTCTGTTTCCTGCAACGCCAAGTGCAAAATTAGCTCCAGTATGTGTGTGTTTCAGTGGCTTTTTTCTGCTGCCAAAAAAATAAAACAGCAACCCAGTTACAAGACTAGTTTGGGGCTCGTGTGCGATCCGCAGTTAATCGCACAGAGGAAAAGTAAGGAGTAAAACATAGGCCAAATCACCTTTACGCATAAGTGGAAAAGTGGAAATGTAGCCTGCAAAGCACACTTTGCAGGCTGCATTTACAATGGATGTCTGTGGAATCTGTCTCCCTTTACCAGGTTTTAATTTCAGACAGATTTCATGGGAGTCCATAGCATTGCCACCAGCATGAAAATCCATGCTGGCGTTAATGCACCCGCTGGAGCAGGAATTGGGGGCAGACTTTTAATTTCCGCACCATTCCCCAACTCTGACTTGCAAATGTACAAAAATGAGGCTGCTCAGTAAAAGTGGAGGAAACAGTGTTTTCCGCCACTTTTACCGATCTGACTCAACTGGAAAATGCCCCCTTCTGTTATTTACGTACAAAAGAAAACGCATTGCTGATTCAACAAATACAAAAGAAAACGCATTGCAGATTCAACAAACCATACTCTTGTTTGAGCTCTGGTACATTACGCGGAGTGGACCCCTTTATGTTTACAGGTGCCCCCCATGTAATTTTCCACTTTTGTATAGCAGAGTCCCAAAGCGGAGTGTAAAATGTTGTCATACATGCCTGTAGACCACTCCTTTGCACTCCGCCATGGAAAATGAGTAAAAGCCATCTGGCATTTATGCCTGGCAGTCAGCTTTTACAATGGATTCCTACGGCGGCCATCTACTTTTGCTGACGTAAAAAGCAAGCCGATGTCAAAGGAACCCCTAGGGGCTCATGTTTCATTAAAACATAATTTGGCAACATTACACTATAAGAAACGTCTCCTTGCCGACAAATTTCGTCATTTGCACTGCAGAGTGTAAATGTACAGGGCAAAAGGCAGTGTACAAGTGTGTATGCCGCCTTTTTCCTTTCACATTTTCACTCTGCAGTGCAAAGTGAGCAAACGCTGCCTGGCATGCTGCCATGCCAGGCAGCGTTTACTTTTCATTGTGAGAGCTGCTTGTCATGCTCGCATGGTGAGCGGTGCTCGAAATTACATTTTCATTTGTGTACACTGCTTACCATACAATTAAACCCTCCCTCACTCTGGCAGTGTACAATGGATCCACATGGGCTTTGCCTGCTAACCCCATCAGGATCTCCAGCATTTGCCCTGGCATGAAAATCCATGCCGGCTCAGATGCTGGAGCATTTGTAAGGTGGAGAGGAAGGGAAGAGGTGGAAATACATGTTGCATTCCTCCCCCTCACCATTCAAATAATTTAAAAAGTGTTGTTGCATGAAACCTTACTGAAGCCTTTTACGCTTTGCATTCACGTGATGGCTCTACTGAACATGAGCCCCATGGCATTTGAGCCAGCAGGAAAATACATGCTAGCTCAAATGCTGGAGTATTTGTATGGCGAGAGGAAGGGGAGGCCTAATCGTAACTTATGATCCGCACCTCCTCACTGCCATACATATGAATGAAATTGAGCAATGACGTAAATCTAATGCGTAAAAAGTCTTATGAAAGACTTCTGCGCATTAGATTTACCTTACGGCTCATGGAACAGGAGCCCTGTAGTAGCTGTTGCATTCTTTTTTCTTCCTTTAAATGTGGCTGGAATACAAGAGGCTGAAGGGAGGCTTATTCCAAAGTAAGCCTCTGAAATGAAGTATCTCAGCCCTGAAGGTGCTGTTGATCTCACTAAGCGTTCATCTATTAATGATAAAAATGTAAAGAGCATGTGTTGCCTGGGGAAGCGTTAGCACTTCTTGCAATTACCAGCGCCACAATGATGGACCACAAGCACAGGTAATGGGGATTGCTTTGGAGAAGGAGAAGCTCACGAGGCATGATACAGTGTTCATTTATGATAGCCAATCCACGCACGAGCTGCATGTTCTAATAAAGCGAGTGGCGGCCATTTTGTACATGCTCACAGTAAATTCCTCCCCTCATGAAGGCCATTCAGTCATGATTATTAAACATAGGAGGGCACTGGCATTGCATGTAAGATGGGCACATCAAAGCGACCCAGGCATTGTTTCACACAAACCAGCAATGTCCAAACGATGTTGAATGTTTTATTATGATGGGATGCACGAAAGGAAATTCATGCTAAACACTTACATTTCATAGACAAAGAGATCCGGGTTCCACACCGAGTCCACGCTGGCAGTGATTCTAGAAATGCCGCAAAACTGGGCAGGATCCCAAGTCAAATACTCATTTTTCCATGTCTGAAATGAGACAAGTCATCATTATACATACGATCAATGATGCCCCGCTGGAAACCTAACTCCACGGTCTGAGGCTAACCATAAATGTATGTACACAAAGGAGAAAAAAAATGAGACAAGTACATATTTCTCTGTCAGACGCGCGCTCATTTACCCGTGCTTAAATTACTTTTTGCAGATTAGCAGGGTCGAAAAACGTGCATAGTCTGTGCCAGCATATACAAATAACGTAATGGTACCCATGTGAACCCACCATCTGGGAATCACTAATTATGTCCTATGTTAAACCTGCTAGATGCTCATCGGACTGTAACAGAGAGCAGGGTTAAGACTGCTTGATTTTGCTCAATGGGCTCTGTTTAGCCTGCCTCAGGCGGCATGGCTGGTGACATCATTTCACAAGCAGCAACCAGCAGACTGGGTCAGATGGATAGCAGGAGAACCCTGCGTGTTATTGAAGCTGTGTGTGGTCAGACCAGAGAAGGGACACGCAGATGAGTCATCCGTTTGCTGATTGTGGAGATTCCCCCTGAGAGTCCTTGTTACCCTGAACAGATTCACTGCTTTGGAAGGTAAGGAGATTGCCACCTGTCTCACCTGCTGACTACGTATACCGTGTCTGCCTCCCCCTAACTCTTGCTACACTTTTGCAGCCCTCAAACCCCTCGCAACAACTCTATGTACTACTTCCGTGTGGCTTGCAGCACTTGACCTCTTCATCTGTCACGCCGCTGCATTGGGGCACATTTACCAGCCCGGCAGAACTCCCCTACATCACCAGACCACATCTAAGCAGTCACCATCAGAATGGCTGCGCTGGCTCTGTTGAGCATGATTGCTTTGCATCAAAAATGCATTTTGCAGTCACCAAAATAATGGCTGCGCTGTTTTTACTAAGAACATATGGGGCAAGATCAAACACAGAACACCCCAAGAATTGCTGCCAGCTCAAAACTTACCATTGAGAAAGAAAGCGTTCTACATTTAAAAATGACTGCGCATTGATGTCCTGCCCATCTTTTCAACAGTACACAATTTGGTTCCAGTAAGACCCAGCTATATTCATCCATAATCAGGTTGTGCGCTATCAAATGGGGGCATTCCTCACTGAATGACAGGTTGTGCCAGGCAAGGTCTGTGAAATAGCAAAGAAATTCTCTCCAAGCCGTACGGCCAGCGTTTTACTTTTTTGAAACAAAATATCACAGGCAAACACTTCCCAAAAAGCCCTTTCCCTCACTTAGCTCATGTCAGTTTCAAAGGACCATTTATTTGAACAGATGCCTGTACATTAGAAATATGACTGGGGCTTTGGAAGGGTTCAGAAAATGGATGTGAGGAAGGCCGCATTCTAAAGTGACAGCCCAGGAACATTAACCCCTGTGTAAAATGGTGCTTTTCACAAACAAGAAAAATAAATAAATAAATAAATACAATTGTTGTGAAGCCAGCAGAACAGGTTTTTTGCAGGCCCTGGCTTCAAAGGACCTTGCTTCCGGGGAACACAATCTACCTCCCCCAAGTGGACCTGGAGCATATGAAAGGGCAAGGGTGGAGGATCTTGCACCCGCGTCAGACAAAGCGGCAGTGCTCCAGCATGGGACAATCGATTTCCAGGACACATAGGTGTGAATTTCTGGTGGCAACCCCCCCTCAACTCAAACTGAAGAACTTCAAAGGCAAATCCATGGCAAGACTGGACTAAGGCTGACTAGAGCCTGACATTTGGCTGTGGGTTGGAAAGAATTCCCTTATTTGGAAGACAAAGCCGGCCCATCTTGGGCAAAATACTTTTCTTATTTAATAAACTTTAAGACTTTTATTTCTGCAACCGGAAAACGCAGTAATGCAACATTTTTAACAGTTTGAATGTAATTTTTGTGTCATTAAAATAAGACATTGTAGCTTTCCATAGCATGTGGCGAATGCAAACGCCAGGAAATGTAATTTATGGGAAAAGTATACATGGTACAACTTTGAAAATCAATGCAAACATGCTCTGTGATAATAGGTACACATATATAAAATTGTAGAATTTTAGGTGAAACAGTACCCACTAGAAATTGCGATAGATTATTAGAAGGACTAAACAACATCGTACAAACTTAGGAATTGGAATGACAGGATCTGTGTAAAATATGGCCGTTGCCTATGTGATTTGTAAAAGCGCCACAACTGTAAAAATGTTCAATTTATGTCATAACTGATTTTGGCAAAAATAACTGTGGGAGGGCCATGTGCATGGTAAGCACACACCATAAACTGATGTAATTTATTTATTTATTAGTATTTATAGAGTGCACCGCAGCCCTTAGGCATCGTGTCCCTGATGTCCAACCGGCTGACAGCAAGGCAATGACAGCCACCCCTGACCAATCCAGTTGTTAGAGGCATGTCCAGCCAAAGTTTGCCCCCATAGCAAAATCCTGTGATGTCATCCTCCTTATAAAAGGTGGAGGCTCAGATAGACAAAGGACTGACTCTTCTGACTTCCAGCTTCAGCATATCCAGAGATCAAGACATTTACTACTCACCCTGCAAGATCCCAGATTCCACTGCCAGGAAAGGGATAGCTGATCCAGACCCTCCTATCCAGGCAGAATCACGCTTCAGAATTAAACTCAACAAGAATCCCACTAATTCAGGGAGAAAGGGGAAAGGTGGCTGAATCCTCATTGGGATTATCCAGCGCTACCTGCTTGCCCTACTACCTGCTTTATCCAGCTGATGCATTGCTGTGCCATGACCAAACCCTTGCCCCGCTGTTCAGATACTCGGTTTGCTGTCCAAAATTCTAAATCCAAGTGCTTATTGTAAGTATAACCCCATCCCATAGCAAAAGGTAGGATATCCCGTTCTGATACTTGCCCTTTGTTCAACCCTATAAGTAATCCTGAAAGTATAACTGTTGAAAATGATCAGAAACCCTCTGTGTATCGTGTTCCTTGATTTCCAGGTGTTAGCATCATTTTCCCCATCCTTATAGTCCATTGTATAAATCCTTAGTAATATTTGGAATAAACTAATTAATTACCCATAAGGAGATGCGCGGCGTGAGGGGGGTTAAGATTGCAGCTTGACCTTTCCCACAGGCAGTGTTTCTCTTCTTGATAGTCAAATTACGAAATATAGTTGTAATAGCACTTGTCAGTTACCTTCTAAAATCGATTTTTCCCATGTACTGCTAGTATCACAAAAACCGAACTTCCTTTCCTGTTGAGAATCTCATCCTGTCATTCATTTAGAGTTACCCTTTCACTTTCATATTATCCCTGTGATGTGTATTTGTCCCTTAGCATCAAAACCGCATTCCGATTTTGTCTGTTGAACCCGTTTTTCAAGCTGTTTTGATATTTAAACCAGTGAAAATAAGAAAATGCAATTCCTCCACGTTTGATTTGGCTGCACTGTGTTTTTCCTTCCCAAGTCGATTTTCTGAACTGTATGCCCATTGTGAGTACATTGCCTTGTAGCTTGCTAGTGTTCTTACATCTTTGATACTGCTATACTCATTTCTACTTCATTCATTCAACCGCACATGTATAATAACCATTTAGTAAGTTCGCATGCTGTTTTGCTCAGTTTCCAGGGGAGCTAAATCTGGGTTTTTCGCCTCCTATTCATTGTGGTTAAGTTGGATTTTAAGTCCGATTGTTGCATAGTATACCCGACTCCTTGCTACACCTCCCCATCCACATTTTGACCAATAGGGGTTCGAGGGAGTGTTGCAGGGGGAATAATTAACTGGGATACCATTTAACAATCCCCTCCAAAAGTAATCCTGCTTTCTTCCAATTGTGTATTGTTTAGCTTATATGAAAAAGTCAAACTAAGTGTATTCAATAATTTTTCCGTGTAATTATCACCACACTGGTGATTGCTGCCCTAGATTAAATTTGTGTGATTTCATTTGGATTTTAAAATAAATAAATATTGTATTACTATCCACCGGCCTGGTTCATGGTCCATTGTGGCCCAGGGTATTTGTAAAAGGGGGTGTGAGACAGGTTGGGTGCCATCTCAATCTGAATTATTAGTAAATAAAGTAAAAGTGTTTTAATTGTGCGCTGCATCCTAGGCCAGTGACAAGAGTCCTGGTCTGGTGTGTGACGCCCTTTTAGAATCCTTAACAAACCGCAGCCTGTCTGTTCTATAGCCTAGCAGCCGGTGCAATGGGTCCGGTACATCCACCACCACTATTGATGGCTTACCATTCCAGGCTCCCATCTTGCAATGTATGCACCCATTACTGCGTCATGTCAATACATTTCATATCTTACGGACATTAAACCACCTAAACCTTTACCACTATCTTTTGCCTCTACCGCCATCACTCTTTGAGCACTATATCTGCAAATGTAACCCTAATGGGCAATTGACAATTTACTGTAATCTAATGTTCACGCCAGGCAATCTCTATCATATAGTTCTGTTCACCTGCAAACCGATTCCAAATCATGTGCTCTCTACAATGTAAAGAACCTACATATCTCTGTCACTTTCTTTATCAATGTAATTGATTGAACTACCTGTTACTTCCTTTATCAATGTAACGGGTTAACCTGTAACTACTCTGCAATTCATCCGCCCCCGTATCATGAGGCGAGGCTCTGCCACGTTGTGCAACCTCACCAATTGTGACCATTGCTTTTTACCTGTACTAAATTGCCTTTTACGTACCAGTAACTTCATACTTGAGGTAGCCCCGTACCATGAGGTGAAGCTTTGCTCCCATACCAATGTTGCTTTTTACCTACCTGTAATGACTGATGTAGCCCACCATACCATGAAGTGAGGCTTTTCCAGTCTGTATACACAAACCAATTCTGTCCATAACCATTTGCGTATTTCTTGCACTTCTCTAATGTACTATGCACCTTCTGTAACTAGCACCTAAATTCCCCAGGGCTTGGTGCACTGAAATAAATGCAGAAATAAATAAATAAGGCAAAGGCAACCCTGCACAGCCACTGGCAGATCGGCCTCTGTGTAAGGGACACACAGGGCATCCTCTCTGCAATAGGAGGGAGACATCCATAATCCATGCTGGAACTGCAGACAGAAGGCATGTCTCTGGGACTACCAGTGCTCGAGTTAAAACAGGTAGAGGCTATGGAAGGTACCTCACTCCCGGGGGCATCAGGGGACTGGCACATGGACAGTACTTAAGACCCAGACCAAAATGCCAGGAAGGCGAACCGTTAGACCCAAAGCCCTATACTCCTGCTCCCACGCCCGTCCCCTCAAAACCTATCTAGCAGCTAAATATCAACTAGCCCCTTTTACCGTCCTTATTTTATAGCCCATTCAGCCTGCATCATTCCTCCCAGGTAGGTCAGATCATCATCTTGGCTACACTTTTCTTGGTTCAGAGGAATCAACTCCCATAAAGGTTCAGTATCACCTTTAGCAAAACACATACCTATGTATCGATGTTAATGATTGTAATTTTAGTGTAGATCTGCCACAGAGATCCAAGTGGTATATTCATGCTATGCCAAGAGAGAGAACATAAATTGAAAGAAAGGAATGGGATGACAACGTTGACTGTTTAATGGAAGAAAAACAAAGGTTGATGGCTGGAAGGCTTTGAATAAATCATAACCACAGGCATAGCTCTTGGCAACCCTCCAGACCATCACTTTTCAGCCGGCCAAGCCATTACAAAAGGGTTACGACCATATGCAAATCAGGCCTGGTCCCACCCCAACGGGTAGTCCAGCCCGAACTGCTAGGTCACATCCCCTCTGTACGAGACCACAAGCATCCCCAAACATGTTTTGGCCTTGTTGGGCCTCATCAGTGACGAATAGCTTGGGTCTCTAGGCCCAGCAGGCAAGGGACCCACGTCTAGGCATACTCTTCCCACTCAGGGTGACTAAAGCAAAAACAAAGGTTGATGGCTGGAAGGTTTTGAATACATCATAACCATGGCAACAGCTCTGCACAACCCTCCAGACCATCTTTTTTCAGCCTGCCAAGCCATTACAGAAGGGAAACGACCATATGCAAATCAGGCTTGATCCCACCCCAAGGGGTAGTGCAGCCCAAACTGTTAGGTCACATCCCCTCTGTACGAGATCACAAGCATCCCCACATATGTTTCAGCTTGGGTCTCTAGGTCTAGCAGGCCCGGGACTCACTTCTGGGCATACCCGTCCCACTCGGGGTGACTAAAGCAAAACCAAAAGTTGATGGATGGAAGGTTTTGAATAAATTATAACCACATCTCTGGGAAACCCTCCAGACCATCTTTTTTCAGCCTGCCAAGCCATTACAGAAGGGGAACGACCATATGCAAATCATACTTGGTCCCACCTCAAGTAATGGAACACAAGCAAATGTGATGGGCAATACTTAACAAAAGGCATAGAAACTCCACACAGAGATATTAGTGACACACTTGCTCTCAATTGTAACAATAAAGATGGCTTGCTTTATTGCACAAAAAAACTATTAATTGTATACCTACGCTGCATGTAGTGTGTCAGAGGGTGCAGTAAAAGCACTTGACATCCTAGTCTCCTCCAGTGGCATAGAAATGCAATGAGCCAAGAGAAAAGGACACATTTAGGACACTAGTAAAATATGTCCCACTCTGCCTGGACACTACACGAGAGATATAAGGGACATGCCCTCTCTCAATTGTAACCCACTCAAATAATTTACACTAATGCACAAAACAAACGTGACTAGCATCCACGTGTTGAGTTTAATCTATCTGGGGTAATGAAACAGAAATGGCTACCTAAGTCTCATCCAGCAGCCAAAAAATGAAATTAGACGAGAGCGAAAGGGGAAATTGATGCATAATAAATGCCCATGTAAGAGAACAACACTTATGACTTTATATCATTGATCTATATCATACTCACCAGCCTACGTTGATGTGGAAAGATCATTGGTATAGCTGGAGCAAGTAATTTCCTAGTCAATCTCGGAAAGCCCTTCTTTGTAAATTCCCCCACTCTTACATCTCTGCGCTGCAATGTTGACTGCTCATGTGGAATCGATTTCTCGTTGATGCCCTAACAATTCATTGACAGGTGCTTCCCTGCTCTTCTAGAAACATTAAGGACAACATCTCCTCTCTTGCCCTGGCTCTCGCTTACTTCTGCAACCACTCCTTCACCACTGGCTCTTTCCCTCTATCCCTCAAGCACTTCCTTGTGCACCCTCTCTTAAAAAGGCTGTCTGCTGACCCCTCCTGCCCGGCGCACTATCTCCCTCCACTAACCCATTCCTGGGTAAACTCTTGGGGAAGCTGGTCCTCACCCAACTGACCCTCCACACTGAACTTGCCGGTTGCCTCCATGACCATCAATCTGGATTCAGGGTATCCAGAAGCACAGAAACTGCTCTCCTGGACACCTGTGAAGTCATGCTCACAAACCTCGACTATAACTCTCCCGCTGTTCTCATTCTCCTTACCCGTTCCTCTGCCTTTGACACAGTCAACCATTCAATCCTCATAAAATGACTGCATGATACCCTCGGCATCACTGACCGGGCACTGGATTGGCTGACCTCTTTCCTCACTAACCGCCCTTCCCAATTGCAACTTGGCCCTTTCTCCTCTACCACCACTTTTTCTACCTGTGGCGTCCCCCAGGGCTCTATCATATCGCCATGGGTCTTCAATAGCTATCTCGCCCCTCCGGCTCACCTGATCTCCTCCTTCTCTCCTCATTTCCAGTGTTATGCTGATGACACACAACTTTCCTTCAAACTTCCCTCTACCACCTCCTCTTCTTCCGCTCTCATCTCTGATTCTCTGTCTGCCATTCAGGCATGGTGTGCATGGTTTATTCCATTAAATAAAATTGGAAGTGTCACAATGCTTCTGGTTGATTTTAACTGTTGGTTTTAGGGTTCTACAGACCAGGAAGTGACACAATTAGAGCATAACCTAAAAAGTGATGAATTTGATATTTTAAATGCAGAACCTACTCACATTAAAAGTAAAATATGAACTGGGTTGCTTCCAGAACTATTCCAGTGGAGATTATGGAGACCAAACATTGTATCTGGTCAGACCATAGCACTAACTTTTTTCAAACCTTTTGCAAACAAAAATTGGTTATCCCACATGGCCCATTTAAGAAAATCCACGCTAGAAATGTAAAAAAGTTATCCGAAATGGACCTGATGAATGTAACAGCCTCAGTAATGGAACATACATCTGATGGAGATAAACCAAACCACAGCACCTAATGAACATCTTTGAGCAAACTATGACCAAAATGTTAGACCAGGTTGCCCCATGAAGAATTCAGTTGTGAGAAACAAAACCCACCAGAATGATTTGTTTCATACAGATTTAAATGAAATTAAGAGAGCAAAAAGGCAGGCTGAATGCCTCTGGGTGAAGACCAAATCTGATCTCCGTAGAAATGCCTGGAAAGAAGTTTAAAAAACCTTTCCAATTGCTATATACAATGCTAAGAAAGATTTCTATGAGAACCAAATTACTTGGGCTAATAACAGAGTTAAATAACTCATCAGAATTTTAAAGAAAATTGAAAACCCTAGACAACAGACAATTTCATTTACACCCTCAAAAATGACTGTAATTGAATTTAAAAAGCTTTCGCTGATAAAGTCCTAGGGGCTAGAGATAAGATTAAAACATCAGTAGCATCTGTTCCTAATGATAATTCCACATCTATGAATAATCAGAACATGATTAGGGATCCCTCTGGAACCAAGGAGGAGGAAGTACAGAATGTTACCTACCAAGATATAAACATAGCAGGGCTCTTTGAAACCATGAAAAGCAGGCATCCCACGTCTTGCTTGAGGGACATTCTTCCTTCTAAGATAATTCTAGCCAATGGAAACATCTTTGGCCCATTCCTCACCCGATTCATACATTCCTCCTTTAGACATGAAGAGGTTCCCAGAAGGATAAAGGGAGTTCCGGTCAGACCTCTAGTCAAAAAATTGGGGAAAGATCCCACTGATATATTGAATCATAGACCTTTTACAAACAGTCTTTTTTCCTGAAAATTCTTGATACATTTTTGGAACACCCGAATGTTCTTCATCAAAAATAATCAGGCTTTAGGCAACACAATAATACGGAAATCACGCTTGTCGATCTACAGTCAGACATGCTGGACATTATGGACTCAGGAGGATGTGGCCTGCTGGTCCTTTTGGACCTGTCAGCAGCTTTTGATTTAATGGATCATGGCACCTTAGTGTTAGCCTTGGGAAAAACAGGAAAATGCTCTCCAAGTGTTATGAAGTGGATTCACTCATTCTTGTATGAAAGAGTCTGAGCCGTTCACTGGGGTGAGGCTTTGTCAGATTATGCAGCAATTACCTTTGGAGTGCCCTATGGACATGTCTGTCCCCTGCCCTCTTCAACCTTTATATAGAGCGTTTGTGTGATATACTGGAGGTTTTTAATATCTGCTTTACCAACTATGCTGATGACACTCAGCTTTTGCTGTGATTGGATGGAAACCACGAACAGGACTCTGTGAGATTAAATTATGTTTTTAAAATTGTAAAGCAGTGGATGGTGGAACACAAGATGTGTCTGAATGATGCTAAATAAGAGTTGTTGTTGTTCGTTCTTCCCCCCAGAAATACAAATTAGATCAAAGATACACCAAATTCATGCTTAATGGATGTGTGATCAAAACAGCGATGAAAGTTAAAACTCTGGGCACAGTCCTGGATTGTAATGTTAGCTCAGATGCCCAAGTGAACAACATCACTCATAATACTCAACACCACCTGAAACTTCTCAGAATAATTAGACCACTGATCTCAGAAAAGAATTGTGATACGCTGGCTAGGGCCACCATTATTTTGAGAATGGATTATTGCAATGCACTATTGGGAGGTGTGTCCAAGTGTCCAAAATGAATGCGCATGCCCTACGAGTCACTCAAAATAATGCTGTGCTCATTATAAAACAAGCACCCCGTGGTGAACATATTACCTCACCTCGCAACTCTCTCCACTGGCTTCCTGTAAAAGCTAGAATCCAATTTTAAATAGTGGTCCTTACTCATAAAGCCATGTATGGCACTGCCCCACAATACCTAAAGAAAATAATTACTATCTATCAACCCACAAAAACATTGCGTTCAAGTAACACTATGTTTCTAAATTGTCCGCACCCTAAACGGATGAAAGCAAATGGGAAATTGTTTCCATACGTAGCATCTTCCGTTCGGAACACCCTTCCGGTGTTTCTATGCCTAGATTGTAATTTATCCTCAATTCGAAAGGGCCTGAAAACACACCTGTTCGAATAGCTGCTCCTCATGTTTCTATTTGCCATATGAGTTTGAGTCTTATGTAATTCGTATTGTCCTGTGCATCCCTGTGTGTCCATGTCCTGATGCCTGTCGGGCTATTGGTGTGTAAGAAAAGCATATCAAATACATAAAAATAACAATCTCTTTGCCAGTAAGATGGAAATCCTTCTCATTGGGACACCTCTGCCCTCCTTTCCTCCTACCCACTGGCCACCCTCTCTGGGCCCTTTACCCCTACATCCTGTGAGGCCAAAAACCTTGGGGTCATCTTCAACTCCGCTCTCTCCTTCACCCCTCACATCATGGACCTTTCCAAGAAGGCCCACTTCCAGCTCCACCTCCTCAGCGGCATTTTCCCTTTCCCCGACTTCCCCCAGAAGCTCAATGTCTCCAGAGCTCTGGTTCTTTCTAGGCTGGACTACTGCAACAGCCTCTTTCTCAATCTCCCTCTTTCCCCCATAGACCCCCTCCCGCTAATCCAGAATAGGGATGCCAGACTTATCCGTGCTGTCCAGTCCTAAAATCTCTCCACTTGCTCCTGGTTGCTTCAAGGACCAAATTCAAGACCCTCTGCATCATCCACAAGGCTTTTGGGGGCATGGGACCACGCTAGCTCCAACTTTCCCTCCAAAATACTCCCCTGCTAGAGCCCTCCGCTCCTCTAACTCTTTGATTGTCAAACGCTTTTCCAAGCAGAGAGTGGGGGCAGGTCTCTCTTCTCGGCTGGTGCCTCCCTTTGGAACCAACCTCTCTGCCCCTCTCAGACTCGAGACGGAAACTGCTCAAAACTCTGCTTTTCTCTACCTCTTTCCCTTCCCTGCTAATCACCTCACTGCCGCCGAGACTGGTGGCCTGGTCCTCATGAATCTCACAGGATACCAGGCCCTTCTACCCAGTCAATACCAGCACCTCCCCCACCTCCACTGCATTGCCCTTGCGGGCCCCTGCTTGGCGTGAGAAGTTACAATAGCCGGTCAAGTGGCACAGCGAGTAGAGCGCTCGCTTTGACATCTGTGCAGAGTCTGCTAACTCAGGTTCGAATCCCGGCGGGGCCAAACTTAGCCTTTCATCCTTCCGATAAATGAGCACCACACACCGTGGGTAATAATAATCAGCGCTCAGATACCTGAGGGTTGTAGCGCTATATAAATGCCAAATTATTATTATTGGCGGCTCTACATCCCACCTTAGAAATCGCCTGCACTAGCACTTAGTCTGAGGCCTCCTCATTGGCTCCCCTTGGCACTTTCCGCCCGGAACCGCCATCAGCACTTGTCCATCCCTTGCCGTCCCCACTCTCTGTATCTCCTGCACTTCTCTTCACTTGCACGTTCGAATACCACAAGGCCTAGTAGGATCACGTCTGCATATTCACTGTTTTTGCCAATGTTTTTCTCTCCCCTGTTCCCTTTCCATTTAGCCGTGTGGCGCTTTTAAACACAATTCTGTTGTATAAGCGCCTAACCAATGGTCGTTAAAATAAAAAAAAAATAAGAAATGGATTCTCCATATCTGGTTGTGTGCCATTGTTGAGTAGCCATTGTCATATCAGCAGACTATTTCTGGGGAAAAAGTGCAGTACTGTTCCGTGAATCTTGGCAACTGTAGTTTTGGGACATCCGATGATGATGATTCAACATGACAATTTAATCACACAAGCAAGTTCTGGAATGAAAAAAATGGTCCTACTATTTTAACTTCTTTGTGAGTTGCAACATCGCAAAGTCATGAATTGTAAACACAAGGTAAAACACACTTCAAAATAATTTTGAGTATTTGTTTTGTACAAAAAAGAATGAAGAGGAGGAATCATATTCCATGGAACCATTACTTAAACACTTGTACGACACCGCAGTAGTCCCACACCATGGTGGACACCATGCAGAATTCACTTATCAAGTGCTATTGTTTACAGTGGTCTCTTGATGTTGTTTTGTAACTTTTTGGCAGAAACAGGAGGGTTTGTTCATTTGTCTTGTGAACTATGCACATCTGGCTTTGACAAGTAAGACACACCATGTCTGTTGGGGCAGATATTTGCATGTCGCTGGAGCTTTTATCCTATCAGAGAAGGAAGTTAACTGTGAAAAGAGGACTGTTGTTCCATCTTCTAAGGATTTTACCACAACATAGTGGGACATCTTACCAAATTCAATGAGCTAGGCTAGTGTTTACTGTGGTCTCTTGATGTAGTAAAGCAACCTTTAAGTGAAGTCAGGAAGCTCTGTTCATTTATGTTTGTATATTGTGACTGTCTTGTTTCCAACTATAAGACATACTATGGGTAAAGAATTTTTGGGTGTGGGCGGGCAGATAGTGACTTGTCAAATAACCATGTATTCCTTTGACAACTAAATTGTACAGTGAAAAGTGGGCTGTTGTGCCATCTTCTAAGACGTGTACCACATGCTGGTAGGAACTCCTTCTGACTTCAATTAGCTAGTGTTATTGATTATGGTGGTCTCTTGTTGTATTTAGGCAACCTTTTGGCATAGACAGAAGGTTTCACTCATTAGGTTTATGTATTTTGACCATTTCATTTCGACAAGTAAGTCACACCGGGTATAAAGATGTCTCAGGGTGTGGATGTGCAGATAGGGTACCGTATCAGAATACTGAGAGAAGTAATTCCAAGGCCGAAAATGCTGAATGTCGAGGGATGCATTTTACTGCATGTACATGGGTGGGTGGGTAAGGGTAATACTACATGTGGGAGGGATAGGGAGAGCTGTGTGGGGTTTCTCCTGCATATATTTATTTATTTATGCATTTGTTACAGCGCACAAAACCCTTGGGTAGCTAGGTGCTAGTTACATTAAGGTAAAAAAAGAAGAGGGGTTGGGGAGATGCAGTATTGGGTTGAAGAGTCTTAGGAGGAGCAACGTTAGTTGAATAGCCAAGTCTTTAAGTTTCTGCGGAAAGGTCCAGTAGGCCAGTTCTTTTCTGAGTGAGGGTGGTAGATTATTCCAAAGTTTGACAGCCACGACCGGGAAGCTCTTGCCCCCTACTGAGAGGTGACTGAAGTTGGGGGTCTTCAGAAAGTGAAAGTTCGACGATCTAAAAGGTTGGGCAGTGGTGTATTTCTCCACGCAGAGGTAGATCGAGGCAGTGTTGGAGAGACATGGGTGGACCCAGGACAATGTTTTGAACTTAATCCTTTCCCGGATGGGCAACCAGTGTGCATCTCTCCTAGCTTTGGAGATATGGTCAGATTTGGAGAGAGCAATGGCCACTCAGAGAGCATTGTTCTGAATCGTCTGGAGTTTGTTCAGGTTGCATTCAGAAGTGCCGGTAAATAGGGCGTTACAATAGTCGAGCTTAACTCCTGTGATAGCTCTTGCAATTGTTCAGAGTGGAGAGGAAGGGAAGGGCCTGCTGTCATGAAGCAGTTTAGCTGTGTAAGCCGCCGCTGATGCGATCAAGCTCACTTGACGTGATAGTTTGAGGTTGCCATCCAGGTAGATGCCAAGGGTTTTGGCAGCGGCAGAAGTGGTGACACGGTTACCATTGATGATAAACTCCTTGTATGCTGGGTCAATGTTGCGAGGTGTGGAGTTGGAGCCGACAATGAGCATTTTGGTTTTTTTCGTCATTGAGGCAGAGTAGGTAAGAAGCCATCCAATTTTGTATGACCGTGTATGCAGAGTTTATGGTGGCTGAGTCCTGGGCATGTAAGCCGGAGAGGGGGAGCTGTGTGTCATCAGCGTAGTTCATGTAAGATATGTCTCGTAGGACAAGGTGATCGAAGAGAGGTTTTGTATAGATGTTGTAGTGGGTGGGGGAGAGGCAGGAACCTTGGGGGACTCCACAGGTGACAGGAGTAGGTTTAGTAGGAAAGTAATCGATGAAGACGTGTGAGGATCTGTCGGCTAGGAAGGACCTAATCCAATTGGTGGCTGATGGAGAGAAGTTTGCTGTTGAAGCAGGTTGAGAGCAGAGGATTTGGTGGTCTAAGAAATCGAATGCTACAGAGAGTCCTTGCATCATCAGGAGGGCAGGTTTACCAGTGTCTTTGATGGTATTGATTTGGATTTTCAAATCAAGTAGGGCAGTTTCGGTTCCATGTTTGGGGCGGAATCCTGATTGGCGTGTGCCCAAGATGTTGTTTTCCTCAAGATACTGTTGAACCTGGATATAAGCAACACGATCCAGGATCTTCAAGAGGTAGGGTACCGTAATAATGGGGCGGTAGTTTGTCAGAATGGAAGGGACGAGGGAGGGTTCCTTGAGGAGTGGTGTGACCCATGCTTCCTTCAAGGAAGTTGGCACCGAGTTTGTGGAGAAGGATGCATTGATGATGAGTGTGAAGAAGGGAATACGTGACTTGGCACAGTCTTTGATGATTCGAGCTGGGCAAGTGTCACCTTTGCAACTTGACGGTTTGATACTCTTGATGATCTTGATGACGTCCATGTCTGAGACAGGGTGGAAGTTGAACGGGGTGCCGCTGTGGGTCATTAAGGTGCTGGGTGCTATGGGCGGTGGTGGTTTGCTTAGCATAGCAAGTTGCTTGGAGAGTATTTTTCCTTTGAGAGAGTTGACCTTTCCAATGAGGGTGTCTTGGAGTTTTTCGCACCAGATACTATCTACTGTCAGGTCTCGCTGGGGGGGTAAAGCGGTCTCTAGCTCCCGGAGAATTGTGAAAAGTTCCTGGGAGTTGGATGCAGCGTTACTGATTTTGGAGTTTTAGCTGTTGGCTTTGGCAGTGTGGATTTCCCTTCTATAGTTTTTGGCGAGGGAGGAGAAGAGGGCTTTGGAGGCAGGGGATTTTTTTTCTCTCCAAGCTAGCTCAGTGGCACGCTTATTGACAGACTTCAAGGAGTTCAGCAGTAAACCAAGATTTTTTTTGTGAGGGTTTGGCTTTCCTGAGTTTGAAGAGGGGGAAGTGTGTTGACTGCTTGTGCAATAGATTGCTTGTAGAAGTCGACCAGTGCTGCTGGGTCTGTCATTGAGGATGGGGGTTACGCTAGGGTGGCAAGTAGCAGTGCGAGGATGGTGGGGTTGAGGTTTTTTGTGCACCGGGCCATACATTCAGCTTTGGCAGGGTGAGCTGGTCTGGGGCGTTCTGAATGGGGGATTTTGAAGGCAATGGTGTGATGGTCCGACCATGGACAGGGGGAGGTGACAGGGGTGGGGATGTTACAATTGATGTTGCTTAACCAGTCTAGGGTGTGGCCGTCGGTCATGGATGGGCTCGAGAGAGGGTTGCATGAAGCTGGCATGGTTAAGTGCCGTGGCTACACTGGTGGCCAATGAGTCTTCTGGGTCTTTGAGGCTGAGGTTGAGGTCCCCAAGGATTACAAGTTTTGAATTGGGCTTGATGGACGAGAAGATGCTTTGCATTAAGTTATCTTCGAAGGTAAGGATGGGGCCAGGTGAGTGGTAGATAAGGAGGACGGTGATAGAATCGGTCTGAGACATGCAGATCTTGGCGAGTAGGGATTTTCAGTTGGGGATGACGTTGGTTTGCATGACTCTAATAGAGAGGTTGTTTTTAAAGATGAGGGCAATGTCGCCTCCTGTTTTAGAGGATCTGTCATATTTTAGGATGGCAAAGCCAGGGGGGATGGCAATGGAAAGGACTGGGCCTGCAGCGGGATGGAGACAGGTTTCAGTGATGGCAAGCAAGTCGAGGTTGTTGGAGGTTATGCCCAACCTTGGCTCTCACCACATCTCTCCTCCGTGCGCCGCCTCCTCCGCCGCATTGAACGATGCTGGCACAAACACTGCTCTCCTGCCAACCAGGCTACTTACTTCTCCTACCACACGCTCTATGACAGCTGCATTAAATCTGCCAAACAGACTCACTTTTCAAACCTTCTCCACACTCAATCTACTCACCCTTGTCGTATCTTTCAAACCTTGACTCACCTTCTCTCTCCTCCCACTCTTGACCCTTCTATTGCCTCATGTCTCTCAGCTACTGATCTCGCTAACTTCTTCTCCTCAAAGGTACACACTCTATGTCAAGATATTCTACAACCCCCTCTTAATCTCCTGCTTCTACATCTTTCCCAACCCCCTCCACCACCATTTCTAACTTCACCCCTGTCTCAGACTCTGATATCTCTCTTCTCCTGTCCAAAACTCACCCTACCACTGCCCCTGGCGATCCCCTTCTCACCTCTCTCATTCCCAAAGTCTACCCGCTCCTAGTAACTTACCTTGCCTCCCATCTGTCTTGCTACCTCTACCTTTCCATCTGCCTTCAAGCACGCAATCATCATTCCCATTCTGAAAAAGCCCTCAGCTAACCCTCTTCTGGTTTCAAACGTTCACCCGATCTCCCTCTTACCCTTCCTATCCAAGCTCCTTGAACGCCTTGTGTACTCCCAACTCTCAGCACACGTCTCTACTCTCTCTCCTCCCTCCTACTCTATCAGGGTTCTGCCCCTGCCACTCCACTGAAACTGTTCTCATCTCGGTCCTTAACTCCCTCCTTACTGCCCGCTACCCCAAACACTCATCTATCCTCATTCTTCTTGATCTATCTGCCGCCTTTGACACAGTAGATCACTCTTCTTGACTCTCTCTCTCCTCCTTCGGCTTCAATGGCTCCATCCTTGACTGGTTCACTTCCTATCTATCCAACCGCACCTTCGATGTTTCTTGGGGCGGCTGCATCTCCCCCTCCTTCTCTCTCGACCACAGCATCGCCCAAGGCTCCGTACTTGGCTCTTTTCTTTTTGGACACCTCCCTTCTTGCGCCTTTTATCTCGTCCTTTGGAGTATCTCACCACTTCTATGCTGACGACACTCAGCTTTTTCTCTCTTTCTCATCTTTCACCCCTGACATTCATCACAAACTCTCATCCGGCATCACTGCCATCAAATCCTGGATGTCCTCCCACTTTCTGACCTGAACACTGAGAAAAGGTCTATTCTTTCCCGCTTATGTCCTCCCTCCTCCTTCTCCTCCTCCTTCCATTCTCTTTCCCCCCCTCCCATCTCCCTATCTCCCCCTCTGCCCACAATCTTGGTCTCCACCTTGACACTAATCTCTCCTTCACTCACCACTCACTTCCCGGGCCTGTCGCTTCCACCTATACAACATACATAAAGTGTGTCCCTTCCTTACTTTCCACGCCACTAAACTTCTAAAATCCTCCTTAATCTTCTCTTGACTTTTCTATGGCTCCGTTTTCCTTTTTAGCCTTCATTCCTCATGTCTAGCCCCTCTGAAATTCATCTACCATTCTGCCATCCGCTCTCTCTGTCTGCTCTCCCACCATGACTCTATCTCTTCATCCCTTAGCTAACTGGGATGGCTCTCCTTCCACTCTCAACTCAAGTACAACTTCCTCTGTCTTGTATTCAAATCTCTATATGGACTTGCCCCCCCACCCATCTTGCATCCCTCTTCTCCTTCTATCTCACTCTCATCCACTGCGCTCTGCTGATCACTTCCTACTTACTGTATCACCCGCCCCTTGTGCACAATCCCGTTTCAGCTCCTTTCAACTTCTTGCCCTACTTCACTGGAACCTTCTCCCTCTCTCTCTCCGCTCCATCACCTCCTACTCCTCCTTCCGCTCTTCTTTAAAATCCCACCTACTTCAGTCACCTGCCTGACTGTTTACGGCTGATTTTGATCACTGTCCCACACTGCACAAGTTTGTATTACTGTCTTTCTCATGGTAAATTGTTCTGTATATTGTTCTCTGCCACATGATTTATAAATGTACTCACCTTGGCTTATGTAATGTACTTCATGTTGTTCTATGTAAAGCTCTTTGGTTGAAAGCGCTCTATAAAATTCAATATATACAAATACAAATATATATATATATATGCAGGGAAATGCATAAAAGAAAGAAATGTGGCATTTTTGGCCTCAGAATGATTTTTCCAACATAATCACATAGATCAGGCAGATAGCATGTCATAGTAGCTTGTTTTCCCTTAAGACATAGTTATGCAACATGTCAGCAGACGCTGGATGGCCTGTTCGTTTTTATTTTTGAATGTATACTGTATGCATTTGCAGACATTGACACACCTTTTGTCAAGATGTTGGTGATGTTGGCCAACACACTGTGGATTAGAACCAAAGACTGTATAACTTTGATAAGCTAACAGAAACAAGAGCACAATGTACATAAAATATTAAATAACCACATTGAGCTAAAATGGTGCACAAACGGGTGTAGTGCCGTTTGAGAAAAGATGTCTCACATCCCGGTTTGAAATCCTGGAAATGTACATTTTTGAATGCAATACATGGCCCTCATTACGACCCTGGCGGAAATCGAAAAACGATGGCGGAAATGCAATACCGCCATCGAATACCGCCCGTTGCGATTATGACCCGTCACCGTAAAGTACGATGCCATTAGCGACACCGTAGTGAACGCCAACGCTAACTGCACCAAGTACGCGCACGCGCGCACTGCGAAACCGTAATTACCACCATGGCGCAGCGGTACGGGAATTCTGACCCTAGCGGACATGTACCTAACGCCATCAAGCATGGCGGAAAGTACCATTCCGCCATGGTGAGAAGTACGGCATCGCAAACCAACCGTAAAAGGCCCTACTGAGTGCCTGTACACCACTCCCTGGCCACATTGCACAACTCCTCGTAGGTGCAATGAAGTCACACAATGCAACCAGTGAAATGTACAAGTCACCCATGCATGCCAACGAACAAATGAATGTAGGGGCTCCAAGTGCCTTGTGAGTGGCCATCCATATTAGCCATGGCACCATTGCCGTACTGATGCAGCACAGGCATGTGAAGCTCCAAGTACAGCAACATGAACTGAAAACTGAGACAAACAAAAACAGGCCCCCCATCGCTTGACACCAGTGCAAGGCAACATACAAAGCAGTATCTTGAGTGAGACTGCACCAGCCCTGTACTCCTGCCAGTAAACAAACCAACCAGCAGCATAAGCATGTACCACACAAGTTGGCAGAGTGACTGAGCAGCCAGGCACATCTCAAGAGGGGCCAATGGGAGCAGCAGGGCACAGATGGCACGAATACAGAAGCTATTCCAATGGACATGACCTCAGTCTCCCTCCAAGAAACGCACGCAAACACAGGCACCTGTGACCAGCCATATTCTGAAAATCACATCATTCCACCAATCCACCTGGCTGACCGGCATCTGTTACACAAAAGCCAATCCCCCTCCCATGAGCATGACATCATCAAAACAGACATAATTGCAGCCCCTATCCCTGACCTTACTGGCCTTCGTAGGCAAACGCGCCCAGTACAGTACCACGCAACTATACTCAGAAGGCCGAACCCAAAGCAGATCTCCTCACAATACATCGCTCCACAAATAGGAATATGCTACATTACTTGCAAAGAATAACGCTACACGGTCAATATCATAATCAAAATTTAATGCACAACAAAATCACCCGGGCCATACAGCTATTAGGTCATGAACTCCAAATTATATCTCATAATTGTGGGCTGCATCCGCAATAAATGACCAGCTTCTTCTTGTGTGACGCCCTGTTCCTCCATGGTACACAGGGGCTACATTCACGTTCAAAAAGGCAACATGGAAGCGCCTAGAACCGCAGGGCCGTCCCATTAGGTAGGCACTAGTCCAGCTGAAAGCTCGAAATGTTGCTCCTAGCCACTAGTACTGCGTAAGGGCATGTGGGCCATTGGCGATCGTCCCATAAGATCGTAATGGTGCTCCACTGATTAACACGAAGCAGCAGGTGTCGGGAGTAAAAGCCATCTGCAGGAGTGGCATACAGATGGCAGCGGCAAAAGGGGAGGAGATACCTGTCACCCAAATGAAACGAAAAAGAATAGTATGGGCATCTGAACTCCATTTGAATTACTCACTTCAAAGATCACACTAAATCCACAGCCATATGCATGCTAGCCCACTCAAAAGGATTATTCGCACCCAATAATCACTTGCGAATCATAACTATATAAATCGAGGTGAAAACACTATTACAAACGAGTGTTTGTGTGCATGCGTCTGTTAAAACAGAATCCATTAGATGGGATTAGTAACGTGCATAGACACAAGTGTTTGAAGGCGCGTCGATACAGGGAGGGTTCAACAAGGGCAGATAGACGATGGTCCCACTATGGCAGCCCTGCATCACATAGCGCAGAGGAAGTTGATAGATTCCAAAAAGCCATGTACATGGCAGACTCTCTATAAAATCATCTGTCCATGCATCCATACATCATTCCCTCATCCCGGTATAAAAACGCCTGATTATTTACTCACATAACATTAGAAATTTCCATTGAATCTGTGCTTAATGCAGTCTGCAAAATCCACTGTGCTCCAGGCCGGAATTCTAGTGTTGTGAAGTAACATGTATTTGGGAACGTCCTGCCTTATCCTCCACTACGCTATTGCGCATCCCATACTATTCATATCAATCATTGCATTCTCGGCATGGCCCCTGTCCCAAGGACATTAAACAATAGAACTTTCTATCTGCAGTCAGACCTGTGGGCGTCTCCTCGCCGCTAGCTGGAAACCGAAAGCGCTGTCCTTCGAATTCCTCATTTGCAACATCACGTCGAAAAGGCATCTGTGACCGCTTGAAATCACAAATCCATCCATTTAGTGCGGCAGTGTGTGAAAATGGCAACTGGCTACACTCACAAATGGGACGCCCCGCCCGTCGGTGAACCGCGGTACAGCGCTGCATGAGGGTCCACCGTTAATCGAGTACTACATTCCACTGACCCTTCACAAGTTTGTTCCCGACTGCAAAGATAGTATGTGAAACAATGGGAGCATAGCAGAATTAACATATGAAGCAATATCTCACTGCCATCGGGATGAAATACATGATTGTAATAGCAAGATGCCATGCGTCGATTTGCAGCGTTGTGTGCGGGACGTGCTCGCCCAAAGGGGATTGCAGCTTGCACAGGTGGAATGAATCACCACAGGTGGAGGCTATACAGCTTGGAAACACATAAATTGCACACCCAACCCCCTCCCACAACCACACCCACTCCAAAATGCTACCGGCAGGACTTGCGATGTTGGCTCTGGGGGACCTGATAGCACTGCAAGTACTCCAACTTCAAGAAGAAGACGAACACCAACTACTACAACAACCGGCCGCACAGAGGAGACGCAGGAGGAGGAGGAGGGCAAGGCAGGGCCAGCAAGGCCCACCAGCACAGCCACTACCACCACGCAGGCAGCCCGCAATCCCACGCCTCCGAGCACATCCGTTCGACCTCACTGATGAGCAGATCCACACCCTCTACCGTTTGGACCGGGACACCATAACCGCCATTGTGGACATGACACACGCTGACCTTGTCAGCATGATAGATAGCCCAACCGCCATCCCACCCCTGCTGAAGGTGGTGTCTGTACTCCACTTCCTGGCCACAGGCACCTACCAGCACACAGTCGGACAGTTGCATGGCATTTCACAGCCACTGTTGTCACGGACACTATTGCAAGTGCTTGATGCCCTCCTGAAGCACGCAGATGACTACATCTCTCTACCACGCTCGGAGCAGGAAATTACGAACACTAAAGTGGGATTCCATGCACTTGCCGGCATACCGGGTTGCATTGGTGCCATCGACTGCACCCATGTGGAATTGGTTGTCCCACATGCCATGGAGGCCCAGTACCGCAACCGAAAACAATATCATTCTCTTAATGTACAAATGGTGTGTGACTCAAACAGGATCATTACACATTGTTGTGCCCGATTTCCTGGATCAACCCATGATTCCATGGTCTTACGGAACTCTACAATACCACGCTACATGGAGCGACATGCAGGGAACAGATCCTGTCTACTCGGTGAGTCTCATTTCATGCATGATAATGTGGGGTATGTGATGCGGCAATGACCTGCCAGGAAGGGGGGGGGTGCTTACGTAGCAATGTCATTCCTCAAACATCCTTTATTGTCCACATACAGGTGATACCGGGTATCCACTGAAGAGATGGCTCCTTACACCACTCCGGAACCCACAGGACCAGCATGAGGAGGACTACAACCATGCCCACTCACGTACCCGTGTAGTCATAGAACAGGCATTCGGCCTACTGAAGGGTCGTTTCCGCTGCCTCAGCAGGTCTGGCGGGGCACTCCTGTACCGCCATGAGAAGGTTGCTAAGATGGTCATGGCATGTGTCATGCTACACAACATGTGCATACGTAGAAATGTGCCCATGCCCCCTGACGCAGAACTGCAAGCACCAGAATATGGTCATGATGTGGGTGGGGATGTGGCAGAACCTCAAGGAGTCCGCGAGGCACAGGAGGGCCGTGAAATTCGTCAGATTATCATAGATTCATGCTTCTAGCACTCACGCCTGGTGGTTGATACATGGACACGGGAGTTGTGGCACTGTGTGTGTCTGGAACATGCACAATATGGACTGTACGCCTATGATGGCCTCGTACACAAAGATCAATGTCCACACATCTCATTGGATGATTGTGAAATGTTTATAGCATATGTGAAATTGTGTTACACACCCCATCGACCCGCCACCCAAGTAAGCCCAACACACCCCCTCCACCCTCCTACCTCCCCCCCGAACACCAGTGTCCAAAGATGCTCATTGTCAGTGGGCAGACACTATTGCAAGCCCCCTCTCCGGGTATCAGGGGCACCCCTGCCTGTGGAGCGCAGGTTCCTCCCAGATCTACGTTGGGGGCTGCCCTGGACGGAACTTGCAACGGATGATGTCTCTGCCTGCTCACGTCCATGCATGTCCCTAAGGGTTTGTGAGAGCTCAGTGAGCACACGGCGCACAGCGGCAAGTTCAGCACATACGTCTTTGGACGTCGCATGCAGTTCCCCCCTCAGGCTCTCGGTGCTTCTCTCCATTTGTACTCTCAGGCTCTCGGTGCTTCTCTCCATTTGTACTCTCAGGCTCTCGGTGCTTCTCTCCATTTCTGCCCTTAGTGTCTCTGTACATGTTTCTATGGCTGCCTTGGTACCCCCACATTCATCAGCATGGTCCTTGAGGAGCGTGGCCAGTTGCTGCTGTTGCACGATCACCTGGTCGCGGGACTGTTGCCTCTGCTGGGCCATGGCCATTTGCGGTGGTGTCACAGAGGGACTGATCACCTCATGTTGCCTTGACACAGGGCTTGTGGGGGATGGCCAGTCGTCGTCTTGTGAGTGCCCCTGCGTGGTATCCTCATGTTGTACGGGATGAAACAAACAGGGGGATTGAGACAGGTCATGGATGGATCGTACATCGACATCACCGTTTTCTGTGTCGGAGCATGCTGCCATTAATGCAGTGTCACCTATGGTGCTGCTGCCACCAGAAGCAGTGCCTTCTGTGGCATCCATTGGGGGGGCCTGTGGTGGTGGTGGTGTTGTGGCCATGCTGGCTGCTGGGGTGCCTGTTGAAGTCCCCTCCTGTGTGCTGCCACTTGATTTGTGCTGCTGCCGTGTCTTGATGCGTGCAGCTGAGGTGGAGGGTCTTTGGCCGTTGGTCTTGGCCCTCTTTGCAGGTGTGCTGGTAGGGGTGTCCTGGAGCTCGTCGTTTGAATCGGACCCTGTGGTGGAGTAAAGGAGGGCGAGCGTTATTAATGGGTCTGTGGAAATTGGAATGGCAATGTATCACATGCATTGGGGTGGTACCTGAGGGTGATTTGGGTCAGGGCCTTGGAGGTGGTTTCATTTTTGTGTGGATTGAGGGTGCAGTTGTATTGCAGCCTGCAGTTAGGGGGTGCCTGCTGCACGTGTAGAGGGTGTTTTTAGGAATTTTAATTATTTATTTATTTAATTTGACTTTTAATGTCCGCTATCAGGCCAATGTAAGTGGACGTTCTCCTGGACATGTGTTTCTGTTGCACTATGTGGACACATGGTACTTCACATGATTGGACATTGTGGTTTTAGCATAGTTTTATTTGGCCCACCTACCTGATTCTTCGGATGTCTGCACTCCTTTCTCCATCCCTCCGACTCCCTCTATGGTCTCCATTCCAATGGTGGAGGCACAGATTTCTTCCCAGGGGGTCAACTTGATGGGTGATTCCGATCCTCCCCCGGTAGCTGTGGCAATGTTACGGTTGGTGGATAGTATGCTCCGTACGCGTATCCGCAAGTCGTCCCATCGCTTTCTGCATTGCTGTGGGTTGCGGGGTGCGGTCCCCACCGCACTTACCCGCTGTGCCACCAGGGCCCATATGGCCTTCTTGTTCGCAAGTGCCGTCCTGGTCATTTGCGTCGAGAAGACGACGGCAGCATTCTCCTGGAGGGTCTCTGTGAGCACCGTGAGTTCCTCACGTGAGAAGTGGACCTGCCGCTTGCGGTCGCACGCTTTTTTCGCTACTTTTCCCATTGTTTTGGTTTCACTAGGGTGGATGACGGGTTGGGATGTCTCTCAGGGTAGTATTTTTAATGGTTGTGTGAATATTCTGATTTTATAGGTGTACGGCGTGCTGTTTCCCGTTCCGGGACCATGTTTTTGCTTCCGTTTCCGTATATTTACGGTCACCGTATTTTCCGATTGCCGCTCATTACGGTGACCGCTATGTCCGGTGGCGGAATTGCACCTAGGTCGCCGTACGACGGCGGTGAGGGGCGTTTTGGGGACATTTCCGCCATCGCGGACTTTGCACTTCCGCCAAGGCGTACTGCTCGTGCCCGATGGGTCAGAATTAGCCGCACTTTACTCTGTCGTGCCATGGCGGAAACGCTATTTACGCTATGGCGGTCAGGTCAGTTGCTTTCCGCCAGGGTCGTAATGAGGGCCTGTCAAATAATAGCACTACCCGATAAGAGAAGATACTGGTTAAAAGGCATGCACTACAAGCAAATGATGTTTGTGTATTCTAAAAGTGTCAGACACACTGGCACCTGATACATCACAGTAAAAGTGAGAGAACTCACTATGGCATCAGCTGCAGTATTAATGTGAACGTCACGGACATCATGGTATGGTTCGCTCAGTTGAGAAACTGTTATGTGTAACATTTTGCATCTACTATCCAATGTTCTAGTGCCTTATTTTCTTGTTACAGCGAATCGTGTTTTGAATAGATGTTAAATGTTGAGAAGATGGTCCCTGGTGATGCTTGAGTTTGTCACATAACACACACTGGTCCTATTGCACACAATGATGTGAAGACCCAAATCCTTGCATATCTGCATTCTATGCTTACTAGAGCATTTATTAAGTGTGAGGATAGCTGGGTGGATAGATGAATAGATGTCAAGTGCCAGTGCATCCCATGGAAAATACATCCATTGGGGCTGGTGAAAATGCAGTAATGCTTGGTAGAATTATGTTTGGCAAACATTTTTAATGATGCACTGCTACACTCACCTCATTAGCGGAGACATGCGGATGATCAGTTCATGCATCAATGTCATCAGCATACATAGAACCAAATGGTTAAGACAGGCTGCCTGAAATTCCCTTTTCCGTCTAATGTACTTTTGAGGGGGATCTTCTTTGGATAGCACAGTTGATGTGGGCATCTGTTCACAAAAATGGCATTCACACCAAGTGGAGACATTATGGCTCATTACGAAGTAACGGAATTACCACCACTTTTCCCACTCCGCCATACTAGGAGTTTGGCCCTGGAGTGGGTGATTTACCTCCAGCATCATGCTGGACGTAAATGCTTCCACTTTCTGCTGAACAATTGGTAAAATCGGTGGAATTACCACTGTGGTAATTCCACCAACGGTAATCCCGCCAAAATCCCCCATGGAGTCCTATAGACTCCAAATTAATGGGGACTAACCCTGCCACCAGCACTTGTAATCTGGCAGTAAATCCACCAGAACAAGTGGTCGTAACGGTAATTCCGTTGGGCAGTATTTTGGCAGATTTACCATGGGAACACCGCCCAACTCGTAATGAGGCCCATGTTCTCTATTTTTATTGGTTCCGGTTCGGGAAATTCGTCTTCAGTGTCCCTGCCTTGCTCTTGTGGTTCTTGACTTTGGGGGTCATTACGAGATTTGCAATGAAAATCAGTTTGTACCGGCATGGAGGCAATACCGGGTCCGGGTAGCACTGACGCCGCTAACAGCGGCCAATTACAAGTATGCGTGCACGCTCGTAGCGGCATGCCGGTATCGACATTACCGGTATGTCGCATAAGACCCAAAAACATCCCTTAGCAGCATCATGGAAAGCGCTGACACCTCTTCTACCTCTGTCCACCCCTAAATAACAGGTCCAACATTACCAGGCCCGCTAATACCAGAACCCGAAGTAACATCATCGCGCCGGAACGGGAAATGGCGTTGTGACCATCTTGAAAAACACAATCCATTGCCATCCTCGAGATACAGGACCTGGAGCCTCACACCACCAGTCAAATCAGCATCTACACCACCAGCACTATGCCAAGGCCATAAAGAAAGGGGCATCCCGGCAGCGGAAAGAGCGGTTCTCCGAGGATGAACTCAACATGCTGGCCGACACTCTGGCAGAGAATGCAGGCGTGGTCTTTGCCTCAGACCTCAAGAGAGCTTCACAGCTCAAAAAGAAAGAGGTATGGGAGCTCGTGGCCCAAAATGTCAGTGCGGTTGGTGTACAGATACCGGTGGGGGGTGTCTGTACTTCCGCTCTCTATATGGTAGAGGAGAGGCACAGAGGACCCCAGCCAAGATTCTCTATTATTGGTAAACGGAGTCGAGCAATCAAGGCCTAGCTTCTCAGGAGGTGATGCAGGCTGGTTCTTAAGTACAGTGTAGTCCCCAAACCCCCACAAAGGAATGTCCACACACTGTATTACTAAAAACACAGTCTTTATATAATTAATATTCAAAGGTATGTACACGATCACAACAACTCACTTTGTACTCGGAAATCAACAATGGTAAATATCTGCAATTCTAAAGTGGTACCACCAATATTATCAGATTAAAGTGCATCGACTATACTGTTAGAATGTCACACAGATCAATATCAAGGAAGCCTGCAATATAGATAGGAGGGAAAGCAAGATGGTTGAAACAATAGGCAGAATACTGACCTCTATCGCTAAGCACATTTCTGTGTGGAGATCCCCCCACCTGGGCAACCTGTAAAATAAAGATATATAGCACAAGCCCAGTCCATATATTGCTCAATAGTCTTGTTCTCTCCTATAATGTTTATACCCCCCCCAATGTACCTGGTGGAGTAGAGTTCTTCGAAGAAGCGTCGACAGATCCTTCTTGAGTGACTCCCTTTAAAGCAGGAGCCACGGATCGTCGAGAGGCGTCGAAGAAGGTTAACTTGGCGTCGATGAGGAGTTCGAGGGTGCCGAGACCACGATGTCGATCCAGGCGGTGCTCGTCAGCGACGTCCTGCGAGGATGAGGTGTGCGGGGCACCTCGGCGATTGATTGTTCAGGACCGCAAAGAGTTTCAGAAGAACGGTGGTCCAGCAAGGGCGTCGAGTCGTCGAAGTCTTTGCGGCCTTCAGGTGGCGGGAAACCCACCGGCGGATTCTCCTCGGCGCGTCGGTGGCCTTGACTTTCTCCGGCAGGACAAAGCGGTCGACTTTGTGGACAAGGGAGTCCTTCGATTCAAATGTTCTTAGGCAAAGGAGCGGGCGGCTCCGGTTGTCGGCGGCACGGTGTCAAGCGGTCCCCTCTTCTGGGGCAACACGACTTCGATGGGCCTCCAGTGGTTACACAAACCTGCGAACCCTGGTCAACGGTAATGGACTTCGACAGCGGCGAAGTCCTGGTGCTTCGCTTCGTTCTCCTCAGCGGTCCCGTTTTGGGTCGGCAGCCTTTCGAGGGTCTGAATTCCAGGGAGCTTCGGCGAAGGTTAGCGGTGCTCGATGGTCCCTCGGAGCACGGGAAGAGGGCGCCTTAGCAGGTCCTCTCTCGGATCAGTCTTCGACGAGTTTGGCAGCTTTCAGATCAGGTCGAAGCAAATGCAACAGCAAGTCTTCTTCTTCCAGCTGGGCGTCGAGGATCAGCAGTTCCAGTTACTCTTCAAGTGTAGACACAGCTTCTGAATTCCCAGTGGTGAGAGGTCCCCAGATATACTATCCTGTCTCTCATCCACACTGCTGGGTCACACTCAGCAGCCAATCATACAGAAGGGCATTCATGCAGTCAGTCAGCCAATCAGGCACACAGTGCATTCAGGCCATCCTCCTCCCTCTCAGATGATCACAACAAGGAATGTGGATTGGGACAAGTACCCAGCCATTCAACACTACACACTGCATTCAGGCCAGTTTTGGGCAGGGCTGTCTCAGTTTTGTCTCTCATACCAGAAACCAGACAGCCACAACAAGAAGTGCATATTGGTCACACACTCCATACACCCAGGTCCCACCCACAGGTGTACCCACAACATACAGTCACTGGGAAGGCTCCAGCCAGTCTGGACTGGACTTCACAACAACACCATATATGGAACTTCCACCCAACAGCCAGTCAGGGGGAAGGGACAGAGTCAGGGCTTCCTAGGACTTTGGGAAAACAAGGTAACAGGCAATAGAAAGCAAGAGGCCACAGGGGCCATTTTGTTTTCTCTCAGGAATCAACTGATTCCAATGGCAGGGCCTGGGTATCCCAAAATGGAGGATACTCAGAGCACCTGTCAAATTCAGCATGGAGCTGCCACCAGCCCATACCCTGCTCTGTGGGCCACTCACGGGCGCCCAAAACATACACTAGGGGCACCGGGTTGTACCCCCACCCATGGGTGCCATAAGGGTATCCCATGGGTCTGTACACCAAACCAAAAACAGGAAGAGCTGCACTGCCAGGAGTCCCACCTGGACTCCTGGGCAGAAAACAATACAGAACATAATGAAAAAGGACTACAGGTCAAGGACAGGGAGGCCCTGTCCCTCTAATGCATTTCCAGCATTACAGTTGGCACCACCCCCCGCACTGTAAAGAACGTTAAAAAACACTGGGACGACCTGAGCCTCTGAGTGCGCAATATCTTGTCTGCTAATCGGAGCCAGGGTCTGGCTACTGGCGGTAGGTCCAACTCACCCATTAAACTCACCTGCTGGGAAGAAACCTGCACCAGACCATTGGAATGGAGTCCATAGAAGGAGTGGGAGATATGGAACGTGGAGTGTCGTCATCGGCAGATGGAGGTGAGTGTCCAAAGAAAACACTATAATGTAAAGTATGATGATGGTCCACCAATGTGACCGCGCCATGAGGCAATGCATGGGCCATCACACACACATCCCAGCCTAGATGCTGTCCCCAGCACCGTCACATTCACATGCATGCAGCTTGCCAATGCCTTACCTGAGACACACCCCACAAACAGGGAAACTGCATGTGTCACACTGCACGCAGTCCACAACACAAAGGCATGTCACATAGCATACACCACCTCACACATGTGTGAACCTAACGTATGCCTGAATAACCCCACCATATGGCAAGCAACCTGTATGCCACAACTGTAAAACAGCAAGTCATGAAATGTGTACAACTGCATTAATACCATTGTATGCATGATGCATGTACAACCATCACTGATGCCGTCCCTCTTTCAGTCCCCCACAGGCCATGATACCGACAGCGATGCAAAGGACTCTTCAACACAGGCCACCACTCGATCGAAGAGAGCCAGGTCCAGGGAAGACACTACCAGGCCTTCCACGTCCAAGGGCACGGGCAAGGCACATCAGCCACTGAGGGCAAAGGCAACACAGGATGACAGGGAACAGGGGCGTCAAAGGACAGCCACTACACCAACAGTGCCAACACCTGTGGAATCCACTGCAGTAGACCAGTGGCAGATTGGACCCTGTCTGCAGCTAACAGCTTGGTAGGGTAGGCAGCTGCCACAGCGCCAAAGAGTGGCGATGATGAACATTCACAATGCGAGGTATGTGTCTCTGAGGAGGACAACCGCTCCATGGAAGTTGGTGGCATACCCAGCCACACCCAAACACCCCAGTACACCCCAATTAGCACACCCAATGGCACCTCGCACGTCCAGTCTGGAGGAGAGGCAGAACCAGAGGCCTGGATCCCCACACAGGACCCACCTGAATTGGGCCCCTTGCCAGACATACCATCCACCTCCACAGGGGTCCGGGACGGGGAGTTCAGGGTGGCACAAATGGAGGCGTAGCAGCAGGAGCTGACCGGGCTTGTAAAACAATATGTCTCTGATGGTGATGTGACGAGGAAAGAGGCCCGAGAGAACACTGCGGCCATGAAAGGGGCCATAGAGTCGAGCACCTTAAAGATCTGTGAGGAGCTGTCGGCAGTGAGGCAGGTCCTTGCCAGGATTGCGGATGCCTTGGAGGCTCAGCGTCCTGCCCCGACAGTAGAGCATGCGTCCACAGGGTCATCGTCAAGCTCCACACAGACGAGCCCCCTGCACAGGTCTGTGCGCACCATGCGGCGCCCCAACATGCCACCCCCGGAGTCAGACACAGGACATTAGTAGCAGGGTCAGCCTGAATGTGCAGATTTATGCAGACTTGGGTGGCATAACATTGCACGCCATGTGTGCAGGAGTTGTGGGGGGAGGGGGTGAGGGAAGGGGGTGTGTGGGGGAGTTGTGGGGGGAGAGGGAGGAGGGAGGGGGTGTGTGGGGGTGTTGTGGGGGGAGAGGGAAGGGGGAGCGGGGTGTGGGGGAGTTGTGGGGGGAGAGGGAGGAGGTGTGTGGGGGTGTTGTGGGGGAAGGGGGTTGGAGGAAGGGGGAGGGGATGTGTGGAGGAGTTGTGGGGAGAGGGGGAGGGGGACGGGGAGGAGGGTGGGAGGTGTGGGAGGTGGAGTGTCTGAGCACTTGTTACTTATTTCCTGTTAAATACACCCGTTGTGTACCAAAAAAATCACATGACTGGGCATTCCTTATTGTGTATGAGTGCTTTATTGGTTTACAGTGCATAGTGTCCATGTACACCCATACCCAGTGCCCTGAGTCCCACATTCATGGCACCCTCTGCATCCATGTGTCTTAGAAATATTGGCCTATCACAGACTGGCGCACAGCACGTCCCTCCTGTGCATCGCCACCTGGATGATGTGCAACCCGATCTTCTTCATCTTCACCTGGTGGTTGCTGTTCAATGTCAGGGGGCAGAGGCACGTTCCGTCGGATGCACATGTTGTGCAGCATGACGCATGCCATGATGATCTTGGCCACCTTCTCATGCCTGTACAGGAGTGCCCCACACGACCTTGATCACCACACGGGTACGGGTATGGGCACGATTGTAGTCCTCTTCGTGCCTGTTCTGTGGGTTCCGGACAGGGGTGAGGAGCCAAGGCTTCAAGATATAGCCACTGTCACCTGCATGGGTGCAAAATCAGGTATGTGTAAGTCAATTCCTGTAAGACACCTGTACTTATCACACATGTCTGCAGATATTTGTTGTCCACATGCACATGTCCCTGGATGTGTGCACACATTTTACCTTGCCACAATGTGTGCTGTCCCATGGTCTAATGGTGTGGGTTGCATCGTCCAGATGATACAGAGTGTCCACTGCCTTGCTGATGTTCATGGACTGTGGATGCATACCGCTGTGTTTGGTATCATAATGTGATGTGTAGTGATTAGTATGACTTTATTACTAGCAGCATTGGCAAGTCTCAGCATGATTTCTCATTCAGCGCTTATTATTCCCATGGTGACATGCTGCGCTACTGTGGTGGTGGCCCAGTGACAAGCAGTGTATTCCCTTGGTGGGATTGATTTGTGCGCATTCATGGATGCTTGTCCTGTGTTGTGTTTTGCTGCAGACATTTACATTGTGCATACTCACAGCATGTTGCTGGATTGTGTTACAGAGGGTGAAGTCTGATGATGTGCAGTGGACGTGTTGTGGGATGTGGGCTGGTTGAAAGTCAGGCATATTGTCATTGGTGTCCAGCTTCCGTCACTATTATGGGGTTTGGTTGTCATGTTCAGTTTGGGATGCTTTGGGGCACAGTGTTTTGTAGTATGGACATTGTGCAGTCACCACACCAATGACACCAGGGTGGTGTATGCATCTGTACCCCCCATTACACTGCCATGTGCCTGTCATGCAACTTACCAAGCAGCCAGGCATGTCGTCCTGCATGTCGCTCCATGCAGCGTGGTAGCGTGGAGTTCCGCAGGACCATTGAGTCATGAGTTGATCCAGGAAATCAGGCACAACAATGTGTGATGTTCTTGCTGGAGTCACATACCATCTGTACATTGATGGAGTGATATAGCTTACAATTGCGGTACACCACCTCCGTGGCATGCGGGATCACCAATTCCACATGGGTGCAGTCAAGGGCACCAATACAATTTGGCATGCCTGCCAGTGCATGGAAGCCATCTTTCGTGTAAAAGATCTCCTGGGCAGTCCGTGGTAGGGATATGTAGTCGCTTGAGTGCTTCAGGAGGGCATCCAGAACTTGGTTCAGCATGCGTGAAAATAAGGGTTGTGATATGCCATGCATCTGCCCCACTGTGTGCTGGTAGGTGCCTGTGGCCAGGAAGTGGAAAGGGGTTGGTGTGTGGGTGTGCTCCTTTAGTGCTGGGCCAGACTCCATTGCCTCCACCTGTGCTGATTGTGTGCACCTGTGGCAATTGGGAACACTGCACATTGCTGTTAGCGGGTGATTTGCGATGCCAGTGATGCCGGCATCCCGGTATCCCTTATTACCGCCTTCATGATGCCGGTATTTGCATGTCTGCATGACTTGTGATGTCCTCCTGTTAGCGCCATCCTGGTATTGGCAGCCCAAAGGGCCGTGTGCGCGCGCATGCCGGTACGGGGTACATGGTCGCAGCGGTGGTGCTGATACCGGGTTGTTGACTCGTAATAGGCCAGAGCGGTATGCAGTTCCGGTATTCCCCTACCAGCATCGTTTTTCCATTACTGCGAATCTCGTAATGAGGCTATTTGTCTTGCTTCCATTTCTTCATTGGTACATATCTGGTTTGAACATTAATGTGTGAGGGCCGCCGATTGTAAATTTGAAACGGACTTGGAAGATAGAAGATGTAATAGTGGTGACAGCAGACAGAAGTGACCTGGTGCAAAAGTATAGATATAGCATGCATTAGCTTCACAATTATAGTTAAAATGTGTATTTGCAAAGTTATAACAAGTGGTGGAACAATGGTAATGAAACGGTTTGTTAAACTCTGGAGTTGATACCGATATGTACCGAAAATGTGTAACACAATCGTGGCCATTTTATACAAATGGTAAATTGCATGCTGTGGGGTCCCCTGCACGCAGTCATAAACCTTCAAGAGACAGAGGGAGAAAAGGAAAGAGTAAAAGAGCTTTGCAGGCAGTGTTTACTAAAGGATTGCAATAGCATCTGCCTGGTCTTGACAGGTGCAAAACCAAGGCGGATTCCATAGGAATCGAATCATTGTACCCCTGCATGAAAATCTTATGTGGGTGTGCAACGAAATGCACTGACAGGACAGAGGAGGAAAGAACGGCAGGGATCTTATCTCTGCTCTGCGCCCCCACTCCATAAATGCGTTGAGACTACGTTTGGCTCTGTCGGCCGCAGGCATCACGATCATGGGCGTTTGCTCTAGTTTGTGCAGTCAGAGCATTTAAACTCAATGCGCCCATGTTGGATGTTTTATTAACACAAGATGGGCACGCCGCACATGGGTGGTCTGCAGTGATAAGTGCATCTACATGTAGATGATGCTCCATTGAAAACACATGTATAATACATCTATATGAGGCGCGGCGCTGGTGCACTGATGATTCATGGAGAAAAGGCATGGGCGCCGTTTTCAGGGGGACAAGGATGTTTGTCCCCTCCAACTTTTGTGGCACACCATTATTTCCCACTCATTTGGCAGGGGTCGCTTTCATTTAGATGTCATATCCCCCCAACATGTTCTACAAAGTTACTCCACTGAGAAAAGGAACAGGGCTTGTTGTGTCCCCTTTCCATGTCCATCAGTGTTTAGTTGGGAACTAAGTCCCATTTCTGTTGTTATTTATGTTGACACGGGCTGCGCCCCATGTAGAAGTGAAGAGGCGGAGTTACCGCCTCAGGCGCCAGTTTCGCGCCAGTGATTAAAGAAGTTAGAAGCATCAAAAGCCGGCTCGCGTGTCTCATTATTTATATTGATCTGCATGCCGCATTGTTTGATTGATTACATCTGACACGGGTCGGAACATAACAATGGCGACGAGGATCTGCTAACCGGGTCGTCAAGCCCGGCTGAACCCACTCGTTCGTGCCACAGTAAGGTGCGAGAGCCGCACTTACTGTCCCTCGCAGCGTTTCATTACTTCAAAGACGAGCGATCGTTCGCGCTAAGGCAGCAGCTGCGATGCGGAGCACAAAGCTCATCCGCTCACACACGCACACATTTCTCAGTGCATTTACATTGGCACCGCCATGGAGGAAAGAACAGCGAGTGACACAAACGCAAAAAGCAAAGCTATGTGGACCTTACAACTCTCCTGCTTCATATTTAAGGCATGCTGTGCTGACCTGCAGAGAGAGGCCTGCCCAACAGTGAGGTGAATCACAGAAAATCACGTGCCTGCAACCATGTCAGAGGACAATTCAGATAGCGGCCTCCAAAGCCCTCAGACCAGCTCCACTCCCAGGCCTGCCAGTAACAGGGAGGAAGGCAGCTTCGAATCTCTACAGCTACAAGCAGTGCCACATTTTGACATGTCAGACACAAATAGTCTGGCGCCCAGGTGGGCCAGGTGGCTAAAAGAACTTCACATCTACATTGATGCCTCCGGAGTGAGAGAGGAACGTCGTTTGAGAGGTATCCTGTTACACTCACTGGGTCCCAAGGTACGTGACATTATTTTTGAAATGCCTGATTCCATCACTGACTCATTCCAAGGCATAATTGACTCACTGAACACATATTTTGCACCTTTGAGGAACGTCGATTATGAGAGACATGTATTTCACACAACCACCCAGGACAAAAATGAAAGTATGGACAATTTTGTCATGAGACTAAGAAAAAGAGCCAAGTATTGTGATTTTGATAAATATTCCACTGTCGAGGCACTTAAATCACAAGCCATTGCAGGTTGTGGATTCCCTGAATTTTGCAAAAAACTGTTGCAGAAAAGCAGAACCCTAGAAGAAATACTTCAAATAGCAAGGGCTGATGCAGCATTAACACTACAAACCGGGTCACTGGAAAACATCACCATCACGCAGACTGTCAATGCAGCAACTGTTTGCCCAATTCGCACTCCGACCGACTATTCAGATCAAAGAAAGTGTTACAGATGCGGCTTTCGATTTCCTCATGTAGGACCGTGTCCTGCAATAGGACATCACTGTGACAAATGTGGGGGGAGAACCACTTCCAGTCTGTTTGCAAAAACATTAAGTTCTTCCAAAGCACTGAGGCTAACAGAGAATCCGGGAAACAAAATGGCCGAAGCTCGAGGCGGGAAAGCCGCGCAAATATACAAACCACTCAGCCGCACCCAGTAGGCGGCGCTCGCCCAGTTCGTCAAGGGAGCACACCCCATCCACCTGGTGGTGGGAAGAAAGGAGAGACACATCCAGTCATCGCAACAGCAGACATCATTCCTCTCACCGAAAACCGAGACAAAGGATCAGATACCTGGATGAATCACCACAAGAGAGAAGAAACGCCAGTTCAACATCGTCCAGTGGAGAGAGAAAACAAGCATACGTTCATGCCATTGGTAACGACACAGCAGCCGAGTATAGCCCCACAGAATTCCTAATTGATACAGGAGCCACTGTCAATGTTATAAGTGACATAGTATACAAAGCCCCCGAAGTGAAGAAAGAATTTCAAAAGATTGACACATTAATATATCCATACGGGTCCAACAAGCCGCTGGACTGCAAAGGAATGTTCACTGCAAAATGCCAGTACAAAGAGCAAAATCAAAAGGTACTAATATATGTTATTAAAGGGGAAGTCCCTGGGGGCAGCATATTAAGCTTCCGACCAGCCATTCAAATAGGATAAATCAGCATTATGCACCAAATCATGTCCGCCTACACCTCCAGCGCGAAGGACTTGATTCAAAAGATGTACCCATCCCTGTTCAAAGGACTAAGCCGTCTAAAGGACAGACAAATCAAGCTACACATCAACTCGCACATACCACCGATAGCTCAACATTATCGAGGCATTCAGCTCAACATACAAAAACAGAGTGAGGATGAAATACAATCACTACTACAACAGGACATTATTGAGCCGTCGTCCGGCCCAACACCCTGGGTCTCACCAATGGTACCTGTACCCAAGAAAAATAGCACATCAAGAATACGCATCTGTGTCGACATGCGCGCCCCAAATGTAGCCATTGAAAGGGAACAACACTTATCCCCACACATGACAGATATGATGCATCTACTGCATGGGGCCACCATATTTTCTAAACTAGACCTGAACAAAGGCTAACATCAGCTTGAACTTCACCCCTCATCAAGATACATCACCACATTCTCAACGCATTTAGGACTGTTCAGGTATAAGAGATTAAACTTTGGAGTATCATCTGCTGCAGAAATCTTCCAGAATAAATCCACCAAATCATCAAACACATTCCCCATTGCCTGAACTATAGCGAAGACATTCTCATTTTCGGCACCTCACAAGACAGTCATGACGATACATTAAGGAGAGTCTGCATGGCGCTAGAAAAGGCCCATCTAACTTTGAATCCTGAGAAGTGCGAGATCAGTAAAACCAAGTTAAAATTCTTTGGCCATATATTTTCTTACAAAGGTATGCGCCCAGACCCTGAGAAGGTGCAAGCACTGGTGGATGCGCCAACCTCCACCTCTCCATCAGCCATACGCTAATTCATAGGGATGGGCAGTTATTGCACCAGATACATTCAAAATGTTGCATCAGTGAGCACACCGTTAAGACTCCTCACAGGGAAAGACCGCGACTTCCACTGGACAGCAGAGTGTGAGGATGCATTTCAACAGATCAAGCGTCGCATCGCATCAGCCTCATGCATGGCTTATTATGATCCCACATATGACACTGAGCTCACCGTAGAGGCCAGCCCCGTCGGTCTGGGAGCCATCCTAGCACAATCCAGATCCGGGGCATCGCCAGACTCGCCCAAGCACATAGTAGCCTATGCCAGCCGAAGTTTATCACCTTCAGAGTGTGCCTACTCCCAACCTGAAAAGGAGAGCCTCGCAGTCGTGTGGGCATGTGAACATTATCATCTCTTTCTGTACGGTCGCCCTTTCACCGTTGTCACAGATCACCAGGCCCTCACCACGATCTACGGAAAACCCACTGCCAAAATGCCCCCCGCATAGCCCGATGGGGCCTGAGGTTACAAGAATACTCATTTACCATCATACATCGTCCAGGAAAAGACAGCAACCCAGCAGATTTCCTGTCAAGATATCCTTTGCCAGCTCAAGAAGAATGTCAATCAGCAAAAGCAAACCAATACGTCAACCATCTGGTCAACAACGCACTCCCTAAGCACATTTCTACAGCTCAGTTGGTGGAAGCCACGAGAAATGACAAACTGCTCCATATTGTACAAGAGTGTATACAAACAGGACGGTGGCACGTGAAAGATCACGACAAATCAACCTACCTTATCTGCTCAAGAGGAAGCACAACTACACACTTTCAAACTAGTGCAACACACGTTATCCATGGCCCCGGAGGGACTGCTCCTCAAGGAAAACAGGATTGTAATCCCAACCAGCTTTCAAAAACAGGTACTGGACATAGCTCACGCAGGGCATCACGGAGTAGTATCCACAAAAAGGCAACTCAGGACAAAAGTCTGGTTTCCAAAAATGGATGAGAAGGTAGAAAGTCTCCTGAGCACATGCCTCACATGTCAAGCAGTAGCCCCGAGGACATTCCCAGCACCACTAAGACCATCCAAAATGCCCCTACAAGTTTGGGACGAAGTGGCAGTTGACATATTTGGACCTTTAGCTAATGGAAAGTATGCCCCAGAAATTGTGGATGAAATGTCACGCTTCCCAGAAGTACACCTCGTACACTCAACCAGTGCCCAGGCCGTAATACCCGCCCTGGATAAGACATTTGCCGACTATGAAATTCCCTCAACAGTAAAGTCGGACAACGGACCGCCTTTTAGTGGTCATGACTTTGCAATGTTCACAGAACATCTGGGATTCCAACACCGAACGATAACACCACTATGGCCTCAAGCAAATGGGATGGCTGAAAAATTCATGAGCAGTCTCAAAAGAACACTGCAAGTCTGCTCCATCACCAATGGATCATTTATGCAAGCCATCTGCACACTGTTGAGAGAATATCGGAACACTCCACACAGCACCACAGGTGAATGTCCATCCACACTAATGTTTTTCGAATCATAAGGACAAGACTTCCTCACAACCCTCGTGTCCGTCCACCTGCAACTATCATTGAAGATGCACGAGCAAAAGACAAGGCAAACAAGGAAAGCATGAAGACGTACTCCGATCAAAGGAGACACGCTAAACCATGTCAAATTCAAGTGGGTGACACAGTACTGGTACGACAGGACCAAATCACCAAGGACACCCCTGCATTCAGACCCGAACCCATGAGAGTGATTCACACCAATGGATCAATCATAACAGCGGCTAGTCCACACGGAACCATCACGAGAAACTCGTCATTCTTCAAAACCTTTGATGGCAATTCAGAAAATGATCGAGATGCAGCCCAGTCCACAATACAGAGGAGCGAGCGGGATGCTGACGACAGCGACAGCGACACCTCAGCAAACAGGATCATAACTCCAAGACGAAGCCCGTCTAGACGGACTATACGCAGACCCATCAGATGGATAGAAGAAATGAACTGACGTCCACTGCTTCTTTAAGTTGCGGGGAGATGTTGTGTCCCCTTTCCATGTCCATCAGTGTTTAGTTGGGAACTAAGTCCCATTTCTGTTGTTATTTATGTTGACGTGGGCTGCGCTCCACGTAGAAGGGAAGAGGCGGGGTTACCGCCTCAGGCGCTAGTTTCGCACCAGTGATTAAAGAAGTTACAAGCATCAGAACCCGGCTCCCATGTCTGATTGTTTATATTGATGTGCATGCCGCATTGTTTGATTGATTACATCCGACAGGGTCGGAACATAACAGGGCTGACCATTCCTTTAAAATTGGTAATTGCTTAGTCAGTCCTGATCGTTCATATTTTCATTGCCTCTATTGTTTTGTACTGCTAATGGCACCTGTTCTTTATTCACTTCTGCTGAGCCTGATTTAATGTAGTTAATCTCTAAGTAGGAGGATTTAGCTTTTGATCGTACACTCGCGGATGCCAGGGTTCACCCCCACCTTGTTTGCAAATTTACTATACAATGTAATGCTGGATACATTAGGTACTTGATTGTGTACTTGGAAAATCTTGGACGTTTGGTGGCTTATTTGCTCCCCAATGTGGGGAGCAAATAAGCCACCAAAAGTCCAAGATGTAACATTGTAACTCAGATCAAACAATAGAATGTTAATTCTTGGACTCCCAGCCTAAGCCAAGAGGTCAAGAATAGACTGTGCATAAAGTTGATTGTTGTTGTTAACAAAAAGTAAGAGAATGGAGTGTTCATACTAGTACAGTTTGCTCTGTGTCATGTCATGATATATTTCATTTAGTGCACAGTGAGACAGTGGGTTGCCTTAGGTCTCGGCAGGATAGCTCATAGGCAACGTGCTCGCCTTGGAAGCAAGACGACAGGGAGCAACACAGGTTCGATCACTGGGTCCGCGCTTAGAAACGTCAGAGTATTAAGCGTGTTATAAATAATATCATATCATATCATACCTGGGAGTAGGCTATCAAAGTATAATAAGTAGGGAGGGAATCTTTCAGGCTGCAAGCTGACAACATGAACACTGTTGTGCACAAAGATCAGCAGTGTAGGGCCCCTAAGCAAGGCCAGACAGCCACTGTGGAGAAAATGTGCCTTGAAACAGTGAATGGGATCTACATCATGCTCATAGGAAAGAGATAGGATGATCAGGGCAGTTCGCACACCTGGTATCCCTTTAATTACAACAGTTGGGAGAGGTTGTATGTCAGAAATGTGAATTTGTGGGTGCATGTCCAACAGCCAATGGATGGAGTTGCAGCTTGATTGAGCTTCCAGTCCCAACCATATGGATTCAGAAGATATTAATCTTTAATCCTCAACTCCAGTGTCAGAGAGTGGTGCGCTACCAGCAGAGTTTGTTATGGCGTAGGGGACAAGTAAAACCAACAGTGACATACCCAGAGGCTCCATTGGCAGAGGTGACCTCCTGCACAGATCTGAACCGACATCAAAATAGCCGCTGCAAGTCCAAGTTTGAGATGTCTCCTGGAAGCAGGTGGCTTATTGAAGACCATGTGTTGAAGGGAGTATTTGTGACCCCTCCCACTTACCCTGCTTCCTCCAGACGAACTGGTGGACTGACTGTAGGGGGTCCTCACATGGGAAGCAGACACTGATCTAACCAACAGAGCTACGCTGGAGCACCTTAAATGAAAAGGGAAGAATAAATGCTGCAGTGGTGCTGAAGTTCATAGGCTTGGAGCACCACCTGCTGAGTCCCATGAACTGAATGCTAAAGGGGACTGCCGCGTGGTCTTCCTGTGCTCTGGTTGACCCCAGTAGAAACATAGAAAGATGCATGCCCATAATATATATTAACAGTGATCCTGGCCAGAGGAAGAGGGAGTGCAAATGTACAGTTGATCGGTGTAGGGGATGTGCTCCTTCCACCTACCTCCCCTCTTGTCAGCTGAAAACACAAAGGGGCATCCTGAGACTTTACCTTAAAGATCCCACACACTAATTCATAGAGCTTGTGGAATATAACTAGGTTCCTGAAAGGGAGGCGTACCTACAATTAAAGCAACATAATTGACTGGTGCGTCTGGGGTACACACAGTAACGTGAGGAAAACACACACCCAGATAAGAAGTCAGTGGCAGCACAATCATAAGCATTGATATAAAGTCTCTTCGGACCATGGCCATGGGGAAAGATGAGACCATGCAAACAAACATTTTCCAATTCACCACAGAGGCATGTGGAACAAGGGGAGTCAAAGATGTGATTCATCCGTTCAGGGGGATACCGGAGGAGGGAACCAATTGAACGGCTTTGAAGAGCCCTCAATGGTGGCCATGCTGAGTGTAGTGCAAAACTCAGACTGTGCCTCGAAGAAAGGATTGGCAGAGTGTTAGAGTATATATACTTCATCAGGAAGCACTTATGCTCATTAGCAGCCAAAGTAACAATGGCGGAAGGCCGTCTATCAGAGTTAGATAAACAGTGAATGTAATGGGATATTTAATTGAGGAGCTCCTTGAATTCATAAGAAAGTGGAAAGATGCACAGGGCAGATAGAGAAGATGCAACACCCACAACGTGTGTGTGATGAAGAGAGAGCGGAAAGTCGGCCCGAAGACCTTTTTTCAGACAACTGGATCCATGTGATACTCCAAGTGGGCCCACAAAATGATTTTCTATCAAGAGGGTGCAGACCCCTCCTCCGCAGGTGCCCAGCCCATTGCAATGATTGCAAGACAGTGCGTGATACTTCAGAGGGCCAGACGAGCAGGTGTGCTTAGAGAGGGGAATGCTAGCATCGCTATCTTAATGGGCTACTCCATAGAAGTGCAACGTTTCAGATGTTCCTTTGAGCAGGCAAAACAGCAAATTAGAGCAGCAAATAATAAATATATGCATCTCTTCCCTACAAAACTGAGGGTGATGTATGAGGGGAAGATGTTGATTTTCACAGACCTGCAGAAGGTCTATGAATGGCCTGAGAGAAGGGGGATGAAGGTTACAATCCCCACATCTTGAAATAACCTGTGAAAAGATCTGAAACAGTACCCAAAGGTTTCAAAGAGAAGAAGAACAGCCTTTACCAAGACAAGAGCATCATCAAGGTTTGACAACAGAAGAATAACTGTTTCTGAATATGGTACAATCGAGGTAATGGATCAAATTCCTCATGCAAACTCTTAGGGTTTGGAAGGGAACTCGGGATCGGAGTACACAGAGAGAAGAACTTTGAATGCCAAGCTGTCAGAAAGTGTGGAAGAATCGTGGAACGATGTACATGTTTGAAATATGAGGGGTGGGAATTGGTGGAAGCTTTTACATAACTTCGCTTGACAACCCTTCATCCTTTTTGGTGGTATAAGGGCTACGTCTTATTTTTATTATGCTTACATATTTGTTTGGTTGTTGTGACATCTGATGAGGGGGCCATGCTGGGTTTCACCCCAACTCATGACATGGTAATTGGTTTGGTGTGGATCGAGGGGTATTCCAAGATATAGAACGCTACATCTGGGGGTGTGGGGAAGCTGTGACGCCCAACTGAGACATTTTACTGGCCAAGCAGGGAAGCTAGCAATAATTACAAGGGCGGGTAGAAGCAGGATGCAAACCTGCATTTGAGTTAGCAGATTTGTTTTTGGTAAATTGTAATGCTTTGATATTATTACTTACTCTTGTTGGGCTCAATTGAATGGGGTGACATATACTCCCGATTATGTGGACGTGTAAGGTGAGGAAGGAGGGCAGCGTGGTTTAAAGAAAGCATAATTAATCATACACAAAGGCTATCTTAATGGAATAACTTAAAGGGGATGTGATGAATAATAGGTCAATGATGAGGATGAATGGCTGGTGGCACAGATCTGAGTAAGGCCCAAGCTGACAGCATAAAATGTATTTTATGGATGTTCAACAGAGTGCTTAATTGATGGAGTGGTAGCCCCAAAGTATATTAGAAAGCACAGACCAGATATAGTCCTGCTTCAAGTGACCCGCCTAGTGGATACATGTAGGTTTGTAGTTGGAGCACCCTATGGCAGAGTTTAGCATACTGGGTTTGCACAGGGGTCTAGGGAAGTCAAACATTTAGTAAAAAGAATTGCTCTCATTTACAGTCATAGGCGAGACATAGTCCTCTGAGTGTGATTAGTGTGACTCTCAGGCTCAATTGGAGTAGAGAATTACACTTTTATGAATGAGTATTCACTTCACACTTTGTTAAAAGGCACTCTACAGGGGGTGAGGCATTTGGTGTTGAGGGCCTCCCCAGGCTTAGTAGTTGTGTCAGGTGAACTTTAATGCAGCATGAGGAACCAAGTATGAGACGCGGACACAGGGGTCTCATAGTGATTGGCATAAACCTTTATTAAATAATAAAGGGGTTGGAAAATGCTTCACTATCCCTAATGTAGGAGGTATTTCCCTATCTCAACCAAAACTAAGTCGGTCAGATGTCAAGATGTCCAAAACAAACTGTTGTGTGTCGGAAATCTTATCCTAGCCCTGGGGGGCACTAGAGAGCCCGTCCAAGATGGCTGTAGGTCTGTAGAGCTCTCCAGCACCCATTTAAATCCGGCTTCATATCTGGCATTTTCCTGGCTAGTGATCATTGTCACGCTGCAGAATAATATTCTCCATGGTGGCGTGACTCTGTGACAGCAAACAAGGGGAAAATCGATGCCGTAGCACCCTGATCCGCGACTGCTCCGGAGGCATGGAGGCCTGCTGACCGATGTGCGGTGGGGGAAGGACTGCCTTGCTGAGGACGAAGACGCTGCGTGGCCCAGAGCAGTGCCCTCCACCGAGTCGGTGTGAGGGGCTGGCTACAGCAACTGAACTAAGCGGGGGCAGCTGCTCATCCTGCTGTGGGCGCGGTCGCTCGGGCTAGTGGGGGTACCCACCAACACGGGAAGGCTCTGGGGACTCTGGCACACCATACAGCATGGACAACAGGTAACGGCAGTGGGACACAAGGCCACTGCCCTCAGTGGCGGCAGGCCGCAGACTTTTATCTCCGGAGCCGATCTGGACTGTGGAGGGAGAGGGGCTGGAGGAGCCCTCCGCGGTCGGCGACGAGCTGCAATTGATGTCCTGGGTGGCTCTCTACGAACCTGCCGCGCCTCGGCTGGCATTCCTTGAAGGAGGCTGCGAGGGGAAAGCACAGACCCGGAAGAAGCGGGGCCTCGGGCGGCAGTGGTTGCCAAAACGTGTGGGGCCCCACTCGAGGATCCATGGGGAAGACCCCATAAAACCTATTAAACAAACATGCCATTGTGGTGCCCACTATCTGCACTACGGAGTGAAGAAGCACCTTGCGATCCTGTTGAGGGGACCTGGGGGGATACCCAAGAGGCTGCTATTATTGTGCTGCCCTGGGCTACATGTGCAGTGGCTGCACGGGAGTTGGGTCATCTGGTTACGGAGCAGCAACCCCTAACAACACTCAAGGGGCGGTTCGGGTGGCTTCAGAATATAACTCTGGTGCCCCAGGACATTGTACACGTTGTGGGAGGACCACCAACAATTGAAGGCACGTGTTTACACTGTTCATATTGGCGAAAACACTATGGTTGTCATACTGTGCAGCTCAAGTTACGAAGTCCAGTGGATCAATTGCTCAATTGCCGGCAGAGAGAGAAGGGAGATCACGTTGGGACCTCGGACCCACTCTTCTTGCTGCAGCTGCAGGCCTAGATCAGAGCCCCGGACCCTGCAAATCCTGAACACAGACGGGAATCACACTGCTAGAATGGGGGTGGTCCGACTCTGGGTCATATGGCCGGTTGGGGTGGCATCAGTGATCACCTAACTACCATGTCAAAGTCCGGCAAAGGAGGTAAACAGGAAACAAAGCTGCATTTCGATACAGCCCCGCCAGCCAAAACCATTGGTGCAATGGATGAACCCTCAGATGCACATTCCTTGACGCCCACCCATGATCCCGCCACCGCATTCCAGGACATAAAAGCTATGTTGATGCAATTGCAGTCAGGTATACAGTCCCTGGACAGGAAGCCAGATACATTAACCTGCAAAGTGGATCACATGCAGGTCCGCCTGAACAAACATAGCGAGAGACTGGGTGAGGGTGAGGGGAGACTGTCGAGAGTGGAGGATGAGACGACCTTGGTCTCCAGAGACACGATAGGGATGAAGAGGGCACTGAGAGAACTAAAGGAAAAAACAAGAAGACTTAGAATCCAGGTCAAGAAGGAATAATATTAGGATTGTTGGCCTATCGGAGTCGGCTGATCAGAGGGACATGGAAACCCTGGTGGAAGGAATACTGCGGGACACCCTGGGCCCGAGGGGTTCTCCCAGCTATGCATCGTTGAACGAGCGCACAGGATACCGAGCGGAAGGAGAACGATTCCCGGGGCACCGCCTGACCACTAATCGCCTGCTTGTTGAATTACCGGGACAGGACACTCCGGAAAGTTCGAGAAAAGGGGACGGTTTCCTACAAAGGTGACACAATCAGACTCTTTCCGTACTTCGCGGACAAGGTACAGGTGACCAGGAGAACATTCATCGACGTCAAGAACAGGCTGCAAGACAGGAAAATAGAATATGCCATGATAAACCCGGCTAAACTGCGGATTGAACACGAGGGGTGATCTCTCTTCTTTCAGACACTAGATGAGGCTGCCTCCTTTATTGATACACTGCCCAGAACCCCTAGACCGGGAGGAAAGAATGCCTAATAAGATGTCTAAATGCATCTAGACCAGGCTGCAGCGTGATATCAAATAGGGCATGACTCGAACTTGCAAGTCAATGGCCAGTATAATCGCTAGGGTGCGGGAGAGGGTCGGGTCTGTAGCAGCCCCGAAAGCGAGAGCATAGTGTGAGCATGTTGGGGGTGTATTGGGAGTTGGAAAGCTGGGGTGTTCAGCGGGGAGGGAGGAGTTCGCTGGGGATGGGAGGGGTGGTCGGAACACAAAAGTGGGGCAAGTCACTTACAAGTTGGGGTGGTTGTTGGTGGGGGTGGTAGGGGGTAAAACAGTGGCACAAGCAAAGCAGGCACCTGACAAGTGGGGAGGTGGTTCAAAGCTATGCAGGGGAGAGATAACGGTGACAGCTACGCGAGAACCCATACCACCTGGCTGGACCCCATTCGATTTAAACCCTTATGGCGACGCTTAAGTTTTTAACCTGGAATGTATGGGGGCTTAATAGCCCCTCCAAAGGCCGGAAAGTCCCGCAGTATATGAGGCGTCATCAGGTGGGTTGACCTTCATCCAAGAAACTCATCTGACGGCAGACACAGAGTCCAAATTTGGCAGGAGCTCGGGATGCCACATGTACTTCTCTTCTTATTCTTCCTATGCCACGGGTGTCTGCATTTTAATTCATAGTGTGGTAGGATTCCATCAAACCAGGGTCCTGAAAGACTCAGAGGGAAGAGCACTGGTGGTACAAGGCATCATCCACGGGAAGTTGTATACCCTGGTTAGCTATTATGGTCCTAATCTAGACACAGTTGAATCCTGGGAGTGGATCGAACAGCAATTGGGCAGCATCCCAGAAGGGGAGATCTTATGGATGGGAGATTTCAACTTGGTGCTGGACCTGAGCCGCGACCGGGTGGGAGGGAACCCGTGCCCAAGTAGCAAGGGCTCCAACAAACTCCAGGGTATGCTCCTGGTGGGGGAACTGGAGGGTGAGGAATCCCGGGGCGTGCCAATACACACACCATTCTGCTGCACAAAATTCTGCAGCGAAACTGGATTTCCTTTTAGTATCTCAATCAGTCCTGGGTCAAACTTCTGGTGTTGAAATACTGGCTCGCACACTCTCGGATCATGCCCCTGTCTTATTACCCATCACCCTAACAGGCCGTGTGAAAACAAGACCTCCCTGGAGATTTAAGAGTGAGGGGCTCACGGATGTGGTCTTTAGAGAGGCGTTGACGAAAGCCATAAATGCATATTTTGAAACCAATGAGGGATCGGTGGACTCAGTGGGCACTCTGTGGGAGGGATTCAAACGTGTAATACGCGGGGAGTGACCGCTATCCGTACTCTGCAAGAGACTGCCCCCACCTCCACTGTTGCTCAACAGGTGGAAATAATGCAGAAGCTTCAGGAGTTTCATGCCCTGGCACAGAGAGAGATAAAATATTTGGGGGGCAAGACAGCCCCCCGGCAGGATGGCGAAGGCCAGGCACCGGGATGATCTCTAGCCAGAGCCACTAGGAAGGATAGACAGGAGGGCAGAATAGCGGCAATAACTGATGGGAAGGGGGTCGACCAGTTCGAAGATGTGAAAATAGTTCAGGAGTTCCATGGTTTCTATAAACGCTTATACTCCACCCAGACAAGCGCAGCCCAGGCAGATATTGAAGCATCTCTGGATCAGGTAGGTCTGTACTGGTGCTCGGATGAACAACGGGAGTGGCTGAACAGACCTTTGATGTTGGATGAGGTAGTTGAGGCAATTAAAACCTTATCGGGTGGGAGAGCCCCCGGCCCGGAAGGGTTCACAGCCAAATTTTATAAATGCTATGCTGATAGACTGGCATCCAATCTGCTGCGAGTGTATCAGCAGGCTGTGGACATGGGGAAACTCCCTGATTCCCTCAGAGAGGCTGCGATGGTGGTACTGTAAAACGTGAGAAACCGGGCAATGACTGCTCATCATACCGGCCGATATCGGTCATCAACCTTGATAATAAAATATTGGCCAAAATCCTGGCGACCAGGCTGGAACCACTGATGCCGACTATGTTGAGGGCGGACCAAGCAGGATTTATTCCCGGCCGGTCAACGTCATACGGGCTAAGAAGGATGTTTGGCCTTATGGCTGCATTACCCAAGGACGAACCCACGGCGGCTGTCCTGCTTGACGCCACCAAGGTGTTTGACTCTGTTGAATGGCCATTCTTATTTCCGGTCCTTTTAGAGACCAGGTCTAGGGGAACTGTTCATCTCTCTGGTGTGGCTGTTATATAGAGAACTGGTGGCTAGGGTGAGAGTAACCGGGCAGACAACAGAATTGATAACGTTACAGCGCGGAACCCACCAGGGGTGTCCTCTATCCCCCCTATTATTTGTGCTGGCAATAGAGCTGTGGCCCGAACGGGTCAGGGACGCACAAATACATCGGGGGTGCAGTTGTACACCCACCGAGTGGTGATTTCCTTATATGCGGATGACATGGTCTTGTTTGTGCAAAATCCCGAAGTTAATCTAGACCTGATCATGTCAGATTGTCAGCACTATGGTGGGCAATCTGGCCTTCAAGTTAACGCTAGTAAATCGGTCATATTCCCACTGACAGGGCTAACTGTCCAATATCGAGATAATTGGGAATTCCATTGGGTCTTAACCCAGACCTGCTATTTAGGGATTACTATAGCCAGGGACGAAAGGGTGGTATATCAAGGCAACTATGTGAGGGCACTCCAAACAGTCAAAAAGGCGATGTTCAGGTGGAATTCCCTTCCCCTGATCCTCTACTGCAGGATTTCAGTAATTAAAGTGACTATTCTCCCCAGACTCCTCTATGCCTTCTTGAATGCGCCAATTAAAGTATCCATAAGCTATTTCCGGGAGTTGAGATCCATTGTTGCACAGTTTATTTGGGCGGGTAAACAACCTAAGGTCTCATAGAACAAACTTACCGAACCTGTACTCGAGGGTGGTCTAGCCCTGCCTGATTTCGAACTCTACTACACGGTAGCACAAGCCGGCTTTCTCCTTTATTGGTATGATGCGAATACTGAAAGACGACATGTTGAGGTGGAGAGAGCAATCGCGGCCCCAGCGCTGCTGCGGTCCATTATCCTAACAGCCCCGAATCGTTCACACTTGTCCAGCAACATGGTGGATCTGACGTGTGGAGCGTGAACCCGACTAGAATGTAACAAGAAGGGGGACACGCTTTACTCGCCGGAGCTTCCGGTTGTGCACATCCCGGATATTCCCTTGTCCAGTGAAGCGAGATTCGTAACTTTAATGAAGAAACTAGAGGTGACAAAATTTGTCGATCTCTTCCCGGATGGGACATTTATCCCGATTGAACAGTTGAGAGAGAGGGGATCCCTATCTGCATTAGACGTGTTCATGTACTACAGATTGAAGGTAACACTACAGCGGGTCTTCTCATCCTTCCCTGAACAGCCTCAGGTCACAGGACTGTTGGACAAAATGATACGGGGGTACCGGGGGCGCCACGCAACATCCGATCTGTATACGATGGCCATGAAAAACAAACCTGCAGTTACAGCATCACCACGGGAGGTCTGGGAAAGGACGCTGGGAGAGATATATCGAAAGCAATTTGGGGGTATTGTTGTGAGATGATTTGGAAAGGGGCAATCTGCACGAGATTCAAGCTAATTCATTTTAAGTTTTTACATTAATACTACTAGATCCCATCCAGCTGAAAGGATGTTTTCCCCAGAACACTGGGAACTGTAGTAGATGTGGGCAGGCTGAGGCAGGGTTCCTCCATGTAGCGTGGGAGTGCAATGGCATAAAACGATTCTGGGAGCAGTTTTACAATGTTATTGGAGGAATCGTGGGTGAGGAGGTTATACCAGACCCTACACAGGCTCTATTGGGCTGCACTAAGCCGGTACCCAGAGGTACTAGGAAACTGGTGGGACTCCTTCTAATCCTGGCTAAGCAGAGGGTGGCAATGGGGTGGGGTGGGAAACAATGCCCAACGATTGCCCAGTGGTCTGCAGACATTTTGTACTGCAACGACATGGAGGGTAATAGGGGGACAGACAAATGTGGGATGCATACACGCTTTATACCTGCTTAAATCATCCGCAGCTGAGAACACTGAATCCCTCGTGCCACCTGGAACTCCCTAACAGTCCTATGAACGGCAGAAGTGCACATCGGGAAGCCGCTACTCCACTCAGAGTTGCATGGTCTCGAGCATCGAATTCCCCATGCTGTCGGCCCCCCCCCCCCCTCTGAGGTATATACTATTCTTCTTGGGCCGCAGGGAGACCTTGGACTATGCTATACAGGCTCTACACACGGGTCATTCGACGTTGTGTATTGGGACTCATCGTTTTAGCCAGACTACTTGAGACTGTGAACTGAAATCTTCATAACGAAATAGAGTGCCTTTGAATGCTCGTCTAGGGGAGGGGGGAATGTTACATGACTGGTTGTTGATTGTTATGTAAAATGCCAATAAATACAAGTTTTAAAGAAAAGTCTTATCCTAGCCCTCTCACTCTAAACACTAACTCTAAGGTGTTAAGGGTATTTACTAAAGCTTTGGAAGTGTGCAAATGTTCAAGTTCAACAAAAGGCATAACTCCAACAAATGTTCCAAATAGACAATGTTCACAGTTCTGGGGAATGACTCCCTTGCCCATGTTTCTTTCCGGCAAAAACAAACGTTCAAAAGATTAACCACGTTCTTTATAGCCCAAGAGGATAAATACCTCCTCTTGGCTTTGCAATACACTCCAGGGGAAATGGCTCCCTCCCCCAGGGCTTTTTATCACATTCAACACAGTTCAGACTCTAAGGGAATGGGTCTTCCTTAGGATTCTGTTTCCAAGACATCACAACTTGGGTGTGGGTCACAGACTCGCAAAGCACCTGGTATACTCCCCTGTCAGGTTCCCTCATACAGTTCTTTACACAATTTGGGTGCAGATCCCAGACTCGCAAAAAGCACCTAGTACACTCTCCTGCCAAGTTCTCTTATTCAGCTCTATTTCAGGAGGGGTATGCTTCTTCCCTTTTGTTCAATCATTACATTACAGCTTGCCTGGTATACTCTCCTGACAGTAATATAGTTCTCTCTCTCTCTCTTTCATCAGGACCTAAGGGGGTATCCAACTTCCCCAAGTTCCTTTTCTCACTGGTGTACTTGCATTCTTCCTACTTCCCAAGTACTGGGACTTGGAAGATGAACCACAGTTGCGAGCCATAGGGATTTTATTCCCGTTTCTTTTAGCGAATATCTTCTCCAGCTTCCTCCCAGTGCCCTGTCCTTCCACTGCGGGCTCACTGGTATCAGGACGGATCCCTTGGCTTCTCTGACCCTTGTTCGAGTCCTGCTTTGTATCAGCTCTATCTCACTACAGTGGTTTGAGCGGCTCTGCGCTGTGGCGAATGGCGGTCTGTGGTTCGCTCTTGCTTTCCTTGTCAGTGCGAGGGTTCCTTTCGGCCTTGCGTCCCTCCTTGGCATCTGCACCTCCTTGGACTGCACCTCCCACATGGATGCTGCCTTCTCATTTCTTCGCTCGCCGCTTCCTGGCTCTGCCTGACACCACCTGGATTCCCACCGAACCAGGAAGGGTTCTTCATGGTCCACCCGTGCCTCCCTGCTTGACTGTCTTCCTGGTAGCTTCCGATCCCCGGCTGCTGCTAGCCTGTAGAATCTCTCTGCATTTCTCCACGGCTCCATCTTTGAACTTCCACATTAAAAAAGGGAGCTGTTCTGAACCAACTGGATTTCTCCAGCAGCTAGACCACCCAATTTGGTATAGCTGAGCAATCTCCATTCCGGTTGCTCTCTTCTTCGTCCTAGTCTTTGCTACTGATGTAACTACAGGATTCAAAGTTCTATGCCTATGGGCCTCATTACGACCATGGAGGTAGCCATGCCGCTATTTGCGGCATGGCTACGCCCATACCGGGTACCGTGTCGGGGTTCCCTGAATGGGGAAATACCGGGCCATTCCGACCTTGGAGGGCCTAGTATTTCCCCATTCAGGGAACCCGGACCCGGTACATCCCCATTCCCATTTGAGCCCCCATAGGGCTCAATGGAAATGGGGAGGATGCAAACAATGTGCCCGTTAATGATAGGCCATTGTTTGCATCCTGTTCTACTTGCGGGACCCGCTAAGGAGACCTAGAAATGAGGCGGTAGGGGTTTAACGGGGCCAGCAGCTCTACTGGCCCCGTTAACCCCCTACCGCCAGGGTTGTAATGTTGGAGAATATTGAGGTTACTGCCACAATATGCCATGAGAGCCTGAGGTACTGAAGGGTTGTCCCTAGAAGGGAATTGGGGATACCATGTCTCACTTAATGATGTTGGTCCACCCCCTAAGGGCTGCCTCCCCCCATGTGGTGCTCCCTCAAATAGCCAACCCCACGGTCAGGAACAGGCAGCTGCTGCTGTCCTCTGGCCACATGAGGAGAGACTAGCCCTGGGAAAGGGGTGATGACATCATCAGATTCATCACAGCAGCCATAGAGGGCAAATTAGATATACCTTGCACGAAAAGGCAGAAAGGAAGAAAACATACTGTTCTGGTGGCATTCGTCAGTGCCTTAGGCATGTGGGACATGTGACACGCTCTTCATCCCAAGAGGTGGGAATTCTCATTCTACTCAGTGATCCTGTGTCTCCAAGATTATTCTCCAGAATATACCATTTATTACTCCTGGGAGTTGAGTTATTCCGAAGAATTTCCCCTTGACATTTCAGTTGCAACGTTTAACCCTGAGGCAGGAAGTCATATAGCAACTAAATACTTTTCACTCTTAAGATATGCAAGTAGTTGACACTATTAACACTGAAGTGGAAGAGTACTGTCAGCTCAACAGACACTCAGTTCATATTAAACAAACCCTATAGTAGGTGTAAAAGGTGGTTCTTAAACACAAAAACAAAAGTCACCCTAAAAATAAAGCTTATGCAACTATCAAGCATACATACAAGTTTGACCATCAAAGACTTTAGTTGTCAGAGTGAAATGACTGCTAGAAACTCAAAATTACTTGCAGTGTTGTGGATCGACCAGACTTGGAGAAAATAAATTGGCTTTATATTTAAAAATGACTAGTTAATTGAAAATAAACTGCAATAAAATGCCTAGTCGTCCTTGTTGTAAATATTTATATGCTGACATTGTGGAGGCCTCAAAGCATATGGCTCTGCAAGGAATGGAGGGGGTAGGGTGTTAGTGGGGTAGCAAGAAATGCAGAACCCTTGCAATGCAGAGCGAGTTGTACTTCTGTTTCTGTTATCCTGGCATTTCTTTCGCTTTTTGCCGGGCCTGCGCTATCTGAAGCCACAGGCCTGCCAGGGGTCTTTTTAGACCGAAAGCAGCATCTCTCTGACCAAAACAGAAATGTTTATATTTTCAACTCTGAACTGGAGGAGATCACTAAAAAATTGTAATTTGTTTTGCGCTTCCCTGTAAGGCCCATCATCATTGAAATTAAACCTATTGACCTCCGATTTGTAGATGGTTATCCCCAGCCACCATTCACTTGGGGTCACCTTGCCTTTACATATATATGTGATGGGAACACACCTACCACTGAGATATGCATGGGGTGGCTGGCTCTGGAACTTAACTGCTGTCCCAGAGAGGGGAGGGTCTCTTTGTGCTTCACATTCTGCCCAACCTTGCTTTGTGAATGATGATATTAATGTATATGTAATGTAATTTGTCATTTGTATAGTGTCTTTATCACATTGTTATGGCCTCAAAATGCTGTAGGTGAACGCTCTCGGGGGCCGTACACCAAGGTTTGTGGAAATTGATCAGATGAGTTTCTAATGCGTGTGTTAATTCTGGCCTTAGCGCAGTTGGGTAGGGGTGGCCAGGTCACTACTAGCTATCCATATCGAGCTGGCAAGTGGATGGGTGTTTTGAAGTTGACAAGAAAGTATGCAAGAGCAGTAGAACTCATTATGTGTCCAGCTGGATCGATTTTTGTGTCATGGGGATAGCTACATTCTAATGGCAGAGGTGTTGTGCAATGTGTTATTGGGAGTGGTGTATGGTTGCAGATGAGTTCGGGTGGGTGGCGTTGCCTTTGGCTATTGTGCATAAGCATGGAGTGTGACACGTACCTGTTTTCTCTGGCTGGCTTCTTGATTTTGCATGTGGCATGGACTCTTTCTGAAGTGGTTCACTAGCTCAAGAGTACAGGGTTTGTTAGGGTGGTAAGGGGAATTACATGTCTTGGGCCCCACCTCCCCCTGGAAGGCCAGGTGGTCCTCTATGCATCTGATGCTAAGTAGCATTGAATTCCAGATAGTGGGGGCTTGGACGGAGATGTAGGATCTTCCTATTCAAGTCGATTTGAAGGTGGGGATTACAGGGAGGAGTGCAGGGCCTGAACGCAGGTTTCTGTTGGGTTGGTAGCGGGTAATTTTCTGTTGAAGGTATCCTGGGCCTGTCTTGTGAATGATGCACATGGCTTTGAAAGCGGCCCATCATCTGACCGGGAGCCAGTGGAGGAAACGGAAGGCAGGGGTGATGTTCTCTCTGGGGGCAGAGGGCAAGGAGGAGCTTAGCTGCAGAGTTCTGGAACCTTTGGAGCTTTATGAGTTGATAAGCAGGGGCACCCAGGGAGTTGGTGTAGCCTAGACAAGAGAGGACAATGGGCATGATTGCAATGACTCTGTGGGGGAAGGAGAGGTAAGGAAAGATGCATCTGAGAGTGTGGAGGTGTAGATAGCAAGATTTAGACACCGTTCTAATGTGGTGTGAGAGTGTCAGTTCAGTGTCCATGGTGTATCCCAGGTGTTTTACTACCATGGATGCTGGGGTGGAGGACCTAAGGAAGAAGGCCAGGTGGTGGGTTGGGGGAAGAGAGCTGTTTTCCCGCAGAACGTGATTTCTGTTATTCTGCGATTGGGGGGAGGTGGTTGGCCATCACCCAGTGATCGAAGTCTGTGAGGCAGGGTTCGAGGAAGAGACAGACTTGGGGATTTTAAAGATGATTTGGTTGGTGTCTGCATAGTTGTAGCAGGTGATGTTGTGTAAGCGGATATGTGCGGGGAGAGGGCTCATGTAGAGGCTGAAGAGAAGAGGTGATAGGCAAGCACCTTGTGGGACGCTGTTGTTGGCAGGGTGAGCGGTCGAGGTAAAGGGAGGGAGGTGGGTGATTTGGCATCTGTTGGTCGAAAAATGAAGAGATCCATATTGCCAACTCTTCCAATTGACAACCACTGTTTGCTTTAAATGGTATTTTTTGTGGTTATAAGTAATTAGACCGCGGCTGATTTTGCCTCGGCCGGAAAGTTTGCATGAGAAAGGTACGGACTACCAAAAGTTTACACCTTTCTCATGCGAACACACTTACATACTAGGGGGGCTGCAGGGGTTTCCCCCCGCATCTCTCGCTCACTATACTGTAAAGTATAGTGAGCGGGTTGTTGCGGGGGGCACCCCGCAGCCCCCATTTTTTTCACGGGTGTGCTGCGAGAGTGTCCCCTGCAAAGCCCCACTCACTATACCACACAGTATAGTGAGCGGGGTGTTGCAGGGGACACCCCCGCAGCCCTCGCAATCTTTTTACTTACCTGCAATGCTACCACCAAAGGTTCAAACTTTTGGTGTTCAAACCTTTGGTGGTAGCATTTTTCGGTCGTATTGTACAGTCAGACGTTTTTTTTTGGTCCGCTCGTACAATACCGTTTTTTGTACACTGGTACATGGCCAAACTAATTTAAATATTTTGTTTTCAAGAGCTCATGCTTCTGCAAGGATATTATCTCATCTTTCAATATAAATTCTCTAAATTGTGACTTCTGCTCATTAATATTTCAAGCCCTGTATATTCCAAGAACATATTTTTTATTGGAAATTCTTTCCACCTGCTTTTTTCCTTATCCTGGTCCTACAAACTAAACTCCCTGTGTACACTTTTCTTCATATAACTTATATCTTGTAGATTGAGGTAAGATTTTTTTGAGGAATTCTTCTCACCTTGATTGTAAATTCTAGACTTTTGTCCATCTCTCTTCTCCATTTCTACCTTAACATTCTTATTTCCTCCAGGGTTGACATTTAGCCAACACCAGTATGAGTAAGTATGTTTGTGAATGTATATTCATTACATGTTACATACTGAAGAGTCAGTCCTTCAGGATTGTTGCCAAGCATTAAGACGACAGGTTCCATGTAAGAATGTCATTCTACATGTCGATACACAAGACTGCATGCAATGTGGTCCTTGAGCATGAGATGGCTGTCACCACATGCCCATTATATGTCTATCTTCCTATAGTCTCTTTAAGCAGGCAATGGATCTATATTCTGTTTTCAGGGTTAGAGTGGGCATTTCTTTCTCAATTTTGAAACTCCCCATTCAATAGCAAATCGTCTCTTGACTTGCCATTACAGCCCCAGCCAGGAGATGCCTTCTATTGGCTATAGCATACAAGCAAGAATGGAGGGCAGGTGCACTAGGTCTGCACAAGTCCAGAGCGTCCCAGTATTGCATGTGCATGCGGCTTGAAACAAGAATTGTGTACTCTTGCTCAGTGTACCTTGGCATATCATATTCTTTGACAAAGTCAACTAAAAAGCCTGTGCTCCGATATCTCAGCAGAACTTTTAATATTCGAAATTCAAACAACCTTCACATTTGTTTGTTTTATTTTATGAGTATTGTGTGCGTTCCAGTGTCCATAATATCATTGCTGGATGAATTCAACACATTTTAAGATGCCTTGCATTTTTAAGCGAACTTGAATTATTTGATGGTTCATTAAACTGGTTTGCAAAGCATCTAGTTCGAAGTTCTGGCTTCTTTTAAGATTGTTTAACACATATTCTATTCATAGGTATCAATGTGAAACTTATAGCGGTGGACGTGTGTTTTGCACTGCATGTGCTTTCTGAAGTCCAGTTTTTTTGTTTGTAAGAATATTTTTTCTGTGCAGAAAAAAAGAAAAGGAAAACATAAATAAGATGTGATAAAGAAAAGGGCTGATGGTTTCAGTATCATGTGTTAGTATCACAAGACCATTTTTACAAACTAAACTACTGGCTTAAAGAAAGTACGCCCAGATGTGGCCAGTTCAATGCACCAAAAATATGTAATATCTGCCTGACTGATCCAACAATCATATTGCAGACACAGATAAAATCACACGAACAAATATGAAGCCAGCTTGAGTTACTCATATTACACATATTACTGTCATCTACCTAAACCAATGGATGTGATGACCAGCTCTTGACCCAAGGCCCCGGATCAACCTAAGAAAGGAGATCCCTTGTGCTTAGATTAGGGGCTAATTGTACATGTGGTAAGTGCATGAGGCAGAAATGCACTCTTCCTATGTTGAACATGTACATCAATGTAAACAGACAGAAGTGCACTGTTCGTAGATTCGACCTATACATCCATGTAACTAGGTCAATGAGCAAGATATTCATAACTGGTAAGATGGGTAAAATGGCTCAGCGGGTTAAATGCTCATTCCTGTGATCTGTCTTTGATCTGCAGGTCGCAGGTTCGATATCCCGGCAAAGCCAACTCAGCCTTTCATCCTTACGAGGTCGATAAACGAGGACCAATTTTGGTTGGATAATAATATTAATGTGTGTAAATATGTCAAGTGCTTGAGATTAAAGCACTGTATAAAAAAACAAATTGGTATTACTACTTTTGGATCCTCTCACGGAAAACGAGAAAGACATGGAATCATCGCCAATGCCCAGACATGCCAGTTTGTCAATTGCCCTCTTTGCAAATAGCACACATTCACAATGTCAGTGACTGATTCACTTCCAATTTCTCTTATGCCAGAGATCACATGACTCCAAATAGTTGCTCATATTAGAAAGTGCAGCACTTACTATGTTAAGCCAGCCGAACGTTTTCAGGGTTTGATATTTCATTTCCTGAAAAGAGAGATAAGTTTTTTTGTTACACTTTGTCCAAGATAGTTATGACAAAAATATAAATGTGTTTGTCTTCAGTTTTAAGTGCCCGCACTTGGTGGGGAAATGATTGCACGTTTCATCAATATTCAACATGGTGGCACTGTGTGATTCTTCAGGACTTACTGGATGAAATATCCTCCAAACAAAACCAGTATTGTATGCAGTGATAGCGCATGTGGTCATTTGCACTCGCCATGGGGTCCAACGGGTCTCCAAAATGGGGATCAACTGAAGGGTCTGCATGACTCTAAATCATGCGGACCCTTCCCGTTACCCCATGCTTACTGCATGGAGTCTGGTATTTGCAGTAATATTTGGTGGAACTACCACTAGTTTCACTAAGTCTGTTCATGAATTTGCAGGAACCCTGGCATCAGTAATGCTAAGATCCGTATTAGCTTTAATGAATCGCTGTTATTGTCAATTTTAATATGCTTTCAATAATATTTCAACTATTTTATGAAAAACAGAAAGTTTTGTTGAACCTCATGGAACTAATATAACCAAACTTGTAAAATGCCCCTATTTACTTTTCAAAGAAGGTAGCAGACGCTCCTCTCCAGAAAGAACATGGCATGATAACCTGTTCTGAGATGAGAGTTTAGTGGAATAAAATAGAATGCTAATTTCTAGGGATAGTGTATATTCATTTTTGTTTGTAATTGTATTTTATTTTTTTGTTTTGGATTTGTATAGCGCACTACAGCCCATGGGCATCGAGGCGCTATAAGAAAATGTAAGTAGGCTTGCTTCAGGGTTACAGGAGAGTGGCCCCAGGTTGATACAATTGCTTAGTTACAGTGAGTTAGTAGACCCAACACAGGTTGCATTGCAAGATATAGTGCATAGTATGGGAACAACAGAGGGCACAAAGCACAGTGCAGGTTAGAAGGAGAGGCAGTCATACAAAGAGGCTGGTTTTTAATGCCTTACGGAAGGCCGCATGAGATTCAATCAATCTGATTTGGGATGAGAGGGTGTAATTGTAACACTGTTAAGTAGTAAGTAGCCTGTCAGTAAGCGACAGCGGGTGTCTGGAATTCGGGAACCCATTACATAATTAATGTTTTTAATATGGCTTCAAGAGATTTCAGGCACAGTGCTTCTGCCTGACATTACAGCTGTTTACACAAAGAGCACCAAGCATTTGCCACAGAGACATACGTAATTGTGTCAGGGTCCCAGTGCGTTGCTTGCAGGGAAACAATGAACTCTACTGGCCTAAAAGCCTCAATGGCCATTTTGGGGATTATTTAGATGTGTTTCTTACAATAAATAACCAGTGAAGACAAAAGCAAAAACATCCAATAGAAAAGCTTTGTTTACCCGCCTTATCGGATCACATGGAGAATGAGCGTTGTTTAGGCAACTCAAACTATTATTTGGACAATTAATTTCAAGAGCTCATTCTTCATACTAGAAAAGGAATGGTTGTTTCTGTGCAGAGGTGACCTGGCCTTGCAGTTCGGGCACGGTTGCTCCCATTGGTGGTAGTATCTGACTGATTTGCATATGGCTGGACCCCTTTTGCAATGCTGAAGATGGGCTAAAAGACGGTGTTGTGGAAGGTTGGCCAGAGCAGCGCCAGTGGTTCAGATTAATTCAAAACCTTCCACTGATCATGTTTTTGGTTATAGTTTGTCCCCCAATGTGAGAGAGAGTATGCCCAGACATGGGTCCCTTGCTTGCTTGCTGTCATTGATGACAGGAAAAACAAGACTGGAACATGTTTGAGGTTGCTTGTGTTTCTGTGCACAGAGGACCTGGCCTAGTAGTTTGGGCTCGGCACTCCCATTGGTGGCAGTACCTGACAGATTTGCATATGGGTGCACCCCTTTTGCAATGGCACAGATGCAGACAGGCTAAAAAAACGGTGGTGTGGAAGGTTGCCCAGAGCAGTGCCAGTGGTTCAGATTAATTCAAAACCATCCACCCATCACTTTTTTGGTTATATGCTTTCAAGAGATGACCTTGAGGTGACTGCTCATTCATTCCAGAAAACTTGTGAGGGTGTGATAAGAATTTAGAAGTCAATTTCTAAAGCCACTACATCACTCACCCCACTCCTTTGACATATATCAGGGAAGGCTTTTGTGTTGTCCTCTTGGAAGTCCTACTACTAGAACAATTGGAATCAGGGATGCATTCTGTCATTGATAATTCGGCCATTGCAAAGGGCGAGTAGCAGACTATACAAGTACCTCGTTCCTAAATTGTAACTATGAAAAAAACATGGGCACACACACTAAAGAAGTCGCACTGTATGCGTGGTCTTCACATATACAAGAGCCCACTTGCATATTTCTAGTTATCCAAACCCAGCAGCAAATCTGCCCACTTAATCCCTCCACATAAACCCACTTGTGGCAAGGAGCGGGTTGCAAGTGTTAGGAATACATAAATAAATGAATGAATTCATTAAACGCAGGATTACATGGGAATGGGGAGCAAGTGTGATCTTCAGATGACATAAGTGGCAAATAAGATTAAAAGCAAAGGCTTTTTGGCGCATATATTAGCCTCCTCCGTATTGTTTCAGCAAAAGCAACCAAAAGGAGTGTCTGATCTTGGGCATAACACTTGTCAAAGTGTTTATAATATCAGCATGCAGAGTACCAGAAAGTTACTTTATGGGACTTGCTGCTGAAAAAAGCAAGGGACCATTGTCCCAGGAATGTTAAGGTACAATTAGTCATGGTTTGTAAATTACTTTCGCATTTAGCAATGCTTGAAAATGATACAGTGAGTCCAATTTTCGAATAATCAGAATGGCATGAGTTTTCATGGTACCTGGATTCATTCAATGTTTGCCAAAAGCCTGTGATTGACAGTGGTTTCCTTGAAATGATCAGAGCATCAGTATTGCATGCAGTAACAGGAAACAGTAACGTGTGACATCCATTCAGGGTACATCTGCTTCACTTCACATGCTTGGGACAACAGCCTGGGGCATTTCCAGAATCAAAATGATGACCTCCCAAGAAACGCATTTGGGGGGGTTCACCAACACAAACATGAACACAGAGGCCCATTGACGTCCAACTCATGGCATTTCGAAGGACGTGCTCTTACCAGATCTAGAATAGCGTACAGAGTGAAATCCAGCTTGACAACAGTTGTCTGTTTTGCGTCTTTCACAGGACGTACATTATTGAACAACGGATCTGTCAGAATGGTCAAATTTTTTATCACATCATAGAATCCACAATCTTCAGAGTATGTCACAGCTGCAATGACAAAATAAGACACGTCATGTCAAATTAATCATATAAAGTCAATTCTTAAAATCAATAATTGATGCATGAACACAATACTTTTATTTGTTGTCATAGTTATAGGTCATACACAGTGTCCTCCATAGGCAACTAATCAAGGGTGCCATGTAAGTCACACTGTCCAGTCCTTCATGCCCATGACTAATAGGGTCAGTATTTGTACAGGGAAGAGGCCCTTATTACACCCCCGCTCAAGCGCTCAGGTCATCCTAGATGGAGCTGGTTGTTCTTCACTTTAAACTCAGATCATTGTGAATTTAGTCGTCTCTTAAGGCCCACCTTTTTTCCACTGTAAACTTAGGTTCCTTGTTTCCACTATCGGTCAAGGTTGATTTTAGCACCAGGGTACCTTTTGGGGTATTAGCATGCTTTGCAAATCTTCACACCATGCTCTACTGAGCCAAGTAGCCACAATCACAGCAAGCATGGACAATGCCAAAGATTTTGGATTTTGTGAGGGTATGTTATAGGCATTTGCCAGGCACTGTTGTTATGGTACTAACTGTCCATCAATGGTAGCAGCTACAAAATGGTGTGAGTACCTGGGCATATAATAGCAGTGCTGGCAAATGCCTATCTAATAAACTATACATTGGCCAAAACTGTTGGATTTGCAATACCTGTTCTTAACAGAACTATAGTGAAGAGCACACATACTGCTTATTAACAAATTGTCTGAAAGCACAATTGGTTAAGTCATTTTTATTGCACCAGCAGTGCATTTACAGTACTGCTCCAATTAAGCCATCAACTCTCAGAAGACTGCTTTGAAATAACACTGGCAGGCACTTAAGCACACAGTTTGATGTCACTGCTTGATAAACCTAACTCAAAGAGATCATAGGAGGATTTGTTTTGGGCGGGAAGGGGCAAGAAGTGGGTGGGAATGGCCGTAGGGATTAGCATGTCCATGGGCAGTCAATGGATGGGAAAATAACCAAACACCACCTAACAGCTTTTATTTCCCTCCTTACATTCCAACTCCCTCCTAGCTGTAGTTCAATACAATAGTTGTGGCTTATAAATGGTGCTTTAGCACCACCTAAGAGCCAAAACTAAAAAACAAACAAAATTAAAGGAATCAACACCACTGTCCCTTTTCTCCATGGATTGTCATTACATCCGCTCTGTCCCTCATAACAATACCTGATATGTTTTTTTGTGTGCAGTATTACATACATTACCGGAATGTCTTTACCACAGATATCTTGTGTTAGTGCAAAGGTAGAGCAAATGCCCCTAGAGGTGATGTATGGGACAGTCGGAGCAAAACATACCCTCAAGGTGTGACGCCCCCAAAACAGGGGCTGGTACTAAGGCTGCTACCTGGTCTTTTGGCTAGTGGTCTGTAGGCCCTCAGACTCTGCGTAAGAGGATGTTTGGGCAGTCACCCATTTGCACTGTGTAACTTATAAAGACTGTACCTTGTGCAGGTAAACCCTTAGAACATAAATGATTGAAAAACTTTTTAAGATAGAACTGTTTGGGCTGAAAGACATGTTTTATGTAAAATGCTTTTAAATTCGATTGATTTCTATGGACAGCCATTATCTGCTATCGAGCCTCCTTCTGTTGTATGAATTGCATTAACTTCAATGGGTTTGCATTTTCCAGTGCTCCAACTTTGCTGCTCAGTCCATCCCCTAGATCCTGTTGACTAAACTTATCAGTTTATGACAGTGGGGGCATGGTACATTGTTTTGTCCAGTCTCCCTATCTCTGTAATGGAGGAAAGGTCCAGGCCTCCCCTCCACCCTCTGCCCCCCAGGAAGAGACAGCCCCATGCGACTAACTGCAGGATGTCAGACCCTTTCTGGATGTGCACTTACTTATTTTATTATATGTTCACTATATTTTTTTATGTTAGGATTAGGAGTATTGTAATTTGTGTTATTCCGTTGGCTCTTCATTTGCAAATGTGTATATGCAGATCTGATGGTGCTACCCCATTTTAGTAAGTGGTGCTGTCCTGGTGGCCCCCCAGCACAACATCCATTTGGTCTATCCCTTTGGTTATTTTTGTCCGGGCCATGTGGTTCGTTCCCTGGAAAACATTTGGACAGCCTGTGTTCTACTGTCAGGCCTACCTGAAGCCTGTACTCCTGCTGCTGGAGGCCTGTGCCCCTCACAAGTCTTTAGGCATTATGTGCGCTGCCTTGCATGTAGGTGTGCAGGTGTGGTGACCCCTGGCCTTCATGTGAGGACCCAGCTCCATGTGGGGGGTGAACCCATCTTCCAGCAAAATATACCTGTGAGTATTGTTGCAGGCCTAGAGCAGATCCTCCTACTTTGCAGCCTTAAGGGTTGTCTGCCTGATGTATCCTACATTTTCCACTTTCTTTATGTGAATATGCCTATGCTTTGATTTATGGTACAGTAACCCCAGTCATTAATAGGTGTTGCTACACTCACTTTTCCATTGACTTCCATTGTATGATGTGTTTCAGAGATTTAGCTGAATTGCAGCACCTCTAAACACATTAAGAGACCGCTTCCTTTTTCCACTGAATGTATGTATGCTCTTTATTGCTAATGTTCTTAATGTTCTTACAATTTAAACAGCAGTCCCTCCGGATGGTCTTCCATGCAAGGAGGTCGATAGAAGTCATTCACATCACTCTAATTGAGATGTAAGTACTATTAGGACCTTTTCGAGGCTCCGCTGTTACTTTGATCGTCACCCTTATTCTAGTCTAACTTCTACAGAGAGGTTACGTTATTGTATCTATTTGACCCTGACGGTCATACACGCTAGGATGTCCACAGGAGACATCCACGTCACTCCAATTGAGATGTAAGTACTATTAGAACTTTTTGGAGTCTCTATTTGGTTCCTTTGACCGACAAGCTCAGACCTTTCTTACTCTTTCAGAGAGGTCACGCTATTGTAACTAATTTGGAAGTCACTTCCCAATGACCATTTCCAGCCCACCTTCGTTCCACTACTATACCATATAATTGGCATGGACAGATAGAAGCTATCCCGTATTTGTTCGGGCTATCCATCACGTGATCTAAGTTATAAACGAGGCTCCTTGTCTATACATCTTTTTCATATTATAATATCAGCCTATAACCTTTGATTCCTTACTCTTTTCAGTTACCGGATGCATTGTTATTTAACAAGAAGCGAGTCCTATAGGATTGTTACACATCTCTGTAGGAATCCTTAACTTATCCATATGGTCTTTAAGACTTGAACTTTGTTTCAAGTAAATCATCTAATATGACCATTTAACCCTTTCTCATCAATTCTAAATGTGTCCACTTTTATTGTTTACAGATGCTTTGAGCTAGCACAGTCCCTTGAGAATTTTACTATGTATCTTTGACATCTTGGAATTCCATTCAGAAGTCAATTAATCACCCCCTTCTCCCTTTAAACTATAGTTTAATTATCATTATTGGCAACAGTTATATGTAAATAGCTCTTTCAGCAAGATTCGTAGAGGTTCACCAAATTCCCGATATTTCTTTTAAGATGATTCCCTGTCCATTTTGGATCAACAGGAACACATCAGATATTTAATCAATCACAAGGTCAGCTCATTTTTTCTCTAACTCACTTTTTCTTTAACCTATATTTCTATCCTAATTTTCTAATGACGTTACACTAGGAGCACAAGCTTTCAAGCTACTAATTGCAATGGTTGTCATAACCATTATGAGTACTGTGATGTTAATCCATTTCACTTCCAACACCAAAATTATCTCTGTAACTGCAATAATCTTCTTTTAACACTACATAGACCCGTAGCGTCTACATTTAGATATGACACATATGATGCCCTTGGGTATAATCAGGACAGTTTTCTATTGCCTTTTTGACTAAATGATTATAGATAAAAAATGTTGAATGGGGAAAATGTACAATGAATATATTGAAGGTACTAAGGGGAATATACCCTAATGGGGTTTCTTAGTATTCTTTCCGGAATTTATCAATGATATGATTATTCCCCTCAAGAAGAGCATTTACTCGAAACGCGTTGGGCCAACAATACAATACATTTCTTGTGATTTTTTTGAAAAAACTGTCATATGAAATTTCTTTGTGTACCAATTGAATGTATATTTGAATTATTGTCAGAAATTGTTGAATTTTCACTAAGAATTGTGGAATATGTTAATGGCAGTTCCCATAGGGGCATTACCATGCCTAATGTATACCACACACAAATTACTGGTTTGATTGATTCAGACAATTGATAGTGTGCAGGGGACAGGAGTTCCAATCAGGGAACACTTTTCTGTTTTCAACAATTTACAGCTGGGCATACGCTGCGCACAGTTAGGGAAGTCATTCCAAGACCTAATTGCTCTTTTCAGCAATTGTATATCGACTATGTCGACATGATACAAGTATGTAATGGATATAGATACCTGGATGTAGTGGTTTTACTTTCTCAAGATGGATAGAAGCAGGTCCATGTACACACCCAGATTCCACCTCTGCAGCAAAGTTGTTAGTGCGGGAGTTAGTTCCTAGATGGGGAGTATGTGAAGTTATTAACATATAAAGCACAAGTTTTCTTCGGCTTATCATCCGCAAGGAAATGGGATTTGTGAGAGGTTCAACGACTTGCTTAAAGAAAGAATAGCCAAGTTGAAGCTTACCATATTTCTGTACCCAAGCTATTCCCAGGAGATACAGTTCTAATCCGCAATCACGTGAGGAAAAAGTGGGACGAGCCCCACCTTTGTGCTCCTTTCATCATGGAAGATATCACGCCGTCTGCTGTCAAAGTGCAGGGCAGGTGTGCCTGGACTTTTCTGGGAGATGTCCAACTCTTTGCTGAAAAGACTTCTCTGCCTGCAGCCCTACACGACGAGGCAAGTACAAGCATCAGGGAAGAACCACAGCACGTGCAGACAAGATCGATGATGAGGAAGAAGGACGCAGAAGCTGACAAGTAGAAAGACACAGAACTCGTTGGACTAAGGCTTGGTTCAGGACACTCCTTTTAAGCCATTTATAAAAGTGTCAAGGAAAGCAAACTCAAACACTCTGTGCATCTCAGTTGCAGGGTCATGGGAAGATCTGTATTCACAAAGCCGCAGTAGCATATTGACTTTGGACTGAGGCAAATTTGAGCCTTGACAAAAAAGTAGGGTATGCCACTTTTTGACTGTGGACACAGCAATTGGAAAAGAGTACAATGCCTAGATTTGTTTGATACAGAGTTCCTGTTTCTATTTACCTATGGTGTTACCAAGTGATGACCTAACTAGGAACATTCTCACCTACGTTGAGTTGGTATTGTGCAATTGTCCATCACTGGTGGGGAGGACCACCCGCATTCCAGGCTTTTTACAAAATCCTAATAATGAAGATGTTATAAAAAGCTTACTCATAGTCATCACTGAACAGTTCTTGAAACTACCTGAATACAGTGAGGAGAGTACAAATGCCCCTATCAAAAGAAGCAGCTCATAGACTAGTCAGTGTAGTGTTCTTTCGTTTAATCGAAGAGTATCCACACCTTGTTGGGAGGCACACTGATGTGCACACCTTTCTCAGGGATCCGAGAAACACTGCAAATCTACATGGGATCCTGGAAGGTATCATTATCCAAGTGAGCATCTATTCTGAAAGAAATCACAGTTCGATGTAGAAACTTTCCTCTCAGGCACAGATCGAGAAGTTGCTGATAAAGGAAGACTTTTGGTTCCAGCTGAAACAAATTCGACATGTCATCTGGGCTGAGGTAGATCCAAGGCATAGAATGGGAGATAATCTATGTCATACAGATTGTATAGACTTGCTGAGGTTGTTTTTCTTCATACTAAAGCGGCGTCTGTGTGTCGACTAGTGAATGACTGTTTCCAGAGACACAGAGACAGTGAAAGGCGGTCACGTTGTCCAAGAAGTAGATGTTGTCGGTTTACGTACCCAGTGGTCGAAGTGTACGAAAAGAAGTAGTGGAGTTATGTTCCCTGCCGGTCTGCCCCACTCTCCACAAACCCCATCACGGCGCCCCCTCCACACACAGTCCAAACCCCCAAACAAACACACCTATTATTTAAGGGAATGTTCAGTGCAGTGCACTGAAGTGCAAGCTTCAACTTATTCCTACACTTTTATTTTAAAACAAGCCGTTCCAGAACTGTTTCTTTTTAAAATAAAAGTATAGGAACAGTGAAACTGAAAAATAAAAAATATAGGAGCACCGCTCCCGACCACTTTGACCTCTGTACGTACCACTGTGTGATCTACACTTGCATTGTGTTCATAATTGTACTGCTTTTATTGACTGTGAGAACTGCATTTTATATTGGTGCATATGGAGCTAATACTCCTGTGCATGTTTTTGACCAGAAGGAAAATGTACGTGTGGCAACTACTAGGAGGCCTAGACCCTATGTAGTTATTCCTATCCCAAAGAAAGATAGCAAATTGGCTGAGCTTAAGATGGATGTCAATAGCAATAATACACATACAAAACATGTCGTAGAGACCATTTATAGAGGCCAGTGACAGGCTGGGAAAACCAGGCAAGGTAAGGGGTCAATAACAGATGGGCCTACACAAGTAACACATGCAAATACACCTGATCCAGTGACAATTGATCCAAAAGTAGTTCCAAAAAGAAGATCCCAGATGGAGATTATGAGACACATTTTCATGCCTAAATGGGCTGCTGAACAGAGGAGACGTTCTGAACTTTCTCCCACATAGGAAACCCCGGACGGATGTTTCTGTGAGTACTTCTGAGCGAAGAGGCTACATGGGCACACTTCATGACATGTTTATGGAAGCTCATATGAAAAGAATGAGATCTAAAAGAAGCACAGAGGAAGATAATTATGAATTAAATGATTACCTGGACAGCACGGCGCATCAGGGGAATAATATATGGTACCAACTCATGAAGGAAGTTGGGAGAAGAACTTCAAAGGAGGAATGCTTTTTATGTGCACTCCTGCCATACAGCATGGGGAAGTCGAAAATCTTCATAGCTGTTGAAATAGATGTGCACACAGCACATTGGTCTTGCAAAGTGCTATGTGTGAAAGACAGATGCCAGTTTATGGGAAGGGTACCTCTCTCAAATGGGCAACTGAAGGGACATATCCAGATGAAGACGATTAGATTCAAGATATAAAGACAAGAAACTATGCAAAAACAAGGAGTATCGTGATTAGATATGAAAATATGAAAAACCTGGAGTGAAGGGAGCTGAAATCAGAAGGGAAGTGAACAAAAAATTGGAGGCCGCAGGAAAATCTGCAGACGAAATTCAGATGTGGAAGAACAGAGGTCAATGCAGATCTGGGGATCAGTATTATCTCCAGATGGCTGGGAAAAGGAGTGGTGATCTGCAGAGCCTGGTTGGTAACTAATCATCCTGAATCCACTATTTTGAATGTGCAGGAGGTGTGCAAACCATTGTGGCCAAGACTTTCTAAACTATTAACATGGGTCGAAGACAGAGGAGGACCCCTGCAAATAGTGCTTTTGGAAAGCTCAAGGTTTTGCTTCAGAAGTAATGGCACAGGGAAAGTTGGAGAAAATCAAAAGTGTGATTGTATCTTTCATACATCAGGTATGGTGCATGGGACAGCAGTAATCATGGATCATTATTGGGCTTGTGGATCCAAGACCTACATAAGGCTACCTAAAGACTGGGGAGGAATATGCACACTGGTGAATGTCCATGTTTCAGCATTAGTCATTCCAAAAAGTGACCTGAATCTTGACAGTTTCTCAAAAGCAGATGCTCACCTCAGGAAGAAGAGATCTGTGGAGCTGATAAAGAGAATGAAGAGAGAAAACTACTTTTCAGCCAAATCAATGGAAGCCTTTGATGTTATCCCATATGAGCACAGACTATTCAGCCAGACTTCTTCCATGTTCACGTTGATCTTTATGCCAAGAATCCAAGTTGGAGCAAATACAAAGTGGCTTCAGATAACTAGATGGGAATTGCTGCAGACAATCAACACTACCATAAAAGGATTCAATGCACTGATGGCTCTCTAGAACAGGTATGTCTTGGACATGATCACAGCTATGGATGGAGGTGTTTGTGCAAAAATAGGAGAATCATGTTGCACGTTCATACCTTCGCATGATGACGAGAATGGGACCTTGACAGAACCCATAGACATGCTGACAAGACTCCATGGACAGATGATAGACGAAGTAGAAGACATTGCTGGTGACAGCTGGTTTGGATCACTCTTCTCTTGGGATCCACAATGGATGGCAGATATGTTCAAATTTCTTGGAGCCCTGATCGTGTTGATACTGCTCAGATTTTGTCTGATCAGGATAATAATTTCACAGTGCAGGAAGATAGCAAAGAAGGCTATAGGCTGGACTATTGCAACAGCCTCTTTCTAGATCTGCCTGCTTCTACCCTCCACCCTCTGCAGCTCATCCAGAACCGGACTGCGAGACTTGTCCTTGGCCTCAAGCCCAGGGATCGTATCTCTCCAGGACTGAAATCTCTGCACTGGCTCCCAGTGGTTGCGAGGATTAAGTTCAAAACCCTCTGCATCGTCCACAAGGCCTTCTGGGGCCAAGGGCCTCAATACCTTCAGCTCTCTCTTCCTAAATATCTCCCTTCATCGAGCTCTTCACTTATCCACCTCCAACTCCCTCGGGGCCAGTCACTTCTCCAAGCAACAAGTTGGTGGTAGATCACTTTCTTCGGCCAGGGCCTCCCTCTGGAAAAGCCTTCCTGCCCCCTGAAACTTGAGGAGAACCGTCTCCGGTTCCCGAAGCACCTCAAAACCTTTCTCTTTGCTTCTGCTTTTTCTGCTCCTCTCCCCTGCTGATTTCCTGGCTTATTCTGAAACTGCACTGGTTTACCTGGTCACCCTCTGATCTCGGGCCCAGGTCCCCCCCTCTGCCAGTCGCACACCTGCACTGCCCTCCTGGAAACCCCCGCACTTGGGGACTGCTCTCTGTATCCCTACAGTCCTACCACTAGCACTTGACATCTGATGCCTACACTTACCTTTATCCCTTGACCTTGCCACCTGCTGGCCATACTTATTTTGTTATTTATTCTATTATCCCCTGTATTACACTGTCCCCTTCCCATTCCCCCCTGCACTTCCCCTTCCTCCCTTCCCATGCACTTGCGCGATCTGAATGACACTTGGCCTAGTAGGATTGTTGTCTGTCTTCCCTCCGTTCCCCCTCCCTTGCCTCATCGCGCCTTGAAGCTCTTGTGTATAGGCGCGTTATAAATGCCTTATCATATCATATAGGGATGAAAATTATGATTGATGTTGAACCAGGATGGAAGCCCAAGGATCTAACAGATGAAGAGATCAGAGACTTTGTGAAAGCCAGTATTCATGCACCTGAAGGAACAACGTTCCTGTACCCGAAGAACCACAAGAAATATGTGGGAAGATGGATCTATTGCAGTCCAAGTGGACAGTGCATGCTCATGACATGGAACAAGGATGAGCATGTGAAATCAGCAGGATGCTTGAAAGGAATCATAAAAATATGGATCCCTAAGAAGCAGTTTTTCAGACAATGATGTCTAGATGTGAAAGACGATGAGTGAGTGATCGATAAATTGCCCCAAGGGGGGAGTGTAGTGGAGGAGCCAAGTACTCCCCCTCCAACTGCCCGCCCATATTACCTATAGAATGGGAACCAAAGTATGTGATGTATGCGGAACAGCTGAACCAACAAAGAGCAGAGCGTGGGCTCTGTGCAGTACACATAAGACTACCTATACCGAAGAGAGTTTGGGAGGTAAAGTACCCATTGGGAAAACCGTCCCTGCACGCAAGACTATATGATGACCATTTGAATGAGATTCCTGAAGAAGCAGAGCAGATGAAAGGCAAGGATGAATGGTGCCTTCACGCAGACAGAGGTGACGCACACAGAAGAGTTCAGAGAATGCAGATATTCTATGACGCATCAAGAAGCCTACAAGGATGAGTGTCATCTTGGGCTCCAGGTGATGAAGCTTATGCCAGTAAAGTAGATGAAGATATTACGTCATTTTGCATGTGTACAGATGCAATTGAAATGCAAGCAGAAACATGATTGTGAAGCTAGCTCTAAGTTTATAACAGATAGACCGTGGCAAGCGCCAAAATATATATACATATATACCTTGAGAGATGCATATGGACAAATAAAAGATGGATGTCTCTACTTCACGTTATGAAGCAGTACTGAATATGAACATGGGCAAACAAGGCCTCACTCCAGCGTGTTACAGTTAAAAGCAATTTTAATTACAAATGAAGCCCAGCAGAAGAAGGTGGATGAGGCAGGATGCCAAAAGTCTTATCAAACAGGACTTGGCTGACATTGGATACAAATTGTGTGAAGGAACAAGGAGCTCCAGTCCAGGAAGCTTGAGCAAAACAAAATACGTCAGAGGATTATTAAAAAAGAATATTAAATGCACGAAAAGCTCCATTTCATGGTGTCCAGTCACATGGTAAGAAGAAATTGGACTATCGAGGTGGTCACATCTACGCACAAATGCCAGCTGTGCCTACACTCCTTAAAATTCTCAGAGCAAAGAACAAACTCAAGGCCAGACTTCAAAGCACTAATTGACACTGGACTGTTGAGGTGATGATGGATTGATATAATAATTGGTGGGAAGCTAGTTTCGAAATGAGACCACTAGCACCTGGATGTTCAGTCTGCGTGCTACTAAACGTAGGTGGAAAAGTACTTATGAAGGTTAGAAGCCAACCAATTATAGAGGACCATGTAATCAAGGGTCCTATAGTTTGTGTAGCCAATGGAACGTTGTGTATTCAGAGACGTTCATAGTGGCCTTGTTTAGGGAGGGCTTAGTTGCCCCACCTGATGTTAAGCACCCTATCACTTTCCTTCATGGTTCTACACTGATATAGAACTTATGATTAGGCATTCACTTAGAACCAATCACTCCCTCCGATAGGTTTTTGTCAATGATGACGATTTTAGGCAATATAACCTTGGTTTCTACTAAAATGTTTAGAGTAAGAGGATCGTACGACTGCTGATGTTCGTTGTAATCCCCATTTCATATACTTGTCAATAAAACGGACGCCCCTTTTGCCAAACTACTTGAGTTGTTTTGATTATTGATATATGAATAAAATCTGCATCCCCATCCATCTCCAGGGTATTGCTACTCATCTTAAAGATCTGGGAAAACCCAGTTCAGAAGGAAGTCAGACAATTCTTGAAACCAAAGCAGTTGTGGGCCTGGGTATCCCAGGATCCTCAACCAACCATAGAAGACGACCTACCTTACAACCAAAAATGCTAGTACTTACCAGACTCTCCTATGCAACACAAGGTTTTACATACCTATCACGATACTCTGACAGCAGGCCACCCGGGGATCACCAAAACCTTGGCAAAGATCTGACAGCACTTTTGGTGGCCTACTTGGTCGGGCAGCCACTATACAATACATAAAGACCTGTGATGTGTGCGCCCACAACAAAGCATCAAAGATTAAACCACCAGGGCTACTTCGTCAGTTGTTCATACCACCTGCCCCAAGGCACACAATATCCTTGTAGTGGATACAATACCATTCTGGTAGTTGTGGATCTTCTAACCAAGATGTCGCACTTCATCGCTCTGAAAGGCTTACCGCATGCTGAGACTCTCGCACAAAGCTTCCTGACAAACATTGTACGATTAAATGGATTCCCGTCTGTAATCATCTCGGACTGAGGGAGCCAATTTGCATCCAAGTTCTGGAAGAGCTGCTGTGTCAAAGCCCAAATCGAAATCAGGTTTTCCACTAGTCACCACCCACAAACCGATGGCCAGACCGAAAGAACCTACCAGACTCTGGAGCAATACCTGTGCTGCATGTTTGTACAGGCAGACATTTGGGTTGATCTTCTTTGGGCAGCTGAGTATGCATATAACAACAGTGTCCAAAGTTGCACTGGTTTTTCACCTTTCTTTTTCTTACATGGGAGAGATCCACGCACTACAGCCCTCGATCCACCTACACCCTTGGAAATGCCTGCTATAACATTGCTACATACCAGTATTCAGAAAACTCTAAGAAAGGTTACCAAAACCCAGCAAGACACTGAAGCCGCTCCCAAGTGCTTCGCTGATAATAAAAGAACGGACGCAAGTAGGGGAAGATGTCTGGCTGTCAACCAATCACATCCAACTGAAAGGCCCCAAACGGTTCCATCCCAAATACATTGGCCCCTATCCTGTTGTTTCAATCATCAACCCTGTGGCAATTAAACTAGGGTTGCCCTCATCTCTAAAAATACACCCTGTCTTTCATGGGTCACTAATAAAACCTGTACACCCAGGCACACAAAACTCCATGCATAAAACTCCTCAAGTAGAAACAGTAGATGGGGAAAAGGAATATGAGGTATGAGACATCCTTAATTCCAAAATCCTTAGAAAAAAGTTACATTACCTGGTCGATTGCAAAGGTTACAACGTGTTAGATAGGATGTGGGAGCCAGCAGAAAACATTCATGCACCTTGCTTACTAGCTCGCTAACACCACAATCACCCAACCCGGCCAGGACCTGGATTGGCTATCCTTGGGGGTGCTTTGGAGGGGAGTGCTGTCACGATCCCAGTAAGGACACAAAGCATACGCACTAGGACACATGGCGCACCCTCCTATGACAATGTAGGGAGAAGCTGGACATGCAGGGTGGCTGGCTGGAGAAGGCGTTTAGTGGGAGCTGCCAAGACCCACACCAACATGGCTGCCAAGACAGAACCAGTTATGGAACTCAAGATGGCCCCTGGTAGACCCGAAGTTCTGACATCCCTGGTGGTCTAGAGTTAACAGGGTGCGGGCCGAGACTATAAAACGACGTACCGGGTCACACCCTGCGCTGAGCGTTTCTTCTGCTACCTACCAGAGCAGTGTAATGCTTACCGCTCCTGTTCCCACGTTCACAGAGACTGTAGCTTACTGGTGCACGCCTGGACTCCATGTAGCCGTACTTACCCGAAGACTTAATCATAAGAGTTCCGCCTCAGCCTCCGTCTTGATCCTCACAGGGAACCACTGGCGATCGAGGTCTGCAGCAACCGTAGCTCCTGAAGACGAGAAAACTATGGTAAGAGACTGAAGTTAACTTTCAATTCCCACCCGAGTTCACCACTTAGAACAGACTTACCTGAATTAGCAATCAGCCACTTTACTCAACCTTTGCGCAGCGGCTGACCCAAGCAAAAGACATTCCGTGAGACCCGCACCGGTGGAAAGGAAGAGAAAGAGACTTGTTAGAGCGCACCGCACCACCTGCCAAGAACGAACAGCACGAAACAAGCTGCACTCCTCGCTGCAAGCTGCCAAAGCTTCCAGGAAGACAAAACAGCTTAGTATAAAGACTTACCTCCTTACCTTCAGCAGTGAACCAACTGGAGTCGGATGCTTACCTGACATCTTCAGCTCGCCTCCTTCATCCAAATACAGTGAGCACGATCGCCTGTGCGCCAGCCAGCCTATCTCAAGGGGACCCAAGGGGGAGGTGGGGAGAAGGTTGGGGACACATATTGAATATCTGCACTTATTCTCCCTAGGTCTTCAACCAGTCCCCCGCACACATTTTACCAGAGGTTCCGAGCTCTACCGGGTCCCTCCCAACCTCACATTTCACTGGGTTTTGGTTCTTCAGCGACCAGTGGGGGAAGGAGAGGCTTGGGCATTCACCAAAGCAGAGTTATCCAGTGGGGGCAACGCTTCAGAACAGTCTAGACCAGGCACTCCTGCAGGGCACCAGAGGTAAGCGTTACAGAACAGCCAAGATGAACGTGTTTTTTTACAGTGTCCATACTGGCATATATTGTTGGCCACTGGCAGCATGAAAATGTGTTCCTTTGGGAAATGCTGGCCTATATAGTTGATGCAGGTCTTATGTCTTTTTTGGGACACAGCAGCACAAGTATATATTGCACAATGATTCTGTGCATTTTTGGTGACCTGGCATTTATTGAAGCTTTTCTTGTGTTCATATACAGCTTCAATTGTAAATATGACTTGACTTTCTTTGCCAATGTTTTCTAAAATATGGGCTGTAAAGTATACCATTTCAACTTACTATTTAAAATACATTATTTGGGGGAGCACCACAAACTACCCTGTCCCCCAAATGGTTAGGGCTCCCTGGCCCCAAATCACGGAAATATGTACTCCTTTGCACTGTAGAACTACACTAGCCACCACTAAGTGTGTGTGAATTAGGACCCCCAGGCATGTTAAGGTGCAAACCACACCATCAAAATTGTACATGAACCTATTTCATGGTAGTCCTGCCAAATGACCAAAATTGTGCATTTTATCACTGCAATTATTAACATAATCACTGATTTAATACATTTCAATGTTTATCTTGGATTAATCCACTCACTCTATCACCCATGGTTAGTATACAATGGCCATCATTACGGGGTTGCCTGGAAAACCCAGCAGTAAGCGGCGGGTTTCCGGCAACCCTGTAACACCCGTACAGTCAAAGAGCAGCGGTAACGGTTACTCTCCATTTCCATAGAGTCCCGTAGGACTCAATGGAAATGGGGACACGGAAGCACCGGCACCCTTGCCAAAGGTGCCAGTGCTTCTGTGACAACCTTGCCGGTAGGAGCCTGAAAACCCAGCAGGTCAGGCATGCCGGGGATCCACGACCCCTACGAGCATCGTTGTAGTGTGGCGGTCCGGTAAGGGTGCCTGTACATTGCTACTGGCATCCTTATTTCTGGGCCGTCATACTCGGAATGAGGGCCAATGTAACTAGATAAGAAACATTGTTACTGCATATTATTAACTAAAATATGATTGACTGCTAAATGTCTTCACAGCACACCCAAAGTAAAGGGAAGTGGAATTTATCTTTCATAGGTTTTAGAACAATTCAGATGATGGAAGTGCAAGGGGAATGGAAGTGGCAAAAGTGATATGGACCAAAATACATAAGTGCAAACAATGTATGGAACTGCAAGAGCAAGGTAAAACAAGAAAAGAAAACAAAGTAAGTATGAAGTGAGGTTCATTGACCAAATAGCCTAGACACAGGTGTGTGAAAGCCTAAACAATAGCTCACTCTCCTAGGGCAAAGGTTTTCTGAAGAGAGGTGTTTTCAGTTTTTTCTGAAACTAAAGGTGGCTGCCCACAGATCTGATCTGATCTGGGCGGTCATTCCATATGGAGGTTCCTCCCGAGTCCAGCGCTCTGAAAACAATTTTCATTTTCTTTAACATGGCACCAAGAATAGCCTCTCATCCAGCTGACCAGAGTAGCCTCGAAGCAGGCTTGTGACAGTTTTTACTCGTCACTAGCCATTGACTAGTGATAACTGACTCTTGTTGAGTAAGAAATGGTGTGCTGTGGGTATGTTGAGAGCTGAGGGGAAAGTGATTTTGTGTACCTGACTAGTAACTTCCAACTTGAAATTTGCACTCCTGCTTTACGGGATGTGTTTCTTTACCTTCTGCTGGAGGTAGATTGGGCAGTAGTGAACGAGGCAAATAACACTGAAATTGATGCATACTCCCTCAGGCAGCTAGTGAACGGACAACAATGCAGGTATGATATGGTCACAAGGTTTAGGCTAAGAACCAATCAACCTAGCTTCTTTGGAGAAGACTATTACCATAGTCAAGTCAAGAGAGCAATATGGGAGAAGCCACTTGCATTCTTTGGGTCATTTTTAAGAGTGGAGGGATGCTTCTAAGAAAGTGAAGTTGAAAGTGGTATGGCTTTGACATTTCTTGAATATAGGAGTGAAGGAGAGGAGGCTTCCAAAGAATACACCCATGTTCTGTGCCTAAAGATGTAGATCAGAAGAAAGGCATGGAAGGTGGGATTGAGGTTCCAAAGTAAGTGATCTGTGCTTTAGAACATTGAAGCAGAAGGGGTTGTCAACCATCCAGTGCTGGATCTGGGTCAGGCAGTCTGGAATGAGTTGTAGATCAACAGAAGTAGTGGTGAGCTTGAGCACTAGCTCTGTTTCATCTGCCTAGATTTGAAAAGTAGATCTATGAAGTGTGATGAGATCAGCTTAAGGTTTGCATATGTTTTAAAAAGCCAGGAAAAAAGAATAGAACCTTGATGAACACTATAAGTTACGATGGTTGGTTTGGAATAAAAGAGCCCTGCCTGACCTGATACCGCTCTGACAGGAATGAGGAGATCAGCCTTAGGAACATACCAGAAATGCCTAAGGATGTTTCGAGCTGGGCAAGGAGGGTTCCATGGTTGACTGTATTCCAACTCTTCTGTAAGCAAAGAGAAACCCATGGATTTTGGCAGTGAGAAAATAGGTTCCCCCTGAGTAAAATATGGCAAAGCACATATAAACACGACTTCCCACTTCAATGGATACACTTATGACCTTGCAAACATATTAGCAACCACACTATTTTGAATCAAAAACAAAATATTCCTTTATTACAAAAATAGTGCATCTATAAAAATGTAAGATATAAAGTATTAATTCTCTTCATGAACAACAAAGGCTCTACCCTTTACACATATCCGCTCAATGTTCTTGTAAATACAAATGTTCTTAAAAAGCAGACCTAGGAATCAATTTTGCTATCAAGACCTCATCATTTTACTGATGACCCCAACACATTTCATCACTTTGTCCTAACTGTTAATTCATATCTTTCAGGACGTCTGGCAAAAAGAGACAATCTACTTTTACTGAAATGTGCAATAGTATATGGGACTGCCTACACAATAGGCATTTACCAAACCTGTTGTGTAGGTAGTCTTATATAATATAGCATATTTCAGTGATAGAAGATAGTCATTTTTTGTTTGAGGTTAAAATGGTGCAATGGTTAAAATGTTTGTAAGATCAGAAGTGGTTCTATATATGTTGGAAGCTGGTGTTTGATGTGTTTTGACAGTATGGAACACCACTGAGATGACTGGAAGAATGAGAATAGAGGGTGTATTGACATCCAAAGACCCAATACTTCATCTCTAGTAAGGAGCAATGCAGATGATGACCCTCTCGAAGGCCTGAATCCAGATTGGTGTTCATGGAGGTTAAGATTCACTGTAGCATCATGTTTCAATTATTTTACTGATGATGGGGTGGAATATTATATGTTCACAATTTGACTAATAACAAATTGACTGAGTTGGCATGAACATGTGTTTCCAACACGGACAATATTTTATTAGTCAAATCGTAATATCTAGTAGTACACCCCTTCATCAGCAAAATCATACTTTCGATAAATAGGCTATATATTTGGTCACATAAGCACCTGGAATATGTGGCTCCCCCATTCAGGCGGCTTAGAACCCTGGCAATTACTGACTCCATTTCTACAGAGTTTGAAGCCACGAGTTTCAAGCCACATGAGAGTGTCACAGCACCTCCTCTCTTAGCCACCTACTCACCCACTAGCTGCTCTTTCGGCTGCTTCCCCCATCTTCTGTCCTCCATCCGCTACTTCTGGACAATGGCCACCTCACGCCAGGCCAATGGAAAAGGGCTGTGTCATTTGAGATAGGGCACCAATCTCCATTTCCCTGGTGGCTATCGTTTCATGATGTCTTTTCAATGTTCATATCCAAAAATAGGTCTTACTGGATTATTTTGCCACTTTAGCATTTAATAAGAGATATGGACCTTGACATCAATAGGGTCCATGGGAAGGAGACTGCAGTATTGAATGGCTCAGGATGTAACAGCCCATATGCTACCAAGAAACTACTTAAGGGGTATATTTTAAAGCACGAGGGATACAAGCTTTTATCAGATCTACACAGGAAGGAACAACTAGAAGAGTCACTATTCTGTTAGCCAAGACTTCTGATGTCAGAGTAGAACAGGGTTTTTTAACAAAAATGGAAGAAGGGTTATTATTGAATGCAAATTAGGTTCTCATTACATAATAACTGGCACCCTTTACAGTCCCTGTGTTTATCAGATTATAAACAATATGTTAAAGTGCAGATGCAAAACTACAGTTGGGTGGGTTTTAATATTCCCTTGGTCATATTAGACCTTGAAGAAAAACCTTTATGGCCAACCATCCAACGACATGCAAGGCCTTAAAACAATTAATAGTAGATATTGGCCTCCATGATATTTGGAGACAAAGGCAATAAACCTTCTAATTGCATAAGTACCAACATTTCTCAAGGATCTATTATTTCCTGGTTGATCAGGAGCTAATGGACAGAACAACATTGATAGAATATAATGTTGCCCATTTATTTGCCCATGCCTCCATCTTTCCAGTGGTTCAGGTAGTGGGTGTTGCACTCGGAGGGATCAACAGATGACCCACAGCCAATAAATACATCTTCAAAGAGGAGAGCAGTTTAAAAAAAGCAGAAAACGAAGGGTTTACGTACGTTAGGTTTTTAGGTGAGGTGTCAACAAAATAAGACAAATTAATCTCTCTTTCAAACCGCGGTCCTCAAATCATTTCCTCTTTCCTTTTGAAAATGTATTGAAGGCAAGTATGTGTTTACAACCTTTGGTATTATTTTCATCTGCATTCACATTATTATTTTTTATTTTATTTATTTATTTGCATTACATTTGAAAACAATTTGTTAGCAATACCGAAGTAACTTATCCAAGATCCTCTATGAGGTAACAAGAAAAAAGAAGAAATGAAAAAAGAAAAAGAAAAACCAGCAAAGTAAAACTCAGGTAGTAAAACTCAAATGATCTAAAAAAAGACAAAACGATGCAGTTAAGTGGTTTTAACAGATCAGACCACTGGAAAGACTTCTGCCAAAAACTTAGCCAAAGCAATTACATATTTCATTTTTCGACCTTCCATTAAGGACATCCACCAAGCTTCAGAGACAGAAATTGCAAATTCCGAGAAAGGGGTCTAAAGTGTTTTGAACGTACGTCTCTTAAAGCCGGGCACACTGTGATAATATGAAACAAAGTTTCAACCTTGGAAACATCATTACAATACCGGCAGTGATTTCCTGATGATTGACCCGAATGGCTCGAATCTCGTTCATTGGGTGCAAGTTCAAATGGGCGCTCAAGAATTGGTCCCTAACCTTCTTGTCAGGGAACTGCTTCAAATATTTTGACGCTGTGTTTAACTTTCTGAGGGTAAATGGGCTACAGATTGGTAACTACTATCTGCCTTCAGATTTTGAACCCAATCATGATCTTTTAATTATTTTTTTACTCATACCTGATTGGTCACCAGTTGCTCTAAAGAGCTTCCAATCACTTCAAGGTAATTCATCATTCTCAAACGCCAACCATTCAAGGTTGGATTGCAGTCAGACATCATTTCTTTGTGTACAAGCCCCAAGATCGCAGGACGTGCAGGAGTACAACATTTCCCGAACAGAGCAAGTCTATTCCATTCAACTATGCACTTCACGGATGTAAGGGCCAATTCTCTCCAAATGATGGCAATAAGAGTAGACAGGGGGACACCCAGTACCCTTTTCCAAAAGGCACCTTCAACCATAGAGGCTCTGGGATGTTAAACATGGCTTCAGCCCCATAAGTCACCACAGGAATTACTTTGGCTCTGTAGTACCTTAGGACTGGTAAAATGGAAAAGTGGACACACTTTCTGTTCAGTGCACATGCTTGTCTGGTGAGAGCTTTCATATTTCCAAGGAAATTAGTTGACATTGGAGCTTCAGATCTTGAGCTACTCAGCTAAACACCCAGATACTTAAAAGATTGCACCTGTTCAATTTTCTCGCCACCTTTATATCAGGAAAATTAGTTTTTCCCCCTGATGGAATTACCAAAGCTCAAAGTTTTTGTTTTTCCTTTGATAATTTCAAGGCTGTTTTTTAGAATGTAACTTTGTAGAGCGTTAAGTTGCCTTTGTAGGCCCATAGGGGTCTGATCGATTAGTACGACACCACCTGCGTACAATAATCAAAATAGCTGCACTCCCCTGACCTTGGGGGGGGAAAGATCGAGTTGACAAGAAAGCTTCAGGCATATCCTCCAGGAAGAAATTGAAGTGTGCACAGGCCATTGTGCACCCCTGCTTAACTCCTCTAGAAGTTTTGATTTCGTTAGAAAGAGTCTCCGCTTTGTTCAATCTGACTCTTAGCGAAGTATTAGAGTGCATAGCCATTATTAAGGTCATTTCCTTTCCTTAAGAGGAACTGTATCATGTATGCCTACTTATTTATTTCAGATTGTACTTGAAGATGGATCCTTTATCCGAAATGCATTGGACATGTTATTCTGCCTCATAAAAAAACAGAAATACAAAGATATTGCAAAGAAAGATTGAGGGATTACATTTGGGAACAATATATCATCCTTCGGGGGATTAAAGATTATCTAACATGTTGTCATATGGGAAAGTGATTGGAAGAAATATTTATAAGGGGGACATCAACAACCCCTCTACAAACTTTATTTATGACTCCAGCTCCTATGACATTGGGGCTATCCTCCCATAGGTTACCCATAGGAGTTGAATTTTAAGGTTGGTTGAAACCTGGACACTCCCTCCAGTGGGGGCTATCATCTCACCGGCACTGTATAAATCCAACTTGGCAGCCTCTAAGTTTTCTTTAGGGGGAATCTTGGCTCCGCTCTAAATAATAATGACATGCATCAGGTGGAGGCTGAGGACCTATTGGGTCCATGGTTTTGGGACTCATTGATCCCACTACTGACACTATATGTCACGGGTCAATGGACCAATAGATAACTGTTTCATGGGTATTCATTGAAGAAGAACAAGTTACTTACCAACTGGTAACGTTCTTTCGACTGAATGTTCCTCCAACGTATTCCACATCTTTGACATGTAATGTCCACAGCTGTGCTGCCTTGGACATTTTTTCTGCAGAGGGTGTCCTGCGTCGATGGCGTCGGGTCGATGTCCCTCGAAGGCCTCCGTCGAGGGTGACATCACCGGATGATATAAATAGGACGCACCGCGCCGGTAGCCTCAGTTCATGTTTTTTCCTCCATAACGTGTAACATACTCGTACCCAACGTCTGCTTGACTGCACGCCTTGTGTGAACGCATGCTGCAATAGCATAGGAAATTATTCAGAGCGGTAGGCTGGGAGGGTGATGTGGAATATGTTGGAGGAACATCCAGTCGAAAGAACGTTACCAGTTGGTACGTGACCTGTTCTTCGAATGGATTGTGTCCTCCAACGTATTCCACATCTTTGACAGACTACCAAAGCAGTACCAGTAAATGGAGGTGGGAGAAGAATTTAGAATACCCAATCAGATGGCAGAATAAAGCACTGCTTTACCAAAGGCCATATCCTGACCATGAAGCGTATCCAGGGAGTAATGTTTGGCAAAGGTGTGGATGGAAGACCACGTTGGTGCAACACAAATATTCTTAATAGGAGCTCCACTGTGCAGGGCTGTGGATGTAGCCATGCCCCTAGTGGAGTGAGCTCTCAACCCCTCAGGAGGTTCCTAGCCCGCCAATCTGTAACATTCAGTAATTGTGAGGATAATCCACCTGGACAAGGTCTGTCTAGTAACAGCCTGGCCCAATCGGTGCCCAGTGTATCCCACAAAAAGCTGGTCGTCCACTCTGACCCTGAACATCCTAGAGATGTAAAGGCTCAAAGCTCTCCTCAGGTCCAACCTATGAAGTCTCTCCTCTTCCTTACCAGGATGAGGGGGAGGATAAAAAGCAGGGAGTACAACTTCTGGCTCAGATGAAACTCAGACACTACCTTAGGTAGGAAGGATGGACGGACGGACCCTCAGTACAATCCTATCCTTGTGTAACACAGTAAAGGGTGGCTTAGATGAAAGTGCCTGCAATTCACTCATTCTGTGAGCAGATGTAACTGCAACTAAGAAAACCATCCTGAAAGACAACAGTCTCAAAGGACAAGAGTGCAGTGGTTCAAACGGAGCACCCATCAGGAATTTCAAGACTAAATCCTGATCCCCAAAACGGCACCTGAAAAGGGGACGGCAGCCCTTTTAGAAATTGGCAAATCAAAGGAATCTTAAAATAAGAACATTCTTCAGACGAGCGCTTGAAAATAGACAGCGCCTCCAGGTAACCTTTAATGGTACCCACTTGAAGACCCCTGTGGGCCAAAGAAAGCAAGAAAGAAAGAACTATCAGAATAGAACACTGAAAAGGATCAACATTGTTTCCTCTGCACCAGTCGCAAAACCTACGCCAACGGCAACGGTAAAGGGATTTGGTTGCTGGCCGCCTGGCCGAAAGCAACACCTCCATCACGTCATCCGGTGAGGTCCCAATCTTTATATCTCAACCTTTCAGAAACCAAGCGTGAAGGTTGAGAGTCTTGACCTCTGGATGGAGAACCCGACCCCCGCTCGCGCGAGAGAAGATCCTCTCTGTGGGGAAGATGGCATGGAGGACAGATGTCCATATCTAGAAAGTGCGGGTACCACGCTCTCCTGGCCCAATTCGGAGCAATGAGGATCATGTGGGATCCGAACCTCTGCAACCTCCTTAGCACCTGAGGAATGACGGGGACCGGAGGAACCGCGTACAGAAGTGGGAATGACCAATCCACGACAAATGCGTCCCCTAAAACTCCTCTTGGTGGAAATTCCCTTGAGCAAAATCTCTCACACTTCCGGGTTGGCACCGGTCGCGAACAGATCCACTTGAGGGGTTCCCCAAAGGACAAAGATCTCCAGAAGGACTTCCTGGGCCAACTACCACTCGTGGGAGACCGTGCTCTTCCTGCTCAGAGCGTCTGCTGCCGCATTCTCCTCTCCGGCTAGATGAACTGCCGAGAGTGATATTCCTTGCTGTATCGCCCAGAACCAGAGCTGCATCGCCTCTCTGCACAGCGGGAGTGACCCAACCCCACCTTTTTTGTTGAGTTAATGCATGGCCACTGTGTTGTCCATCATGATCAGGACACTCTTTCCCCGCACAGATGGCAGAAGCTCCAACAGGTTAATGTGGAGTTTGGACTCTGACGGAGACCAACGACCGCTGGTGGTCAGATCGTTGGCATGAGCACCCCATCCTGTGAGGAAAGCGTCCGTCGCCAGCATCACCTCTGGCCACGGTTGCCAAAATGGTCCCCTCTTCATCAGATTCCCTTCGCTGCCCCACCACAGAAGATTCTGCGAGACCGAGAGTGAAATCTCAACGGGATCCAACATCTTGCCTGAGAATTGCAACCACTGCAACTTGAGAACCCATTGAGGGATCTCATGCTCAGTCTGACCTCTGGTACCAGAAAAATGCAGGATGCCATGAGGGCGAGCAACATTAAGTATTCACAAGCCGGAAGACTCTGGGCCCGTTGAAATTTGTTGACCGACTGTACAATGTGATGAGCCCTCACCTTGGGAGGCGAGCACTTCTCCGAGGACTTGTCCAACACAACCCCGATGTACTGGAGCTGTTGGGAAGTTGTCATATGCAACATCTCGAAATTGAGGGAGAAGCCCAGCTTGTGAAGGGAGCGGCAGGTGAGGCTGAGATGATCCAACGCTTGTTCAGGAGAACACACTCGGATAAGCCAGTCGTCCAGGTAGGGGAAGATGTGAACCCCCCCCCTCTCGGGAGATACGCTGCCACCATCACTATTTGCTTGGTGAAGACCCTTAGGGCGCAGGTCAATCTGAATGGCAGGACCCGAAACTGAAAGTGCAAGTTGCCAGTGGCAAACCTCTGGTATTTTCTGTGCTTTGGATGAATTGGCACATGAAAATAAGCATCCTGTAGGTCCAGAGACACCAACCAATCCTGAAATCGAAGGGCCTGAACGACCTGAGAAAGTGTAACCACCTTGAACTTGTCCTTCCTGAGGAACTTGTTCAACCAACACAAGTCAAAGATGGGTCTCAGTCCCCTATCTTTCTTTGGAATCAAAACATATGGGGAATACCATCCCTTGTTCCTCTCCGCCACAAGCACCAGTTCTATAGCACCTTTCTCCAGCAGGGTCAATATTTCCTGCACAAGGAGCGAATCCGGAAACTTCAAAGAGAGATTCCCGGTGGATTGTCGTGAGGCCGCTTTAAGAAGGGAAGGCACTAGCCATGGGCTATTGTATCCAGAACCCACGCATCTGAAGTAATAGCTCACCATTCTTCCAGATGCTGAGACAGTCTTCCCCAACCGGCGAACAATGGAACATGGCCTCATAGCTGTTTTGGAGCGGCTGTGGCAGCGCCTGAAGGCAAAGAGGCAGCTGCCTGAGCGGCTTTGGCACCTCTAGTTCCCCGTCCACCACAGGTACCTTTACAGTGACCCCTTTGATTAGCGACTCCTCTCGTTGTACCAAAAGAGGAGTAGTAACGAAAGGAACCCCCAGTCCACTGTTGTCCCTAGGACAAAAAGGCAGAGGTTGACGCACAGCTGTGCCCATAGATTTAGCAGCAGCTTTGGAGGTCTGCAACCTCTCAAGGCTCTCGTCAGCCTTGCTGCCAAACAAATGAGAGCCATCAAAGGGCATGTTCAGAAGATGGGCTTGCACATCCGGAACAAAACCCGACTTCCGCAAACACGCAAACCTGCTTATCGTGGTGCTCGCAGCCATGGACCGGCTAACCCAATCAGCCATGTCCAACCCAGACTGAAGGGATTCACACATGACAACCTTGCCATCCTGCACAAGAGCAAGGAACCCATCCCTTTCTTCCCCCTCGGGAATACGCTCAGCTGCTAGAGAGACACAATTCCACAGAGTGTATGAAAATCTTGCCAAGGCACAGGTGGAGTTGGCTGACTTCAGTGCCATACTCCCAGTAGAAAATACCTTGCGTGCCCAACCTTCGAAGTGCTTGTCATCCCTATCAGGAGGGATGGTAGGGTACCCTGCCTGCCTCGAGGTGGCTGTAGCCGCCTGAACCACCAAACTCGCCGGAGTGGGGTGAGTGGATAGGTAGCTGGGGTCGCTAGTGGATGGGAGGTATTTCTTAGTCAACGACTTGTTGACTGCCGGAAGAGACTCTGGGGTCTGCCAAGTAGCCGCCGCCCTTTTTTGCAATGCCAAATGCAAAGGCAACACTGGGTCAGTGGACGGATCCTGATCCAAAATATCAGTCAGGTCATCCTGATCGAATGCAACCGGAGGACCAGACCACCCGAGATACTCTGTAACTCTAGACATCAACCTCCTATAGGAGGATTCAGCATGAGCCCCAGGCTCCAACTGCCTGTCTTCAGAAAAGATCATGTCAGGAACCTCATGAGTGTCAACAGGCTCTAACTCCATATCTAACCTCTCCTCATAAATATCATGCAGATAATGAAAGAACTGGCATCGAGGGCGCCGATGGCTTCGGCGTCGACGTAGACAAAGGCCTCGAAAGCTCCGAGGGCTGGATCGAAGTTACAGCTCCGACAGCCGCACTCGACGGACACAGCGCCAACAGTGTCAATGCCAACCTTGAGCCCTTTCCAGATTTCTGCGGTTTTGTTGGGGATGAAGACCGAGACCTGGATCTAGCACGTCTCTGGCGATCCAGCAGAGCCTTGTCCGAACATGACCTCAACGGTTCCTGATGTTTATCACGCCGAGTGACAGGGCCCGAAGGCACGTGAGCATCAGTCCGAGGCAGTTCCCTGCCGGCTTCTACCAAAGGCGTGGACGGAACTATGCCCTGGGATTGAAAAATCGCCAGCATTTGCCCCCTGAATGCCTCCCATTCCTCAGGAGTTGAGGACTTAGTGGGACAAGCCACTTTTCTCACGTAGCCATCATCCGACGAGGAAATTGAAGGCGACCAGTGATGCTGCTTTCGGGAGTGCCGAGACAAGGATGACGAGGGGCGGGACCCTCTCCGGGACCGAGATCCCCGGAATTCCTTCCAACGAGGAGAGTCACCCCTCGAATCGTCGGTGGAAATACACATAGATTTCTTGGATTTATGAGGTTTAGAAACCCGACCTACCTGTAACTTCCCCTTATGCTCCTGCAAGGCCTTGGCAATCAACGGCTGGCACTTCCAGAAGTCGTCAGTATCATGACTTTCGCCCAGACACCACAAGCAGATGTGCTGCGGGTCCGTAATACAGATTTTGGACTTACAGTCCCAGCATGTCTTAAACCCAGACCGTGGAGTCGGAGGGATAGAAGATGAAGACATTGGGCCTCATTAGGACCCTGGCGGTCCCTTAATGAACGGTGCCGGTACGGGACCGGCACCGTTTATTACGGGATGCTCTATTACGAGGCCTGCTAATGGGTCCCGCTTTTCACATCTGGTCAGACCAGACCCGCTAGCAGGCCAGGATGCTAACAACGGGCCCGTCATTAACGGACTCGTAGTTAGCATCCGCCCCATTCCCATTGAGCCCTATGGGGCTCAATGGGAATGGGGATTGATTTTTACCGGGTCCAAGAAAAGGGAAATTACCCGGTCCGCCAAGGTCGGCATAACCCGGTTATTGCCCTTTTCTTGGACCCGGTAAAAAATAATTACCGGCGACAGCTGTGCCCTTAATTGGGGCACGGCTACCACCATGGTCGTAATGAGGCCCATTTTCTTCGAAAAGATAGCACGAGGCACGTCGAGTTCTCGGAGCAAACACGTTTGCGGAAAAAACAGAACTGAGGCTACGGGTGGGGTGCATCCTATTTATAAAATCCGGTGATGTCTCCCTCGACGGAGGCTTTTGAGGGACATCGACTCGACGCCATCGATGCAGGACGCCCTCTGTCGAAAAGATTTCTGAAGCAGCACAGATGTGGACATTACATGTCAAAGATGCCAAAGATGTGGATTACATTGGAGGACACAATCCATTCGAAACAGAAGCTATGGGTTTAGGGTAGGCTGTCAAGAAATACAAAAATCCAGCCTAATGCGCTCTACTCCTGATTCAATATCCGCAATTATTCTAAAAGAAGCGATTTGAACAATTTCATGTCATAAAGAAAATATTTTAATTCACCAAGCAAACTGAAACTGCTTAATTCCATTTTTGAATGACTTGATTTAGAACAACTGCAGAAATTAAATTCATCTGCTTTGATACATACATAATAATCAAGTTTCAAAACCATGTTTTAGTCAAATCACTTATTTAGCCTTAGTTTTATCCTTAGATGCAACAATCAAGCTTGTAAACCACTTATTAGCCTACTATCCTTTGATATATATTCAATAATCATGCTTTAAAACCACTTTAGAGTCAAATCGCTTATTTAGCCATAGTTTCATCCTTATATACAATAATCATGCTTGGAAACCACTAATTAGCCAAGACTTGTTTCGCCGGTTGCAGGCTATCTCAAGGCTGCAGCGATTGTCATGCTATGTATAGTACCTGTCTCAGGTGCTTCCCCAACTCTAATTGAAGATAGTTTAGTCCTAATGTGTATATTCTGTTTATATTACATTCCTTGTTCTTACATCAGTCCAATCCAATGGTGAAAATGAGGAAATTCAATTTGTACAAGGGTATGCATGGTGATGAGTAATCCTGTTTGCATACATTTTTATTGCATATTTCTGGGATACTTTAATTCCCGTGTTCTGTAACAACCGCCTTTTTATCGGCATGCCGCCAAGACTGTGTTTGTAGGTAAGGTTTCAAGAAAATAAGACAAATCAGTCTTATGTGTTGGATCATAGTCCTTCAGTCTCCCCCCCTCTACCTTGGTGTCTGCATTCCTGATAGTACTTCAGGTTTTCTTGGATAGTTGATGTATATTTGCTACATGTCCTAGTCACCTCCTCTGCTTCTCATTCCCATTACATTGATGCCCAGCCAGACACATGAGTCTTCAGGTCACCCAGAGAACTCCTGGGCTCAGCCTTCTCCAACAAGTCAAGATAACAGATCTCTCTCCATTGAATGCCCTCCATATTCACTTCTTCCTCTTAAACCCTGCTATTCTCCTCTTCTTAACTGGTCTTCCTCCTTCCCTCCTCATTCTGCAACTGTTCTTCCTTTCCTCCTGGATGATTTGCATCACTTCAGTTGGGCCTCTGTCTCCCTCCTTGTTGGCACTCCTTCGCTTCCTTTTCCTATTCCTCCTCGCCTCCTAACTCTTATTCTTTCACTTTTTGTATCTCTCTGCATTCAGATTGTTGTCTTCTTCTTTGTCACATCTTCTATTCCACCACTTCTGAAAAATTATGCCAACCTTGCCTCCTTTCGTTGTTGCATTGTTTCTAAGCATCTCTTGCTTTCTAACATTTTCTGCATCTTATTCTCTCCCCTTTGGTTTGTTCACCTGCTTGTCCTCATGCTCTTTTTTACACATCCACTTTCCTCCTCCTAATCCCCTTCCACTGCTTTCCTTCTTTCTTCCTCCATGCACCTTCTTGCTGTTGTTCTACTTTCCTCAGTTTCATATCCTTTCCGCTCCTCTGTTAGCAACCTGCCTCCTTTCCCCACTCTCCTTCTTCCCTCCTCTTTGCTCCAGCTACTTTCTTCCCCAACACTATTATATGCACTAATTTGCTCCTTCATTTACCAAATTCGGACTCCCACCAAATTCGACTCAAAGTGGTCCCTTTGACATGGCATATGATGAGGCATATGATGAGGCCTCAAGTTGGGCACCAACAGTAGAGTGGTCAAAGAGGCTAGGAGCTATCCCAATAGTGGATGCTAGACCCAGAGTAGCTATACAGGGGGTCACCTGCCCAACCCCACTGGGTTCCCCTAATAGGGCAGGGGCAATCACATGCCCTATTAGCCTTTCTCCTCCCAGGTGATCCTCCTGCAGAAGACCACCCCCAAGGTCAGGATCAGAACGTGTCTTGTCTTTCCCTGGCCACCTGGGAGTAGACTTTAGGTAGGGTCTTAGTAAGGACTCTGCAGGATTTATCACACCATATATTCTGTACTGTGATGAAGAGATAGTTTCGGTTTTGGAGTCATGACTTAATTACATGGTCACAAGCATTATCCTTTTGCTTATTATAGTGCAGCACTGGATCCTATTGTGCAGGGTTTTATGCCCTATTTGTAGAGAAAGGAGACACCTTTGTCGTAGGTCATTCAGTTACTGTGGCCATACCCCAGGCAGTTGTGGCATTCCTTTTTAAAGGAAAGGCACAATGCATTTCTAAATAAAGAATGAGAAATGATTACTGTCTACTGCTAATGTTTCCTTATCTCTGTGCTCTGTTGTGTGCCAGTCTCCCCTGTTCCCGATGACTTCGTATGGGGAGCCTTACGGTTGCCTTTTAGTTACTGAAAACCTTTTGCCTCCCAAAATGTACTTGAAAGATGTACCATTCCAAGATGATATTGGATGTGAATCGTAATTGTTTGAGAAATTCTCATGGAAATATTACCTCAGGTTATGCAGTGTGTGTACACAATTTGAGGTTTTGGAAGCCTATCAATTAACAAATGGTCAATCTGCTTGGGAGGTTGAATTGGTTTCTCTCACACTTGCTTGCATTCTGGTGGACAAAGCTGCCACGATTTTCGTGGATGCCAATGGTGTTACACACGACTTTGGCATACTGTTGAAGCAACGTGGCTGATGTCAGCTGTCAGGGATGAGTAGTGATTAAAACTCCTTCTCACCCCCACAATACTACTAAACCAGCAGGGACCCCAGCCATAAAGGTGAAAGAGGCACAGCAGGAACGCTACATCTCCTCCATCCCTTTAAAGTAGCATGAGCTGAGGGCAGGCTTTACTCTTCAAGATGGGTGTGAGATAGCACAGAAGCATAGAAAAGAGGGGTGTAGAGGGACACAACAGATATAGCTTAAGGTTACTATGGTTTCTTAGAGCATACTATTTTTAACATTCAAGTCTTTAAATCAAATGAATCGACAATATAAGTAGAAACGTCAGGTGCCGGAAGGTAGACAGTCTGTAGGTCATAAGAGACTCAGTACTACGAAACACACAAAAGGCCTGATGTTGCCACCAGGGACCCCTTCCTGCACTCCTAAGAGGGAATATACCCTGTTTGACAGTAAGTTCAGAAGGTTTTGAAAATCATTCACATGAATTCTAAATGAAGTAAAGCAGGCTTGTGACGCCAATGGTATCTCGATCATTCAAACAAAAGTAATACTAATGTTCCAAGACTAAGTAAAACAATGTATCTTCAATTTAATTAAGGCGGGACAAAAAAGTAATATTGTCCGGCACTTTTCTTCAAACACATTGTGAAATAAATTCAAAGTATCAATTCAAAAAGCCACAGTTTTTTTATAACGAAAAATAACTATTTACGAGAACTAACTGAACCATATATCTAGAGGAAGCAGGGGTACGACGGATATACCAGAAACAAGGGAAGGCACGGGCATAAGGAGGAAACACATACCACCATTGTGAGCAGCAGCATTCAGCGGCGCCATACCGTAACAAGGTCCACTTGCCTATCAGCGCCACACGGAAGCAACTTCGGGGCAGGAGGGTTAGTTGTTGGGGAAAACCATATACTAGAACGCAGAGACAGAGCATGGAAAGATCATCCCGGAGGGAGGGGGTTCGGAGGGGTCCTTAGTAAGGTCTTAGTGCAAAAATGTTTGACTCCTCCGATCCCGTACAAAAAGGTGGATAATGTCCTCTTCACGTTTCCATGCATGCACTAGCTTTCTGAATTCTATCGACTACTGGTTTTGTCTAATAAATGCTGATAAAAAGATGTTTTAAAAAATAACTATTTACATAAATCACAGAGGACCAATGTCCTTGGTGTACAGAGTTGTTTATATCCATTCACCAAACCAATTTACTTGTGGATGTAATAGAATAATGTGTCGACATTAAACAATTTCTTGCCAACATTGTAAATCAGGTTTCAGTAAAAACAACTCATTCAATGTCCAAATAAACTCAAAACGTTGTTTGTTTGTTTGTTTGTTTGTTTGTTTATTTGTAACGCGCGCCAGACCCAGAGGTATCAGGGCGCGGAGACAAGGATATTTTCAGCTTACAGAGTTGCATAATATAGTACAGGAATTTACACAGATGCATATAGTTACATAATATAGTACAGGAGTCAAGTTATAATACAGAGATTAGCAAGGTTCGCAGGTTGCACAGTTTAAAGAGTATGGCAGTGTTAACACTTAACCACTAAAGTAGAACATAGTGATCTCTACAAAAACTAGTAAATGATGAAAGTCTGTTAAGGTAAAAGAGGAGGGTGAGGGGTAGTTAGAGAGGCGGGGGAACTAAGAGGGCTTTCTTACTCTGGTCATAGTTTAACTGTCATTTGATTTAAACCAATTGATAATGTTGCGTCTGAAATTTCAGTATGTTTGGTTTTCCCTCAGGTGCTGGAGCAGGGAGTTCCACAGTTGGGCCGCTTTGACAGGGAAGCTATTTCTGCCCATAGTCGCACGTTTAAATGGAGGAACTGTTAGACAATTGGTGTAGTTCGTTCTAGTAGGACGGAGTGGTGGTCTTTTGTTGAACCTTTCGGTTAGGTAGAGAGGTGCTGCATTGTTAAGTGATTTGAACTTAAGGGAGGCAGTTTTGAGTTTAATTTTATCAACAGGAGATAGCCAGTTATTATTTCACCTTGATGTGGAACATGTGATCTGTTTTGCTCATTCCTAACGCCGCTCTCAAAGCGTTGTTCTGGAATATTTGAATGGTGATATGTTTGTTAGCTCCAATGTAAAGAGCATTACAATAGTCCACTTTAGAAAGCACAAGTGCTCTTGCCAAGGTAGTGCAGCTGCTCGTTGAGAGGAAAGGTTTAGCAGATCTAATCAGTTTACACATGTAGGCCGTGGCAGATGCCATGGCATTCACCTGTTTTGTCAAGGTGAGGCCGGAATCAAGGTAAAAACCTAGTGTTTTTACTTCCTTCATTACTTTAATCGTGTTGCCATCTATGTCAAAGGAGATATATTGATGTTCTGTGTGGTCCCCAGGATGATGAGTTCCGTTTTGTCATCATTCAGGCATAGGCCATGGAGTGCCATCCATGCATGGATGATGAGGCATCTCATTCACCAAGGCGAAATTCTGGTTATAATCCCCTGAAAGTGGGAGGAGCATCTGAGTCTCATCTGCATAATTAGTGTAGGTGACACCAAGGCAATCCAGATCAAAAAGGGGCTTGGTGAATATATTGTACAGAGTAGGGGAATCACAGGAACCCTGTGAACACCACATGAGATGGGGATGGGATCAGCTGCTTCTGAGGTAGAGAAGACTCTCATTGTTCTTTCGCTCAAGAATGATTGAATCTATGATATGGCATGTTGTGAGAAGTGTGGAGAAGATTCTAGGTGGTTGCAGAGGACAGTGTGGTCCACCAGGTCGAACGCTGCTGAGAGATCTAAGAGCAGTAATAAGGCACATTTACCCTGATCTCTCAACTCGTCGGTTTGCGCCTTAAGGTCAATGAGCGCTGTTTCAGTGCCATGCTGAAGTCTAAAACCTGATTGCCTGGTACCCAGGAGTTTGTTTTGTTCTAGAAAATTATGAATCTGTAAGTATGCTTCCCTGTCTAATATCTTAAGGAGGAATGGCACCGTTGTGATTGGTCTGTAGTTTGTGGGTAGAGCAGGGTCAAGTGTTTGTTTCTTCAGGAGAGGGAGGACCCAGGATTCCTTCAGGTTACTTGGGATAGTGCCTGTGGTGAATGATGTGTTAATAAGGTTGGAGATAAAAGGTGAGAGATCTCTTGCGGCGTCTTTTATGATTTGGGCAGGACATTGGTCTCCACGACAGTTGGAGGGTTTGAAAGAGAGTATGATTTTTTCAACTTCTATTATTGTGGTTTTGGTGAAGTTGAAACAGGGTTCTGGTTTAAGTGAGTTGACTCTGTTTCTGGGTAGGGTAGTAGATGTAGGTACGTTGAATTTATTTTGCCAATTTTTTACTTGAAGAGAGGCAATTTTATCAGTGAGTGCTTTCTGTATGTTAGCACACCATGGACCTCATTCCGAGTTCGGAGGTAACCACGCCGCTATTTGCGGCATGGCTGCCTCCAAACTCGTCCAAAACTCCGGCCTGGTGAATAGAGTAATTACCGGTCCATTCCGAGGTTGGAGGGACCGGTAATTCCCCATTCACCAGGGCCATTCCCCATTCCCATTTGAGCCCCTATATAATTATTGACCCCGGAGTCCCTTTGCGGACCCGCAAAGGGAACTCGTAGTAGGGTGGTAAGGGTTTAACGGCACCGGTCTCGTTACCGGTGACCGTTAACCCTTACCGCCCTACTCGGAATGAGGCCCCATGTCTTGTCTTTGATACAGTTATCAGGTGCAGAGATGGGGTTTTCCAGTTCCTTTAGTATAGTGAAAAGTTCCTTAGTACGTGATTTGGCCTGTAGTATCCTGTTGTCAAAGTTTTCTTTTTTGGCACGTCGTATTTCATTTTTGTATTTTGTAGATATGTTAATACGGTTCACTTTATTCACCTCGGATGGTGTTAACCTCCGACGGATTCACTCTTTTGTTTTTCTTTCCTTAGTGACTTAAGGTATGGTGTAAACCAGGCGTTTAGGTTTGCTCTTGTCTTACTACTCCTCATTTTTAAAGGGGCGATAGCGTCAATCAAGGGCTTCTAATGTAATTTTGTTAAATTCATTAATTAAGGAAGATGGATCTAGTGATTCTGGAAGTGAGTTTAGCGTAGGGAGTATGAGTGGTAAAAGTCTGTCTGAGGTTATGTTCTTTTTATTTCTGGTTGGCATAGCGGGTGCTATGGGGTTATCTGGGACATGGTTGATTTTAGCGTCTATGGTGAAGGCTATAAGTGAATGGTCTGTCCAGGCCTGGGGGCTAATGGTTGTAATGGTAATGTTGCAGTTGTGATCGGCTACCCAATCAAGAGTCCTGACCTTATCATGGGTGGGCTGAGTTACTTTTTGCAGGAATCCAAGTTCTGATAGGGTATTAGCGATAGTTGTGGCTTGGGTATCATTGGGATCATTATAACCTAGATTCATGTCTCCTAGTAGGAGTACCTGGGATGCGTTTTTAAGATTGTCTAACAAAATCATAGAGAGATCCTGTTCGAAGGCCCCTGAGGTCTGTAGATTAAATGAATAGTGACAGTTTGTGAGTCTGAGATGGGTAACTTAATTGTAAGGGATTCACAAGAGTTGACATGTAGTGGAGCTACTAATCTCATTACTAGACTTGTTTTAGCTATAATTGCTATGCCCCCACCACAGGAGTTAGTTCTGTCTTCTCTTAGGATCATGTAATTAGCTGGCACGGCGATCATCAAGGCTGGTCCTGCTGCCTCATGCAGCCAAGACTCAGTGATGTCTAACAAGTCATAATTCTCTGTTTCTATCATATCAGCGATCTCTGTAGCATGTTCTACTAGTGATCTTACGTTGATAAGTGCTCCTTTGAGTGGATAGGTAGGTAGGGTTGATGTTAAAGTGTGCATAGTTTGGCTAGGGCTAGTGGTCGATGTGTAGTGGCGTGTGTTAGGTTTAGGTAGTTTCAAAGTAGTCTTATGAGTGGGCCTTAAATTAGTGATGCTCGGTTTAGTAGGGGTGTCTTTGGGGTAGTGGGTGCGACTAGCCAAATGGCTAGCTGGAGGTTCATAGAGTTAAGGTAGTCTTGAACGAAGTTTGAAGTTCCTTTGTAAGAGTTCACATGGGGCATTAGTTCTGTGAACATTAGGTAGAACATTAGGCTGATGAGGTCTCATCGCAAGGTGGGAGTGGCTGGTCATAGTGTTCTTGGACATGTTTTGGATCATCAAGCACGTAGTTGAAAGTGGTATGGTCATAAGGGCCATAATGTGGAAGGTAGTGGCAAGCATTATGTGCTGTATTGTTCAGATGCAATGGTACCTGTAGGTATGCCACTCAGTGTATGGTAACAATGGACAAGTGTCAAGGTATTTTATGAAACAACTAAAGCCGACGTGTTTCGAACAAATTGTTCATCCTCAGGGCATTTGAGATAAATGTTCACAATCTATCTGTTCTTCCTGTGAAAATAACAGGAATGTATATTAGTTAGATCTAACTATTCAAACCAGTTTGTTTATTTAACAAATACAATTTAGTAGCAGTCCATGTCCAAAAGCGTGGCACTGACCTTTGTCTTTACATCAATATACTTCTTATGCACCAACCTGTGGAAGAAGCCACATGGTCCCATTATAATTTTCAAGATCCATCGTTATGCATTGTACATTGAACATTAGGCTTCCCAAATATAACAGTATTGTACCAAAGCTCATTTCTTGGTCCTGAATTTATTATGTTAGTAACCAATAAGACAGAAAAGTGTGTACTCAGCCCCTCATGTGGATATGAATTTTCCCACTCAAGTGTCTGTATAGAGAATAAGTGTAGGGACTGTCGTCTCAATGCACTGTGGAGGGGAAAGGAATAGCATTGTGTAGTACTTCTTACAGGTAAACAAATAATAAGTCCAAATGTGGTTTGTAGATGATCCGCATGTCAGTTTAACTTGGCGGTCACCCCCATCCGTTTTGTCTGTATGCTTTTCCATACCCAATATTTTCTAGGGTTTACAGAAACACTGTGTTCGCATTTATTACACTGCTATGGACGGTTCGTCGCCGCCATGCGTCATGTATCTCACTCGGCTCGGTGTAGTTAAGCCCCTCTTGGTTTGTATAATGGCCAAATGTAGTGCGCATCCAAGTGCTAAAGTGTTATAAAAAAGATGTACCTGCTCTCACTGTTCATGGCATCAAGAGCGTCACATATAAATCAGGAAATGCCGGTGTGGCTAGCTTTTTGGCTTACTGCACAAAAACCCAGACTCATTTAAAAGTGGAAAAGGTCGCTTTAATGTGACAGGCCAAAGCTTACAATTAAACGCTTACCTGGCTCCATGGCCTTACAAACTAAAGAAATATTTTAAACAACCAATTAAATAATTAAACATTTTCCATTTTTCCCCAACAATTAAATAATTAAATAAAGCCATTTCCTCCCTAACTATTCCTTGGACCCTACCGTCTCCTTACCCCTTTTCCAGGCGTCCCGCTTTCACCCCGGGGCCATGCACCTTCAGGCTCAATTCCTGTTCCCCCGTGGTGGCCCGCTTGTGCAAACAGCGCCACCCCATCCTTTCCCGTGTCATTCCCCCATTGTGCTTCCCTTCCCCACATCAAAAGGGGCCATGCCCCCGGAGCCCACAACCACTTCAATACCCCTCATACTCCCCTCTACACCAATCTCCCCCTTCCTATGACCTGCAGCCAGACTGACCTGCCACATCAGCAACAGAAATTTACATCACAACTTCACTAATGCCCCGACCTGCCACACGAAACTACCAACCCAAGTCTCCTTAACAGACCAAAAACCCCATAAAAACTTGACCTGGCCCGTAAAACCCCCCGCAGAACCCCAAGTACCATGGTCCCCCCCCTTTTATAAAACCAGACCCCCGCCTTAACCAAAATGAAGGCGTGGGAGGGCGGGACAATCATCAAGTCCAACCGTCGCCTGCCTCCCGAACCTTCCCTGCCCTTAAATACCCTAAGGAGGTGCTCTGCCCCCCACGGCCACTCGCTGGCCGTGTGCAGCGACAAAAACCTCCCTGGGGGAAGGGCCCCCCTTTTGGCTTACTGCACAAAAACCCAGACTCATTTAAAAGTGGAAAAGGTCGCTTTAATGTGACAGGCCAAAGCTGACAATTAAACGCTTACCTGGCTCCATGGCCTTACAAACTAAAGAAATATTTTAAACAACCATTTAAATAATTAAACATTTTCCATTTTTCCCCAACAATTAAATAAAGCCATTTCCTCCCTAACTATCCCTTGCACCCTACCGTCTCCTTACCCCTTTTCCAGGTGTCCCACTTTCTCCCCGGGGCCACGCCCCTCCAGGCTCAATACCTGTTCCCCCGTGGTGGCCCGCTTGTGCAAACAGCGCCACCCCATCCTTTCCCGTGTCATTCCCCCATTGTGCTTCCCTCCCCCCACATCAAAAGGGGCCATGCCCCCGGCACCAGAAAAACCCTCCCCCGAGGTGTTCTTTCTGCCCCCCCCCCCACCAATTTTCCTACCTCCAACTCCTCAACCACTCTCCCAGCCAAAAGCTCCAGTCCGCCAGATAATGATTGTTCCCCAAACCGGAAAGTTTACCCATCCTCTCTAAATCTCATCAATCCTTTCTAAACCATCTCCTTACGGTCCAAAACCTGTACTGACACCGATGTATAACATTCTACCATCTCTCTGTTTATCCCCTTCCTTGCCCGCTCTATCGGACCCTCATTTTTCGCTCCCCTCCCAAATCTCTGTGGCAAACACTTAGTCCCCCCCTACAGTTGCTTGAGGCCACACTAGTCAGGCCCCTAACAAAAAACCCTTTTTATTTTCCCAAGAAGGGCCACACCGGTATCCCTTACCAGATCATTATCCCCACCAAGACTAATCCCCCCCCCAACTGGAGGCCTATAGTTTTCCCTCAACCCCGCCAACATAGGAAGCGACTGATCCCAGCCCAGCCCCCCAAACCCGGACCATCTTACCACAACCTCTTTATAGTTGCACCCCAGTTGCCTGACAACAACCCTTTTCTCAGCTTCTTACCCCGCCCACTTAACCCTAGAATGTCCCAAAACCAGATTTTTAACATCTTACCGTACCTTCCATCAGCATCTGAAAAAGAAATTACAAAATCACTTACAAATCAACGACATCCTAATAAATGCAACACTCCTGCTACCTACTGAATAATTGTTATAACGACATTCCGTTTGACCCGTCCCTGGCATACCCTTTGTATCTCCCTTACTCCCAGCGTCCCAACCTATTCACCTACTCCTCTGAATAGCCCAGCCTGTTACCTTCAGATGCTGCACCCCTCCTAAAAGAATGAGTTACCAACCTCCTAACCTTTCCCGCACCACTAGTAACACCTTCCTCAGTACCCAATCCTTTCTGGCGATCTCCTTAACCCTCTCCGGAACACCCAAGGTCCTCTCCTACCTGTCCCCCTATATTTCGCCCCTTTCACATAACCTTTCCACAATACACCTAAACCCACTTAGCCCCCCCTTTTCCCCTAAACTATTACCCTCCTGCTCACCCTTGCCCCCCCACCTTCCATCACCTTATTCATTTGGCCCTGCGTTGCCCCCCCTGCACCGGGGGCCCGCGTGCACCCCGTCCATGCAAGCCATTTACCTTCTTACTCCCCTCGCCACTGCACCAGGGGCCAACCTGCACCCCGCCCATGCAGTCCCTTCCATATAACTAATCTTCAAGCTCCTTGCGACCATTACCCCTGTTTCCCACCTGCACAGGGGCCCTGGTGCACCCCTGTCCATGCAGGCCCCTTTTCTGCCTTACTCCACTCCACCACTGCACCAGGGGCCAAACCTGCGCCCCGTCCATGCAGACCATTCCACATAAATCCCTCTTCCAGCCCCTTGCTTCGTTTCTTCACTTTTTTCCCCCAGCTGCACCAGGGGCCCCAGTGCAGCCCCGTCCATGCAGACCCATCTCATCACTTCCCCCTGCTGCACCAGAGGTGCTCCCGCACCTCCGTCCATGCAGCCTGACGCTTACTCACCATGTCCCACGGCAAACGTAAGTGCTTCGCCACCGTCGACCATGCCCTCCAAACGACGGCCACCACCCCTTAACAATTTCCACAGTTACACCCCCCTGCGGCCTCCCCTACCTTCGATTCTTCCTCCTCACCCCTCTCCTACCCCTTTAAACTCGCCCCCAAAACCTTCATCAAACCTTGTGCCCCCCCCTCCTTATCCGATAAACTGAGCCCGACCTACCAGCACACCCCAATTCACCTGGCATGCGGTCCTTCCCCCCCACTTCCTTGCCCCGCTCCTCGCCCTGACCCACTGTCCCCTGCCCGAAAACAATCCGTAACCGGATGCCGACCCGCACACCTGCTGCACTCATGTTCAAATTTGCACATCCACCTCGTGCAGCCTGCTTTATTGAACGACCAACATGCTGTTGAGGGTTGTCCTCTGCCTCCTCCCCCTACCCCCTCATGGGCGGGGCGACCAAGAAAGGGCCGGAAAGGCACAGGCAGCCCACTTGCTGTGTGCAATGTCGGGGCAGGCCTCGTTGGAGCCATCCGTTGCAGCCAAAGATCCATGTCTATCTCCCCCCAGACCGCCTGACTGTCCTCCGCCATTCTCGCTCTGAATTCCTCATCATACCTTACCCGGGCAAAACCCCCAAAACTCGTGAAAGCCTTCCTAATGACGTCCATGTATTTAAGCAGGGCCACGCAACGCTCCGGGAATTTTTCACAATAAACACTGGCATAAATGATAACTGCCGACGTCCAATTCTCAATAGTCACCGGGACCCTAAGGGCGCGAAGCCAGTTCCCTCTCTTCCTCCTTAGACCCCTCCTTCGCTCGCACTTCCCTATGGATCAATTTAAAAACATCTACAAATTCCCCCGCCTGAATCTTCTCCCTGGTCGCTGCCATCAAGTGCACCCCAACGGTTTTGTTGTCCCCATGTATGGCAATTTTTTTCTCCTTGCCTTTCACTTCAACCTCCTTTCCTTTTTCAGCTTGCACCTCGAGCACCAGTGGCTCCAACACCTTGTCCGTTTGGACCTCCACTGAGCAAACGCTCTTCTCAACCCCCAAGGCTCCAATGGCCTACACACCAACTTCTTTCCCTACCCCTTGCAAACCAGCCCCTTCCTTTCCCGTCACCCCCCTTTCGCCCCCTCTCTGCCATGCAGATGACCATTCCCTTTCCCGCTCACCTCTTTCCACGCCGGCCGTCTGCGATCTGGCGTCCACACCGATGCTCCTCATCTCTCTTAGAGGGCTCCTGCATTGCGGATGCGAGCTCATGCCTGAGTTGAGTTGATCTTCCTCTTGCGAGCCCGGGGCGTCCGCCCCGCCACTCCTTTGACATCTTCTCGGGCCGCGGAAACCCCTGCCTGGTCCTCTTCTCTCGGGCGAGGCGTTCCGTCCTCCAACCTGGAATCCTCATCACTAGGGGCCGTGCTGCACCCTCTAGGCTCTCCTTCCGGTGACTGAGGAGGGGCCGTTCTAAAACCCTCTACCTCCACCTGACCAGCGGGGGCTGCGCCGCGCCCTCCCTCCTACCCAGGGGGGGCCGTTCCGCGCCCCACTCTAACCTCCTCAATTGATGGGGACCTCTCCCTCCTTCTCCCACCTGCACTCTTCAGCAGGTATTTACCCCCTCCTCCCCTCTGCCCTGTCCCCCCTTCTGCCCCCCCTCGCTAACCCGAATCTGGTTCCTTTGAGCCACCTCCTTTTGAGCACACCCCCCTTCCCTAGGGCTATCCTTCACTCCCTCCCTCAATGGCTGCCCCCCCCGAAATCATTTCTCCCCCGGACGCCCTCCTGTCTATCCCCTTCTCAACTTCCTGCCCCTGGATTCCCACACCTCCCCTCTCCCCACCGCGGGGGTGCAAGCCACCACTGCCGCCAGAGCCCCATCTGCCGCTGCTCTACGCTGCGGCCTACCGCCACTTATCTCCTCCTCCCCCGTGACCTCTCCACCAGTGACCTCCCCCACTGCCCCCTCCAACTGGGCCCTAGATACCCTACTAATTATTTCCAAGGCCTCCCTCAGAGCCTTAGCATCCACCAGACCCTTCTTACTTGCTTCCTGGCCCACCATCGTGCACAATAATTGAATGGGCACTATAAGTATGCTCCTTTAAGCTAAACTAGCTACCCTAAGCCCCCGAGCCAGTACCTACCCGAGGACCAGTACCCCTAGCACTGTATAATCGGAACAAGAAAAAGAAGAAACCCTCCCCGAACAAAACAAAAAAACACAGGGGGGGGCCAAGTAATAAAACTGACCTAAATAGGTTTAATTAACAATAAAAGACAACTAATACTACAAAATAATGCTTACCTATTTAATTATACTATCAATCCTAATATTATTTTATTTCTATTTCTATTTTTATTTTTTATAAAGCATCTAAATTGTCCTGCCCTAGTAAAACCCCCTCCCTTCTACCTTGCTAGGCTCCACACAGAAAAGAGAGCCCCAAACCACAAATGCAAGCACAAAATAGTGCTAAATCACTGCCGTACACACTGCCACCTGGCTGTGCACAAGCAGCACCGCACCGCTCCTGCAGAAAACGTAGCAGTCCCTTTAAGGGAGCCGAAATGCCCCCTCCGACACAGAGCTGCTACCGCACCCGCCCTAAAGCAGGCGCCTTGAAATAACACGCACTCACAAAGATGGAGCGGGACACCTACAGCGGAGGAAATGCCTGCTGTGGAAAAATAAAAGAGCCCGACACGCTTTTTTTTTTTAAACCCCGCCCGCCACCAAACCTCCCATAGGAAAAGAAGAAAACCCTTCTCCGGTACCCTCAACTACTTCGGGGAAAATGAAACCCCACAAGCCACGGAAAGGCTCAAACAACCAGACCGCTCCCCCCTGGCCGCGACCAGGTAAGAACAATCCATGTCGGAGGTACCATATTTACGGTACCTCCGCTAAAAATACCAAACTTTTTTTTGTTTTTTTTTTAAATGTATGCTAACTACCTAACAAAAAAGCCTGCTAATGCTAATCTACACTGCTCCTCACCTCTACTCACAAACCCCCACAGGCCCAATAACAAGGAAGGTTCGACAGTCATCAAGTCCAACCGTCGCCTGCCTCCCGAACCTTCCCTGCCCTTAAATACCCTAAGGAGGCGCTCTGCCCCCCACGGCCACTCGCTGGCCGTATGCAGCGCCAAAAACCTCCCCGGGGGGAAACGCTTTGCGTTCCCCCCGGTGCCCTCCTTGTTATGTTGTCATGGAGATGATCCGCATGCGCTGTAGTGCGGATATATACGGTATCCATATTGGTGTGGGCAAGTACCTATCAGCTAAGGGAACCATTGGCATGGTTACCTGAGTGCTGGATATCTATGTGGAACATGGGCTGTACATAAGGTGCCTGTGATGTGATTACTGCACTAAATCGGATCAGTGTGAATAGATTTCACACTCTGTTGTCCTGATAGGTACAGAGTGTGTTGCCATCCATTGGTCATTGATCGAGTCGTATGTGGCATCTTAAAGGGCGGAAGGGACATCTCATGTCCACCAGGTATTCACCTTCTTGTCAGTGTTGTAAAGAGTATATAAGTCAAATGTATCAAATAAAGAGCACGTAACATGGACTGTTCTACATGCCTAAATAAGCGTGATGTTACCGGTGTGACTGTAATATGGACATTAGCTAATGCGCTAGATGTAGAGGTGAATACCTGGCGGACATGAGGTGTACCTTTCGCCCTTTAAGACGCCACATATGACTCGATCTACGACCAATGGATGGCCACACACTCTGTACCTATCAGGATAACAGGGTGTGAAATCTATACACACTCATCCTATTTAGCTAAGCAGCCGGTAACCACATCATGGGCACCTTACGTATAGCCCATGTTCCACATAGATATCCACTAAGGCGCATGCGTACCATCTCCATGACAACATAACAGAACTCGCCACACAAGCATTTCACGGTTTATACGTGACGCTCTTGATGCCACGAACAGTGAGACCAGGTACACCTGTTTATAACACTTTAGCACTCGGATGCGCACTACATTTGGCCATTATACAAACCATGAGGGGCTTAACTACACCGATCCCAGTGAGATACATGACGCATGGCGGCGACTAACCGTCGATAGCAGTGTAATACATGCAAACACAGTGTTTCTGTACACGCTAGAAAATATTTGATATGGAAAAGCAGTTCCATGTCATTTCATCGCGGGATGTTTTTTCGTGGGGTTTTTTAATGTGATTTTTTTAACGAAAAAAAACCAGCAAATTTTTTTAAAACCCCCCCCAAACCCCCGTTCCCTTTCAGTTTTAATCTACTCCCAAACACCCACATACCATATATAATACCATATATATTTTTTTTTAACCCCCCCAAAAAAATTCTGTGGGGTTTTTTTCACTAAAATATTTGCGGTAAAAAAACCTGCAAAAAATGTCCCACGATGAAAGCATGCTGTACCGGAAAAGCATACGGACACAACGGATGGGGGTGACCGCCAAGTTAAACTGACACGCGGATCATCTACAAACCAAATTTGGACTTATAATTTGTTTACCCGTAAGAAGTACTACACAATGCTATTCCTTTCCCCTCCACAGTGCATTGAGACGACAGTCCCTACACTTATTCTCCATACAGACCCTTGAGTGGGCGAATTCATATCCACATGAGGGGTGAGTAGACAGTTTTCTGTTTTATTGGTTACTAACATAATAAATTCAGGACCAATAAATGAGCTTTGGTACAATACTGTTGTATTTGGGAAGACTAATGTTCAATGTACAATGCATACCGATGGATCTTGAAAATTATAATGGGACCATGTGGCTTCTTCCACGGGTTGTGAACTTATGGCCCTTAGCGAGTAGCGTGTCATGCAGTGGATGGGATGCAGAGTAACTTTTTACACCAAATAATCAAACCAACTCAGGAAGATGGCAAAGTCTTTTTACTGTTTTATTATCAATTGTCTAAAACAGGGAGTTAAACGGACATCAATGGAGGTCGCACAGCAGTCTCTCGAAGCATTTCATTAAAAATCATACTTATATAGTAAATATTTGTCATACATAATGTCATACTATTTGGCAAATAAGCGAAAACCTATAGGGGGTTGTGATATGCTCAAGGGAAACATCTAAGTATATTTTCTATAGGGGGTCGGGTTGTGATTGGGTCTCTACAGTTAGGTGGACAACTCATGCCCACCCCTAGTGCAAGTCACCTTCAACAGTTATTATATACAGGGTACATTATTGGTTCTCAAACTATAAGGCCGTTCGTAATATGGCCTTCTATAATTGGTTGGCACACTCGTGCCCTTCTGGAACATTCGGCTCACTAGCAGCACGTAAACTCATAGCCCAGGTGTCAGGAGGTGGACTCACTGTACCTCCCCACCCAATTAGCCCACCATCTCTCATCAACCATGCCTTCTGCCATCAAGATTGTCTTTGAACTTGGCCTTGCAAAGTATCCTTGCTTCTGAGTATATATGGGAGCGTGAGCATGCGCTATCATAGTTCAGGATCTACATGGTCAATTCTATTTTCATCCTTGGCTCACGTAACAGGAGACCTCAATTCAGCCCATTTTTCAGCATTTTATTCTCTCAAATGAATAAAACTTGGAACTCATGATGTTCTTTCTTTGCACCTTAACAAATGATGATTCAGAGTCTCACGTTTACCACCTTTAAGAATAGATAACCATTCTTGGCTGCTTCAGCCTTGACACCAGGCCAGACAGCCCTTCTCCATTCTTTCACGCTCCCAGCTATTCTTTGCTGCGACACAGCTTTAAGCCCTTCTCTTCATGGTTCGAACTTACGGAAGTTGTGACGATGTCCAGCCTCTATATAATGGCGGGGAAAAAAGGGTGCTTGCGTGCAAAATGCACGCAAGCGCCCGTTCGCCGATTCATGGAACACAATGCGCTGGGATTAACCGCAACTTGCGCCGAATCCCTGCGGGTCCAACACGTCACTGAGACAACGTCTTGCGCGAGAGACCCAGAGACGGCGCATACTGTCTTGTGCAGCCTCCTAAAAAGGGGGCAGAACACGTGGAATGGGGAACAAGCGTAAATGTGGGCATTACGTGGGAAGTACCACAGTAAAATACTTGCAACGCCCACACGCACGCTAACAAAACATATTCATGGAATCGAACAGGGCTCAACGGCACATGGAAAAAGATGCGCTTATCCGGAAACACATCTGCCAGGCGAAAGTAGGCGTAAGCGCCACTGCGCACTAAAACCAAAAGGGCACGCGAAAAACCAACGTGCGTATACAGCTACGATGAATGTCCCATTTTTCGCAGCAGTGGTCGTGGGACACCGCAGGAGGAGGAGGATAGCCAGAGAATGCATTTTTTTACCCAGGACCAGCCTTTTGGGATGCCTGATGACCAGGTCTATGGCAGGTATAGGTTTCCACCTCATATCATATTAGTCCTGGTCACGGAGTGGGAAGATGACTTCATATCACCCACCCTGTGCTGCCAAGCACCGAGCCCCTTGGAAAAGGTGTTCAATGTACTGCATTTTTTGGCCACTGGGTCATTTCAGCGGACCACTGCCATAGTCAGGGGCATTTCACAGGCCACGCAGTCACGATGCCCAGAACACCCGCAGAAAGCCAGGCCGTGGTCCAGGACTTTTACAGGGTGGTGCACTTCCCTAAAGTGCTTGGTGCCATCGACTGCAACCATGTGACCCTACGTCCACCTAGGGCCACAGAGTACATCTATCGCAATCGCAAGCACTGGCATTCCATCAACGTGCAGATTGTATGTGATGCCAAGGGTATCATTAACTCTGTATATGCAAACTATCCAGGGTCCACCCATGATAGACTCATATTCAGAATGTCACCCCTACACCGGGCCCTGGAAGCTGGGCGGCATGGCACCACGTGGCTCATTGGTGAGTACAAATGGCCCTGCAAATGCATGCATGTCTCACACAGATAAAACCACACCACTGACAACCCATCTCACCTCTACAGGGGACAGTGCCTACCCTCTGAGCACCTACATGATGATGACAATGTGGAACCCCACCACCCCACCCCAGCTAAGATACAACACAGCCCATATTGCAACTATGGCCATACTGGAGCGCACATTCGGAGTGCTAACGTCACGCTTCCGCTCCCTTGACCACTCTGGTGGTGAGCTACTATATGCACCACCAGTAGTGTGCAGTATCATTGTGGCAGCATGTGTCCTGTACAATGTTGCAACACGGCGTGGTGTACCGGTGGACATGGTGGTGCCCCCACATCCCCAACCACATGCACAGCGGCTGCACATGGGGTGGGAAAGGGCACGTGGCAAGGCTGCCCGTACCCAGCTTGTGGTACCATTTTTCACCTAAAATCCAACCCCTGCGGAGTGCACACAACCCTGGCACATTCCAGGTGACAATCGATGATGACAAAGAGACAATCATCTGTCCCAACCTTAACACCCTGTGAATGTGTCCTTGGAAGTTGGAGTATGCCACTAACACCATGCCAAAGTAAACATCTAAATGCTGATGTGTCACCTAAACCTTCCCACACTTCATGTCACCTGGTTGACACACTATGCCATGGCATGCAATGTCCAAACTGAGAAATACATGGCCAACACATAACACTACTGTCACAAAGCGCTCAACGATCAACCAAACACTTCAGAAACAACTCACTCATCAATACAATACTGTACACAGGAACATCAATTGGCCAGTACAACATACCAGAAACACAGGACCCAAGAGTGAATCTGTCTGACAGTGACTGACAGTGACTATTCATAATTGCACATGTGCCTCAATGTGTCGTGACTTGCACATGGCACCTTTGTATATTTGTGTGGCATTGCTAACTAAAGGGGGCAGGAAAGCGCATACAACAGGAAGGCTACCAATAATGGAGATAGTCAAGCCAAATCATGAAGATGGAACATGAACAAAGGATGGATCTCAATGTCCAAACAAAAAGGGATGCTAACCATGCACTGGACAAACAATCATGAATCCCACTAAGGGTGTATACACAGGTCAGACTTGAGACTGCCCACAGATATAATGGAAGCCCAATGCCTCTGTGTACGTTACTTTTACACGCTGCACTCCTTGCGAGCCCATGGAAAGGGGAAGCAGGAGGTGCGTAAATGTCTGGACCCTAAGGCACAAACAAAGAGGGTACCAACACGAGACAAGCCTGCATGGGTCCAGCTGGAATCTACAGTGGATGCCCTTGGCTGCTACACAAAGCAACACACTGTCACATAAATGCACAATAGACAAAAAACAAGTTAAAAAAAATCAAAAATGCCTATGGGGTCCCAGGGGGGCCCACCCAGGAGGTGCAGGGTGCACGTCAAAACACCCACATGTGTGGATGTTGTGTGGATGCTGAGAGAAAAAAAAAACCTCCCTGGATTAATGGGCTGCACGGCTAGCATGTATCGGGAGATCTGTTGCTGCTGTCACCACCCTCTGGTGTTGCATCATAATGTGGTAGTGGTAAGGGAGGATCACCACGTATTACCCTGGTCTGGTCCTCCATGGCAGTGGCCATGCGGGACTGAGATGCTTGCATCTGCAACATGATGGCTCGGAGGTCACCATTCAACACCTCACAGGAGGCACGCAGTTCCTCCGTGATGGTACGAGTCATCAGTTGCATCTGCTGTTCAGACCATCTACTGCTGGCTGCCTCGAGTGCAGCCAGTGTAGTTCTGAGGGACCTATACTCTAACCTCAGGGCTTCCCTCTGGGCCTTACCCTCTGCAGCCATGAATGCCCGCAGAGTCCTCAGTTCTGCCTGTCGGCTCCGGTTGCTGGCCACCATGTTCAACCTATGTGAGCGGCATGTGGACCGTAATGCCTGCTGCTGGTGCTCGACCTGTCTCGCTGGGGGTATCATAGAATTGGCCACCCTATCCATGCCTTGAGCCAACATCCCATATGAAGCAGCCTGTTGTGCAACAGCATACATGGACTGTTCCCACACAGTATTGCCAGCTAACACACGGCCAACGCGTTGGCGGACCCCACGCATGGCTGGGCCAAGGGAACCTGGCCCTTGATGTGATTGCGCTGTCTGTGGCTGCAGGACTGCATCCCTCCCTTGATCAGCTGGCACAGGACCAGGAGTCAATACTGTGGAGCGTGACCCTGCAGCCGCAACCACCACAGACGGATGTACCAACACTGACTTGCCCTGTGAGGGGTCCGCCCCACCTTCAGACTTTTGGGATACAATAGCACCCAAAGTCGATGAACTCACCTGACACAGCACAGAGGTATCCATATCTGGTTCACCACCAGAGCCAAAGGTTTCCTCAGAGGCGGACTCAGACTGAGTCAGGGCCAGGATGGCTTATAACACCAGTGGATCTTCATGGGCTACCACACCACGTCCTCCACTGGTGGTTGGATGTGGACCAGTATCCTGTTCCTCCTCCACCTCCTCCTCTGCATCCATTGCCTCATCACCTGCACATAAACAGAAAAATACATGAAGAGCCTTGTAAATAGCATAGACCACACACATAGGCATTACAATGTCGTCATGCAACACATTAACCTGCCATGTCACAAACTCCCGCATGTACGCAGTGTCAATGCAAGTGAAGTGTAGCATGAAAGCAGCCATGGACGTGTGTGGAAGGGCTAAATACAATATGTAGTGCATGGTGCATAGCACCTGCTTCACACACTAGCACCTGACTGGCATAGTTCATTCACCAACATCACTGATGCAAATACACATATGCCACGTAGCATAGCCATGCCTGAACTGTAAAACTGCATGAGATGGAACTTGCTGACTACTATCCTAGAGCCATGTACAATGGATGTGACATGACATGACATGTAAATCACAAACTCAATACACACAAGTGTCACAAGGTGCTACGATGCAAGGGTGGTGGAATAGAGTGAAGCCAGACACACCCATCTCATGAGGCCAGGCCACATTGACATCATGTAAGTGAATAGACACGGTGAAGGTGAGACCTGGGGTTGGAAGTGGGAGTGGGCAGTGCAGTACATGGGAATGGCATACTAATAAAATACAACTACATAATCAGCAATGAAAATGTGGCGGGCTGGTTGAAGTCTAAGTGCAGACATCAGGTGTCAATTGCTGGTAGAGGGTTGTAGGGATACAGTAAACAGCCACCGAGTGTGGGGGGTGGCAGGGAAGCAGTGCATGGATACAACTGATGACTCAGAGGCCCTTGTCGGAGATCAGGATGTGGGCAGGCTACTAGTGCATTCTCTCAGTCATCCAGCATCAGAAGTGCCTCCAGACCCGGAGAAGGTTCACCTCCAGTTCCATTGAGGCAGGGAGGCTGTACCAGAGGGAGGCCCCAGCCGAAGATAGACATTAACCACAATTGCTATAAGAAGTAACTGACCCTGAAGGAGTAGGAAAGGGATGATCAAAGACCATGAGAAGGAAGCACATTTGGAAGATGGAATTGAAGGAACTGCATCACCAGGACCCAAAAGGCCCTGTGGACAATGCACAGGGACTGGAAATGAACAGGCGTAGCCACTTGGAGCCAGTGCCATCATCATAGTCCTAGGGAGATAGAATACATGGCCCCAAGACAAAAGGACAATTCCCACAGTTCAGGTCTGGATGAGTTGCAGAGGGAAGAGAGCAGAGGCACAGAAATCTTAGTAGAAGCTGTTGCAGACCCCACCATAGGTATGACCAATCCTCTGGGGACAGTGAGCTGCTGGGGGAAGGCGTGGAAAGGAAGAATACCCCGGAGGAGGTGCAGCTGGCAGGATGACCTCTCAGAGACATCAGAGATGTGCGTAGAGAAGGCGAGTGTGGAGTGGAAGATTGTCACAGGCTATCCGGCATCGCAGGTTGCAGCAGGAAGAGGGCCAAGAGAGGCTGGACAGAGAGTGACATGGAAGGAGTGAGCAGGTGTGGTGATGGGGTTTGTCACAGTGTGCAGCACATCGTTCGTATGCAGTCTGCAGGACAACAAGCACCTGTCAGTCCACCATGACATGGTTCACCCATGGCAGTCATGTAAATGCAGGCAGAACTGCCAGACTATCAATACACTTCATCCAAGCAACATACACATGTCCTGGACACACACGCATCACCACTCACCAGACATTCCCGCATAAATTGGCAGGTCTCCCTCGCCTTGGATCTGCTCCACATCAATCATATCACTAATGATCTCTTCATGTGGAGTGAGTTTCTTGTCCTCTTGTGGTGGCCCACCTCCAGTCACCAGAGTAGAGGCGTAGTTGGCACCCAGCTTATATTTGGCTCGGCGCCGTAGGTCATTCCAACGCTTCACTGCCTCAGAAGCTGTACGCCTCTCAATGCCCAAGGCGCTTATACGATCTACGACACACTGCCAGTGGTCCATACGCTGGGCAGGTGTATGTGTGCTCCCTGCCCACACAAGCATGTCATGTTCCCGCACGTAGTACACGAGGATCCGTAGTTCTGCATCACTAAAGCTCCTCTTCCTCGAAAGTGTGGGTCTCCTGTGCCGTGCCTTGGGGCTGAGCCTGTTTGCCTACTGTACACTTTGCCTTCTTGCAAGGTCGTGCAGACCCTGAGTGGCTGGGACCTCTTGGGTCAGTAGGTGCTGGAGCACTGATAGACTAGGCTGTGGCATCACCCACTGATGCCGTGATTGTAGGTAGCCTTGCAGGCATCTGTACTTGGGTGCTGGTGGCTGGACCTTTGTCCACACATCTCTTGCCCTTGGAGACACAGAAATCCGCCCCTGGGTCTCTGCTTGCCTGGCCCAGGACCACTACAGGGCTGGCTGGGTGACCCTGAGCCTGTGTGGTGGTTGCTGCAGCTTCCCCTGGAGCTTCCTCACCCTGCCTGGTGTGGGCAGCTGATGTCAGTGCTGCTCCAGGACCCTGGGTGCTGGTGCCTGGACCTTTGTCCACACGTCTCTTGCTCTTGGAGACACGGACATCCGTCCCTGGGTATCTGCGGGCCTGGGCCAGGACCACTACAGGGCTGGCCGGCTGACCATGAGCCTGGGTGGTGGTTGCTGCAGCTGCCCCTTCAGCTTCCTCTCCCTGCCTGATGTGGACAGCTGATGGCAATGCTGCTCTGTGACCCAGGGTGCTGGGGACGTGAGCATCAGCTGCATCTCCCTGACACTGTTGGGTGGAGGGCATGGCACTCCCTGGTTGGCCCTGAGCACTTTGGCCACCTCGGCCACCTCCACCACATTGTCCACCTTCACCTCCCTTCCCACTTGTTTCCCTCCCAGTCATGGCACTGATGGATTAGTGCAATGGGTGGTGCAGCTATCAATTGTCCTGGGCAATTTGAGTGAGGGGGTAGTGTACGTGATGTTAAATGCACCAGTGTGCCCCAGCAAGGCTCAATGTAACCCCTGCGGAAGAATAAATGGGCCGTGGAACGCACAGGCACCCCAAAAATGAAAAATGTGCACGTGGCCCCTCGGTAGCCCACGTGTGAAGGAAAAATGTAATGCAGTACGCTGTGGCACCCAGCAACAAAATAAATATGTATGCAAAGGACACGTAAACTACAGTGATGTTAAATAAGGGATTACGTGACACACAGGGGCACCCACAGTGTAAAATAATAAAGTTACTCACCGTAATGACTACCTTACTCCTAGTACATAGTCCCCTTTCCTCCATACTTATGGGACATTCCTCCGTCCTGTGGGACGGGACCGGAGCACTTTGTAAAAAGCATCACATTTTTCAAAAGAGTTCCTGAGCTCAGATGTTCTGTCAAGATAGAACTTAAGGGCCTTTCTAACATCCAGGCAGTGCAGCACCCTTTCAGCCTCTGAGGCCGGGTCTGGAAAAAAGACAGGCAAGGAAATTGACTGATTCAGGTGGAAATTGGTAACCACCTTTGGAAGAAAAGAAGGGTTCGTCCTTATGAAAGACAAGGAAAGCATGTTCTACCGACAAGGCCTGGAGCTCACTCACACGCCTTGCCTAAGTCACCACAATCAAAAAGGACACTTTTCACGAAAGGTACTTGAAATCGACAGTAGCCATGGGCTCAAAGGGCTTATGACACAAGGCCATAAGGACCACGTTCAAGTCCCACCTTGGATACGGATTGCGAACAGGAGGGTAAAGATGCATGAGGCCCGCAAAGTGCCTTTTAATGACTGGATTAGTCAGATAAAAAGAGCGCTGGTCGGTGGACAAGTAAGCGGCAACACCCAACAAATAAGACCTGCAGGACAAGACATGAATGCCAGACTCTACCAAATGTGAGACAAAAGGCAGGAACATGTCGATAGTAGCCTCCCTGGGGTCCAGCTACCTAGCCAAACACCAGTGACAGAACCATAGCCATTTATTTCTATATTGATATCTTGTCAAGGGCTTCCTGCCGCTTGAATAATGTGCATGTTATCCGTTGACAAATTGGAACGCTCTAAAGATCTGAACTCAGGCACCAAGCCGCCAAGCTGAATGAGCTTAGGCCCTCATGTTGTGCCATGGAATTTCGAGAGCATCCCCCAGTGAAAGGGCTCCGAGCCAGTTCCTGGAGGCATACAGGGGAAGCTTCCTGTTTGTAGAAGTCACAAAGAGGTACACTTCTGGAGTGCCCCAACAGCGAAAGATATCCGAGAGTATCTCCGTGTTCAGTTCCCACTCATAGCTGACAATTGACCGCCGGCTGGGGGCATCTGCAGTGACATTCAACTGGCCCGGGGTGTGTACTGCCACCAGCCAGATACCATGCTGAATGGCCCATTCCCAAATCTGAATGGCAAGATCCACAAGAGGAGGAGACCTGGTATCCCCCTGCTTGTTGATATAGAACATGGAGACCGCATTGTCCGTGCGGACACGGACCTCCTTGTTGACTGGTTTGAATGCTTTCAACGCCAGGAATATCGCCAGGAGCTCCAGATAATTTATATGAAGCTGTCCTGTGGCAACCAAAGATCTGAAACCTGAAGATGATCCAACATCGCCCCCCAATACAGAAGGGATGAATCCGACGTGATAGTCAGCAATGGGCCGGGGTCCTGAAAGGGAGCACCCACTGACAGATTGCTGAGAGACGACTCCCACAGGAGGTCCGTCCTCATGAAAGGTGGAACCAATGCCATTTTGGAATCTGGATCAACTGCTTGAAGCGAAGCTCTCTGAAGAGCAATCTGCGTCCGCCGCATCTTAAGTCGAACGAGAGGAAGAGCCAGTACGCACGAAGCCATGAGGCCCAGAAGCCTCTCGAACCACCATGCCGATATACTCTCAGACTGCAAAAACGCCTGACACGTGGCCAACAGATCCGCCATTCTGTCCCCAGTCAGGTATACTCTGCAATTGATCGTGTTCCAGCAAAAACACAGGAAAATCAAGTCCTGATAGACCGTCATGGAGGATTTCCGCCAGCTCACCGACAGCCCAAGGTGGAACAGGAGCTGGAGGAGAGACTGGAGATTGCTCGAGGCTTTCACTGGAAAAGGACTGCGCAGCAGCCAATCGTCCAAATATGGATACACACGGATACCCTGTAGTTGAAGAAAAGCTGCGATGATCGACATCATCTTCGTAAAGACACAGGGTAACGAGCTGAGACCAAACGGGAACACACAAAACTGGAAATGCTCCTCCCCCATGGAAAACCGTAGGTATTTCCAATGCGAGCTCCAAATGAGGATATGCATACACGCATTCTGAAGGTCCACCACGCTGAGCCAATCGCCCCTTCTGTAAAGAGGACTTTATCTGACCGGGCGTGATCATCTTGAATTTCTCTTGTGGAAGAGAAAGGCTGAACTGGGAAAGGTCTAGGATGGTGCGCAGGCCAGCCTGGTTGGGTTTGGGCACCGTGAACAGATGGGAGTAGAAGCCCTCCGCTAGCTCCCCCAGGGGAACGGGTTCCACCGCCTTGAGATCCAAGAGCTTCTGGACTTCGGCTCTGAGGGAGGACGTCCCCGACTGCTGGAGGGAGGATTGATGGGTGATGGAGGCAATGCGCCCTCCCACCGGACTCTCGTGCGAGCTCCGAAAACCCTCATTTAGCAGGCTTCTAGAGGCGAGACCCCCAGATCCTGAGTAGGAGGCAGAGGACAGAGAGAAAAACCGGCCTCGCTGCTTACGCCGACGGGAGTTTCCAGCTGGAGGATCGACTCTACGTGTCTTTCGATGTAGAAACCCCCGAAACCCTGAGGAGGACCGAGGCTGCGAGGGCGTGCTCTGAGCCCTAAAAGGTGGTTTTACCAGAACAGACAAGGACTTGGCTGTCTGAGTGTTGTTCTTAGTTTTAGACAGCTCTACATCCGTTGACAAATGGAACAGTTCTTTGCCGTCGAAAGGCAGGTCCAGAACTTTATCCTGAACCTCCTTGGAAAACTTGGTGGCATGAAGCCAAGCCTGACGAGAGTTGTCCACGCCAAGCAGGAGGCACCGAGCCGAGGTGTCGACATGATGCGCCGCAGGCTCAAGCATATCCTCTTGCGTCCGACAAGCCTCCTTTAAAATTGTCCAGCTTGTCCACAGGAATGAACTCCTCAAATTCTGACAGACCTTTCCACATTTTCATATTCGCCCCCTGCTAAAATTAGCTCTGCATTCGCCTGGTGAAACTGCAAGGCCGAATTAGCAAGAATCTTACTCACCAAAGAGTCAAGCAACTTGTCCTCTTTGGCCAGAACCTGAGCCACCGCAATAGACAATGCTGAAGCTGGCCTGGATTGAAGAGTGGCAGCCTCCACCGCCGTGGAGGAAAGGAGCGGGCAAGACGCTAAGGCTACCTCCTCCGAAATATGAAGCCTATAACGAACGTCAATCTTTTTGTTAACGTGCAGTCCAGAGTGTGGCTTTTCCCAGACCTTACAGACCTCAGCCAAAACGTCCTTTTTGGAAGCACAAGCCGGTACACTCCTGAGGAGACAAGGTGAACACCCCAGAAAGCACCCCTTCTTGCGGAGGGGGTGCCTCAGGTACTGGAACATCCAGCAGAGCCATCATGTCCAGTACCTGGTCATGAAATGCCCTAACAGAGCGGGGCTGGTCATCGCCATCCTGATCCCCTTGCGTGTCATCTAACGCTTCCGGATCGACCTGCGTCACGTCTGGCTCTGCCGAAGACTTATCTATTGGAGACAAGGGCGGCAGGGGCGGAAGGGCTGGAGGTGGGCCAACTGGTAGAGGTGGGACAGCTGCCGGAACAACCGGTGCTGTGACCGGAACTGTCGGCACAGAATTCGGCACTGGAGGGCATATTTCCCTAAAAAGACCTCTGAAATATTCCTTCATGGGGTCGGAGTGCATGAGCTTCTGAAATTTTCCAAAGAAGGCATCCTCATAAGAGGAGTAGATCCACGGTCGCAAATGAGAGGGTTGCCAAGAGGGGCCCTCACCAGCTGGGTTGACATAGATCAATGGCGCAGACGCCGCAGGGAGCGAGACCGAGTGCTGTAATGGCATCCGAGCGTTCCAGTCATAAACTGGATGAAACCGTGCACAAGGAAAACAATGTTCACCCAAGAAAATGCTCCCAGCCCCCAACGGGGATGGAATAGGTGTAAGGGAAGAGTCCAAAATGGCCGTCGTAGTTTGAGCGGGAACGGGTGCCATTTTGTCAATGCTTGAGGAGAACTGCCTCACATGTGTGAGTGAGGCAGGGGTCGCCACAGACAGGTCAGGGGTCTTGACTTTACCCTTGACACAATGAACCTCGGCAGAGCCGGTACTGTGTGGCCTAGGATGTTTCTGAGACATACTATTAGCCAAATTAGCCTATGAAAGAGGAACCTCGGCCACGCCGGTAACAAAGGAATTACGGTCAGTGACCTCACTCTGTGCCCGCCTCACCGACAAGACCTTAACAGACCTCTCAGTTCTGTCGGTCACCTTAGCCTCTGATAGAGGAACCTCAGACCCGAGTCCGGTAACACCTCCCTCACGAGGGGCCTTGAACCTTGGTTCGCTACAGAAAACCTCAATCGAGGCCTCGGGGCACTCCCCGGTGTCTATATGGGAAGCTCCAGACAAGGAGACCTCGAAGCAAGCTCCGGTACCCACCGCCTCAGTAGAACTGGGCCATTGAATAGCCCCCACAGGAGGGGCCTTGGATTGCAATCCGGTGTGAGCAGGCCCCTTACGGGGGCCCTCGGAGAAAACTTTGGTACTTTCTTTAGGCCGGGAAGACCCTGAAAAGGAGTCCCCCGGTCGGGGTGCCCTGAAAACTAAAGAATTTACCGGGCGTCTCTTCTTCTCATCAATGAAACTTTGAAAATGCAGAGGAGGAACGCGCTGAAAAACCTCCTCCCACCGCTCCAGACGACGTTGAAGTGCCCGGACTGAAAGGTAATCGCAGTAGAAGCACAAGTCATACCGGTGATCCAGACCCAAACACTCTAAACAAAGAGGATGGGGATCCGCCCTAGCGAAGCGTCGTTTACAGGAAGAACAAGAAGGAAATTCAAACGGAAACGGCATAGAAGGACTACAATGCAACCGCTAAGCCGGAGCAGGAGAGAAGGACACTCGAAGGAAAAAAACTTCTGAAGATGCAAGTGCGTCCAGTCCCGAACATGCAGAGAAAAGGACTGATGGGCGATGCGCTAGGTGGAGCTAAGGAGGGCGGGTTTACAGCCGCGTGCGGTACCCTGCCTAAAAAGAGAGGAAGGACACATTTTTGAAAAATTTGATGCTTTTTACAAAGTGCTCCGGTCCCGTACCACAGGACGGAGGAATGTCCCATAAGTATGGAGGAAAGGGGACGGGACGTAGGAGTATGCATATGCAACTCACTGTTAGCCTCAAAAGTACACGCACGTGTGCACTGAGGCACTCCCCCACCAAAACAAGAGGCTTGCACGGTCACAGTAGTGAAGAGATCGCGTGGAAACAAAGTCCACACATCCGTCCGCTATAACTCGTGCAAGCGTGTGATGGTCTCCTACGCACTACTTTATCCTGATCCTGAACGCTACGCCCAACATTCAGCACGTGTCACGTAATTTACAAGCTTACTGCCTTTCCTCTGATTTCACACTTATGCACTGTTTCCGCACGTGCGGAGTCACTCTGTTTCCGGCTGCCCACGCGAGTAACACGGAAGACCCACACTCCTGCCTATCAGCCAATTTACCTGCCTCCAAGTGTCCCGAGCTGCCTCTTACAAGCCATCTGCTGTGGCCTGCCCACTGTGTGCCTGCTGCCCAAGTGCCCTGCAATTTTGGTGCCTGCTGTACAGCCGAAGCCAGAGCTCCTGTGGTCGGACCTGTGACAACCTCTGCTGATTCAGAAGACTCCCGACATGCCAGACCACAGCTCCACAGTCCAGCCCCAGGACCACCTTGCCTACCCACACCTGCCTCAGGGGTTGCCATGTCGGAAACAACATCATCGGAGGCAAGTGGCAACACCCCGGCAGAGAGGCAGAGGGCTGTCAGCTTCAGTGCCAACGAAGTTGACATCCTGGTGGAGCAAGTCCTGGGGCATTATGATGCTCTTCAACCCACCAACACAAGTCGGCAAGGAAAGACGGAGGATGAACTGGGGCGAGATCGTGTGTGCCATCTACGTGGAGTGGATGGCACCATGGGACTACATCCATGTGTCCAAGCGCTGGGAGGACTACAAATCCAGCACCCGCAACAAGGCCCGCCGCTTCCTCAAGACGGGTGACAACCAAGGGGGCGGCGGTGCCGCTTGAACACCAACAACATGCAGGTCCTGGAGTGCTTCTACTCAGCGATGCATGCCCAGGTCATGGATCTGCAGCTCCGTCTGGAGTCGACTGTTAAGTGTCCATGTGTTGGTGCCCTCAACAGTGCATGTGGTTGTTGATGTGTGTTTGGAGTGTGCACCTTGACATTATGGCAAGTATGCCTCTTGTACGGATGTCTGTGGGAATGTCCCAGACAGTGATGCATATGTGTCCATTGAGGCATCTGTGCTATGAACGGTGTTCCTGTTGCAATGCGTGATGTGATGCAGCATGTAACAATGTGCATGTGGTTGCTTACATGTGGCTGCGATGTAGCCGTGTGAGAGGTGACACATGAGTGCTGTTGTCAACATCAAGGACATGCATGTTGTAAATGTGCATGTGTCTGAGAAGTGAATGTGTGACTACACAACACTCCTGGATGAATGTTACTGGAGCATTAGAATATGTGCTCGACTCTTGCTGCACAATTGACATTGAGTGGACTCAGATGTGATAGCTCC